>NC_066583.1:137875449-138484199 GCF_024323335.1 Lathyrus oleraceus | reverse complement strand
AAGAGAAACAACCTAAACTAGGCTAGACATGCTTAGGAAAAACCGAAGTCCCAAGCAGAGTCACCAGTTGTCGCTATCGGGATTTCACGATAATGAAATTGAGACTAAAGATATGCCAAAGAGAGGCAAAACCGGAAGATCTGCCACCTAATTTTATTTGTGTGCCCCTATCAGAAAGGCGATGGGAAATAATCGATAAAACTCTTAAAAAGATACGCGCACAGGAAGCTCTAAAAGGTAATAAGGTCATCGGTCTCGCAACCAAGATTTGGGTTCGGAAGTCAATTACACAATGGGAAGGTATTAGCACCCCTCACGCGCCATGGTACTCCATGGGAACCATTTGAGTTGTTTTACATACATGGGGATTTATCTATCATTGTTTTATTTTCAAAAGAAATGTGTGTGAAAGAGGGGGTGTTTTATTATTATAGTGATCTCCAAGGATTGTGGCCCTTGTGCCTACGTATCACTCGCTCGGGGATGAGGAATCAAAGCTCCGTAGTTCGGAGTAGAAAATATTTGTGTGTTGGTTGATTTTACCTTTGAGAAAAAGGTTTTCAGGATGATGCCCTAAGACGCAAAAATGAGTTTGATGAGTTGTATTGTTTTTTACCTTGAATAAGAGTTTTATGAAAAGAATTTTTGTAATTATATTGTACTAAAGTCTATGTGCGGAGGTGATTATTCTAGACAACAAGTCAAGCGTCTTGCGTCCAAAATAATTAGAGTAAGGGTAGGAATGCTCCATTCTTACTCATTCTCCACCACTTAAGGCTCGTGGATCACAATAATAATTGTAATTTTATTGTATTTTGAATTTGATTATGAAAATACCACTTGACGTTGAGTCAAGGGTTTATTTATTTGATTATGAAATTTGGATAATGCAACATGCATGCAAAGTAATCAATAAGAAAATAAAGGGTCTCATTGTAAGGTAGTCCAAGAGAAAGCATTGTGTGTGTAAAAAGTGACATAAGTTAAACAAAGGATAATGTTCTTACAAACATGTCCCCCTAAGGTGGTGTCATGATGTCATTCTTATAACATGAATGTTAGTTATGGATGAAAATCCAACATTCACAAAGTATCACAAAGATAATGGAAAAAGGTCTCCATGCCAAGGTCCTACGATGAGATCCTCTAAGTCCAAATTGATTAAGAGTGGAGTGAATATTTTTGGTCTTATCACTTTATCATGTTTTTGTTGTTTTTGATGTATGATGACAATAAAATAAATAACAAGTAAATAAACATGCATGATGAGTTTGTACAATGATGATGATAATGAGCACTTGAATGTAAATTACAAGGTAGTGACATAAAAATAAATTACTAGATAAATAATAACAACATCGCAATAAAAATGGTTAGTGAATATAAATGACATAAAATAAAAAACAAGTTAATAGTACCAAAATCACTATAACAAAAAAAGGTTAATGATAAACAAAGTCAGTGAAGTATAATTAGTGGTTAGTAATATGTGCAAAATGAACATTTTTAGAACTATATATCCATAGGTCAAAAACTCAAAATATGGTACATTCAGGGATAACTTATCATTGATGCAAAGTATTGAATATGATTAATAATCATCTAACAATAGATTTGTAACAAAGAAGGTTATACAACCCTAAGTCCATCTATCAATACTTTGACAAATTATGTCACTCAAATAATTATGATTCGTTTTCTTTCTTTTGTTTTTACTTTTTTTTTTATTTATCAAGATAGTAAGAGAGTAAATAAATTAGTATAATATAAATGATATATTGTTAGATAATAATTGACATAAACATAAAGTACTTGAAATAAAATGAACAATAAAATAAATTATGAGCAAATAAATAGCAAGAAAATAAAGTGCAATAATATAAATGTTAAAAGTTAGTAGTTAGTAGTTAGTAGTTAGTGGAATAACAATAAGCAAATGGATTAACAAGTTAATGTAAAGAACATGGTTTCATCTATGCATCAAATGACTCAAATATGATTGAAATAGAGGCAACCTATCAATACCTCAAAGTATCATGAATGATCTATTGATCAATCATTAATAGGTTTGAAATATTGAAGATTTAATCAACTCTAAACAATCATGGCCATGATCTAATAGACCTCATCAATCAAACAAATGTAACAACAAGTCAACAATAAAAATCAAATGATAACAAATATAAAGTAAGACTAAAAAAGGTGAACAAAAAATTAGTAAGAGCAAAAAATATATTAAAAAAAATGTGTAAACCAAACTTAATCATTTTTTGCAAGCTTGACTCTAAACTCTCTCAAAAGATCAACCAATAACAACCAACCCTTTTTAATACAAAAACAGAACCAAAAAATGTTAAAAGTTTAAGCTACAATCATTATTCAAAAATGTGAAAAGCTAGGTTGTTGTAGTGTTGAGCTTGAATGTGAAGCAAGAGACTTGAGATGGGAGTGTTTATGGTGGAAACTTAGTGAGGGAGCTGAATTGTGAGTGTTAGACAATGGAAGGTTTTGGGGAAAAAAGTGAAGTGGAAAAAAAGTTGGTGGAAGGTGATTTTGGGAGAGAATGATTTTTGTAGGTTTAAGGAAGAATGTTTGATTGATGTAAGGATAAAAATTTTGGGGGCTGGAAAGCATGGTAAATAAGGGGAAATAATGCCTTACTTATAGGGAAAGAAAGTGGATAGATGGGTAAAAATAAAGGATCAATTTGGGGTAAAAAAAGGTTACTACTTCTGTTATGCGCATGGTAATCGGTTACTTGAATCATGCAACTGATTATCTGGGCCAAAAATGGCCTGAGGAGCCTGCGTTTACACTGAGGTAACCGGTTACCTGAGCCAAAAATGGCCTCAAATCTATTTTTAAAAGGTGATGTAACTCGTTACCTGAATCAAGGTAACCAGTTACGTGGGCCAAAAAAATGACTTTTTCCTTTTTTTTTTGCACATCTTTCTCTTGAAGTTTTATCTAAAAAACCTCAATTTTTTAGATGTGAAAACCATACCTTGAGTCTGTATAATATGTCTTTGCTCATGAATGTTTATGCAATTATGGTGATGAAACAATGCATGTATGTGTAATAAGGTCATAGATCAGATGAAAGTTGTATGGGGTAGGGTGATTTTGGGGGTATGACACTACTATACCATCATTCCTCCATATAAAGATTCTTTGATGGAGTGAAAAGGGTATTGCCCTAGTGTCGTGTGTCCATTCATGACCCAAAAGCATGTTGTAATTAGCCCCCGAAGCAATAACCATAAACATTGTTGGCTTAGTGATAGTACCAACTGTTAGGTCTACCTGGATCACTCCCAGGGTGTGGCCAATATTTTCTTCGTAATTCAAAAACACCATGTTATGAGGTTTGAGATCTGTGTCGAATTTTCCAATTTTCTTCAAAATAAAGTGTGGCATCAGGTTTACCACCGCACCACCATCTACCAAAATTTTGTTGATCCCTACATTATCCACTTTTACCCTGATGAGAAGGGATTTCAGATGGTTCTTCGTTGCTTCATCAGGTCTTTTGGAGAAAGCATTATATTCTTCGACACAACCGTTTTTCATTATATAGTAACATACTGGCCTATGCTTGGTCATTTATTCCTGAGTAGTTTCCTCGGATTCTTTGATCTCCGTGACTTGGTCATATTCCATTGGCAGTACGGATACCATGCTATAGTTTATGTGTAAAGAGGATTCTAACCTTATATCGAAGTTATCTGTCAACATATCATCACCCGTTGTTGGTTATTCTGACTTGTCTTCACACTCTTCCTTTTGAACAGGAAAAAGCTTTCTCCCTACTGGCTTTTTCTCTTCGCCTCTATCCTTCTTTGGAGGCTGGTTGGTGCTAGACTCCACCATCACTTTCTCATTAGGTTCTCTTTCTGATTTCCTTCTCTTCTGTTGCCTTCTCCATTGAGACCTCGACACGGGATTCTTGCCCTTGTAATTCTCAGATCCATAAACTTTCTATCTTGACACTTGGAATTCCTTTCGATAAGCTATTGAGGAGCCTCGACCCACTTCAAAACTCTGCCATTTCTCTTGGCCTCACTCTCCCTTCTCAACATGTTTCACCCAACTTCATATGGGAGCGTCAATTGTTGATTTGAAGGTAGATGTCATGTTAGCCTGGAGGCTTGGACCTCCTTGTTGCTGCCTTCGAGTGACTCCCGTTTTGTCAAAGGTATAGTCATTGCAGGCATCTTTCCAATTTCTTCTACAACTAGCCACTTGATCTCTCTTTATGTTTTCTGCAGCCTTTTTATCGAAGACGGAACTGCACTTAGGGTACAATATCACTTTAGACTTATTTCATTGGCAACAATGGAGGAACACTAAGCTTTCATCATTGTTTGGGTAAGCCATATTTACTTGCTCTTTGTTTCGTTGGGTGTTTTCCTCGTCGGTCTCCATCTTAGTCTCTTTTCTCACCTCGACCATGTTAACTTCCAAGCTGGTGCCATCAGTGATCTTCAACTTTTCCAATTTAACTCTAAGGCCCTCAGTAACCTCAATTATGTTGCTTTCTTAATTGAAACCCTCAGTCGTTTCAATCACACTGGTATTCTTGTCAGGACCTTCATACACTTCGACCTTGTTGACAATGGCAGGCTCAGTGTAATGGCCATCCGCCACTTGCAGAGGGTTTGAATCTCTCTTCATTTGGGACTTAGATTTTTCCTCAAACTTTAGTCTCCCATCCTTAATCGCTTTCTGCACAAGATCCCTGAAAAGAAAACATTGTGAGGTTTTGTGGCCCAAAAAGTTGTGGTATTTACAAAAACCTCTTTTTTTCGTTGTTCTAATGGAGGCACTATCATTTGGCCATCTTTGACTAGCAAGTCAAAATTTTCGTCACATTTGGTAACATCGAAAGTATAGGTTTTCTTAGGGAATTTGTCGCTCTTTTTCGGTTCGACCAGATTCTTCCCATTCGAAGGCACAAGTACCTTGCATGAATAGGGTGGCCCTTGTTTTAGTTCGGCCATGTCGATTTCACTCTCATCAAAACTTAAAGGATCACTATATGTCTCTTGATCATCTTCATCTAATTCGACGTATGCTACCCTTTCTCTCATATTATTCTTACTTGCTCTGGCTTTTTCAGCCTTTAGGCGTTCTACCTGTCAAACTCTGTCAGCCAATTGGGCCATATCCCTCAAGTATTCGGTATCTAATTTCTTCCTGATGGAATAATCTAAACTGCTAGCGCCCATTTTGACTAACTCGTGCTCAAGAACTTGTGTGAAACATCTTGCCTTTAGCAAATATAATCTATTGAGATAATCATCTATTGGCTCAGTAAATTTGCGCTTAATACTAGCCAATTCTTTAAGACTAATCTTCGAATGTCCCATGTAAAATTGTTCATGGAATAATCTTTCTAGACGAGTCCAATCATGAATCAAATTTGTCGGGAGCATAGTGAACCATGTAAAGGCATTCTTAGTGAGAGAACTGAGGAAATATTTTATTCTCAGATTTTCATTATTGACGATATCCCCTGCCTCAGTTAGATACCTTGCCACATGTTCGACGAAAGATTCACTAGTGTCTCTTGAAAATTTCGTGAATTTTGGGACCTTCCATCCCCTAGGAAATTTGATCTGCAAAATATACTCTGACAATGGGGAGATATAGTTTGGCCTATGGAGGCCAATGTTTACCTCATTTCGCTCCATAATCCTCTCGACCATGACAGCCAAGTTGTTATCTCCTGCCATATCATCGTGTCAAACTCGACGTATGACTTTGTCTGCATCTTGATTCCTATTAACCATTACCACCCTTGGTTCCCTCTCCCTCGACACTTGTTGTTCGATCCAGGGAGGTTCGACTCCAACCCCCTGATTTTCCACGTCTCCACGGGGTGCATTTCGATGGGCTTGGTTAATGGTAGGGTCCTCCTCAAGGATTGTTCCTTGGTTTTCTACTACCCGTTCCCTTCGATGTTGTCGAGGCGCTTGTGAAACCCCAAAGAAGTCTGCAATTCGCGTCATTTGCGCTTCCATTTATTGGATTTTTTGGGTGGTGTTTTGAATCAATGGATTGAATATTGTGACCATTTATTGGGCAAGCATATGGATCATCTCATGGTTACTTTCGTCCATTTGCTGCCTTAAAACTGTTGCAGAGTTTGTAGTAAAATGGGGCATTTGTTGGGTAGAAAATCCCACCCCTGGGACTTGGTTGATTAAAATCATATTATTAACAGCCGACCTAGACCCTTGCAAAGGCGAGAACATGTTCACCAATGGGTCAACAAATGTTGTTGTCGCATTATGCAAATTTGCCATCATTAAAGTTGGCATGCCATACAGATGTTCGCGGCCGCTCAAAGGCATTGTAAATCCAGTCACATAGGGCCTGAATGCACCAGTTCCTACTGGAGAAGGGGTCACCGGTTGACCTTGCATCCTCACAGGTGATAAAATTGGTCCACTATGAGTACTCGATGGTATGGTCGTCGTACTCGTCGTTGATGGAATTGCTCTGGACATAGATGTTATGGTCGTAGTATCCCCTGTCGACCGATGGGGTTGTTCTCCATTGTTATTTGGCGGATTCTCCATCCTTCTTACGTATCTCTTTTTTGGTATTGGTTCGTTATTTGTGGCTACTTTACCACTTCTTAATCTCATGCAACGAAGTTAGAGAAACTATAAATGAGTAACTTTTAAATACTTCAAAGATTTAAGCATTGGTCCCACTGGGTATGCCAATTTATCTACCGTCAAAATTGGTAAATAAGCACTAGTCTTCCAAATTCTATATTTTTTGTTAATCGCAGAATCAACTAGATTGATCCTAGGACATGTGCTTTAATTCTCTTCAAGTTTTATCACTTATGAATATTTTGACAATGCTATTTTCATCGAAAATAATGTTGACGTTTGTAAAGAAACACATAAATGTAAATGGAAATGTAAATAACTTCAAAGTAAATTTACAAAGAAAGTAAATAACATAATTATAAATGATTTTTTATACAAAAGTATAAAAATGGTAATCACACGTACATCACACTCAAGAACTCATTTCTCAATAACACAAATACTTTGAGTAATATAGGAGTTTTTGTACAAAATGGAACACCTCAATCCTAATCAAATATCCCTATTTATAATAAATAAAAAATAACAATAACGAACGTTCTCTTCTCCAAAAGATGGCGCGTTCTCGCTTGCACGGACTTCACTACTTATTGCTTTCCACGTCTCTTCTCAAGAAACTGATAAGGCCAAAAATGGTTTTGAGCCTTAACTTGAATCACACCCGTCAAATGCAACTCCAAACGGACACCTTCATCGAAAAGTAAATTTGAATCCAAGAATATTTATAAGTCCCAGACCAAACCTTCTTCAATAAAAGCCTTCTTCGGCTAAGCCTTCTCAACTCTTCGTCGAAAACAGTATATTATTTTCCAACATCGAAATTCCAGCTAACAACTATGCTCAGGTGATTGGAAACCAATAGTATGTTCCTGAACCTCCTAATTACGAGGAAAAGTTGTGTACTTATAAGTCTTACGTAATAATCCCTTACTCCATCTCTAAGAAAAATTATGCTCTTATGGGTCCTATGTATGACCCCTCTGTTGATCTTACAAATATCAAAGATTTTTACCCTGCTTACCATAGGACAAAACCCTTAGTTAGCATTCCAGGACCTTTGAATTTAGAGTATATGACCACCACTTTACGCATCTTTCGTTCAGCTCCCCCACAAAGAAAAACGAGGATTACATCCTCTGGCTGAACAAAGTCGAGGGAAAAAAGGGGGAATTCTAGAAAGAAAAGGGACTATTCGACCCTATACAGTTGTCGCGGACTGGTTCCTCCTACTTCCAGAATATGTTGGTCACTTCCTTGTACTTTTAGGAAACACAACTAATTCTTTCCAACTTCCATGTGGGACGCTGACGCCCACTCTTTTTAATATGGTGACTCTCACTAGCCTTCGCCCTACTAGTGAGACCTTCGACCCCAATGAATATGATGAAGACACCACCAACTTTGACATCAATTGTGCAAGCTTTGATCGATATATTAAATACTATCATGTTACTGATGATGACGAAGAGCATATTGCTTTTCTTGCCCTGTGGATAAAGTAATGTATCGTTTTTGCCCTGTGGCTATCAAGGTCCCTGAAGGTGGAAAACGATACATTACTTTATCCAAACAAATCCATGAAGGCAAAGACGTTTTCCTTAGTAAATTAATCTTAGGGTCCCTTTATGAATCCCTTGGATTGGGAACTGAAGCTTTAAGGAACATTCAGCTGAAAGATGGCTTATTGTTATATGGCCCTTTATGGCTACTCCAACTCTAGCTCAACGCCATTTTTCATATTTCTATGGATGCCAAGCTTGCCAATGGAGTGGAGTAAAAACTTAAAGATCGTTGCATCGAAGGAACATGTTTGAATTTGCTAACTCCGACTGACAAAAATAGATCAGATCAGGAAGCTTTCGTATCTTAGTTCCTGATGTTTGCCAAGCGATACCATTTTAATGCTACAATGGCTCGTTTCACCAAAAGGACCCATGGTCCAAAATGGTTTACTAGAGAGTTCCCAACCACTGGTAAACATGAAGCTGAATAAAAGAAACTATAGGTCGCCTTCTTGACTCCTCGACTCATTTCTACCCGTCTTAGACTAAGGAAGCTGTGAAGATTCTTTGTTACCAACCCATCCTGGTGTCGCTCCAGTTTTGGATTAGTCAGGCCAAATCCAAATCATTATTTAACTAAAAATAGACATGTGTCTTTGCACAGTCGACTATTCTGAAGATAACTTCCTTCGACAAAATAACTTGATAGGCCAATGATTGCCCCAAGTTGACTCCGTTCGCCTTTCAACCATCCTTCTACATCACTCCCGAGTTTGATACTTGGAAGAAAGCATGCCATGCCAAGGAGTTCGTGGCTTCTATAACTTTAAATCAACATCTAACTGATGCTTATTCTTCCTAGCAACAAAATTTCAACAAAGGTAGAGATCGACAAATCAAGGAGATCCAAGCTTTCCAAAAATGTTTTAAAACTGTGTATGATCCTGACGATCTTGGCCGGATGATCCGTGAAGCAATTGTCACTTTAAAAGAAAAAATGTCGGCAAAGGTACCTAATTTAAGCATTCCTGATTACGTAAAGGACAAGTATTCGTTTGGACTAAGATTCCATCCTCCTAGGTTTCCTCCTTTGCCCACCAGCGAAATTGCTTTGGCTTTGTCTCCTCTGTTTCCACGGTGGTTTATTTGCAGGGAATTTTTAAAGGTTAATAAAAATATATCTCAAACTTGCTCAGCAAGTGACTCCGACCAAGCATAACATATACAGTTTCAAAGGCCACCTTCATGTTTACATAAAGCATGTCAGGGTCGAGACCCATATACATGAAGGTGAGGGAAAGGAAATATCTCGTCTTTGACTCTTTACATCCTGTCAGATCCTTTCTTTATACTCATAGCTATTTTATTTATTCACAGCTATCAAGCACCAGAAGAGGACAAGGGAAGTTGTTAGTGTTAAGGTAGCACTCAAGAAATCGATGGTCGAAGGAACTTCTTCTAACCCGTTCAGGTACACTATAAATAATTCCAAGCTCCTCAAATTATCCAACACTCAGCACTTAGATTATTTTTGTCATTTTACCTTTTATATTTTGTGCAGACTAAAGATGTAGGCAATGAAGGTGATATTGTTGAAGTAATTCCTGAGCACATCCATGTCGAGGACTCATTCTCTGAGCCTCCCCAAATCAAGAAAAAATCGAGAAACCCTGGTACTGGCGCCAGAAAAATCCTAGGCAGTCCTAAAGTTGCTCCGACCCCCAAGGTGAGAAAGGAAACAAAGGTTCCCTAAGGGAAGACTCCTGGCCCTGCAAGGAAATTGGCTTTTAATGAGAGTGCCAATTCTAGCCCAAACACTGAAATCCTCAAGGTAAGCTTCCT
Source organism: Lathyrus oleraceus (assembly GCF_024323335.1). Lineage (NCBI taxonomy): Eukaryota > Viridiplantae > Streptophyta > Magnoliopsida > Fabales > Fabaceae > Lathyrus > Lathyrus oleraceus. The sequence goes on along the minus strand of NC_066583.1, from coordinate 138,474,229 downwards.
CTTTTTTGTTCTTCTTTCATATTTCTTTTTGAAATTCTAAGTATTTAAGTTTCTACAAGACAAAGTGTGACTAAACCTAAGACAACCTTTATCCAAACGATGCCCTAAGCGGACAACTCACCTCCATATAACCTGTTGCAAACATTGTTGAAGAAGTTGACAAACTTGTAGAGGTGGAACTTCTCACCATTCAACTGATCAAGTGCAACCCTCTCCTTCAGCTTCTTCCATGTCTAATGAAGGCAAAAAACAACCCATGGATATGGACGAAACCTCTTTGAGGGAGAATTTTGAGCAAGAAGAAAACAAACAACCGACTCCACCAGGTAGCCCCTAACCATCTCACGAAACTCATAAAAAAGAAACTGTTGGGATTTTCAATAATGTTGACCAACCTGAAACGAAGACCAATCGTACTATTGATCAAGACCCTCAACAAAAGTCGACATTAAAGCCAACTCCTTCTCTAAGTAACTTCCCATCCCTATAAGAAATTGACGCATTCAAGAAAACTGTGCATGCATGAAGATAGTTATGAGTAGCAAAGGTAACTCTACTGATTTATATTCGAGTTCCTCGACTATTTCTGGAGGTAGAAATCAGCATGAAACCATCAATGACATCTTAAAACAACTAAAGGTCCAACTTGAAGGAAGTAACCTCTTTGAGGAGTTGTAAAAATACTTCATCTATGGCTATGGCATCAAAACGCTATTGAAAAAACTCGACGTTCCTGATGCCTCAAGTGAGGTTGTCGATTTCTTGGTGACTTTCAGACCTTTTTTCGACCATATTATTGTCGACTTTCAGAGAAAACATGATGCTAAAACAAAGATTACATCTAAAGCAAATGAGAGGTCGAAGTAATGGAACCTGGCTACCGAGTCAGACCATCACATTGAATAACTAGAAATAAAACTCCATCTGGAGAGTGAAGTTGTTTTTGCTTTGGATGCTAAGATCCTTATCTGAAAACAAGAAATTTAAGCCTTACAGAAAAAGGTACAAGAGGCCAAGTTCAAAAAGAACACTATCCGAGGGGTCAGTCAAGCTCAAATAGATAAGGAGACTCGAGTTGGGATTCAGCACCTGGAAAAGTTGACCATTCTCGACATTGAACTAGCCGACTTTGCTTCCCAAATTTCTTAGATTGATCGTTGACTCAACGCAACCAAACTTCAGTATGAAAAGTTCAAGGCTTCTTTCCCTTTCTAGGGATGTACTTTATTTTCTATTTTCTTTGAGTATTTTTGTTCCTTGTTAATAAGCTTTTTGGACCTTGTATCTCCTAAGTTTTCCCTTGGGGCATTTTGACAATTTTAATGCTACTATTTTTTAGCCTTTTTACTTCCAAGATTATTATTTTATTCTGCATTTATGTGTACTTCCTACAATATAGGCCTATACTGTTTTAAATATTTGTCATTTATTCACAAGATTCGGCCTTCAGGGGTCAATTCTTCGACTTCATATGCGTTATTCATATACGTTTGCAGAATTCTAAATGGCCCAGCCATGTTTGGGGAGGGCTTGCCCAATGTTCTATCTTTTTTGTCCAGGGGTAATATGACTTTCCACACCAAGTCTCCCAGGTTGAATGTCTCGGGCTTAACCTTTTTGTTATAAGCTTTAACCACCCTCTCTTTCTGTCTCATTAAGACATCTAGAGCAGCCAACCTTTCATCGTCTAACTCGACCAGCTCATGGAACCTCATGCCCCAGTAGATTTCATTTGGGATCTGAGCTTGTCTTTGGACCCTAACTGACTGCAAATGGACCTCCAATGGGAGCCCTGCATCATGTCTATAAACCAGTCGAAAGGGAGTGGTATTGGTTGATTCTTTAGGCGAGTTTCGACATGCCCATAGCACTTGATTTAAAGTTTTGTGCCAATTTCTTGGATGTTTACCTACATGATTTTTTATCAAACCAATTAAAGTTTTATTTGCCATTTCGACCTGACCATTAACCTGGGCGTAATAAGGTGTCGAAGTTAGCAACTTAAACCCCACTTTTGAGGCAAAGCCTACCATTTTACCCTGTAAAGAGTGAGCCTTGGTTTGTGGTAATAGTTTCAGGTACTCTAAACCTATATAAAATATGATTTTGAATGAAATTAATTACCTCTTCCTAGTCTACATTCAGAAGGGGTACCGCTTCTACTCACTTTGTGAAATAATCTATACCCACCAAGATGTATATGTGTGCTTTAGAGGAAAAGGGTTTGATTTCACCAATAATATCTAAATCCCATCCTCTGAATGTTCATGGCTTTACTATCAAATGCAACTTACTAGCAGGTGCATGTTATATACCTGAGTGCTTTTAACATTCTTTGCACCCTTTAGCAAAGTTTTTGCAATCCTTCAACATGGTTGGCTAATAGACCCCCAGTCGAAACAATATCCATTTCATCTTGTGTACTTCTTGGTGAGAAATACATGATATCTTATACACCTCAGAGATGGACAAGTACGCTTCACTCTTGCCTAGGCACTTAAGAAGAATTCCTTCATGAGTTTTCTTTAACAGTTCGTTGCCCATGATTATGTAGCTCAGGGCTCGGTACTTGATTTTTCTATCAGTCACCCCTGTTGGATTCCCTAAGTAATTGATGATAGGTTTTTTCCTATCATCTTCCGACACTAGGTCAATGGCCAAAACTTCGTATTGCAAAAGACCATCAAACTCACAATTTCCCAAGTTTGATGGCTCCTCAAATCCATCTATCTCCCAAGTTTTGACATTGACAAGGTCTCTTGAGGGTTTTCTTCTGAGACTAATTTTTACTTTATTTTGACCAACTCTTCCAACCTCTCCTTAGAGAATCTTATATCCTGAGGCAATTTGGGCCAATTCATTGGCCTCTTGATTCTCAAGTCGAGGGATGTGATTGATTGAAACGTGGTCAAAAAGTTTCAGCAAAGAGTTGGCTCTAACAAAGTATAACATCAGATTTTCCTTGATACATTTGTATTCTTTCTTAAATTGTTTGACCACCAACTCCGAGTCTCCCTTTATTTTGACGTCTCTTACCCCTAATCTAATAAAATATGAAGGCTTGTTATCAACGCTTCATATTCGACCTCATTGTTGGAACAAGGCTTTTTGATCTTAAACTTGAACTTAATTGGTATATTTTCTAGAGAAAGGGTAAATATTCCCGCACCAGTTCCATCTTTGTGTCTCGAACCGTCGAAGTATAACTCTTAAGGCCTAGTTCCTATGCATGCTTTGATTGGCTCGACCACTGAATGGTCGACAACAAAGTATACGATAATTTGTCCTTTTACTCCTTCCACATGTTTTATATAATGCTTCAACTTAGTACATGATAAGTACAGGAATAAACATAATTTTTCAATCAAGTTATACCTAGTTTCTGAATCTATCAAGATTCAACTGAGGTAATAAATGTCTCTTTCGACACCATTATCATCGTCTTGGACTAACATACTTCCTATGGTTGAATATGATGCAGCTATGTACAATTTCATACTCTTATTTCTACTTGGAGGTGATAAAACTATAGGCTTCATCAGGTATTCTTTGATGTTGTCAAAAGCCTCTTGTTGCTCATTCCCCCAAATGAAGTTGTTGTCTTTCTTGAGTCAAGCAATGGCGAGAAAGCTTGAGTATTTTTACTTAAATTGGAGATGAATTTTCTCATGAAATCTATTTTACCCAACAAAGACTAAAGTTGCTTCTTTATCGAAGGAGGCTTGAGATCTGCAATAGCTTTCGTCTTATTTTGATTGATCTCAATGCCTTTCTTATGCACCATAAATCCCAAGAAGTCCCCTGCACAAACACGGAAAGCACATTTTAATGGATTCATTTTCAATCCATATTTCCTCATCCTTAGAAAGGATTATTGAAGATGGCCTAAGTGGCCATCCCCTGATGGGGACTTTATGACTATATCATCGATGCAGACTTGCATGAAAGTCTTGATGAAGTCATGAAACATGGAACTCATTGCTCTTTGGTATGTTGTGCCAGAATTTTTCAGACCAAAGGGAAACACGACATTCATAAGTCCCTAATGCCCCCGAGCATCAAAACATTGTCTTAGGTATGTCTTTTTCAGCTATAAAAAATTGATTATAGCCGAAGTAACCATCTAGCATGCTTAAATACCCATGGCCTGCGACTGAATCGACTAGTATCTCTGCCACATGCACTAGGTATTCATCTTAAGGTGTATCATTGTTTAAGTCCCTAAAATCTACACAGACTCTCAGAGTCTCGTTCTTCTTGTATAATTGGAACTATATTAGCTAACAATTCGACATACCTGACTGTTCTTATGAACTTTCTCTTGAGAAGCCTCTCGATCTCATCCTTGATATTTAACATTCTTTCTGGTGCAAACCTCCTAGGCAGTTGCTTTACTGGCTTCTTACCTGACCAAAACTGGTAGCTTCAATTCCATCATATCTCGACTCATCCCTGGCATTTCGTTGTAGTCCCACGCGAAGCAGTCTTTAAATTCTTTGAGCAGTTTGACCACCTTTCCTTTCATGCCTGCTTCGATTTTTGCGCCGATGTATGTTGGCCTTTTCACTTCCCCGTTGCCCAAATCTATCTCCTCCAAGAGGTTCTAGGCCTGCATTTTCTTGTTAGTTTCTTATAGGTCTTTTTCAAACCCCAAAGGCTTATTGTTATATATGCAATCGAGCCTCCAACTTTTTTAAGTTGTTGTCTGGCCCTTTGGGCCACCTATGTTATTCTCAGAGCTTTCAACATTGGCTTCGCAAGCCATATTTTGAAAACTATCAGCCTCCAAGGCCGACTTTAATCTGTTATCAACCATATATGCTAAAATTCGAGCCAATGATTTGGCATTAGCAGTCATCCTTATTGACCATTGTCCACCCTGTAATGGGTAGACTTTCTCCCTCGATAGGTTGGCCCTCTGCCTATTCTTTGCCCATATGAACCCATAGTTGGGGTGTAGGTTCAGGGAGTAGTTGGAGTCCTTCTAAGAGGTGTAAACCTCACCCGCTGCATAGCATGGCGGGATTTTCTCCAGATTCCTATCAAAATTCTTCTTTCCAACCTTCCCAACTTCAACTTTATAATGAATTTGGTCGGCTTAAATGTTCTCGACAATACCATCCTCTCGCTAGATAGCCATTCTCTGGTGTAACATCAACGATAGCGCACCTATGCCATGAATCCACTCATGATCGAGAAGCAATATGTAATTTGTGTTGGACGTTATTACCACGAACAAGATCTCTCTTGACGTCGATCTAACTGATAGGTCCACTTGTATTACACCTAAAATGTGGCTTGTCTTTCGATCATAATTTTACATAACCATGTTATAGGGGCGAAGATCCTCAACGGTCTTTCCCATCTTCTTGAATAAAGAGTGCGACATCAAATTGATTGTCACTCCGTCATCAACAAACACTTTGTTAACAGCCATGCCATCTACTTTGGCCCTGGTGAATAGGGGTTTCAAATGATACATCATTTATGGGTCAGGCTTTTCAAAGATAGCCCGTTGTTCTTCAATAACATTGTTGTTCATGACATAGAAACAAAGCGGCTTATCGTTAGCTGCATAACCCTGTATATAATCATCTTCAGTTTTAGACACTTTTGAGACTCGATCATATTTCATAGACAAATTGACTCTATGCCACAATTAATTTTTAAGTCATCTTCAGACTCGTCATCGAAATTATCATCGACTATCTCGTCATCAGATCGTGGTGTGTACTCTGGCTCTTTATCTTCTACTCGGGGTATATATTAGGGTGATTCCTTCTCTAGATGAGGGGTGTAATCTGACACTTCCTCGTCTGACTAAGGCGGGTACTCAAGTTTCTTCTTCCTAGGCTTGTAGTCTTCCTTGGCGCATTGCGCCACTTTCATGGTAGGCCTTTTTTATTGTTCTCCCTTGTATCCTTCTCAACCAGTTCTTTTGGGTGAGGCTTCTTCGGAGCCTTTGACTCAATTAAAGGGAGATTTACCTCAGGGGCTTGGGTTTTGTTAGTAAAAGCATCTTTTTCAGCCTTCTTCTTCCTTTGATGATGCCTCCATTGGGTAGCGTCATTAGGTTATTGCCCTTATAGATTGAGGGAATGTGAGATATTCCCTTCTGGACTTTGTGGTTGCCTCGGTTTTGGACCCCCACCTTAGGGTCGACCTCCTTCGACTTTGGTTATATGCCCCATTCTGCTTGAGGGGTTTAACCCATTTATTCTTAGGCACGTTTGCTGGTGGGTGAAATGTTCTTTGACGAGGTTGTCTAAACTGCCTCATGTTCTTTTTGTTTATGTAAGGGCCGCTGCGGTTGTTTCTTCGGCATGTCGGGTAATCCCTATTAGTCATTGGCATAGAAAAACTAAACAAAGGCCTTGCGATCGTAACATTAAATAAGGCATTTCCTGATTATGGTGGAGGAGTCACCCCTTGCGATATTACTAGTACTACTGACGTCCATGACGCCATTGGAGCAGTTGTCCTAACAAGTGTTGACACAACTGCGTACTCAACTGTCGATCTGACTGGTTGTTCTACCATACTTTAGGGATTATTTTATGCACTATTGTAATCTAAAGAAGTACGTGTAAAAAGACTTTCCACTTCTTAAACGCATGCAAACAACCTAAAAATGTTCTTGAATGGATAACAAGTTCTAATATAAAAACTATGAATACTTATGCAAACTAGATAATTAAGCATATGTCCCACTGGGAGCGCCAGTTTGTTTACGCTGAAATTTTGCAAACAACCGCTAGTCTCTTATTTGAAGGTTACAGGCAGGATCGACTAGTGAATCCTATGATATTGTGCTAACATTCTTAGTTTGTGATTTAGGAAATGACTTTATCTCGACTTGGTCGAAATAGTCGTATTAATAGTGTAAAAAGTGTAGTTTCGACAGAAATAAAGTAAACTACTGTAATAAATAAAAAGTAAAGAGAAAATGTTGAATGATGTATAAACGAAAGTGATTACACGGAGAAGGATAAATTGAATTTAAAAGACTTTAACATTAAAGAGAAATTGGTGTTTCATGTTCCATACATTCTCTCAGTGAAGACTCTTTTCTCTTGACATTGATACTTTGAGTGCAAATGAGATTTTGTAGTAAAATGAACACCCCTAGTTCTATAAATGAAACCCTATATATACTAGTAAGAAATAACTGCTCCCAAAATTCAGATCTTCAACTTTCGACACGTAGACGCCTGCATGCCTTTCGCCTTGCATTCCCTCCACGTGTCCTTCGGAACGTCATCCAAAAATAGTTATCGTATTTGAACATGATACCTGCATGCCCAAATAACTACTTTCTCGACACATTTGTTGTTGTCGAGAACCTGTTTGCTGAGGAATTTTCCTCGGTTTAAAATCTCAGCTAACAGCATGTTGACAAATGATCATAATTTAGAGTAGAAAAAAAGCAGCACTTAGAATAATGGAGTATTAATTGACCTTGACATCAGTGATTCCATCCTTACACATAACAAGTTTGTAACTCAAACAACTAAGGACCTTAGAAACATATAGAAAAGATACCTTAAAAATTATTTTAAAAAAACATGCTAAAAATGAATTTGAAACAGATGATGTGGTGTGAACTATGTTTTGGAAACTATCATACTAAGTTTTGTTCACTAGAAAAAGTAAACCTTGTGAATAATCAATTCAAACAGGGACAAGGCCAATATCAAAACCAAAATAGTTACAACAATAACAACTTTCAGAAGGTTTAGGGTTTAGGGGCATATACCTCAATTATCAAAGACAACCATTTTTTTATCAACGGTTCCAATAGAATCCTCAAGAAGGGAAACCTTAAAATTGGAGGATACATTGAAACAATTCATTCACATGTCCACGGAAAGTCAAAAGAATATTGGTTTTTCTATCAATAATTTAGAAGTAAAAATGGGTTAACTTGTTAAATAATTGTGTAACAATCAGAACGGTACATTCACTTCTAGTATCAAAGACAATCCAAAGGATTAGTACAATTTGATTACTATTGATAGAATGGAGATGAATGAGCTACGAAGGATTTGTTGACTTTATGTTCTGATGGGATGATGAAAAATATTTGTTTTATGTCATTATCGAGGAATTTGATGATGTAGAAGATGAATTTGGAGGAAACAAAATACAAGAATAGTAGAAAATAAAATTTATGGGAGTAACGTGGAGATCTCAAAACCAAATAAGCTTCCATACCATCCTGATTCAAAGAAAATAATAGAGGAATGGATTGAGAAAAATGAGAAGGAAAAATAAAAATAAGAGAAAGGAAGGAAGAGAGTAAGAAGAAAAACAAAAAAGAAAAAAATTGTTAAAATATTAATTTCCCCCCTTTCTTATATCAAGGACAACCTAACACTACAACAACGACGTACCAATGTTGTATTGCAGCATGGTAAAAGATCGTGCAAAGAGTTGTGTGGGAAACTTGAATTTTTTCACATATAGGTGGTAAAAATTTTGTTCATGTGGGACCTGCTAGTGATGTATATGGAAAAAAGTGATATGTACCCTCTTATACTAGGCAAAACTTTCATTCATAATGCTCGAGTTGATGGAGATTGGCGATCCAAAACGCAGCGAAATTTAAAATTTTCTCCTTTAGTGATCCTTACGAATGGGCATGATCAGTGATAGAATAGTTACCTCTTGTGACGATTGAAACCTTTGATGCAGATCTACGGAGCGATCACGAACGTTGAACGATGACAACGCCTCTACTCAGTCCACACGAACGGATTCCTTCAATCTCAGTGCTAGCTGCTACGAATGAAGGCTTTAAGTGAGAGAGAGAGAGAGAGAGAGAGAGAGAGAGAGAGAGAGAGAGAGAGAACGAAAATGCAACCGCTCTGAATGCTTCTACACAAGGGTTCTATTAATAGAACCACTTGTGTGGGCTACAAGCTAAAAAGCCCACTTAAGTGTATGTGGCCCATATCTTATAATATGCCCAAAATCACTTAAGCGCATGGTACCTTATCATATTTCGTATTCTACTTAAGCACACCGTACCTTACGATGTTCTACAATTCACTTAAGTGCACCGTACCTTACGGTGTTCCTTAGTTACTCTATCTCTCATCAATCCGTCCTTTGTGTGTGACCCTGTAGGTTTTCGCGACATTGGCAATTATATTAAATCACGTATTTAACATGATAAACCGTGAGCGGTATCTAGCAACACATCACTACTACCCAAGACACGAAAATGTCATGTGATCTGACAAATCCTTCTGTGGTAATACTTATGTGTACAATTTCCCTTTTGCCCTTATGTCTATATTGAACACAAGGCATAGACCGTGTCATCCTTATCCAGTTCAATATTGGGCCCATAGACATTTATCCTGTTATGCAGGATGGGCAAATTCCATCTAGATCACTCATATCCCTCAGCATGCTTCGTGGAGTACCCATTAACTGTCTTTATGGTTATCCAGTTACGGACAATGTTTGATCAGCAATAAAGCACTCGACTCTACATCTAGGGTCCATAGTGGTTTCAGGTCGAAGGGTGGTATATACCATTATCACCATGAGAATAACTTATGACACTTTGCATAACATTCTATATAGTATTCTCATAGCGGGTCAATCCAATATAAATATTACTCTTAACATTCATACCTATGTTTAAGACTTGATAACTCCTTATCCGTGATCCATGAGATGTGATCATCAGTCTATATACATAATAGTCTTAATGCTTTAATGTTATCCCACTTCACAATAAAGCTCGACTACGGATACTTTAAGAATAGTGTCCTTATGTTTAATGTTATCTCATGATCAAGTCACACTTGATACATTAAACGGACTAGCTATTCTAAAGACTTTATTAAACAAACATAATAAAGAAAAAGCCTTTTTATTATTAATAAATAATTCGATACAAGTACCAAAAGTATTGGCCTCTAGGGCTTACACCAACAATTTCCCACTAGCACTAGAGCCAATCAGGCATATCCCTAATGCTTATAGTTCTAGTATGGACACCATGCTTCTGCTGCGCAAGAGGCTTTGTCAGTGGGTCAGCAATATTGTCAAGTGTAGGTACTCTGCATATTTTCACATCTCCTCTATCTATTATCTCTCGAATGAGGTGATAACGCCTAAGTATGTGTTTGGATCGTTGGTGAGATCTAGGCTCATTAGCTTGTGCGATAACACCATTATTATCACAATAGAGACCAATGGGATCCACAATGCTAGGAACTATGCTAAGTTCACTAATTAACTTTTTGATCCATACAGCTTCCTTTGCTGCACTTGAGGCAGCAATATACTCGGCCTCAGTTGTAGAATCAGCAATTGTATCTTGCTTTGAACTTTTCCAGCTCACAGTGCCACCGTTTAAGCAGAACACATAACCAGATTGCGATCTAAAGTCATCCTTATCTATCTGGAAGCTAGCATCGGTGTATCCAATTACAGCCATCTCTTTCTGACCTCCATATATCAAGAATGAGTCCTTAGTCCTTCTCAAATACTTAAGGATATTCTTGACAGCTATCCAATGAGCATCACCAGGGTCAGATTGGTACCTACTCGTTGCACTTAAAGCATACGAGACATCTGGTCGAGTACATAACATGGCATACATGATAGATCCTATTGCAAATGCATATGGAATCTTATTCATGTGATCCCTTTCTTCCTTAGTTGAAGGGGATTGTGTTTTTGATAGACACAGACCATGTTGCATAGGTATGAATCCTTTCTTAGAATCATGCATATTAAAGCGTCTCAGCACTTTGTCTATGTATGTACTCTGACTTAGGCCAAGCAGTTTTTGTGATCTATCTCTATAGATTCTGATTCCTAATATATAGGCTGCTTCACCTAGGTCCTTCATAGAAAAGCATTTCCCCAACCAAGACTTTAGTTGTTGTAGGGTAAGGACATCGTTTCCAATGAGTAATATGTCATCTACATATAATACCAGGAAAACGATCATGCTCCCACTAACCTTCTTGTAGACACAAGGCTCATCTTCGTTCTTGATGAATCCATATTGTTTTACTGTTTCATCAAAACGAAGATTCCAGCTTCTGGAAGCTTGCTTCAATCCGTAGATTGATCTTTGTAACTTACATATCTTTTGGGCTTCTTCTGGCATGTCAAATCCTTCAGGCTGTGTCATGTACACATCCTCAAGAAGATTCCCATTAAGGAAAGCAGTTTTGACATCCATCTGCCATATTTCATAATCATGATATGCAGCGATAGCAAGTAAAATCCGAACAAATTTAAGCATTGCAACTGGTGAAAAGGTTTCATCATAGTCAACCCCATGAATTTGTTTATATCCTTTTGCAACCAGTCTTGCCTTATAGGTATGTACCTTACCATCCATGTCAGTCTTCTTTTTGAAGGCCCACTTGCATCCTATAGGGTTAACTCCTACAGGAGGCTCTACCAAGGTCCAAAATTGGTTTGTGTACATGGAATCCATTTCAGATTTCTAGGCTTCTAGCCACTTCTCAGACTCGGGACCAGTTATGGCCTCTTGGTAGGTCACAGGCTCATCTTGATCCATGAGTAATACATCACCTGGATCAATTATGAGATATCCATATCTCTCAGGCAGTTGACGTATCCTGCTTGACCTACGTCGGTCTTGTTCTACTTGAGCAGGTTGCTCTTCCACAACTACTTGTGTTTCCTGCTCTAGTTCCTCCATAGGTGTATCAATGCTTTGTGATTCTTGAATTTCTTCAAGCTCTACGTTCCTCCCACTGATTCCTTAGGAAATAAAATCCTTTTCTAGGAAAACTCCAGTTCGAGCGACAAACACTTTGCCCTCAGAAGGATTATAGAAGTAATACCCTCTTGTTTCTTTAGGATACCCCACAAATAAGCATTTGTCAGATTTGGGCTCAAGCTTAGTTGAAACTTGTCGTTTCACATAAACTTCGCAACCCCAAATTTTCATGTAAGACATATGTGGTTTCTTACCACTCCATATCTCATATGGTGTCTTCTCAACCTTTTTGAAAGGAACACGGTTAAGTGTGTAAGCTGTTGTCAATAGTGCATGTCCCCAAAAGGAGTTTGAAAGATCGGCGTGACTCATCATGGATCGGACCATGTCTAACAGGGTTCGATTTCTTCTCTCAGATACACCATTCCATTGGGGTGTTCCAGGAGGAGTAAGTTAGGATAGGATCCCACACTCTTTCAGATGGTCATCAAACTCTAGGCTTAAACACCCACCACCTCGATCTGATCGAAGAGTTTTAATATTCTTACCTAGTTGGTTTTGTACTTCATTCTTGAAATCCTTGGACTTTTCAAAGGACTCTGATTTGTGTTTCATTAAATATACATAACCATATCTACTGAAATCATCAGTAAATATGATGAAGTACTAAAAACCTCCTCTGACTGGTGTGTTCAGTGGTCCACATACATCAGTATGTATGAGGCCCAAAAGATCATTCGCTCTTTCACCTTTTCCTGTGAATAGAGACTTTGTCATCTTTCCAATTAAACAAGATTTGCATGTCTCATATGATTCATAATCAAAAGAGTCCAAGAGTCCATCTTTATGGAGTTTGGAAATGCGTTTCTCATTTATGTGGCCTAATCGATAATGCCAAAGGTAAGTTGGATTTAACTCGTTAGGTTTCATCCTTTTAGTATTAATGTTATAAATAGGCATTTCATCAAGGACATATAGTCCATTGCTCACTTGTGCAGTAGCATAGAATATATCATTCAAATAAATTGAGCAACAATTGTTCTTTATTATAAATGAAAAACCAAACTTGTCCAAACAAGAAATGGAAATAATATTCCTGCTAATTGCAGGTACATAATAACAGTTCTCTAACTGAATTATTAAACCACTAGGTAAATTCAATTCATAAGTTCCTACGGCTAAAGCAACAACCTTTGCTCCATTGCCAACTCGTAGGTCAACTTCACCTTTTGCCAAATCTTTACTTCCTTTTCGCCCCTGCACATTTATACAAATGTGAGAACCGCATCCAGTATCTAATACCCATGATGCAGAAGTAGATAAATTTATTTCAATAACAAAAATACCTGAAGTTGAAGTCTCTACTCCATTCTTCGTATCTTCGAGGTACTTTGGGCAGTTTCTCTTCCAGTGTCCGGTCTTACCGCAATTGAAGCAGGCTTCAAAGCAGCAACAGTGGGTCTGGCTTTGGCAACTTCCTTGCCTTTCCCTTTATCACCCTGCTTAGTGGGCCTTTTGTTCTGTCTCTTTCCATTTCCGATCATCAGAATGGACTTCCCTTTTGACTTCAGGTTTTGCTCAGCAGTCTTTAACATGGATAGCAGTTCAGGAAGAGATTTGTCCATATCATTCATATTGAAATTTAGGACAAATTGACTGAATCTATCTGGCAACGATTGCAAGATCAAATCAGTCGCAAGTTCGTTTCCGAGGGGAAAACCCAACCTTTCAAGGTTTTCCACGTACCCAATCATCTTGAGCACATGGGGACCTACATGGGCTCCCTCAGCTAACTTGCCTTGAAAAAGGGATTTTGAAACTTCAAACCTTTCATGCCTTGCTTGCTCTTGATAGAGCATCTTCAGGTGTTCGATCATATCGAACGCTGTCATGTTCTCATGTTGCTTTTGCAACTCTGAGTTCACGGTAGCCAGCATGAGACAAGCAGTTTCATTGGCATCATCGACATGCTTCTTATAAGCATCTCTTTCTGCCTTAGGTGCAGAACTAGGAGGTTCCTCTTCAGGAACAGGTTTCTCCAAGACATACAGCTTTCTATTATGTTTGAGGACAATCCTCAAATTTCGGTGCCAATCCAGAAAATTTGTCCCAGACAATTTTTCTTTGTCAAGGATTGATCGCAAAATGTTTGTTAGAGGTGTTTGTTGAGATTAATGAAAACATAAGTATCATAAACATATTTAATTACTCAAAACAAATGACCCTCATCATTTGATTCGGAAAATCCCATTGGAAGAGTTTCTAGTGGGTCGAGATCCACATTTCACTTTGTTCTAAGTCCGCGTAGGCGGATTACACAAAACTAGGTTATTTAGGTAGGAACTCCTTCCAATTGTATCTAATACAACTCTCGAAAATTTCAGTTGGGTGAATAACTCCTTATTTCAATCCATCATATGGATCATTTCCAACTCTTGCTTCTAAACATATATAATCTTATTATAATTTGTTTAGTTAAGTTTGACCCATTGTTTTAGCAATTGGATATTATAATTATCCCATCGCACCTTACTAATATAGAACATGCACCTCGCGTAGGCGAAACCTACATTATCCGATACTAGTCTTGATGAGTGCTAAAACTTGGAAAGCATAAACTTAATATTTAATTTGAAGGAATTGCAATTGTTCTGATCTCACCGACTTATTTATCATATAAATCGTCTCTCACATGCATCAACATATATTCACATGCATCAACATACATTCACATGCATCAACATACATAATGAAACAGTTATGGCCCCTAGCGCAATTGTTCTCCCAAGCCAATGAGAGAACCCAAGCTAACCTAATAACGATCTAAGCTTCTCCAAGCAAGATCTTCAAGGTTGTCCTCCTTTGATATTGAATTCTTCTCTTTCTTCATAACATTACATTACATAAAAGAAACTCGTTTTACATACGAGAGATTGAGATGAGAAAAGAAGTTACATTAAGAGATTAAAAGGAGAGGCACGACACGCAGGTCGTATTTTAAAACCCAAAACAAAATAAAGGAAAACTAAGGCCATAACCGATCACCACAAGACAATAATTATAAACACATTATTATTATTAATTTTAATTCCTTTAATTAATTAAAACCAAATTAAATTTCGGCGATCGATCACACTACGCAGAGTTAGCCGGGGGTTCCGCTGCCCGGTCACGTCCAGCTTGTTACGACCGTCACAGGACCATGACGAACGTCACACGGCCAAAATAACAGAAACACCTAGAATTCTGGATTTGTGAATGTGACGACCGTCACAAAGCATGTGACGACCGTCACTTCCAGCTTGTTACGATCATCACAGGCCCGTGACGAGCGTCACGCGACCAAAATCAGCGCTTTTGAAACAGTCAACAGACGTGATCCAACAAGCCCTCAATTCACAACTCCTTGACGGCACAACACTTGTGCCGTCACTAACCCTAATGCACCAATTTCAGACCGTCAAACACACCTCAATTGTTGATTCAGTATGATTGATCAACAGGTCATTGCTTCACCATACTAATGTCGGATTCTGAAGCAAATGACCATTGATCGCTCAAAGGAAAACAACCATTTAGTGTTTGAATGAACGAAACAGAAACAATATATCATATATACCGTACTTTGCATTAGGATTACTTATATCATATATATAACTTGATCGATCTCAATTGCGTAACCTATGGACGATCGATGTATCGCTGCTTCACGATACTAATGTCGGTTCCGAAGCATAGTCAACATCAATCATCCAAATCGTACACTCATGATGCCAAATTTAATTGCTCGTTTATTTAATTGATTCATTCTGTCTTTTAATCATATTAATACAGAAAATAAACAGCTATCCGATGCATGGTTTCATAAGTGGCTCTGATACCACTGATGGAGATTGGCGATCCAAAACGCAACGGAATTTAAACTTTTCTCCTTTAGTGATCCTTACGAATGGGCATGATCAGTGATAGAATAATTACCTCTTGTGACGATTGAAACCTTTGATGTAGATCTACGGAGCGTCGAAGGGTGGTATACACCATTATCACCATGAGAATAACTTATGACACTTTGCATAACATTTTATATAGTATTCTCATAGCGGGTCAATCCAGTATAAATATTACTCTTAACATTCATACTTATGTTTAAGACTTGATAACTCCTTATCCATGATCCATGAGATGTGATCAAGTCTATATACATAATAGTCTTAATGCTTTAATGTTATCCCACTTCACAATAAAGCTCGACTACGGATACTTTAAGAATAGTGTCCTTATGTTTAATGCGATCTCATGATCAAGTCACACTTGATACATTAAACGGACTAGCTATTCTAGGGACTTTATTAAACAAACATAATAAAGAAAAAGCCTTTTTATTATTAATAAATAATTCGATACAGGTACCAAAAGTATTGGCCTCTAGGGCTTACACCAACACGAGTTACACTGGATACGGATAATAACACGTTGACAATTAAAAATAGGAACAAAGAAACGTGTTTAAATCTGTTTAAGAAAGTGAAAGTCAATAGCTACCTAAGGACTAATTGGAAAAACAATCAAGGAATCCTCATAACCATCTTGATTGAAAATAATTTGTGCCTCAACTTAATAACGTTCAATGGACGCTTATTAGGAGATAACTCGATTTTATGTACCTATCTTGTTTTAAGTCACTTAAGTTTCAAAGTTATGTGTTTTAGGGAATGATATGTTTTGGGTTTCTAGAAATTATGGTTGCATGTTCGCTTGGTGTTTTGTTGTAAAAGTAGCGGTAAATCCCATTAACTATTTTTATAATTGGAGTAGGAATTAACATGTCAGGGCTTAAAATTGCATTTAAACACATTTCATGTAATATCCTATTGAATCAATTGATAAATTTTATTAATTATGTGAAACACCAGGGTAGATGATCAACAATGATGATATTTGTGTGATAACTATTTATTAAGTATGTCTTAGCAATGAATTGCTGTCTGTTTTCTTAATAGAAATATATTCGTTTCGAGGTTTCACTCACATTCCTTGGCAGTGAAGGTCAAGAATATCTAACTCATAATGTTTTCTAAGTTAACTTCCATATCAAAAATAAAATTTAAAATAGTTTAAAGGCGATCAAATGATAAATAATACATGTACAAAAGTTAGATAAATAATATAATGATAATTATTTATTTGGAAATTTCAGCCAAGGGTTCAAGGTTAAAAGTTAGATAAACAATATAATGATAATTATTTATTTGGAAATTGGTTCAATGTTATTTCCAAATTAGTTACTCATCCCTAACAATGAGAGCTTATCTGCTCATGTTCATAAATAATATATAAATATAATATGAGATAAATTAGACAGGAAGAATTGCTAGGATAAACTTCAACTCCAAAACTACTCCAAAACTCTGAGTGAAATAACAACCTCCTTCAACCTTCAATATGCTTTTGTAATCACGAGTGAAAAATATACTATTTTCATAAAAAAATATGAACTACGGTCCTTTTCCTTATTATGCTTAAATATTTCTCTAAAAAAATATTTGCTTATGAACTAACTAGACATGTAGCACATGCTAAGTGGTTGGTGAAACACCTCGTGTTTTCACCAAAATTGAAGTTGACTTGAAGACATCAGTAAAACTCCCCACATTCCTAAAATAAAGCTCGTGTTCCTAGAAATATCTCTCATTCCCTCTAGAACGCCTGCATTTGAAGTAGATGTATGATATATCGTTTCTAGTATCAAAAAGTTGGTGCTTTGGGTCAAAATTTTCCCAACAGTATTTGTTTAATTTTTTCGCTCTCTGGTGAGGATGTGGCATCCTGATTTCTTGAAACGTATTATCTTGATCATTGGTCGGAAAAAATAGCAAGTGTACTATTTTTTCTTTTGTAGTAATAAAGGGGAAATTCTCTGAATGTCGATCTCGAGGACTGCACGTTAATATGGAGTTCAAATCACTGTTCAATTAAACAAAAACTAGTGTTGGGGTTTTTTAATTCAAACTTATAAAAATAAGGGCAAATAAAATAAAAACTGTAAAAATAAGGGTTTCAAGGAAAAAATGAACATGTCAGGGAAGGTGTATAATTTGTCCCTATAACAACTCTGAGTCACTATTGCATCAACAAATATCAATTAACTACTACCAGTTCTCAAGGGTATTTTCTCTCAAGTCCTTGGTGAGAAAACCTTTAATCATTCAATCCTAATCTCTATGTACATAGAAAATTACCGGTGAAATTAAGCCTTATGATATCAAGAATCCTCTGGTTCATACAGAGTATCCCTAGTCCTAGGTAATATCTACTACATAGTAATCTTATGAGAACCTCATCAATGGCGGTCCAACCTAATTGATAATCATACAACAATCTCAATTGGTCGAAAGAGAAAACATTAAACACATCAAAAGATTACCGTAATTATGAAAAAAATATTGTTTATGCAATTGCAAACTCAAAGTCATTATAGATATAAATTAGGGACACCCCCATAGCATTGAGGGGTTTAGCTACTCATATTGTTCAAAACAAATTTAAGATAAAAATTATACATTACAAGTAATTAGATGACTTGGATCTTCAATTGCTTCCGCTCATGAAAATCTTCCGCTCTCCAAATTCCTTGATCTTTGTAATTCTCGATCGTCAGACAATTTTCTGTGCTTTGTTTTCTCCTCGCCAAAAAGTGTCTGTCATACGGTGAACTGGACTTTTTTGTGGTTTTAATCGCAATGTCGCGGTTAGCAAGAGTCGCCACCGACTTTTCTTTTATCCAATAAGGAAAGGTGGAAAAGAACAGGAAAGACCTTAATTTAGATTTTGGGTTCGGGAGGTACATTATACAAAGGGAAGGTGTTAGCACCCTTTGTATCCATGGTTATCCATGGGCTCTTAATTGCTCGATCACTTATATTATTTTTGTCTAAAAAGTGTTTGTGAATTGTTTGGAAAATTGTTTTGAAAAGAGAATTTAACTTTGTAATGATTCTTGTATGAATGTATACAAAGTGGTTATCCCGTTTTAGTTTTGAAAATTGTTTAGAAAAATATAACTCGGTAATGATTCTAGTATGAATGTATACCAAGTGGTGATTTTCTAAAGGCATTTTGAAAGGTGTGAGGTGCAAAAAATGTTTTAAGTTGTGAGCCAGCAATTAAGAGTTATACCGACCCAAGGTCTTTACGGGCATTTCCTATCCTTATGAGGGTAAAACTGTCCTTATTATTGAGAAATAAGTAGTTTTATCCTTTGGATGTAAAAGGGTCATCGTAGGGTCATCGATTGGTCATTGAAGGCAACAGTTATGAGGATACCTTAGCATTCGAAGGGACTATCATCATTTAACCGTAGGCAACATCGGAGGGTCATCGAGGGACAAAGTTGTATATTCGAAGGCAACATCCGAGGGACTATAATTTATTTTATGATGATTTAACCGAAGGGTCTTTGCTAAGGGTATCCCCACGTTCGCGGGACATGACCGTAATATCGTAATCGTAAGGCAACAAAGAGAGGTCCAAGATCACTTATTCAAAGGCAAAGTTTTACAATTAATTATATAATTAGGATGAAACTCCACATTAAAATTATTAAAAATAATATATTAAAAAATTAATACATTAGAAATTAATACATTAAAAAATTAATCTAGGGTGAAACTCCACAAGGGTATCCCACAAATAAAGTGGAATACCTAGCCAATAACCTTTTCCTGGGATATGTGAACCTGTACGAAACTCAAAAAAAGAAACATGTCAGAACACCAAATCAGGGTGCAATCGAAGATTACACCGGAGAAATATCACAACAATAAATAGGATAGGATGAATAATGCATGGCTATGATAAAAACATAAAAAAAAAAAAGAATAGAAAAGTCAGCTACTGTCTCGTTCGCCTCTGCCTCGCCTAGCGAAGGCCACGGATTTTGAATTTAAAAACAGCCCCATGTTAGGAACTTTGAATTTTATGGCATTTTATCACAGGAATAACATGGTCAAACATTCAGGGTATTCAGGCATATTTAAATTCCCATACGAAATCAAATTATATATCAACATTTAATCATGATGCATTATATATGTAGATATGGCCAATTGAAAGTATAAACAATAGAGATACGCAAACCTGTTTGCCAATTCAAGGTTGAAGGGATTGACCACTTGTAGTATCGGAATAAGTTAGGCAGCGGGAATTGGACGGCGATGGCTTCGGTGCAGATGGGCTGCCTTCAGGGTTTCTTTATTCTGAATTCTCCGGGTAGGCAGGGTTCCTATGCCAAAGTTTCTATCCGTCCTTCTCTGTTCTCTCACTTTCTTTTTCCTCAAGGTTTTGTTCCAAGGAAACCTCAGAGTGTTTTGCTTCTCTTCCTTCTTTCTCCAGTGAATCTCCCAGTGTAAACTCCAAGTCTCCACTCCCCCTACTGAAACTTCAGTATTTATAGACTAATTTCGTGGGTAATGGGCTTGGAATGAGGGAGACCCAAGTCCAAAATAATTTGTTATATTTTATTTATTTATTTATTTTAATTATTTAATTAATTAATTAATTAATTAATTAATTAATTAATTAAAAAAAAAATTCTCTTTTTTTTTTTTGTTTTTTTTTTTTTTTTTTTTTTTTTTTTTTTTTTTTTTTTTTTTTTTTTTTAGGAAAAATGATGGGTAATTTTTGGGGTATGACAGTGTCCTTCTTCTCTCGTGGAAACTCTTCTAAAATAGTGAAAATCCTTTGGCATTGGTTGGAAATCCCCAGAACACCCTTGTTGCTCAAGCCCAGATAAAAGCCTGAAAATTGGAATAATTTGCGCCTGACACGGCCCGTGTCAGCTGACACGGGTGGTCGTCTCAGGCCTCTGCCTTGGCCTTCATTTGTAGCTTCATCCCAAGTGGGCTGACATGACCCGTGTTAGACCCCTGCCTTGGCCTTCATCTTCAGCTTCATTAGGTCCTCATTTTGACACGGCCCATGTCAGGTGACACGGGTGGCCTTGTCAGGCTTCCTAAAATTTCATAACTTCTTTCCTCGAATGCCTAAATTCTCGACTTTCTTGCACTGAGTCCGTCGGGTCTTCTACTTGGACCTGGAGTGAATAAAAACAGACAGCCAAAGCATACAATCCCAAAAACACGAAATAAAACTAAAAATTGATAAAACGCTTAATTAACTTACATAAATGAAAACTAACTTAAAAGGTGACATAATGCGAACAAATTATTCCATAATCTTTGACTTCTTGTCGAATAAGTGATGAAAACACAGTAAAAATGGTGACCGATCACAACCCCAAACTTAGCTCATTGCTTGTCCTCAAATAATGTTCTAAACAATAGAGTGTGTCACTTCCCAAAACTGGAATTTTCTTACCACAATACTGCTGAGATATTTTGCCACAAGCCTTCACTTTCCCTTTCATAGTCCATGCTTTTCCTAATTGGTTTTCAGCCGCACTTCCACATAGACGTACTACTTCACCTGTCAGCTTATATCACACTTTCACCAATTTTGTTCGGGTTAAAGTGTTTACACTCACATTTCAGAATATGCAATATCGACTCATAAATTTGAATATTTTCTCCTTTCGTATCAACTACACACAATACACACTTTTTGAGGTCTTTTGGGTTGTAACAAGGCTTGGGTTACAGTGGGGTAAATATAAACAAAAGGGAAAACAAGTGGTTTGGATTCAGAGCCAATGTCATTATTTTTTTCACTGTGTTTGTTCTACATATCATTTCCAATTCTTTTCTTTTTCAGCTCTGTTACTCAGTTCTTTTTTTCTCTCTTTGATTTTTTATGCTCTCACCATGTTAGGTAAAGCTTGACAGAATCCACAGTACTTCTAGTATGGTGCGGCTTTTTACTCAACTCGGAATGCATAGGGAACCTATGCTAGTTGAGCTTAAGACAATTGTGTCTGATCCTTTCCTTCAGCAGTATCAACCTTTTAGGAAGATCATTCACAACAAGCAACAGTAAGTGGAGTGATCATTTCATCCACTACCACTAATGGTCATCGCCTAATCCAATAATAACACCAAGAACCTGAAATACATGCAACAAATGATACCCAACTGTAGCAGACAAACCAAATGTAAAACAGTAAATAAAATGGGAAATAATAATAAAGAACATAAAGATCAAAAGCATAATTAAACCTCCCTCATGCTTGAACTAAACATTGACCCCAATGTTTCAGAATAAGATAGAGAAGGGTGACTTATAGTGCCCTACTGAGGAGGCTGGGGTCCACATGATAATCCAAAATATTTTCACAATTTTAAATCCGTAGGTCTGACACGGGCCGTGTCAGGCTACTGGTTTATCATCAAAAAATTTCCTCTCTCTTATTTTAGATATGTTCATTCCTTCCAATACAACTCCCACATTTACGTGAGTGCCTCCGCCATTTTATGCAAGGCATTGTGCATACCTGAACAATCCTAAAATAACAAACAATAATAAAGACAATAATTAGAAATAAAACATGTGTGTTGTCTTCCATAAAGTGCTTCGTTTAACTTCGCATGGCTCGATGGTTTACCACACTATCCGTGTGGATAAACATTCTTTACCAGGCTAATTCCTCGTTCTTGAGGATAAGGCTTCTCCTTATTTCCTTTTACGTTTGGGCTGGAACTAGGAATTGGAGTTGCTAATGGAGCTGGTGATAGTTAAGAAGGCATTCTTGCATCTTTTTCTAATGTTGGTGAAATTTTGGTATCAAATATGAGATGTCGAAGGTAATGTCACGACACTAATATCTGAACAATATAAATAGGATAAAAGATAAAGAACAGTAATACAAGTGACACAAGCAATTGTTAACCCAGTTCGGTGCAAACTCACCTACGTCTGGGGGCTACCAAGCCAGGAAGGAAATCCACTAAACATAATTAGTTCAAAGACTCTCAGTAAACAACTTCAAGTTACAGTCTTTTCACCTAATCTCTACCCGTGTGACTTCTATCTAAGAACTCTTAGATATGAGATCCTACTCACTCCCCCTCAATCATAGTAGTGATGTAAAAAAAAATATTACAATGAAAGAAAACACTCTTCAAGAACACATACTTGATCTTGCTTAAAAGCTTCAACCAAGTAAACACACATTCATGCTTCAAAGCTTAGAGTGGACAAATTACAACTCAAAAGTCAGTCTAATTCAATCATCTATGGATGAATGAATGGCTCACAATACACACGACCACACAAGACTAAAACCCTTATTCTCTCTCAATATTTCGTTCGTTATTTCTTGTGTATTAAAACCAGGTATTCCATGCCCTTTTTATAGAAGTGTTTGGCTGGGCTTGGACATCATAAAACCCTAAAACTATTTTCCATTCATATCTTCTTATGACAGTTGATTATATCTTGTTGGAAAATAAGTCAATCTGGTTTTAATTACTTATTGAATTGCGCGTTCAATCATCTCATAAATCACACATAGATTATCATAAAAAGCGCAATCACACAATACATAACATTCATACTGAATGTTCTGTATACAGATGTCTTGACATCGGGTCTGACATCTCAGCAAAATCCTGCATATCCTTATTTTAAACAACCTGCAGAAACCTATTATCTTTTTTTTTTAGGAAAAATGATGGGTAATTTTTGGGGTATGACAGCTGCCCCTGTTCAATATTCTTGAACCGAGAGAGTTAGGATGGCGTGTATGCCATTCGTGGTCTGGAGGTGGAAGATTATTGAACACTAGAATGCCCCAAAAATTTGCACTTGAGAATCGACAGTTGGTCTTGATGGAGATGGGCTTAAAGATGCCATCCGGGAGGTTTGATGACGAAAGCTTCAGATCGAGCCGTACATTAGGCCAATTTGAAGACATGGGTGCCACACTGGGTCGTACATTAGACCGAATAATGAGTCATCCATTAGGCTGCCGACTTCGCTGGGGAGTCGGAGTGTGTCATATGCTGTTGGGGATAAAGGATCAGAATGGACCATACGCTAGATCGTATCTGAGTTGCAGAATGAGCCGTACGTTAGGCTGAATCTGATGACGAAAGGGGTAGTCGTACGTTAGACTACACTTCAGAAATGTGCCGTATGTTAGGTAGCATTTGAGGGTTGTAAGATCCAAACGGGTCGTACGTTAGACCGCGTTGGAGTTGCTGGAGTTCAGAATGGATCGTACGCTAGATCGTATCTGAGTTGCAGAATGAGCCGTACGTTAGGCTGTATCCGAAGAAGAAAGTAGTCGTACGCTAGACTACACCCCTGAATGTACCGTACGCTAGGCAGCATCTGAGGATTTGAAGGTCCAAATGGGTCGTACGTTAGACCGCATTGGAGTTGCTGAAGAAGTCATATGTTGGGTTGAATCAGAATGAACCGTACGTTAGGCTGTATCTGATAACCTGTATATGTTGTACTTGCAATAAATGTCTGGGATGGGCTTAAAGATGCCATCGTTAGGAGGATATCGAAGTGTTGTCAGAATGAATGTTCCCATGAACTGTATTTGAAATATGTATCTGAATCTTGAATGTGATTGATAAAGGTGTCTGTCTGAATGAACCTTTTATTTTGACTATATCAGGAGGATAAATAACCTGCAAAGAAAAGTTAGCTTCATGCTATGTCATGATGTATGAGATGTTTCGTGTTATGCTAAAATAAATGCGAATGTTGTATGCATGCGTATGCTGTGAAATGATGTAATGAATGAGTTATGCGTATGAGAAGTTCTGCTTGGGGACTCTACTGGGGAAAATAAATCCCCATCTACTGATTGGAGATATTTGTAACGATGACCCTTTCTCGGCAGGGGGTTCTTGATTCTGTCTGATGGTAGAAATATTCCACAGATCTTGGCTGAGGATGGATGAGATGATCAATCTGTCTGATGATGCCGACCTCTGTTGGGGAGTAACTGGCTGTGCCGGGGAATACTGCTAATTTCTTCTGAGGAATAACAGACTTGCTGGGGGAATAGAATTGGTAGCGGATTCATTGGAAGCATGGTTAGACCTTCTCCTCGATCCTGAAGTCGGGTAGTAATTGCTATTGCTATTCTACGCATATATTTTGGTAAACATTTATCATATTCAAATGCACATATTAATTCAAATTAAATCAATGGACATTTACGCAAACAAAACAGAAAAAGTAAAACAAAAGCATCTTTTTTGAAATGAATCGCATTGATTTTGAAAGGAGGCCTATGAACAGGCAATTTGTGTACAAGGAGACAGAAATCCTAGTAAGAGGAAATTGTCAAAAACAAAGAGAAAGCTATGCAGAAAAGTCTTATTGATTTTAAGTCTACTACTGTCATTATGTCTTCAAGCATCTCATCCCCTGCTGTCGGATAGAAGTGATTGGCTTGGTCAATCCCTTGAACTTGGATAAAGTTGACTGAGAACGGGACATAGTCATACGCTTTAATCCCTAATTTTTGCCTGGACCGCCTTTTCAGGTTTTCAGTCCACCAGGATACCCTTTTTTGCCCAAGCCGCCTTTTCAGGTTTTCGACTTGCCGGGTGTACATTTTTTATATATATCCCTAATTTTTGCCCGAACCCTTTTGGTTCGCCGGGATGCCCTTACTTTTGCCTAGATACGTCGATCTAGCGGGTCTCTTTCATGCGTAGTATTTTTTAACTATGTCCGCGTTCACGGGATGCGGGAAATCTTCGCCATCCATTGTAGCAAGTATCATGGCTCCACCAGAGAATACCTTCTTAATTACAAATGGCCCTTCGTATGTGGGAGTCCATTTGCCTCTGGGATCAGTTTGTGGTAGGATGATACGCTTGATTACCAAGTCGCCAATTTGATACACTTGTCTCTTGACCTTTTTGTTGAATGCCCTGGTCATGCGCTTCTGATACATCTGCCCGTGACATACAGCCGCAAGTCTCTTCTCATCCATCAAATGTATCTGATCGAGTCGAGTCTGAATCCATTCGTCTTCATCTAAGCCTGCATCTTTCACAATTCTTAGAGAGGGAATCTGAACTTCCACTGGTAAAACGGCTTCCATTCCATAGACTAAAGAGAAAGGGGTTGCCCCTGTCGAAGTGCGGTAACCATGAAGAACAAAAGGTAACATCTCATGCCAGTCTTTGTATGTTACCGTTGCATTCTTGATATTGTTAGCAGCCTCCACGGCGCCGTTCGTCTTTGGCCGGTATGGAGAAGAGTTATGGTGTTTTATTTTGAACTGCATGCAGAGTTCAATTTAGTACCATTATCAGTGATAACTCTTTCAGGAGACAGCAGGTTTCTCGAATGTATATTTGATAAGATCCATCTTAGAAATCAATAAAGTGGTATGATTCAACATATACTGTCTTAGTCGGCGAACAGCCCAAGCCAAAGCGCAGCAAGCTTTCTCGAGCTGTGAGTATCTTGTTTCACAGTCGGTACCTTTTGCTAAGGCAGTGTATGACATGCTCTTTTCGACCAGACTCGTCATGTTGCCCCAGCACACCCTATTGAATTTTCTAACACGGTCAAATACATAGTTAGAGGTCTTCCTTCAACTGGTAGCATCAGAATTGGAGGTTCTTGGAGATATTTCCTGATTTTGTTATTCATCATTCCATATCATCTCTTGATCTTTCCTTTTTAGTAATTTGCAGATGGGTTTGCAGGTAGCAGTCAAGTGTGGAATGAATCGGGCAATGTAATTCAAGTGTCCCAAGAAACCTCTGACTTCTTTCTTGTCTATTTCAGTACCCAGATTTACATATTCGATTGATTCCTCATGCGGCTGTGTGGTCTTTTGTAGTACCAGTCTGGCAAGTTCTCTAGGGACTTCACAATCTTCCTCACTTCCATCCTCGGCTTGGTAGATCGGATTTTCAAAGTCATAATGAACAGTAGCAGAGTCATTACCAACAGGATCCAGAGTGGGTATGGGTCGGCAAATTGTTACGTGAGTGTGTGCAAGAAAACATAGCTTGTTTGAAAAATGACAGGAAAGATAAAGAGCGCAACATTTGAATGCAAAAGGTCCATTGATTTATTGAATATGAATATGCTTATGAAAATGACAAAACCCTTGAAAAAAAATTAGCCATTGTGCCCCGGGTATAGACACAATGCTTTAAAATGCTAAAATAGCAATAACAATTACTCCTGACTAAAGGAAATCGGGATAGTGTCCTCAGCCTTCCAATTATTGAGTCCGTCACCAATTGTTGGAAAAATCCAGCTATCCCAGTCATAATCGTTATCGGCATCTTCCACAGCATTAACAGTCTCGTCATGATTAGACAGAGGAGCAGTGATGACATTAGGAGTCTCCGGAGGATCAGAGGTAGTCGCCTGTATCTTTCCGCTTCGAATGTCGCTTTCAACATGTTCACCTGTTAATATAAGTTCAGTGAAACCCAATGAGGAACTCCTTAATAGATGGCCGTAGAATGGGCCAGTCAGTGTGCTCATGAACATGTCTACTAATTCTCGATCAGTCATAGGGGGTTTGACTCTGCCAGCCAAATCTCTCCATTTTTGAGCGTATTCTTTGAAGCTTTCTTTAGATCCCATAGTCATATTCTGCAACTGTAGCCGGGTAGGCGCTAGTTCAGAGTTATACTGGTAGTGCTTGTAGAAAGCTGTCGCCAAATCAGTCCATGTGCGGATGTCAGAGCTCTCGAGCTAATAATACCATTCCAACTGTGTGCCAGACAGGCTCTCTTGGAAGAAATGGATCCATAGCTTCCTGTCAGTGGTATGCGGCTGAATCTTTCTCACATAAGCTCTCAGATGCATCTGAGGACAAGATGCCCCATCATACTTAGTGAAAGCGGGGACTTTGAATTTGCGGGGAATGGTCACATCGGAGACCAGACCCAAACTTTCGAAATCCAGACCGGGCGCCTTCTGAGCCTCCATAGCTAGCATACGTTCTTCCAGCAACTTGTACTTGCCATCTCTTGGAGAGTACTGTTCATTCTCATAATCTTCATTGTCGTCCTCAGGGTTGAAGAGATCAACATTCTCATCTTCTGAATCTGTCTCTGTTTCCTCTTCTTGATCCTTCGGAATTCTGATTTTGACACCCGCAGCCTGTCCTTTAAGCCTTCTTCCCGTGTTAATGTAACTCACAGGTTTCTGGTCTTTCTTTTTCTCGAGCAAGAGAGCCTTCAGTTCCTCCTGCCCCTTGGATAAGTTCAAGATCATCTCCTGGAGTTGAGCATTTTGAGCCTGGAGATCTCTGACAGCTTGTTCGAGGTCCATTTTTCTGTTTGGAGGAAAACCGTGAGAACACTAATCCCTTTAGAGTACCTGTTATGCAATGTTATGCTATGCAATGTATGAAATGTTTTCAAGGACTTTTGGAATTTAACTTTGCATAAACTACCAAAAAGGAAACTTTTTTTTTAGCAGAGTTAAATCCCTAAATCCTTGAAATGGTTAGTACAATGCCATGATGTTATGATGTTATGTTGTTATGATGTCATGTTGTTAGATAAATAACAAGCACAAGCAAGTCACACAACAATCATTCCTAGGTTTTAAGGCTTGCGTGAGTTCCATAGGTAAATACCCTCCCCACTGAAGTTTAGTTGGTTCAACCTGTCTTAGAATAGTAACCGGGTTCTAGAAGGATCTCAAATCATTGACCTTTCCTTAAGTCCACTTCAGTGCAACACCAAGTGGTTGACCGAAGCTTCCCTAAAGTCCAATCTCAAAGAGTGTAGTATCGAGTCTCAACCAACTCCAGTCGGAACCGAAGCCAGTTATCTCACTACTTTCTAATGGCCAGGATGAGTCAATTAGGGTTCTAAAGGTCTGGTTAATGCTTTTATGACACCACGCGAATGCCAAATATTTCCTCAACTAACATGAGGAACATCAGGACATCCAAAGTGCCACATTAACCGTAGCCATCATTTTAACCATTCCAGTATACGCCGGACAGTCGCGATGATCTCTTGCTACTTACCTAAGGTACACTAGATCCGGGTGTAGGATCTTTCACTCAAGCATAACATACCCAAGCAATCCCTTAAAAATAAATCAGACAAATTGAATAAGTGATCTTGTTTTTAAGGTAACCTCTCTTTTTAAATATCCCCAGCAGAGTCGCCAGTTCTGTCATACGGTGAACTGGACTTTTTTGTGGTTTTAATCGCAATGTCGCGGTTAGCAAGAGTCGCCACCGACTTTTCTTTTATCCAATAAGGAAAGGTGGAAAAGAACAGGAAAGACCTTAATTTAGATTTTGGGTTCGGGAGGTACATTATACAAAGGGAAGGTGTTAGCACCCTTTGTATCCATGGTTATCCATGGGCTCTTAATTGCTCGATCACTTATATTATTTTTGTCTAAAAAGTGTTTGTGAATTGTTTGGAAAATTGTTTTGAAAAGAGAATTTAACTTTGTAATGATTCTTGTATGAATGTATACAAAGTGGTTATCCCGTTTTAGTTTTGAAAATTGTTTAGAAAAATATAACTCGGTAATGATTCTAGTATGAATGTATACCAAGTGGTGATTTTCTAAAGGCATTTTGAAAGGTGTGAGGTGCAAAAAATGTTTTAAGTTGTGAGCCAGCAATTAAGAGTTATACCGACCCAAGGTCTTTACGGGCATTTCCTATCCTTATGAGGGTAAAACTGTCCTTATTATTGAGAAATAAGTAGTTTTATCCTTTGGATGTAAAAGGGTCATCGTAGGGTCATCGATTGGTCATTGAAGGCAACAGTTATGAGGATACCTTAGCATTCGAAGGGACTATCATCATTTAACCGTAGGCAACATCGGAGGGTCATCGAGGGACAAAGTTGTATATTCGAAGGCAACATCCGAGGGACTATAATTTATTTTATGATGATTTAACCGAAGGGTCTTTGCTAAGGGTATCCCCACGTTCGCGGGACATGACCGTAATATCGTAATCGTAAGGCAACAAAGAGAGGTCCAAGATCACTTATTCAAAGGCAAAGTTTTACAATTAATTATATAATTAGGATGAAACTCCACATTAAAATTATTAAAAATAATATATTAAAAAATTAATACATTAGAAATTAATACATTAAAAAATTAATCTAGGGTGAAACTCCACAAGGGTATCCCACAAATAAAGTGGAATACCTAGCCAATAACCTTTTCCTGGGATATGTGAACCTGTACGAAACTCAAAAAAAGAAACATGTCAGAACACCAAATCAGGGTGCAATCGAAGATTACACCGGAGAAATATCACAACAATAAATAGGATAGGATGAATAATGCATGGCTATGATAAAAACATAAAAAAAAAAGAATAGAAAAGTCAGCTACTGTCTCGTTCGCCTCTGCCTCGCCTAGCGAAGGCCACGGATTTTGAATTTGAAAACAGCCCCATGTTAGGAACTTTGAATTTTATGGCATTTTATCACAGGAATAACATGGTCAAACATTCAGGGTATTCAGGCATATTTAAATTCCCATACGAAATCAAATTATATATCAACATTTAATCATGATGCATTATATATGTAGATATGGCCAATTGAAAGTATAAACAATAGAGATACGCAAACCTGTTTGCCAATTCAAGGTTGAAGGGATTGACCACTTGTAGTATCGGAATAAGTTAGGCAGCGGGAATTGGACGGCGATGGCTTCGGTGCAGATGGGCTGCCTTCAGAGTTTCTTTATTCTGAATTCTCCGGGTAGGCAGGGTTCCTATGCCAAAGTTTCTATCCGTCCTTCTCTGTTCTCTCACTTTCTTTTTCCTCAAGGTTTTGTTCCAAGGAAACCTCAGAGTGTTTTGCTTCTCTTCCTTCTTTCTCCAGTGAATCTCCCAGTGTAAACTCCAAGTCTCCACTCCCCCTACTGAAACTTCAGTATTTATAGACTAATTTCGTGGGTAATGGGCTTGGAATGAGGGAGACCCAAGTCCAAAATAATTTGTTATATTTTATTTATTTATTTATTTTAATTATTTAATTAATTAATTAATTAATTAATTAATTAATTAATTAAAAAAAAAAATCTCTTTTTTTTTTTTCGTTTTTTTTTTTCGTTTTTTTTTTCGTTTTTTTTTTTTTTTTTTTTTTTTTTTAGGAAAAATGATGGGTAATTTTTGGGGTATGACAGTGTCCTTCTTCTCTCGTGGAAACTCTTCTAAAATAGTGAAAATCCTTTGGCATTGGTTGGAAATCCCCAGAACACCCTTGTTGCTCAAGCCCAGATAAAAGCCTGAAAATTGGAATAATTTGCGCCTGACACGGCCCGTGTCAGCTGACACGGGTGGTCGTCTCAGGCCTCTGCCTTGGCCTTCATTTGTAGCTTCATCCCAAGTGGGCTGACATGACCCGTGTTAGACCCCTGCCTTGGCCTTCATCTTCAGCTTCATTAGGTCCTCATTTTGACACGGCCCATGTCAGGTGACACGGGTGGCCTTGTCAGGCTTCCTAAAATTTCATAACTTCTTTCCTCGAATGCCTAAATTCTCGACTTTCTTGCACTGAGTCCGTCGGGTCTTCTACTTGGACCTGGAGTGAATAAAAACAGACAGCCAAAGCATACAATCCCAAAAACACGAAATAAAACTAAAAATTGATAAAACGCTTAATTAACTTACATAAATGAAAACTAACTTAAAAGGTGACATAATGCGAACAAATTATTCCATAATCTTTGACTTCTTGTCGAATAAGTGATGAAAACACAGTAAAAATGGTGACCGATCACAACCCCAAACTTAGCTCATTGCTTGTCCTCAAATAATGTTCTAAACAATAGAGTGTGTCACTTCCCAAAACTGGAATTTTCTTACCACAATACTGCTGAGATATTTTGCCACAAGCCTTCACTTTCCCTTTCATAGTCCATGCTTTTCCTAATTGGTTTTCAGCCGCACTTCCACATAGACGTACTACTTCACCTGTCAGCTTATATCACACTTTCACCAATTTTGTTCGGGTTAAAGTGTTTACACTCACATTTCAGAATATGCAATATCGACTCATAAATTTGAATATTTTCTCCTTTCGTATCAACTACACACAATACACACTTTTTGAGGTCTTTTGGGTTGTAACAAGGCTTGGGTTACAGTGGGGTAAATATAAACAAAAGGGAAAACAAGTGGTTTGGATTCAGAGCCAATGTCATTATTTTTTTCACTGTGTTTGTTCTACATATCATTTCCAATTCTTTTCTTTTTCAGCTCTGTTACTCAGTTCTTTTTTTCTCTCTTTGATTTTTTATGCTCTCACCATGTTAGGTAAAGCTTGACAGAATCCACAGTACTTCTAGTATGGTGCGGCTTTTTACTCAACTCGGAATGCATAGGGAACCTATGCTAGTTGAGCTTAAGACAATTGTGTCTGATCCTTTCCTTCAGCAGTATCAACCTTTTAGGAAGATCATTCACAACAAGCAACAGTAAGTGGAGTGATCATTTCATCCACTACCACTAATGGTCATCGCCTAATCCAATAATAACACCAAGAACCTGAAATACATGCAACAAATGATACCCAACTGTAGCAGACAAACCAAATGTAAAACAGTAAATAAAATGGGAAATAATAATAAAGAACATAAAGATCAAAAGCATAATTAAACCTCCCTCATGCTTGAACTAAACATTGACCCCAATGTTTCAGAATAAGATAGAGAAGGGTGACTTATAGTGCCCTACTGAGGAGGCTGGGGTCCACATGATAATCCAAAATATTTTCACAATTTTAAATCCGTAGGTCTGACACGGGCCGTGTCAGGCTACTGGTTTATCATCAAAAAATTTCCTCTCTCTTATTTTAGATATGTTCATTCCTTCCAATACAACTCCCACATTTACGTGAGTGCCTCCGCCATTTTATGCAAGGCATTGTGCATACCTGAACAATCCTAAAATAACAAACAATAATAAAGACAATAATTAGAAATAAAACATGTGTGTTGTCTTCCATAAAGTGCTTCGTTTAACTTCGCATGGCTCGATGGTTTACCACACTATCCGTGTGGATAAACATTCTTTACCAGGCTAATTCCTCGTTCTTGAGGATAAGGCTTCTCCTTATTTCCTTTTACGTTTGGGCTGGAACTAGGAATTGGAGTTGCTAATGGAGCTGGTGATAGTTAAGAAGGCATTCTTGCATCTTTTTCTAATGTTGGTGAAATTTTGGTATCAAATATGAGATGTCGAAGGTAATGTCACGACACTAATATCTGAACAATATAAATAGGATAAAAGATAAAGAACAGTAATACAAGTGACACAAGCAATTGTTAACCCAGTTCGGTGCAAACTCACCTACGTCTGGGGGCTACCAAGCCAGGAAGGAAATCCACTAAACATAATTAGTTCAAAGACTCTCAGTAAACAACTTCAAGTTACAGTCTTTTCACCTAATCTCTACCCGT
This sequence comes from Lathyrus oleraceus, assembly GCF_024323335.1. Taxonomy (NCBI): domain Eukaryota; kingdom Viridiplantae; phylum Streptophyta; class Magnoliopsida; order Fabales; family Fabaceae; genus Lathyrus; species Lathyrus oleraceus. Next base: position 138,441,147 of record NC_066583.1, on the reverse strand, counting down.
GTGACTTCTATCTAAGAACTCTTAGATATGAGATCCTACTCACTCCCCCTCAATCATAGTAGTGATGTAAAAAAAAATATTACAATGAAAGAAAACACTCTTCAAGAACACATACTTGATCTTGCTTAAAAGCTTCAACCAAGTAAACACACATTCATGCTTCAAAGCTTAGAGTGGACAAATTACAACTCAAAAGTCAGTCTAATTCAATCATCTATGGATGAATGAATGGCTCACAATACACACGACCACACAAGACTAAAACCCTTATTCTCTCTCAATATTTCGTTCGTTATTTCTTGTGTATTAAAACCAGGTATTCCATGCCCTTTTTATAGAAGTGTTTGGCTGGGCTTGGACATCATAAAACCCTAAAACTATTTTCCATTCATATCTTCTTATGACAGTTGATTATATCTTGTTGGAAAATAAGTCAATCTGGTTTTAATTACTTATTGAATTGCGCGTTCAATCATCTCATAAATCACACATAGATTATCATAAAAAGCGCAATCACACAATACATAACATTCATACTGAATGTTCTGTATACAGATGTCTTGACATCGGGTCTGACATCTCAGCAAAATCCTGCATATCCTTATTTTAAACAACCTGCAGAAACCTATTATCTTTTTTTTTAGGAAAAATGATGGGTAATTTTTGGGGTATGACAGCTGCCCCTGTTCAATATTCTTGAACCGAGAGAGTTAGGATGGCGTGTATGCCATTCGTGGTCTGGAGGTGGAAGATTATTGAACACTAGAATGCCCCAAAAATTTGCACTTGAGAATCGACAGTTGGTCTTGATGGAGATGGGCTTAAAGATGCCATCCGGGAGGTTTGATGACGAAAGCTTCAGATCGAGCCGTACATTAGGCCAATTTGAAGACATGGGTGCCACACTGGGTCGTACATTAGACCGAATAATGAGTCATCCATTAGGCTGCCGACTTCGCTGGGGAGTCGGAGTGTGTCATATGCTGTTGGGGATAAAGGATCAGAATGGACCATACGCTAGATCGTATCTGAGTTGCAGAATGAGCCGTACGTTAGGCTGAATCTGATGACGAAAGGGGTAGTCGTACGTTAGACTACACTTCAGAAATGTGCCGTATGTTAGGTAGCATTTGAGGGTTGTAAGATCCAAACGGGTCGTACGTTAGACCGCGTTGGAGTTGCTGGAGTTCAGAATGGATCGTACGCTAGATCGTATCTGAGTTGCAGAATGAGCCGTACGTTAGGCTGTATCCGAAGAAGAAAGTAGTCGTACGCTAGACTACACCCCTGAATGTACCGTACGCTAGGCAGCATCTGAGGATTTGAAGGTCCAAATGGGTCGTACGTTAGACCGCATTGGAGTTGCTGAAGAAGTCATATGTTGGGTTGAATCAGAATGAACCGTACGTTAGGCTGTATCTGATAACCTGTATATGTTGTACTTGCAATAAATGTCTGGGATGGGCTTAAAGATGCCATCGTTAGGAGGATATCGAAGTGTTGTCAGAATGAATGTTCCCATGAACTGTATTTGAAATATGTATCTGAATCTTGAATGTGATTGATAAAGGTGTCTGTCTGAATGAACCTTTTATTTTGACTATATCAGGAGGATAAATAACCTGCAAAGAAAAGTTAGCTTCATGCTATGTCATGATGTATGAGATGTTTCGTGTTATGCTAAAATAAATGCGAATGTTGTATGCATGCGTATGCTGTGAAATGATGTAATGAATGAGTTATGCGTATGAGAAGTTCTGCTTGGGGACTCTACTGGGGAAAATAAATCCCCATCTACTGATTGGAGATATTTGTAACGATGACCCTTTCTCGGCAGGGGGTTCTTGATTCTGTCTGATGGTAGAAATATTCCACAGATCTTGGCTGAGGATGGATGAGATGATCAATCTGTCTGATGATGCCGACCTCTGTTGGGGAGTAACTGGCTGTGCCGGGGAATACTGCTAATTTCTTCTGAGGAATAACAGACTTGCTGGGGGAATAGAATTGGTAGCGGATTCATTGGAAGCATGGTTAGACCTTCTCCTCGATCCTGAAGTCGGGTAGTAATTGCTATTGCTATTCTACGCATATATTTTGGTAAACATTTATCATATTCAAATGCACATATTAATTCAAATTAAATCAATGGACATTTACGCAAACAAAACAGAAAAAGTAAAACAAAAGCATCTTTTTTGAAATGAATCGCATTGATTTTGAAAGGAGGCCTATGAACAGGCAATTTGTGTACAAGGAGACAGAAATCCTAGTAAGAGGAAATTGTCAAAAACAAAGAGAAAGCTATGCAGAAAAGTCTTATTGATTTTAAGTCTACTACTGTCATTATGTCTTCAAGCATCTCATCCCCTGCTGTCGGATAGAAGTGATTGGCTTGGTCAATCCCTTGAACTTGGATAAAGTTGACTGAGAACGGGACATAGTCATACGCTTTAATCCCTAATTTTTGCCTGGACCGCCTTTTCAGGTTTTCAGTCCACCAGGATACCCTTTTTTGCCCAAGCCGCCTTTTCAGGTTTTCGACTTGCCGGGTGTACATTTTTTTATATATATCCCTAATTTTTGCCCGAACCCTTTTGGTTCGCCGGGATGCCCTTACTTTTGCCTAGATACGTCGATCTAGCGGGTCTCTTTCATGCGTAGTATTTTTTAACTATGTCCGCGTTCACGGGATGCGGGAAATCTTCGCCATCCATTGTAGCAAGTATCATGGCTCCACCAGAGAATACCTTCTTAATTACAAATGGCCCTTCGTATGTGGGAGTCCATTTGCCTCTGGGATCAGTTTGTGGTAGGATGATACGCTTGATTACCAAGTCGCCAATTTGATACACTTGTCTCTTGACCTTTTTGTTGAATGCCCTGGTCATGCGCTTCTGATACATCTGCCCGTGACATACAGCCGCAAGTCTCTTCTCATCCATCAAATGTATCTGATCGAGTCGAGTCTGAATCCATTCGTCTTCATCTAAGCCTGCATCTTTCACAATTCTTAGAGAGGGAATCTGAACTTCCACTGGTAAAACGGCTTCCATTCCATAGACTAAAGAGAAAGGGGTTGCCCCTGTCGAAGTGCGGTAACCATGAAGAACAAAAGGTAACATCTCATGCCAGTCTTTGTATGTTACCGTTGCATTCTTGATATTGTTAGCAGCCTCCACGGCGCCGTTCGTCTTTGGCCGGTATGGAGAAGAGTTATGGTGTTTTATTTTGAACTGCATGCAGAGTTCAATTTAGTACCATTATCAGTGATAACTCTTTCAGGAGACAGCAGGTTTCTCGAATGTATATTTGATAAGATCCATCTTAGAAATCAATAAAGTGGTATGATTCAACATATACTGTCTTAGTCGGCGAACAGCCCAAGCCAAAGCGCAGCAAGCTTTCTCGAGCTGTGAGTATCTTGTTTCACAGTCGGTACCTTTTGCTAAGGCAGTGTATGACATGCTCTTTTCGACCAGACTCGTCATGTTGCCCCAGCACACCCTATTGAATTTTCTAACACGGTCAAATACATAGTTAGAGGTCTTCCTTCAACTGGTAGCATCAGAATTGGAGGTTCTTGGAGATATTTCCTGATTTTGTTATTCATCATTCCATATCATCTCTTGATCTTTCCTTTTTAGTAATTTGCAGATGGGTTTGCAGGTAGCAGTCAAGTGTGGAATGAATCGGGCAATGTAATTCAAGTGTCCCAAGAAACCTCTGACTTCTTTCTTGTCTATTTCAGTACCCAGATTTACATATTCGATTGATTCCTCATGCGGCTGTGTGGTCTTTTGTAGTACCAGTCTGGCAAGTTCTCTAGGGACTTCACAATCTTCCTCACTTCCATCCTCGGCTTGGTAGATCGGATTTTCAAAGTCATAATGAACAGTAGCAGAGTCATTACCAACAGGATCCAGAGTGGGTATGGGTCGGCAAATTGTTACGTGAGTGTGTGCAAGAAAACATAGCTTGTTTGAAAAATGACAGGAAAGATAAAGAGCGCAACATTTGAATGCAAAAGGTCCATTGATTTATTGAATATGAATATGCTTATGAAAATGACAAAACCCTTGAAAAAAAATTAGCCATTGTGCCCCGGGTATAGACACAATGCTTTAAAATGCTAAAATAGCAATAACAATTACTCCTGACTAAAGGAAATCGGGATAGTGTCCTCAGCCTTCCAATTATTGAGTCCGTCACCAATTGTTGGAAAAATCCAGCTATCCCAGTCATAATCGTTATCGGCATCTTCCACAGCATTAACAGTCTCGTCATGATTAGACAGAGGAGCAGTGATGACATTAGGAGTCTCCGGAGGATCAGAGGTAGTCGCCTGTATCTTTCCGCTTCGAATGTCGCTTTCAACATGTTCACCTGTTAATATAAGTTCAGTGAAACCCAATGAGGAACTCCTTAATAGATGGCCGTAGAATGGGCCAGTCAGTGTGCTCATGAACATGTCTACTAATTCTCGATCAGTCATAGGGGGTTTGACTCTGCCAGCCAAATCTCTCCATTTTTGAGCGTATTCTTTGAAGCTTTCTTTAGATCCCATAGTCATATTCTGCAACTGTAGCCGGGTAGGCGCTAGTTCAGAGTTATACTGGTAGTGCTTGTAGAAAGCTGTCGCCAAATCAGTCCATGTGCGGATGTCAGAGCTCTCGAGCTAATAATACCATTCCAACTGTGTGCCAGACAGGCTCTCTTGGAAGAAATGGATCCATAGCTTCCTGTCAGTGGTATGCGGCTGAATCTTTCTCACATAAGCTCTCAGATGCATCTGAGGACAAGATGCCCCATCATACTTAGTGAAAGCGGGGACTTTGAATTTGCGGGGAATGGTCACATCGGAGACCAGACCCAAACTTTCGAAATCCAGACCGGGCGCCTTCTGAGCCTCCATAGCTAGCATACGTTCTTCCAGCAACTTGTACTTGCCATCTCTTGGAGAGTACTGTTCATTCTCATAATCTTCATTGTCGTCCTCAGGGTTGAAGAGATCAACATTCTCATCTTCTGAATCTGTCTCTGTTTCCTCTTCTTGATCCTTCGGAATTCTGATTTTGACACCCGCAGCCTGTCCTTTAAGCCTTCTTCCCGTGTTAATGTAACTCACAGGTTTCTGGTCTTTCTTTTTCTCGAGCAAGAGAGCCTTCAGTTCCTCCTGCCCCTTGGATAAGTTCAAGATCATCTCCTGGAGTTGAGCATTTTGAGCCTGGAGATCTCTGACAGCTTGTTCGAGGTCCATTTTTCTGTTTGGAGGAAAACCGTGAGAACACTAATCCCTTTAGAGTACCTGTTATGCAATGTTATGCTATGCAATGTATGAAATGTTTTCAAGGACTTTTGGAATTTAACTTTGCATAAACTACCAAAAAGGAAACTTTTTTTTTAGCAGAGTTAAATCCCTAAATCCTTGAAATGGTTAGTACAATGCCATGATGTTATGATGTTATGTTGTTATGATGTCATGTTGTTAGATAAATAACAAGCACAAGCAAGTCACACAACAATCATTCCTAGGTTTTAAGGCTTGCGTGAGTTCCATAGGTAAATACCCTCCCCACTGAAGTTTAGTTGGTTCAACCTGTCTTAGAATAGTAACCGGGTTCTAGAAGGATCTCAAATCATTGACCTTTCCTTAAGTCCACTTCAGTGCAACACCAAGTGGTTGACCGAAGCTTCCCTAAAGTCCAATCTCAAAGAGTGTAGTATCGAGTCTCAACCAACTCCAGTCGGAACCGAAGCCAGTTATCTCACTACTTTCTAATGGCCAGGATGAGTCAATTAGGGTTCTAAAGGTCTGGTTAATGCTTTTATGACACCACGCGAATGCCAAATATTTCCTCAACTAACATGAGGAACATCAGGACATCCAAAGTGCCACATTAACCGTAGCCATCATTTTAACCATTCCAGTATACGCCGGACAGTCGCGATGATCTCTTGCTACTTACCTAAGGTACACTAGATCCGGGTGTAGGATCTTTCACTCAAGCATAACATACCCAAGCAATCCCTTAAAAATAAATCAGACAAATTGAATAAGTGATCTTGTTTTTAAGGTAACCTCTCTTTTTAAATATCCCCAGCAGAGTCGCCAGTTCTGTCATACGGTGAAAAGCATAATTAAACCTCCCTCATGCTTGAACTAAACATTGACCCCAATGTTTCAGAATAAGATAGAGAAGGGTGACTTATAGTGCCCTACTGAGGAGGCTGGGGTCCACATGATAATCCAAAATATTTTCACAATTTTAAATCCGTAGGTCTGACACGGGCCGTGTCAGGCTACTGGTTTATCATCAAAAAATTTCCTCTCTCTTATTTTAGATATGTTCATTCCTTCCAATACAACTCCCACATTTACGTGAGTGCCTCCGCCATTTTATGCAAGGCATTGTGCATACCTGAACAATCCTAAAATAACAAACAATAATAAAGACAATAATTAGAAATAAAACATGTGTGTTGTCTTCCATAAAGTGCTTCGTTTAACTTCGCATGGCTCGATGGTTTACCACACTATCCGTGTGGATAAACATTCTTTACCAGGCTAATTCCTCGTTCTTGAGGATAAGGCTTCTCCTTATTTCCTTTTACGTTTGGGCTGGAACTAGGAATTGGAGTTGCTAATGGAGCTGGTGATAGTTAAGAAGGCATTCTTGCATCTTTTTCTAATGTTGGTGAAATTTTGGTATCAAATATGAGATGTCGAAGGTAATGTCACGACACTAATATCTGAACAATATAAATAGGATAAAAGATAAAGAACAGTAATACAAGTGACACAAGCAATTGTTAACCCAGTTCGGTGCAAACTCACCTACGTCTGGGGGCTACCAAGCCAGGAAGGAAATCCACTAAACATAATTAGTTCAAAGACTCTCAGTAAACAACTTCAAGTTACAGTCTTTTCACCTAATCTCTACCCGTGTGACTTCTATCTAAGAACTCTTAGATATGAGATCCTACTCACTCCCCCTCAATCATAGTAGTGATGTAAAAAAAAATATTACAATGAAAGAAAACACTCTTCAAGAACACATACTTGATCTTGCTTAAAAGCTTCAACCAAGTAAACACACATTCATGCTTCAAAGCTTAGAGTGGACAAATTACAACTCAAAAGTCAGTCTAATTCAATCATCTATGGATGAATGAATGGCTCACAATACACACGACCACACAAGACTAAAACCCTTATTCTCTCTCAATATTTCGTTCGTTATTTCTTGTGTATTAAAACCAGGTATTCCATGCCCTTTTTATAGAAGTGTTTGGCTGGGCTTGGACATCATAAAACCCTAAAACTATTTTCCATTCATATCTTCTTATGACAGTTGATTATATCTTGTTGGAAAATAAGTCAATCTGGTTTTAATTACTTATTGAATTGCGCGTTCAATCATCTCATAAATCACACATAGATTATCATAAAAAGCGCAATCACACAATACATAACATTCATACTGAATGTTCTGTATACAGATGTCTTGACATCGGGTCTGACATCTCAGCAAAATCCTGCATATCCTTATTTTAAACAACCTGCAGAAACCTATTATCTTATGTCAAGACAACACTTGTGACACCTTGTGAACACTCTAGGTTTTACCAAAACTGCTGCCAACACATAGAACCAACAAACTCCCCCTTTGGCAAATTTTGGCTAAAACATACATCAGCTCATTTGTTTCACAAGAGTATAATCACATCATCAGTTTAGCAGCAAAAGTTATAAAACACACATTACTAGCTAAGATAGCAACTAGTAAACACATATTAAACACACATGCGCTTGTGCTTCTCTTCCCCTTCAGTCCGCTCAACACAGACACCACCTTCAACATCATCTGTAACATACACCTCCCCATCTGACATCACCTTCAACATTACCTGTATTAAACAGATTATATCCAATATACATCCTCTTCAACATCATCTGTCATCTGTTTATAACATAGCATAACCACTTTAGCTACAACTACTTTTAGCTACTTCTCCCCTTTTTAGCTAAAAGAGACCAAAGAGACAAAATAAATGTTTATTAGTCAAACAAAATGTCACACAGAATGTCAAAACATATTGTTAAGTGTTACAGATCCCAGAACACACACAACTATAAAAGCTGAGATAAAAATCCAAAAAAACCAAAAAGAACCCAGAAAAAAATACATCAAGTCATCAGAACATGACTGCCAAAAGAACCACCAAATTCATCACAGCACACCATCAGAAAAGTGGGGGACAACTTCAACAAAACTAGTCAGAGGAGCTTGCATCTTCATCAGCTTCAGAACCAGAACTGCCACTTGTTTCATCTTTATAATCAGACCTCTCACTAGAGGTTTGGGCTTCTGTTTCCTTGGCCTGTCCAACATTATCTCTATCAGCTTGCTCCAAGCTTTCAATCAGAGCCTCCAAAGCTTCCTTCCTAGCTTTTGCTACCCTTATCCCAGTATCTAATTCCTTACAAGTTTCTTTCAGCTCAGCAATAAGGCCACCTTTTGAGGCTGGCTTTTTCACAACAGATGTCATGAGAATGTCCTCGACATGACTGCCTTCAAACAATTTGTAATGAACTGATAAAGGAGGTTTTCTTCTACTAGGAAGATCATTTGTGCTCAAAATTCCAGGTTGCTGACTCAGGATAATCCCACAAATCATTGAGGGAAAAGCTATGGGCAACTTCACTGTATTTGTAGAAGCATGTTTGACAATTTGTTCAAACATGAACCTACCATAATCAAATCTCAGCTTGGTTCCAACAGCAAAGATAAACTTTTCAAGGGCATTTGAGATTATAGAGATGTGATTGGTTGGTACCCAATTTGCTGACCCTATCTTGTGCAAAATAGCATATTTCACAGTTAGCTTTCCAGCAGAGATTTTTCTTACTAGGCCACTCCTTGACCTGTCTTGCAGTTATTTCCCTACAGACCTCATTGTCTGTGGCTTCCAGTTCACATGCACCTTCTGTTCCTCTTCCTAGAAACTTATTAATCACAGTTGGAGAAAAAGTGATACACTTCCCTCTTACAAACACTTTACAAAACTCTTTGCTGTTTTTTTCAGCAATGTCCTTAGGGATGTTGACCACAAATTCTTTCACCAGTCCTTCATAACACTGAGATAACCCAACAACAGTTTTCATTAGTCCATCAGTTTTAATAAGGTCCATGAATGAATGTGACCTTCACAGCATCCTTGCCCAGTTCTCTCTCCACAGCCACCCGTCTTTGGATTACAAACTTCCATTTTGCTGTTCCATCTTCAAGATGGAAGGAGATATTGTCTAGGTGTACAGCAGCAACTTTTGCAGGGGATTTCCTAACAGTTGTCCTCTTGACAGGGGAGATGTCAGGGATATCTTCTTCGACATCTTCATCTGACTCAGAAATTTCTCTCACTTTCCTCTTCCTTACCTCAACTTTGCTCCAAGACTTTGAGGGGCCTATAGTAGTAGCGTTCTTAGCGGTTTTGGCTGTCATCACTTCAGCCACAAACCTACCATTTCTGGTCTTCATACTCTTAGCCATACTAGGCTTCAAGTGATGAAGCAAGCTATCATCTTCATCATCTGAACTCTCATCTTCTAGGTCAGTCACCTTCTTTGTAGAATCATGCTTCTTAGACTATGAAGCATTGGCAGTAGGTGATGCCACAGATTTCTTACTAGACAAAGTTTGCCCTAAAGAGCATAATCCTTCAGCAGCTATATCTTTTTCAGACCTAGAGGAATCATCCTCCTTCTCATTGTGAGGTCCAACCTCAGGAGAGGGGTCCCTTCTTGATAGAGGAGTAGAAACTCCCTTTACAGAGTGTACTTCATTGAGAATCCTAGTGACTAGGTTTCTCATGACACGATCAGTGTGATGCATGTCGTCCTTAGAACTAGGAGTATAAGTAGAGCTGGAGGGGATATTGGAACTGTTACCTTGAGTATGGCATGCAGTGGAGGATGAACCAGGAGCGTCGCCTGGAATGACAGACAGGGGAATCACGTCCAAAATGTCTTCATCAAGAAGGTCCATAGAAGGCGTTCTATCTTTGTGAGCAGGTTTGGTAGTCTTAGAACCAAATGGTGAAGGATGTTGTGACATCTTGTTGTTGTGGAAAGGTTTATGTTGCCCTAGCAGAGAAGGTTGATGAAGTCGAAGGAAGGTGGAAATATTTGAGTAAAGGTTACGTGTGAAAAGGCAATAGATGGAAGTTTTAATACTAGGTGATGATTTACCATAAATGGGGCACTTTATTTTAAGTGGGCATATAATATTTTTATTACCTTTTCCACTCCAAATTAATTGCTACAAATTCTCATAGATACAAATCCCTAATTTCCTTCTTAGACATTCAAATTGATTAGCATCCAAAGCCTTTGTAAATATATCAGCTAACTGCATTTCAGTAGCAACATGCTCCAGGGATATGATTTTATCTTCCACTAGTTCTCTAATAAAATGATGACGAATATCAATATGTTTTCTCCTGTTGTGCTGAATGGGATTCTTAGAAATATTTATAGCACTCAGGTTGTCACAGTATAATGTCATGACATCTTGCGTGACATTGTATTCAGTCAGCATCTGTTTCATCCAAACCAGTTGAGAACAACTACTTCCAGCTGCTATGTATTCAGCTTCAGCAGTGGACAGAGACACACACTTTTGTTTCTTACTGAACCATGATATTAAGTTGTTCCCCAAGAAGAAGCATCCTCCTGATGTGCTTTTCCTATCATCAACACTTCCAGCCCAATCATCATCACAGTATCCAGTCAGCATAGATCCATATCCATGAGTGTACAATATCCCATAGTCACTGGTGCCATTGACATATTTTAGTATCCTTTTCACTTGGTTTATGTGACTGACTTTTGGTTCAACTTGATATCTAGCACAAACACCTACAGCAAAAGCAATGTTAGGTCTGCTTGATGTGAGATATAGCAGATTCCCTATCATGCTTCTGTAGAGACTTTGATCTACAATAACACCATTTTCATCTTTGGAGACTTTTAGATGAGTAGGAGCAGGTGTCCTTTTATGACTTGCATTCTCCATGCCAAACTTCTTAACAATGTTTTTGGCATATTTGCTTTGAGATAGAAATATAGAATCTTCCATCTGCTTGACTTGTAGCCCACGAAAATAGGTCAGCTCTCCAACAAGGCCCATTTCAAATTCAGACTACATTTGCTTAACAAAATGTTCGACCATCTTATCTGACATCCCACCAAACACAATATCATCAACATATATTTGAGCCACCATGAGTTTTCCTCCTTCATTCTTAACAAATAAGGTCTTGTCAATGCCTCCCTTCCTGTATCCATTGTCAGTGAGAAACATTGTGAGTCTATCATACCAAGCCCTAGGAGCTTGTTTCAAACCATAGAGGTCTTTCCTCAACTTATACACATGCTTTGGAAGATTTGGATCTGTAAACCCTTTAAGTTGTTCAACATACACTTCCTCATTTAAGTAACCATTCAAGAAGGCACTTTTTACATCCCTTTGGAACAGTTTAAACTTTAGAATACATGCCACTCCAAGCAATAGTCTAATGGACTCAAGGCGAGCTACAGGGGAAAATGTTTCATCAAAGTCAACTCCTTCAACTTGAGTGTATCCTTGTGCTACTAATCTTGCTTTATTTTTAGTAACCACCCCGTTTTCATCAGATTTATTCTTGTAAACCCACTTTGTTCCAATAACATTTATTCCTTCAGGTCTTGGAACCAGTTCCCATACTTCATTTCTCTTGAATTGGCCTAACTCTTCCTGCATGGCATTGATCCAGAATTCATCAGTCAAGGCTTCCTTGACATTCCTAGGCTCAATCTTAGACACAAAACAGCCATGTGAGATCACTTCCCTTGATCTAGTTGTGACCCCTTTATTTGGGTCTCCTATAATGAGATCTTTAGGACGACCCTTTTGAATTATGATAAAGGGTCCCTTATTAATTTTGTCAGCTTCAGGTTCAGCTTGAGTGAGTTCACTCTCATTACTTTTGTCTGGGAAATCAGCTGGGGCATCATTTAGAGATGTCTCAACATTGTCTGTGACATCAGTCTGTTGATCATCAACCATAACATTGATAGATTCCATCATTACTTTTGTTCTGGAATTAAAGACTCTAAATGCTCTACTGTTTGTTGAGTAGCCTAAAAATATTCCTTCATCACTCTTGGGATCCATCTTCCTTCTTTGTTCACGATCAGTCAAGATATAACATTTACTACCAAACACATTGAAGTATTTGACAGTAGGTCTTCTTCCTTTCCAGACTTCATATAAAGTAGTAGGAGTCCCTTTCTTCAAGGTTACTAAGTTGTGAACATAGCAGGCTGTGTTCATAGCTTCAGCCCAGAAGTGGTAGGAAAATTTCTTAGCATGAATCATAGCTCTGGCAGATTCTTGGAGAGTTCTATTTTTCCTTTCTACCACACCATTTTGCTGAGGGGTAATGGGAGATGAGAACTCATGACTAATTCCTTCAAATGCACAGAATCCAGCAAATTTGCTGTTCTCAAATTCTTTCCCATGATCACTTCTGATTCTGATAACCTGACTTTCTTTTTCTCTTTGAAGTCTTAGGCAAAGATCTTTGAATACCTCAAATACATCAGATTTTTCCCTTATAAAATTGACCCAAGTGTATCTGGAGAAGTCATCCACCACCACATAAGCATACTTTTTCCCACCAAGACTTTCCACCTGCATAGGTCCCATCAAGTCCATGTGGAGAAGTTCCAGTACTCTGGAAGTGGTGTCATGTCTGAGCTTCTGATGTGACATCTTTGTTTATTTTCCAATCTGACACTCCCCACAAACTCTTCCTTCATCAATCTTTAAGTTTGGGATTCCTCTGACAGCTTCAACAGATATAATCCTCTTCATTCCTTTAAGATGCAGATGACCCAATTTTTGATGCCATAACTTCACTTCTTCTTCTTTGGCTAGAGTACACATTTATGAATAACCAGTTTCTTGAGAACTCCACATATAGCAGTTGTCCTTAGACCTGACTCCTTTCATGATCACTTCATTTTCTTTATTAGTAATCAGACATTCAGTTTTTGTGAAGTTTACAGTTAGACCTTGGTCACATAGTTGACTGATGCTGATTAGGTTTGCAGTCAGTCCTTTAAAAAGTAGGACATTGTCAAGGTTAGGGACTCCAGGGCAGTTTAGCTTTCCAATCCCTTTGATTTCACCCTTTGCTCCATCACCAAAGGTTACATAGCTGGTGGCATGAGGATGAAGGTCAATTAGCAGGTTTTTGCTTTCAGTCATGTGTCTGGAGCACCCACTGTCAAAATATCAGTCTTCTATGGCTGAAACTCTGAAGGAAGTGTGAGCTATCAAGTTAGTAACACCAGTCCTAGGAACCCATTGTTTTCTGTTGACAGGGATGTGATGTTTGGGTCTAGGTTGATGATGGGAAGAACTAGGATAGCCATACAACTTATAGCAGAATGGTTTTATGTGGCCAAATTTTCCACAGTAATGACATCTCCATCTTTGGTGTTTTCCTTTATGTTGTCTTCCTTTATGATGTTGTGACACATGATGTGACATCTTTGGTTTGCTACCAGTGTGACTACACTCAGGTTTGGATTCATTGAACCCAAGGCCAAACTTGTCTCCTGCCATTTTTCCAGTCTGGAGAATTTTGTCTAAGGTGTCAGATCCATTGTTTAGCATTCTGACATACTTTGTCATCTCATCCAGTTTGGAGTTCAAGAACACTGCTTCAGTTTTCAACTTAGAGATGGTTTCCAAGTGTTCTGTCTTCTCATTCTCCAGTTGTGTCATCAATTTTTTCTGACTTTCCACTTGTTGACACACTTCTTCACTTCTGTGTCACAACTTTCTGTAGGTAGTGGCTAACTCATCAAAGGTTACTTCATCATCACTTGAGTCTTCATCAGAACCCCATCTTCCAGTCAAGGCTGTCACAAGATTTACAGACTCTCCTTCTGTTTCACTTTCATCAGACCAAGTAGCAGCAAGACTATTCTTCTGTTTCTTGATGTAGGTCCCACATTCAGCTCTAATGTGTCCATACCCATCACATTCATGGCACTGAACTCCTTTTCCTTCTTTGGACTTTTCATCAGATCTTGTTCTTCTTCCAGCATTATTGGACCTACTGATGTCAGATGAGATGTTCTTGACATTAGACTTAGACCTTGCATCCATCTTTTTCAGAAGTTTATTAAACTGTCTCCCCAGTAATGCTACATCATTTGCCAGATCTTCACCAGTATCTTGACCACTTTCTTCCTCTTTCTCTTCAGTGTTTGACATGAAGGCTATGCTTTTGACTTTCTTTTCAGATCCATCACACATTCCCAACTCAAATGTTTGGAGGGATCCAATTAGCTCATCCACTCTCATATTGCAAATGTCTTGAGATTCTTCTATGGATGTCACTTTCATGGAAAATCTCTTAGGAAGTGACCTGAGTATTTTCCTCACTAGTTTTTCATCTGACATCTTCTCACCCAAGGCTCCTGAGGCATTAGCAGTTTCAAGGATATTCATATGAAAGTCATGAATATTTTCATCTTCTTTCATCCTCATATTTTCAAACATGGTAGTGAGCAGTTGCAATCTAGACATCTTCACTCTAGAGGTGCCTTCATGAGTGGTTTTGAGAATATTCCAAGCATCTTTAGCCACCTCACAGTTGTTCACCAGTCTGAAGATGTTCTTATCAACCCCATTGAATATAGCATTCAATGCTTTAGAGTTTCCAAGGGCTTGTTCATCCTCCTCCTTGGTCCATTGTTCCTCAGCCTTCTTATCAGTTGTAACTTCTCCTTCCTTAGTAATAGCTGGATGTTCCCAGTCTGTTAGAACAGCCTTCCAAGCCTTATTATCCAAAGATTTCAGGAAGGCTACCATTCGAGGTTTCTAGTAGCCATAGTTAGATCCATCCAGAATTGGTGGTCTGTGAACAGATCCTCCGTCTCTATCCATAGTACCAGAAACTAATGTCCCTAGATCTCACCCAAAACCAGAGCAGGATGCCTGCTCTGATACCAATTGAAATTCTGGTATCAGATATGAGATGTCGAAGGTAATGTCACGACACTAATATCTGAACAATATAAACAGGATAAAAGATAAAGAACAGTAATACAAGTGACACAAGCAATTGTTAACCCAGTTCGGTGCAAACTCACCTATGTCTAGGGGCTACCAAGCCAGGAAGGAAATCCACTAAACATAATTAGTTCAAAGACTCGCAGTAAACAACTTCAAGTTATAGTCTTTTCATCTAATCTCTACCCGTGTGATTTCTATCTAAGAACTCTTAGATATAAGATCCTACTCACTCCCCCTCAATCACAGCAGTGATGTAAAAACAAATATTACAATGAAAGAAGACACTCTTCAAGAACACATACTTGATCTTGCTTAAAAGCTTCAACCAAGTAAACACACACTCATGCTTCAAAGCTTAGAGTGGACAAATTATAACTCAAAAGTCAGTCCAATTCAATCATCTATGGATGAATGAATGGCTCACAATACACACGACCGCACAAGACTAAAACCCTTATTCTCTCTCAATTCGTTTGTTATTTCTTGTGTATTAAAAGCAGGTATTCCATGCCCTTTTTATAGAAGTGTTTGGCTGGGCTTGGACATCATAAAACCCTAAAACTATTTTCCATTCGTATCTTCTTATGACAGCTGATTATATCTTGTTGGAAAATAAGTCAATTTGGTTTTAATTACTGATTGAATGACGCGTTCAATCATCTCATCAATCACACATAGATTAGCATAAAAAGCGCAATCACATAATACATAACATTCATACTGAATGTTCTGTATACAGATGTCTTGACATCGGGTCTGACATCTCAGCAAAATCCTGCATATCCATATTTTAAACAACCTGCAGGAACCTGTTATCTCATGTCAAGACAACACTTGTGACACCTTGTGAACACTCTAGGTTTTACCAAAATTGCTGCCAACACATAGAACCAACAGTTGGTATGTTACTTTGCCTTCTCACATCTGTCATGATCATACCTACTTGATAGTGATGTTTTTTTCTACATCTAGCTTCCTGTTTTCAATTGCATTCAATGTTATTTCATCATCATGAACATTGAAAGTTAACGTGCCCTGGTCCATGTCGAGATTGCATCGACTTGTCCGTATGAATGGTTGACCAAGAATGATAGGTGTCTCTTCATCTTCAGGCATGTCTATGATCACAAAATCAACAGGAAAACTCAATTCCCCTATTGTCACCAACACGTCTTCTACTATCCCATATGCATTCTTTATCGAGTGAACCGCAAATTTCAGATTTGTCCTTGTATCATTGACGTTCTCAATACTCAACCTGTGATAGATTGATAGCGGCATCAGACTCACACTAGCTACAAAATAAATTAGTACCTTTTTGAAAATTCTCTCTTTTATTGTACATGATACTGTGACCGTTCCAGGATCCTTCTGTTTGTTTGGAATTCTCTAACCTAGTGGTATTGCACTATATTTTTCCTTCCAGGCTACCGGTTCTTCTGTTGTTGGTCTCTTTTCGGTGATTACCTCTTCCATGAATTTTGTGTACATGGGCATTCGCTCGAGTGCTTCAAACAAAGGCATATGACTCTCTATCGTTTTGAACATTGTCATGAATTTCTCAAAGTCTGTATCTCTTGGATCCTTCTTTGTCACTCTCTGAGGGTAGGGTAACTTAATCACTGGCTTAGTCTCCTTTTTATTTTTCTCTTCAGTTGGCTTTCCAGGTGGTATAACTTTTTCATCTTTAGTTGCCTTCTCACTTCTCATTGTGACAACATTAACATTCTCATGATTTCTTGGATTTTGAAATGTTTCACATGGTAAGGAACCTGGTGTTTGAGAACTTGATATTTGTTGTGCTACATGACCCAACTGAACTTCAAGATTTTTTATAGAGGCGGTGGTATTTTTATGATTGTTTCTAGTCTCTTCTTGGAATTGCAGATTGTGAGCAACCATGTTTTCAATGGAAATCTCCCAATCTATTGTCTTTAGAGCTTACTGTTGTTATTGTTGTTGTTGATATTGAGTCTGATATTGACCTTGACCCTGTTGTGGAACATTCCCTCTCTGATCTTTCTAGGAGAAGTTTGGATGATTCTTCCACCCTGGATTGTAAGTGTTGGGGTAGGGATTATTATGTTTCAAAAATTTTATCTCTTCAATTTGTTAAGGGGTTGCAAAGCAATATACTGTGTGGTGAGGTCCATTACAAATTTCATAAGTGATAGTCTAAGCATGTTGAACTTGAGCTACCTATTGAGTACCTATATTCATAGCCTTCAACTTCTTTTCCATTTCAGTAGCTACTGTATCTTCCAACCAGATTTTATTAGGTTCCAGCTTTAGATCAATAACTCCCTTAGGTTTACTAGTACACCTATCATACAATTCCATATGCTCATTAGCAGATATCGCTTCAATGATCTTTTTAATATCGGTGGCTGTTGAGAAAATTGTTGAGCCACCGGCTGCTGTATCAATCAATTGTTTTATCTTTATTTTCAGCCCTTTAACAAACATCTGCATCTGTTCAAACTGATCCATATTATGATTTGGGCAAGCTACCAGGACCCTTTTGAATCTTTTGTAGGCATCTCCCAAAGACTCACCCTCCTTCTGTTTGAAGTTCAAGATTTCAAACTTTTTTCTCAGAAATACCGATGCTGGAAAATACTCATTTAAGAAAGAAGTTTCCATCTCTTCCCATGATGTAATACTTCCTGCTGGGAGAGAATAGAACCATTCTTCTGCCTCTTCAGCTGAAGTGAACGATAACATTCTTAACTTCTTTGCTTCGTCAGTATGACCATCAATTTTCAAAGTAGTACTCATGGTCAAAAATTTCTGCAAGTGCTTGTTTGCATCTTCATTTGCCTTTCCGGTGAAAGGTTTTATTTCAAGTTGATTGATTATGCTAGGATGCAGTTGAAAATTAGTCAAATTCACCGGTTGGTTGATAATTGTTAATCTACCACCCTGTGCATTTGCGCCTCCATAATCACCAAGGAGTCTTTCTGGAGGTGGAAGTGGAATTGGAGGAACTTCAGACATAGTTTCTTTTTCTGAATCTGAGTGATCAGAGGGAACTTCTTCTTTGGAATTCAATCTAGCCAATCTAGCGTGTCTGAGTCTCTAGTGAAGGGTTCTTTCGATTTCTGTGTCAAAAAGAAATTCAGTTGAGGGATCTCCTCGCATAAACAGATTAGACAGATTAGTGAATAAAAGTTGAGATAAATTAAATGACAGAAATAAAATTGTAGTTGCAGAGCAACAAAATTTCAATTAAACTTTATATTTTGGCAGTCCCCGACAATGGCGCCAAAAATTTGATCGGAAAAAATAATAAGTGTATTATTTTGCCTTTTGTAGTAATAAAGGGGAAATTCCCTGAATGTCGATCTCGAGGACTGCGCGTTAATATCGAGTTCAAATCATTGTTCAATTAAAAAACTAGTGTTGGGGTTTTTTAATTCAAACTTATAAAAATAAGGGAAAATAAAATAAAAACTGTAAAAATAAGAGTTTCAAGTAAAAAAGGAACATGCCAGGGAAGGTGTATAATTTGTCCCTATAACAACTCTGAGTCACTATTGCATCAACAAATATCAATTAACTACTACCAGTTCTCAAGGGTATTTTCTCCCAAGTCCTTGGCGAGAAAACCTTTAATGATTCAACCCTAATCTCTATGTCCATAGAAAATTATCGGTGAAATTAAGCCTTATGATATCAAGAATCCTCTGGTTCATACAGGGTATCCCTAGTCCTAGGTAATATCTACTGCAGAGTAATCTTATGAAAACCTCATCAATGACATCCTAGCCTGATTGATAATCATACAACAATCTCAATTGGTCGAAAGAGAAATCATTAAACACATCAAAAAAATTACCGTAATTATGAAAAAGAATATTGTCAATGCAATTGCAAACTCAAAGTCATTACATATATAAATTAATGATACCCCCTAGCATTTGGGGGTTTAGCTACTCATATTGTTCAAAACACATTCAAGATAAAAACTAGACATTACAAGTAATTGGATGACTTGGATCTTCAATTGCTTCCGCTCATGAAAATCTTCCGCTCTCTGAATTCCTTGATCTTTGTAATTCTCGATCGTCATACAATTCTCTATGCTCTGTTTTCTCCTCTCCAAAAAGTGTCATTCTTCTCTCGTAGAAACTCTTCTAAAATAGTGAAAATCCATTGGCATTGGTTCAAAATTCCTATAACACCCTTGCTGCTCAAGCCCGGATAAAAGCCCAAAAATTGGAATTATTTACGTCTGGGATGACACTGATGGCCGTGTCAGGCCCCTGCCTTGGCCTTCATTTGTAGCTTCATCCCAAGTGGGCTGACACGGGTGGCCGTGTCAGGCCCTTGCCTTGGGCTTCATCTTCAGCTTCATTAGGTCCTCATCCTGACACTGTTTGTGTCAGGTGAGACGGATGGTCGTGTCAGGCTTCCTGAAACTTCATAACTTTTTTCCTCGAGCGCCATAATTCTCGACTTTCTTGCACTAAGTCCGTTAGGTCTTCTACTTGGAGCTGGAGTGAATAAAAACAGACAACCAAAGCATAAAATCCCGAAAACATGAAATAAAACTAAAAATTGATAAAACGCTTAATTAACTTACAGAAACGAAAACTAACTTAAAAGGTGACATAATGCAAACAAATTATTCCGGAATCCTTGACTTCTTATTGAATAAGTGATGAAAAAACAGTAAAAATGGTGACCGATCAGTCATTTAGTATTATACTGAGAAAAAGTACACCTTTATAACTCAACGGATTGTATAACAAACAATTCCTTAGTAGATATGTTATGTATTTTATTGTTTTTTCTGTTATCTACTACCTTTCCACCTTTTATAACTTCATTCCTTATTATTTCCCATACCTCTGCCATTTATTGCATTAAATTTCATCAATTCAATTACCCTTTCACTTGATAATAACATCTATAACAATTGTCAGCTATTAACTGATATACTTCACTCCCACTTAATGATTTGTAAAGAAAATTTAATTGACCAATTCTTTGTATGCGACACTTATATTAACTACTACTTATGGCGCACAGATAATACATTTATGTCGGGAATCTATCTCTCATTTCCTTATGTGTAAACTAAGCTTCCACTATCAGTCTTTGCCCATTTCCTTTCTATTGACATCTCACATATGTCTTTGTAACTTATTATGACTTTTATGTATCTAGTGCAAAGCTCAATGTGAGGACAAGCTTTTTGTAAGATGATGTTTTGATGAAGGCAAATCTATGCAGATAATGGAAATATCTCAAAGAAGGATCGATCATGCTCATATCAAAGATTTTATGGAATTGGATTATATGATAAGGTACAATAAGCAATTCAACTAGGTATAAGCCTTATGAGCTCAAGTATTTTCATCTAAATCTTTATAAATTATCCCTAACACTTATGCATAACATACATTCAAGTTTCATCTTTAACTTAAAAGAATTCAAGTTTTTAAGGGAAGCAATTGATTCCTCCTTTCCCTCATTCAATTGCTCAAGGTTCCTATAAAACAAAGAAGTGAAAAATTAAAAGGAATATTCAATTAAACCATTTATATAATCGATTGAGGGGTTTGATTTTAGCCCATTCAATCGATTGATCATCCCTCACAATCGATTGATACAATGCATTTTTTTCAAAACTTTTAAACCTTAAACTTGAAATAATCAATTTATCTATCTATATAATCGATTACTTCCTGTTGTTGTATGGAAAATCTAAAACATCACAATACCTCTTCATTGCACATGTTCATGAAACCTTTTCCAAAACATTGCAATCAAATCCTGGCTATTTTCCAAACATTGCCACTGCTTCAAGAGGAATCTTGTGAGGTCTTTACAGCAAGAACTTTTTAATTTGCTTTAAGTCAAAACCAAACAAAAAATCTCACAAGAGATATCACAAAATATCCATGCACCATAACCAAATACCTCACATGTAAATTTCATTCTCAAAGCACTAAGGCAAAAGTGAGGAAGAAATAAGGAAAGAGAAGATAATAGCAAGTGAGAAAGAGTATTAAAAATACATTTTTTATGTGAATGAAACAAGAAATGAACCATCTATTTATAAGACAAGCCGTAACTAAAAATGGAAAGAATTCATGGGTTTTTTTAATGCTCATAATCAATTATGCAAATCACATAATCGATTATGCAGTTCAAATCTGAAAGTTTTTTAAATGGCGCAGTCACTAATTGATTATGGCTTCCTCTAATCGATTATTAGGGTTACAAAAGTGATAATTGATTAACCCTAATGGGACAATCTATTATGCCATGAAAAAAATCTCCTAACTAAATATAATGAGTCCATAATCTTTTAAATATACAAAAAAAGGTTTTCCTAGAGTTTTAACAAAATTAGAGAGGCTTTCCAATCATTCGAAAGTGCGTATGTGTGTGTGTGTGTGTGTGATTTGCCTTATTAATTCAATATCTAATATTATACCTTTACAGACACATATCACTCGATACAAACAAAGCAGACTTTCACACTTCCCCTCTTTCACAACTCCGAAGATTCAAGATCCCTTACTTGATACATCCATGATTCAACACATCTTTGGGAATTGAATTCTTCTATCTTATGAGGCTTGATAATTCTTCTATATAAGTAGCATCATCAAAGATATTGGCTAACTTAGATCATTAGTAGGGATTCTACCAAACTCCATTTGACATTAGGTGTTGCCCAATAGAGATAGGATTTTACATTTGATCTCCAAGCATCCCAACTTGATCATTACATCAGATGAAGATTTCACCTCACAGTGTTGTCATAATCAAAACCCAATATGTCAATAAATTGTTGCAGTAATTATACCTACAAGCACAAAGATCCACATTCATAGCTCACTTCTTTCTAAAGTAGTTTAAGGATCCACGTCATTCCCAAACTCATCGCACTTCTAAATAAAGCCCATCAGAAAAAGGGATAAGAGGTCAAGTTATTACCTAACGATGTGTTGAAGAAGAGGAAGGAGGCGTGAGGGGTAAACCTAATTTTAAGGAAACACACGATGACTTCGAAGAAGGGAAAAATAGACTCTAAGAAAAACAAGTCTTGAAAGAAGAAGGGGAAAGAGGTGACAACGGCAAGACTAAGCTTAGTAAGAGATCCATGCTGAATATTCATAACATTCTCGCCCATAAGAAGAGCGAAGAGAGAACCTCGCCACATACTCCCAAATGAGAAAGTTTCAGTTAGTGAAATAATAAGAGCCTGCCGCAAGATAATACAAGGTGTTCCAGGTTTCCTAGAAATAGGACCAGGACCTTTGGCGAAAACACCTCGCCCTTACGAGCCTCATGCTTGGGCTGCTGTGTACATTTTGAGTTTCCTATTGATAAGACTAAGACATTTTCCTAAAGCATCTTCCCCCTACGAGCTCCACGCTTGAGGGACATTATACATTTTGGGTTTCCTAGCTATAGGAACATGACCTTTGCCTAAAACATCTTGCCTTATACTTAGGGGAATATGTACATTTCGAGTTTCCTACATTACAGACATTTATTTCGGAATATCCCACCCCTTTTTTGAAAATGGGGCCAAACCTTGTAACTAAGCCCACTTGAATGGTGTGATAGCAGGTATAGAGCGCAAGCCCATTGGGTGGTGTGAAATAACATAGGCATGTTAGTGGATCAGATAAGAGGTATTCACCTGATTCTTATATGGGCCAATGTTCAATTCAGTTAATTGAGATACACATTTATGACTAATTATGGGTATCATATACGAGGATCCCTTGCATCAAAACCGAATCCAAAAATCATCATTAAGGACCTAGTAAATCACTAATTCAATATTCCAAAGAGGAGGTCAATATCACTATAAAAGGAGAAGAACGCAAGATGATGATTCATTCACATTTTCCACTGATAAGATCACGTGTGGCTCTTACTACATTAACATCAATGGTTATCAACTAATATACCTAACATACGTATATCGATGAATTTTTAATATATCTTCAATTATATTAAATATTGTAATTAATTAATAATAATTATTGCTATAAAAATATTATTTAGTTATCTTCCACTGGACAAATATATAAAAGAATTCTAGTTATCAACAAATTTAATCCAACATTTTCTATAGTTTATTCAAATAATATTTAGCTATACTATTTAAAAACTCCTTTAGTAATACTAACATGCTAAATATCTTCCATTGACCATATAAATGTCCGACTTGGCGGTAAGGAGAAATCGAGAAAGAAGAATGGTGCTAGCCAGCGGGAATGCAGTCCCAAACGCGCGTGTACTCCATGCTCCAAATCGCTGCATCATGTTGTGTGGCGTCCCTTATTGGTTATTATTATCAGTAAAGTTGGGTCGGTTCTCACTATACACTCTTTCTCTCTCCTCCAATCACAATCTATCATCCTCATAATTCCTGCATTCAACAACCTACTCAAACCGTTGGTTCCTCAACTCAACACTAAACAAACACACCACACTAGTTCATATTTTGTTTCTCTTCTCAACAACTGAAGCAGAGAGAGAATGAAGGAATCAACAGAATCATACCCAATAACCATTTGCCTCAACCTTACCCATTCACCTCTCCAACAAGAAATCCCCACCGTCCATCACTTAAAAAGCAAGTGGTTGATAGCCCGAGTCAAACTCTCATCACTCCAAACTCACCTCCAGATTTCCCCATCGAGTACTCCACTTCCTCAACCTCTAACTCTATCTCCCTCCACCTCCTCCACTCCATCTGCCAAACCCTACACGACACCGTTTCACTCGCTCACCGCTGCCAATCTACCTCCGCCGATTTACCTCTCGAAAAACTCCAAATGTAAAGCCACCTTGACTCACTCATCGTCACTCTTCAAATGAAGTAGAAGAGGACAAATCAGTGAGAGACATTTTTCTGGTGGATCGATGAGAATTGATGTCGTTAATATTGATGGGTTTATCAACCTCACCCAGAGCGACTTCAGTAGTAATAGGTTGTTGGATGGGAGAAATATTGGTTAGTATAAGTTTGGAAATCGAGGTTGTCTTGGGTTGCACCGCTGGTTGTTCTTGCAAAACAAGGTACTTGATTATCATGTTAATAAAAAATAGTAATAAGAAAAGTAAAATCAACAGTACCTTTAGGGTTTCACTATCAGGACTGGAATTGGCGCTCTCATTCCACACCAATTTTATAACAGCCGGAGTAGTTTTCGCCACAGTACTAGTGGCGATATACTTCCCTTGCGTTGCTTTGGGAATAAGAGCTACCTTCGGACTAGAAGGGATTCTCCTCGACCCATCAATTTTACTTTTCTTCTTCTGAGGAGAACGCTCCGGAGAAGAATCTTTTGTGTTACCAGGATCAGTAGTTGTAGGGCCAGACCCACCATCTACAACTTGATCACCGACCTGCAAAAAAATATTGGAAAAAATATTGAGTAAATGTAAAAAGAAAAGCAGCTAAATATGAAGGGTTCTGATGGTTGCAACCTATATACCCGAGTAGGGTTAGATGAGTCCCCTCAGCATTGGTTTGATTGAGAAGTGTTTCAGCCCTGACATTTTCTCTGGTCCTTTTCTTAACTATGACAACTGTTGGTTTAAGAAGAAAATATCAAAGAACCCAGAGGTTAGAAGTTGGAAAGTAATATGGAGTAAGATTGAATACAAATCTGATGCTTTCCTCACCCTCATGTATGGGAGTTTCGACCCTGGCATTTTTTATGTCGACATGAAGGTGACCCTTAAAACTGTATAGGTCCAGCTTAGTTGGCGTCACACGCTGCACGCGCTTCAGACATTCATTCTTGTGTATCTTTAAAAATTCTCCGCAAACGAAGCACCATGGAAATGGAGGGGCGAAGGCAAGAGCCATATCTCTAGTCAGCAGAGGGGAAAACATTGGAGTATAAGCTTTGAGAGCGAAGTTGTACCTATCTTTGACATAGGTAAGAATGCTCAAATCTGGAAGCTTCGCCATCAGTTTCTCTTTGAGAGTTATATCCGCCTCGCTGACCGTCATCCTAAGATCATTTGGGTCGTATACAATTTCAAAGTATTTTTGAAAAGTTTGAATCTCTTTAATATCAGTCAATCTACCTTTGTTGAACTTCTTCTGCAAGGAAACAAAAGCATCAGTAAGATATCATCTTATGGTAGCAGCATCTAAGAATTCTTTTGTGTAATAATCCATCCACCAAGTGTCGAACACGAAGGTGAAATAGTGGCTGGCTCGGATTTAAAAGGACTGAGATGAGGTCGACCATCAGCATGATGGGTAAACTGTTGCAGCCAGTCATCTTCCGAGTAAATAAAGATACTCAGATAGAGTTCATTCTTCTTCTTATAAAAAGGACGGGGAATAGTTTGGCAAATACCGAATTGGCGCGACACCAAATTGGATTGGTAGGCAACTATCCTCACGTGTTCTTTGACAGACTCAAGGTGAATAAAGAGGAGTCTGAGTGTTAGGAAAGATGACCATATCTGTTTGGTTTTGTAAGACCCCAATTTTGACCCTAAGATCCCTCATGATATCTCATCATTTGCATTAGCTTTGGGATCACACCTTGGTATCCTCCTTACCCCTTATTCATTGGGTTTTACATTGGGAGAAGATCAACAAGCATATTTGATTGTATCATACTTTATTTTTCTTTGTTTACTAACCAAAAGTACAAAAATATGAATATGTATAGCTTTGTTTCTTTTATATGTAGTGTGTGCATCCACCAATGCCTCATCAAGCTCATAACTAGGGTTTGACACCCTCATGACAAGATATCAATCAAGGAAATGTTCACAATGGTTATAAACATCATATATGGATCCCTATGATCTTCATTTATCATTTTGATCAAGAATTCATCAAGAGTTTGAAGCTTGTTTACATTGGAAGCCCTAATTCATCTGGGCATATTGTGTGACTTCCTCAGCAAGTTTCTTCAAGAAATGACCAAATATTTCAAGGGATACTTCATTATACATCAAGATAACTTCAAGTTTGCAAGTTGGTTCAAAGAGGTTGACCAGAGAAAGTCAATTGGTCAAAACTGGGGTTCCCTAGACCCTATCTCCTACAATTTTTGTCATATGAAAATGGTTCCAAGAGAAAAGTTACTCCTTATGACATTCCAAACAACTTTCATGTTGAAATAAAGAGCTAGTTTTGTTTGGAAAGTCATTTTTATGGTGAAATATTATAGTTCATTTTGTTTGTGCCCTAGTTAGGAGGTCAACTTCCAAGGACCATAACTTGCTCATTTCTTATGAGATGAAGGACATCCAAGTTTCATGACCAAATTCAATATGTCTTATCTAACTTTGATTCTTTGATAAACTTCAAATTTAGCTTGCAAGGGCATGTTCCAAGAGGAAAATTTATAGGTCATTTTGGGCCATCATCATTGAACAAGCAATTTTCCTCAACTTCTAAAATGCATAACTCCCTCATGACAAATCCAAATGATGTCAAATTTGTGACTAAATTGAAGAGGGATGAAATATATATAACTTTGGTTAAGAAACCATTTCCATTTGGAGCTCATAGAAAAAGTTATTCAAGGTGGAAGAAGTGGTCATTTGACTTGGTACTTAGAAAAATTTCAATTATGTTTGATTTCTCCAACTTCCACCTCAAAATGCATCATGATTCAAGCTTCAAATGGAAAAGTGTTCCACATCAAAGTTATTCCCCTTGATTCCACCTTTCCAAAAACTCCAAGATCACCTCATTTGGACAAATATTGAGGGATTTGCGCATGGCTCCTTTCATAGGTTTAGTTTGGCAAGTTTTGAATTCAAACAATCATTTCCTATTGCATGCTTACATGTTATTGCTTCAGTACTCATTGTGCACGAATTGGAGTTGAATTGCATCATGAATTGGGACCAAATCATTGCCCATGCATCCATGCACCAATGTTACTAATTTTGGAAAATTTTCAAATGGTGCAAAAATGAATCCCATTGCCTATATAAACAAGTTCATTGCTTCAGAAAGGACACACACACCTTGCCTAAGCCTTGCCAAGAGATCCCAAAACCCTACACCATAGAATACCTTGAGGATTTCTTTGAAATTGAGTTTGAATTTCACCTTCTGTTTTGAGGTTCAAACTCCAAGGATTCATTGCCTTTTTATCTCAATTGGTCACTGCAAGCAAAAGGAAGAAGAACCAAGTGAATTAAGATCAAAATCAAGCCAATTTGAAGCTACCCGAAGGTGATTTTTCAGAAACTTTAAGCCTTCGATTCTCTCTCAATTCTTCACCATTCTCTTTGATTTTTGGTTGGCTGAAGTCCTACCAATATAGGTAACAAGATTGAGTTGCTTTGAGGTCAAATCGAAGCAACTCAGATCATGAACATCAAATTTCAAATCCATGTATCTTTCAATATACTTGGAATTGGATGAAATGGAGGTCAGATTCGAGCTCCTGAGTATTTTTCCTTTAAAACCATGTCATTACTTTTTATTTTAGTGGTGGTTTGTGGTGGACCAGTCCGATGAGGTCCACCAGAGAAGATGACCGGAGCTAGGGCTCCAATGATGTGTTGGCAAGGTTCCAGCCATCTGATCTCACATCCACGTTATAATATCAACCATGTGATCTGATTATCTTTGGTGTTACGCGTTGACTAGGACCTTTGGTGGAACGCGCACACTTTGCCATCAGTTCTGCCACCTCAAGTAATGAGGGAGATCTGATGGGCCTCGTTTTTTTTTCTATTTTTCTTTTATTTTCTGAATTTTCATTTAATCCACTTATTTTGTTTAATTCATAATAATTTCAATTTTAATCCAAAAAGTATGGGACTTTCACCAAAAATCTTTAAATATTTTTCTCTTCCATATTTTGAATTAAAATTATTTTTTGGATTAATTTTGGTATTTTTCATGAATTAAATATTTTTGTGCATATTTTTAATTATTTTAAAATACTTCTGACTTTCTAAAAGTTGTGAAATTTGTTGTCTAAGGTCCTTTGACCTTGTTTGACCTAGGATAAATCTCTTGGCCATTTATTTGGTGTTTTGAAGGGATTTAAGGATTTGTCCAAATTAAAATGCATTTTAATTCATTTTTAAATTGATTTTTAATTGAATAATTGCTTAAAAATTATGTTGAGCCATTTTTATGGTCTTGTGATGTTTGACTTTCTCTTTGGGCCTTGGTCATGGTTGATTTGACTTTTGTTTGATCAAACCATTGGATTTAGGGGATTGATGAAATGTATATTTTATCTCCCAAAATGAGTGGATGGTATTGATCAGATGAAATTCCTCTCATGATCAATTTGTGTTTCTATCTCCCCTTCCCTCTTCCTGTCCCTCCCTATTCTTCCCCAATCCCTCATTGACCAATGAAATCTATAATGTCTAAATGCTAATTGATTCATCAATGACCTTATGTCAGATGAATCAATACAAGTCTGACTGAGATAAGTCATTAGTTTTTTAGTGTGTGGTATGTTTTAGGAGTTTGGTTCTTTGTACCAACTCTCTAACATGCATTAACACCTATATTTTTATTGCCCGGTCTCAGATAGTTGTGACTTCTACATAAGTCCAATTATGATTGCTTAACATATAGCTAAAATTGACCCTAAAGGCATAACATTCTAGTAAGTGAGATTGTAAGTCTCCCATTCTTCATGGCATTAGGTGGAAACTTGACCTTTTTTTCTTTCATGAGAGCTAGTGGCATACTTATTGAATTATCCAAGTTGGAGCCCTTCTCGTGGAAGACGTCTTGGTTTAAGTATTCATACTTGTGAATGAATGGTTGAGTGTTCTCCAAAGAATGACTTAGTCAATTAAAACTCAACACTAACATTTAACTAACCACTGACTAACTCTTATTCATTATGATTTTACTTTCAAGTCATTTACTTTATGCAATTTAAATTACAGTCATTTACCATTCATCTGCCATTTACATTTCATGCAACTTGTTTATGTTTCAAGTCATCTTCACTTTGCTCACTTGAGTCATATCTTGTGATTATATATATTTGTTTTGGTGTTTTGATTTTGTTTGTGGTCTTAGGACCTTAAAACACCCAATAACAACAAAAACCCTAAAAAACATTTTAGTGGACTGTTGGGATTTGACCTTAACTTCTGGACTTAGAACTAGGCAACATTCCATGTGCTAAAGGACTTGGACAATGCCAACATCTGAGACTGAGTTATCCTTGACAGTGACTTTCATATGATGCAAGACCTTGGATTTCTTTGATTCATCTGCTATTCTGTCTCTATGCTTGATTATTATTTTGTTATTATTGTATATGTCTGATATTTTGTTCTAAGTTGATCAAGGAATATTTCATCTGATATATTGGAATACACTGAAGACTGCTAGCTATTGGAGTGCTTGCTTGGATATGGCTATCTTTATTTGATACCTTGATCTTCATGATGTTTAGATATTGCTCATTGCTTATTATTTATTGCTTGTCAAAGTCCAAAGGAAAATGGGTTTCTGTATGACATTCTTGTCTGTTGGATTGTATCCCATTAGTCAAATCTTTTCAACTCTTAACTTTTAATTTTTGCTTAGGTTAGCCTCTTCATCTCCTCCCACTTATTTAATTTCAAAATCTCTCCCTCTTTTCAAAAACTTTCTTTGCTTGTGATTTCAAACTTAGACATGTTTTAATGATTAGAAACTTTGGCCTTATGCCATTGAATTTTTTAAACTTCTTTTCTTCAATAAAATTTGTAAATAACTTATTAACTTAAATTTCAAAAGACAAAAGGAACTAACAACCCCATTCAAATCTTTGGCCTTTTGTACCTTTTCATTTAAACTTTTTGTCAAAATCAATCCACCAACTTCTTTGAAACTTTTACCACGAACTACAGGGTTTTGATCCCTCACTTTTATGTTAGTACGTAGGCATAAGACCAAAGGTCTTGTCAAACACAAAAATATAATCAATGAATTATTTTCTCATCCGTACACTCTTTATTTCATCAAACATCGTTTAGACCAAAAAACATATGCACACAAAAAAGGGCTCCCTAGAAGTACCTAGGACACTTTAGGTGCTAACACCTTCCCTCTGTGTAACCAACCCCCTTACCCGTAATCTCTGTAATTTTATTAGTTTTTATTTTAAAACTTATTATCTTTGGGTTTTGTTCGTACTTTTCCCTTTTCCATTGGAAACAATAAAGGCGCGATGGTGACTCTGGTTTTACCGACGTCAAGTTTATCCATAGCTTAATGGTCATGAATTTACCACTATAAGTTTCTTTATCTTTGTCATCATTGCCTAAGAGTGGTTGAGTAAACCACTCAGGGCCATGAGTCCTCTTGGCGAAGGGAGCCATGGTTGGAGTAAAATTTGGCGCTTGGAGAACATCAACAGGTACTGGGCGAAGGCCTCCCGGTCCACTCTACTTTTGTCAGTTGGAGTAAGGAGGTTCATTCGAATGACTTCACATCTTCGTCCACTAACAACTAGGTCGTCATCATCAAGACGTTTAATTTTTAATGAGGTTTCAAAAGTGGAACTAAGCCACAACTGGAGGAGCCAAAAAGGTCAAGCAATCAGAAACTTATCTTGAGGGTTGATATTCCTGAGAGCCCCAGTCGCTTCATCTAGCGTGATGTATAAGGATCCTAAAATTAGTTGGCCAAGGTTGACGTTCCTCCCTTCATGCATCTGATTGGCAAGAGTTAAATACCTCTTTGCTACCTTCGAGGATTTGCAACAGAAAACACACTTGGATAACCATAAAGCCAGAAAGGCAATGTGTTCTTCCATAGTCACCTCAGGGTTATCATCAACATGGTGGTCTGTGATGTACTTCTTGAAACCAACATGATTATCGTCAAAGTCAATGGTGTCCTTGTCAAGGTCAGTAGGGTCGAAGTCATCCCCATCCGGGCAAAGGCCTGTTATGGCTGCTACGTCGAAAAGCGTGGGGGTCAACATTCCACATGGAAGTTGAAAAATGTTGGTCGTACTCTTCCAGTAGTAAATGACAAGCATATTCTGGCAATATGTTAGGCCAGCTCTCGACAATTAAATCAGGTCAAAGATACCCATTTCTTTCCAAGTGTTACCCATCTGGATTTCTATCTTGTCCAGGTTTGCTACCAATATGGCTGCACTTAGGTTTGCCACCAGTGTAATTGCACTCAGGCTGTTTCCCATTTCTTCTCCATTTTTGGTGTTCCCCTTTCTGTTGTCTTCCTTTATGATGTTGTGACATACGGAGCGGAAAACTCGCAAGTCATTAGTTTGGTACTCTAAATCTAGTTGTTTCTTAATGCTTATCACATGCTTAGTCATATGATATAAGGGAAATAATTCTTTGCATTTAGAAAGCTCCTCTTTAGGTTCAAGCATGAGACCCATCAAAGCGTGTTCATTACCAGAGAGAGTAAAAAGGACAAGTACATGGGACTTGAAGATCCTGAGTTTTTCTTCAAGATTAGGAGCTTCCGGTATGTATTCCTGATTTCCAACCGCAATGACATGGTCCAATGCATAAGCTTGAGGAACAGGTTCTTTTGCTGGAGCATTTTTGTTGGAGGGTTCCATTGCAAGAATCCAAGTTTTTAGTAAAAAAAAGTTTGAAGAAAGTTATATGAAGATTTTCTTCACAGTTGTAGGTGTGAGGAGAAAATGGGGGAAAAGTGTTTGAAGGGTTGAAGATGACCTATTTATAGGGGAAAATGAGAAAAAAAACCCATCAGTTTCCTTTGCTGAGCTGTACAGGAGAGTGGGGTGACATGTCACCGAAGTGGGAGCGACAATTGGCAGGTTACTGCATATAGTTAACCCTATCCTATTTATCGGGCGTCATGATAATGAGAAGTGGGAAAAAGCATGGTCTCGAGGGGATAGTTGAAAAGAAACGTCATGATGAGATGATGTCATCCCACTAGGTGAACAGTTAAGTAAAAAATGCCCCTATCTCTAATAAAAATGTCGAAGGAGGCCTTTTTTGGGGGAAATTTGTTAGCTGGGATTTTTGACCAATGAGGAAGGCCCAACAAACAAGGGAAAGTCTTGGAAGAGTTATGGTTCGATCTCACTCTAGGACTTAGAGAAATTTTGGTTGTTAAAAGAAGTAATTCGACACCAATTGCTTTGACCAGGCAGGCGTTGTGTCTCAAGTAAGGTTGGTTGAAGAAACAGTTGTTTGGGCGCGAGTAGGTCACATTCAAATCTTGATAACTGCTTGGGTTCTTATCTCAAAAGGACACGTGGAGGAAGTTGGAAGGAAAATTGCATGCAGAACTGCACGTGGAAAACTAGGGAGAAAGAAACGTTAAGGGGTAGTTATTGTACGCTTGTATATATAATAGTTTATTAGGTTGAATTAAGGGTGTTCATTATATTACAAAAATCTCACTGAAAACTCAAAGTATCAGCGTTAAGAGAAATGAGCGAATGACTGAGAGAATGTAAGTGCAGATGAAACACCATACTTATTCTTCAATATAAAGTTTTCTAAATTATTCAATTTACATTGCTTTCTTCATATTCATCTCTTTTCCAACCTTTACTTTTATTCAAGTACATTCAACATTATTATTCCTTATTTATACTTTCTTGCAAGAAGTCGAGATACTCATCATAGTATCAGTTTCACACATTCCCTTTGACCTAGTCGAAACCAGTAACCTTAAGATACAAAGAAATTAACAATAAATAGGTTCTTAAGCACTATGTCCTAGGATTCACTAGTTGATCCTGCAAGTAACTCATACATTTGAAGACCAATGATTGTTTGCCATTTCTCAGCATAAACACTTAGATCATTAGGCATTCTATTGAACGCCATTTGACATTAGGTGTTGCCCAATAGAGATATAATTTGACATTTGATCTCCAAGCATCCCAACTTGATCATTAAATTAGATGAACACTTCACCTTACAATGTTGTCATCATCAAAACCCAATAGGTCAATAAATTGTTGCAGTAGTTATACCTACAAGCACATAGATCCACATCCATAGCTCATTTCTTTCCAAAATAGTTTAAGGATCTACGACATTCCCAAACTCATCGCACTTCCAAATAAACACCATCAGAAAAAGGGAGAAAAGGTTAAGTTATTACCTAACGGTGTGCTGAAGAAAAGGAATGAGGCGTGAAGGGTAAACCTATTTTTAAGGAAACACACGATGACTTCGAAGTCGGGAAAAATAGACTCTAAGAAAAATGAGTCTTGAAAGAAGAAGGGGAAAGATGTGACTCGAGGTTTGATTTGAGAATGTGAAAAGATGAGAGACGTTAAAGACTTTTTATAGAGACAAATGATATGTAAAAAGAGAGGCCACACTAAAGGCCAAATAGATTAGAGGAATAAGGGCAATTATGACAATAGACTTTATGTGACTCATAAGGAACTTAATCGTTAAATCTTAAACGCATATTCCTCTAAGGAAGAGAAAAAGATAAAAGGCCGAATATGGACATGGACAATGACAAGACTAAGCTTAATAAGAGCTCCACGTTGAATATTCATAACATTCTCGCCCACAAGGAGAGCGGAGAGAGAACCTCGTCACATACTCCCAAATGAGAAAGTTTCGGTTAATGAAACAATAATATCCTACCGCAAGATAATACAGGGTGTTCCAGGTTTCCTAGAGATAGGACCAGGACCTTTGGCGAAAATATCTCGCCCTTATGAGCCTCATGCTTGGGCTACTGTGTACATTTTGAGTTTCCTATTGATAAGACTAAGACCTTTTCCTAAAGCATCTTGCCCCTATAAGCTCCACGCTTGAGGGGCACTATACATTTTGGGTTTCCTAACTATAGGAACATGACCTTTGCCTAAAACATCTTGCCTTATACTTAGGTGAATGTGTACATTTCGAGTTTCCTACATTATAGACATTTATTTAGGAATATATCCCACCCTTTTTTTGAAAACGGGGCCGAACCTTGTAACTAAGCCCACCTGAATGGTGTGATAGTAGGTATAGAGCGCAAGCCCGTCGAGTGGCGTGAAACAACATATGCATGTTAGTGGGTCAAATAAGAGGTATTCACCCGATTTTTATATAGGTCAATGTTCGACTCAGTTAATTGAGATACACATTTATGACAAATTATGGGCATCATATACGAGGATCTCTCACATTAAAACCGACTTCGAAAATCATCATTAAGGACCTAGTCAATCACTAATTCAACCTTCCAAAAAAAAAGTTCAAGATTACTATAAAAAAAGAGAAGAACTAAGAGATTCATTCACACTTTTCACTTATAAGATCATGTGAGACTCTTACTAGCTTAACATCAATATGGTTATTAATGTGATATACAATGTTGATGAATTTTTAATATATATTCAATTATATTAAATATTTAATTCAATTAGTAATAAATATTCCTATAAAAATATTATTCAGTTATCTTCCATTGGACAAATATATAAAACAATTCTAGTATCAACAAATTTAATCCAATATTTTCTATAATTTACTCAAAGAAGATTTAGCTACTGTATTTAAGAACTCCTTTAGTAATAGTACCACGCTAAATATCCGCCGTTGACCACATAAATGTCCGACTTGGCGGTAAGGAGAAACCGAGAAAGAAGAGTGGCGCTAGCCAGCGGGAATGCAGTCCCAAACGCGCGTGTGTTCCACGCTCCAAATCGCTGCATCGTGTTGCGTGGTTTCCCTTATTGGTTATTGCTGTCAGCAAAGCTGGGTCGGTTCTCACTCTACACTCTTTCTCTCTCCTCCAATCGCAATCTCTCATCCTCCTAACTCCTGCATTCAACAACCTACTCAAACCGTTGGTTCCTCTACTCAACACTAAACAAACACACCACACTAGTTCATTTTTTTTTTCTCTTCTCAACAATTGAAGCAGAGAAAAAAACATGAAGGAATCAACAGAATCAGACCCAATAACCATTTGCCTCAACCTCACCCATTCACTTCTCCAACAAGAAATCCCCACAGTCCATCACTTAAAAAGCAAGTGGTCAATCGCCCGAGTCAAACTCACCTCACTCCAAACTCACCTCACCGATTTCTCCACCGAGTACTCCACTTCCTCAACCTCTAACCCTCTCTCCCTCCACCTCCTCCACTCCATCTCCCAAACCCTACACGACGCCGTTTCACTCGCTCACCACTGCCAATCTACCTCCCCCGATTTACCTCTCGGAAAACTCCAAACGCAAAGCCACCTCGACTCACTCATCGCCACTCTCCACCGCCACCTCAACGACTGCGATGTCCTCTTCCGTAGCGGCCTCCTCCTCGAAACTCCCGCCTTTTCCAAACGAGAAGCCGTTCGATCTCTTTCTAGAAATCTCATCGCACGGTTGCAAATCGGGTCGCCCGATTCAAGAGCCGCCGCGATTGACTCGCTTCTTTCATTACTCCACGAAGACGATAAAAATGTCACTATAGCGGTGGCGCAGGGTGTAGTTCCGGTGCTCGTTCGTTTACTCGATTCTTCCTCTGATATGAAGGAGAAAACCGTCGCCGCAATTTCGAGAGTCTCTACAGTGGACAGTGGGAAGAATAATCTACTAGCAGAGGGATTGATGCTGTTGAATCACTTGCTTAGGGTTTTAGATTCTGGAAGTGGTTTAGCTATAGAGAAAGCTTGTATCGCGCTTCAGGCATTGAGTTTTACTAGGGATAACGCCAGAGCTATTGGATCTAGAGGTGGAATCTCGTCTCTGTTAGGGATTTGTCAAGGTGGTACACCTGGTTCACAAGCTTCTGCGGCGGCGGTTTTGAGGAATCTGGCGAAATTTAATGAAATTAGAGAGAATTTTGCGGAGGAGAATGCTATTGTTGTTTTGTTAGGGTTGGCTTCTTCTGGAACGATATTGGCTCAAGAAAATGCGATTGGTTGCGTGGCGAATTTGATTTCGGAGGATGAGGGTATGAGGGTTTTGGTTTATAAGGAAGGTGGAGTTGAGTGTTTGAAGAATTTCTGGGATTCGGCTCCAATGATTCAGAGTCTTGAAGTTGCCGTTGAAATGTTGAGGTATTTAGCTATGACGGGTCCGATTGGCGAGGTTCTTGTTGCAGAAGGGTTTATTGGGAGGGTGATGGGAGTGTTGAATTGTGAAGTTTTGACTGTGAGGATAGCAGCTGCAAAAGCTGTTTATGCTATGGGTTTGAATGGTGGAAACAAAACCAGAAAGGAAATGGGGGAATGTGGGTGTGTTCCTTTTTTGATTAAGATGTTAGATGGGAAAGGCGCGGAGGAGAAAGAATCTGCTGCAATGGCGTTGTCGGTGTTATTGCAACACCCTTTTAATAGAAGGGTTTTTCGGAAGGATGAGAGGGGAATAGTTAGTGCAGTTCATCTATTGAACCCTTCTTTGGTTAATTTAGACAAGAAATACCCTGTTTCTATTCTGGTTTCGCTCTTGCATTCTAAGACTTGTAGGAAACAAATGGTGGCTGCTGGTGCTAGTGTATATACGCAGAAGCTTGTTGAATTGGATGTTCCGGGTTCAAAGAAATTGTCGGATGGACTTGGTCGTGGTAAGATTTGGGGAGTTTTTGCAAGACCCTAAAAGATCAGACCCATATTATGCTAAATCATGGTACAGGAACAAGAGCAATAACAAGAACATCTGATGATTTTTCATTGAATCTGTATGTATGATATGATAGGTGTGTTCAGTTTTTTTATCTTCTTTATCATTTTTCCCTTTTTCTTCTTGTAAATTACTAATAATTGATGCTTATTTGTCAAATGATTTAATTGGATTTTGTGTTTATGTTTAGGAGCATCATAAAGTACATCACTTTGCATTGTAGTGTTGTTCATAGTGTTAATTAACTGCACAAATGATTTTGATATGCTGTTTTTTACTTGTGCAATTGAATATCAATGGAATGCTATTTTCTATATAGCTTTCCAACATTATCTTCAGGTATATCTAACATGCTGCTAGAACAGAATAGGATAAGATGGATTTTCAACGCACATGGTGAATAGACATGCCTTCAACAAAATCATAAATTCTCTTACAAGGGTAGGTAACATGTTAGTGAAATTTCCAGGATTAAAATAAAAACCATTGATAGGTTGCTCATCCTACTTTCAAGTGTTTGACCGAACCATGTGTGACTAATCCTGTTAATTTGCTATTTTTTTTGGTCAAGTAGCCATGTAATTCACTTTTTTAAAAATGAACAAGTGAGATGTCGCGGGTTCGAATTTGCGTCCCTATATCTGATGTCCATGCACAGGTAACAACAGAGAGGACTTGCTATATTAGGTGTTGCTTTCTTGGTAACTTTTTTTTATCATGGTTTACATTTCATTGATGTCTATATCATACTAATAAAAAAAGTGCTATCTTTGGCTTTGCCTCAATAGTATATGATTACATTAGTGCAAGTGTATGCTGCCATGGGATTTTCCTCAATGTATATTTGGTGGATGGTGACATAATTGCCTGCTATTGCCATGTGCTTTTGTTCTTGAGCATGTGCATATGGTCTATGAATTGCCAAAATTGCAGTCTTGTTGTTGTCTGTTGCTATAACACATTAGGACCTACCTTAATGTTTATCCCACGACTCTCTTCACTTCTGGGCTTGTCCTTTTAGTCTTTAAACAATTTTTTCTGTGGAAGACTTGAAGTCCCATGCAATTGAATGCATGAATTAAATTACTTTTGCTGCGTTGTCATTATTATTACAATACATGCAAAACCTTTATATGACAGCTGTACTTGAGGAATCTTCACATCCTGGAGACAGTTCTTTAATATAGAAAATGTAGATAGTTGTTTAGGCCAACTGAAAATGTATGACTCAAATGGAATAAGAAAACCTTGATATCCCTGCCATAGTGGGAATTGCTTTGCCCTCTTTGAAATGCATTTTCCATATATAAAATTTAGATATGTTTTATTAGGTATACACCGGTTAGGTAAATGGCTTCATTTTTAACCACATTTCTCTATCTACAACTAGGCTTGTATCTGGGATTTTGGGGTTTGTATATGAGATTTTGGGATACAAGTTCACTTTCACTTGTTTTGATAAATTTGTGTGAAGATGAAATTATATACAATCATATCCGGTTCTAAATCGACAACCAATATAAAATTTTGTTGAATTTTTATGACATGAATCAATTACGTAATAATGTGAATGCTAGGTCGCCACTTGGATGCAGTAAAAAATAATCAAGAGTTTTTACATTTTTGAAAATGAGTGTAGGTAAAGAAGTTAATTTATGAGAGTATGAATTGTTTTTGAACTTGGAATATAGACACGTTTACCGGGAAATTTATGAAAATAATAGACACTATAGTTAGGAAGAAGATCAATTTCATGTGCCTACTAGAAATGGGACGAGTATTATCATAAACTGAAGAAGATCACTTTCATGTGGCTACTAGAGACTAAGTGGATGGGTGAAAAAACCAAATAATTAGACAACTTGGAATTTAAGCTTTGATACACCGACAAAGTTAGATCGAGAAATGGGGTGAGAATTATTGTAGACAATGAGTGGAAGAAGTATATTGTGGAAGTGAAAAGAGTGGGGGATTGAATCATAGCCCTCCAATTTGTACGGAAACAAGACTTTTAGTTATTAGTGCTTACGCAACTCAGGTTGGGTTAGGAGAATACCAGAGTGAAATTTTGAGAGAATTTAGAAGACATATTTCATGATATACCCTTAAGGAGAGAATATTTTTCTTGAAGGAGATCTAAATGGACATTTTGGAAGCATAATAAGTGGTTTTGATCTTACTAGAAGAATTACATAGTTTAGAAAAAAAGATGAGCATTTTATCACATATAAAAGTAGGCGTGACATGTTCTTAGAAATATTTCTTTCTTATTAGAAAGTTAAATAGTATAATATATCATGGTCTATCACTCAAAACACTTTACTCTTCATTTTCTTCTTCTTCTCTTATGTTTTATCTTGTTGAACTAACATAAACTATTTTTAAGAAATAAACTTCAAAATAATATTGATTTCTAATCAACACAATTCACCCCTCCTCTTATGTTTGGAGTCACTTGTTCAACAATTGACATTAGAGCGTAACTCTTGTTTTAAGACTAATAGTCCCAAGAAGAAGGAATAACTTCAAACAATTAAATAAACTTCCATCCTTTAATGGAGAAGGGTATGCTTTACGGAAATGGCAAATGATAATCTTTGTAAAGAACGGTCCTTTTGTTCCCACACATCAAATTAATGATGTTGTGGTAAACAAACAAGAAGATGATTGGACTCACGAAGAAAGAGAAAAAGTACAACACAATTTGAAAGTTAAGACTATCATCACTACCGTTCTTAGTATTGATGAGTTTTTTAATGTTTCTCACTGCGAGACTGCAAAAGAAATGTTCTACACCCTTTCAATTACTAATGAAGGTACAACCGAGGTAAAAAGGAAAAAGACGAACACATTAACTCATGAATATGAACTCTTCATAATGAAACCTGAAGAAAATATTTATGATATGGATAAACGTTTTATCCACGTTATAAATCACATGAGAAATCTTGATTTTTTTTTTCAAAATGAAGATTTTGTTGTAAATTTTCTTAGATGATTAAACTGTAATTGGAAACTCAAAGCCACTGCAATTTTAGAATCTAGGGATTTGTCATCCATAGACTTGGCTACTCTTTTAGGTGAATTGTAGAAATATGAGATGGAACTGAAAAAACTTGCAGATGATGATGAGCTGAAAAAACTTGCAAATTTCCCTCAGAATCCAAATAAAAACAAGAATTAGAGAAAGTTTAAGAAACCTAAAAAAGAAGATAAGAAAACTTACATTGTCTTGGATGATAATGATATGGATTCCTCATATGACGATGAAGCTAACATATGTCTCATGGTAGACCATGAAGAAAATGATGTAGCTTTCTATTTCTCTTATCATGACTTACTTCGTTGCAAAAGAAAATGATGTAGCTTTCTATTTCTCTTATCATGACTTACTTCGTTGCAAAAAGTTAAGTACAAAACAACTAAGTTAAAACATCTTGTCTCCACTCCTAGAAACATTATTTCTTTCCTCACATTTAAAAATAAAATCCCCTGAAAGAAATATATAATCTTAAAGAAAGACAAAATGTTTTAACTCAAATCTCTTCCCTTTCTACGAAGTATTAGATGAATCTATCAAGTGCGATCAATGTGATGTTTTGAAAAGTGAAAACAAGGACTTACAAAATACTTGATAAATTCACTAAGGGAAGAGATAACTTGAATATCCTTCTTGAAAATCAAAGAGCATCATATAATAAGACTGACATATACTTAAGAATAATATTAAGAACTTTGAGAAAATATGTCATGCTCATCAAACCCATAAATATAAAATCCTCAAATGCAATTATTGTATTAAAAATGATCATATTACATTATTTTGTTTATTAAAAAGAACCATGAAAGTAAACATAGTTATCCTCCTTCACTTTTTTATAAAGAGGATCAAGATTTAAAAATGAGAAACATGCTTACTTATCAACTCTTCTAATTATGACTATCAAAAGAAATCATGTGAAAATATTAATCAAACTAACATTTGAGGATCCAAAATAATTTAGGTACCTAAAGTTACGATCTAAGTTTCTGATGCAGGAATGCTTTACAATATTGAACACTTAGTGGTATTGTGATAACTGTTGTTCAAAGCAAATTACTGGAGATAAATAATTTTTCTCTTGTTTTACTCCTAAAAAGGGAGGTTTTGTCTCCTATGGTGACAATAACAAAGGAAATATTATTGGAATTAGTATCGTTGGTAAGTTCCCTAATCCAATGACCGGGGAGGTTCTTTTAATTGATGGTTTAAATCATAATATGGGACAAAGGTAATAATGTAACATTTGGTTCTTCTGGTTGCGTGGTCGTCAAATCAAATCATCTTTACTAGTTTAAAAAGTTAAAATACCTACACTGTGAATTTAAACAAAAATCCTTCAAATGATGCCAATTTTTTTAGTATCGAAGGTAAATCATGGCTATGGCATAGGAGAATAACTCATTCACATGGACCACTTAAACAAGTTGATCCGTTAGAACTTAGTAATTGGTCTGCCAAAATTACGTTTTGAAAATAATCGATTATGTGATGCATGCCAAAAGTGTAAAAAAGTAAGAGTTTCTTTTAAAGCGAAAAATATTATGTCACAAATCGGCCCTTACAACTTTTCCACATGAATCTTTTTGGCCTATCCGAACCAAAAGTTTTGGTGGAAATTTATATTCCTTGTATTTATGGATGACTACTTTCTCTAATTGTAGACATTTTTTTAATCTTAGAAACGAGGCACATTTGCTTCCTTCCAGAAACTATCCAAGATTATCCAAAAAAAGATAAAGCATTACATCAATCCAAAGTGACCATGGTGGAGAATTAAAAAAATGAGGAATTCAATTTTTTAAAAATGAGAATGGTATTCAACACACATTTTCCACTCAACGAACTTCCTCAACAAAGTAAGGTAATAGAGAAGAAAAATAAATCTCTTGAATAGCTAGAAAGGGTGATGCTCAATGCGACACATCTTCCTAAATACTTATGAGTTGATGTAGTGAGCACTGTTTTCTATACGATGAATCATGTATTGATAATACTAATTATAAATTAGCATCCTATGATTTATACAAAGCAAGACAATCAAATATTTCTAAGTTACATGTCTTCGAATGCAAATGCTCTGTACTTAACAACAGGAAGGAAAATCTTGGGAAACTTGGTGCAAAAGTTGATGAAATGCATATTCGTAGGTTATTCCACTTATGGTAAACCCTTCATAATTTTTAATAAAAGAACCCTGGCAATATAAAAATCAGTTCATATTACCTTTGATGAGTCAAACCCCAAGTATGTATAGAATGAGGTTGTTGATTATGCAAGTATCTAGGAGAAATGTTTCTTGAAGATAAAAAGAAAAATGAAGATCAAGAAATAAATCAAGAGAGAGAGAATAAAGTCAAATTGAAGACGTTCAAGATGAAAAATAAAATGTAGAACGTCAGGATCTTCCGAAAGAATAGAGAACTTCCAAAAACCATCCAACCCATAATTTTATTGGGAGTTACAACTTAACATTCTCTTAACAAGGTATGTAAATTTATGACTTTTGTTTCATAAATTTATATGTAGGAAATTGATGAAGCTCTCATCGATGAACATTTGTCTCTTTCTATGCAAGAAAAGTTAAATCAATTTGAGAGAAGCAACATTTTAGATCTTGTTCCCAAACTTGAGCTAATCAAGTGATTGGAACCCGATGGATCTTTCGCTACAAGCTTGATGAGGATGAAAATGTTTTAAGAAATAAAGTAAGACTCATTTCGAAAGGATGCAATCAACATTAAGACATAGATTTTGATGAAACATATGCCTTTGTAACTCGATTAGACGCCATAAGGATGTTTGTAAATTTCTCATGCATCATAAATTTTAAACTCTTCCAAATCGATGTAAAAAGTATATTTTTGAACGGTTAGATCCAAGAGAAAATTTATGTTGATCAACCTCCCGAATTTATAAATTCTACTTTTCTAAATCATGTTTTCAAACAGAAAAATGTTCTTTACGGTCTGAAACAAGCCCTTAAAGCTTGATATGATTGTTTATGAATTTTTGCACTTGAAAACAATTTTCAAAGGGGGAAGGTTGATAAAACTCTTTTCACCAAGAAATTAGAGCATGATATTTTATCAATTCAAATTTATGTTGATTACATTATTTTTGGTGATAATAATAAACTCTTATGTAATATTTTTCTAAGATGGTGCAAAATAAATTTGAGATGTCAACGATGAGGGAGCTTCGATACTTCCCAAGCTTAAAAAATCATCAATCCAAGGAAGGCACATTTATCAATAAAGGCAAGTTTTATAAAGAGTTACTCAAAAGGTTTAACATGGATAAAGCCAAGTCAAATATCAACTCTGATAAGCACTTCATGTAGCTTGGACAAGGACGAGGGAGGAAAGCCAGTTAAAGAAAGCAAATATCGAGGTATGATCAAATATCTTCTTT
Organism: Lathyrus oleraceus; assembly: GCF_024323335.1. NCBI lineage: Eukaryota > Viridiplantae > Streptophyta > Magnoliopsida > Fabales > Fabaceae > Lathyrus > Lathyrus oleraceus. The sequence goes on along the minus strand of NC_066583.1, from coordinate 138,398,014 downwards.
ATCTTACTGCATCTTGTCCTAATATTATGTTTGTTGTGTCTCTTTGTGTCTATTTTCAAGCAAACTCTGAAGAATCATATCTTACTGCGGAAAACGCATTATGAGATATCTAGCTAGCACACCATAATGAGTTTATGGTACTACAAATGAGTGAATTGTGCCTTAATTAGGTACTTTGACTCTGATTCCGGTGAATGCAAATTAGATTAAAAAAAGTACAAGTGGTACATGTCATTTACTTGGTAACTCGCTTGTCTTCTGGCTTAGAAGGAAACACACAAGTGTAGTGTTATTCATAACTGATGCAAAGTATGTAGCTGCGGGTAGCTATTGTGCACAAATTATCGGGATGAAACATCACCTAAGTGATTATGGATTTGATCTCAAAGATGTCTCATGAAAAATATGGTTCTTCATTCTCAAACTAAACACATTGAGGTTAAGTATCATTTCATTAGGGATCATGTTGAAAAATAGGAATGTGTAATTAATATGTGTCTTCATCTAATCAACTAGAAGATATTTTTACTAAACTCATTCCTAAGGATTTTTTCTTCATAAAAATTGAATTAGGAATATTAAATCAATCGTGCACACATTAAAATATGGTAGATTTTTCTCATCATTCTTTTTCTTCAATTTCTTTATTTGTTTTACATAGTCTATGTGCTTGCATATTTTTTTCCTGCCTTTATCATTATGTCAAAGAGGGAGAATATACTCTTAGGGTAAGCAAGGTATACTCTCTATATTTGTGAGGAGAGTTTTAACCACTCAAATTGCTTACCTATGTCTTTCTGCTTTTACCGTTTACTTGAGAGATATGTTGTCATCATAAAAAAGGAGGATAAATTGGAGATGTATGCTTACAAGTACAACTGTTTGTAGCCATCAGATGACCTTGGTGGTTTTGATGATGACAACACCTAATGTCAAATGGTGTTCGGTGAAGTCCGTGATGATATTTGCTCCAACAACCTCTGATGATGAAGTCTATAAAATAAAATATATAAAGCCTCGTTAGTGAGAAAGTTCAAGTCCAATATGAAGTGCTAAATCAATTATGAATCAAGCAAGAGTTCTTGAAGCTCAAAGGTTGTGAAAAAGAGGATGTGTGAAAGCGCGACTGGTCCTATGTTTGAGTGATCGGTCAAATATAAAAGTATAAGAGTAACTTTCAAGATATACTAACGTAGTTCACACACATTTAAAATTTATTTAAAACCTTTGTCTTTTTGATAAAAAAACCTTTAAATATTTTTATGCATGTACCGAAGTGATTACTGACTTGCTTAAACAATCAAGAGTGAATTTTATACTAGTTAATCGATTAATACATTAGGCTTAATAAATTAACTCCTTTGTAACACCTCTTAGTCGTTTAAACATGCTTCTAATCGATTAGTGACGGTAGTTGTGAAAAACTTCCATAATCAGTTTACTTAATCGACTAACAACTAAGATTAATCGATTAGATCATTAAAAAGCCCATGAATCTTTTTCTTTTTGAGCTATTTCTTCTCTTATAAATATATGACTTCTCCCCCATTTTTATTTTACACCATATTTCGGATTTAACTATACTATACTATTTTCTACTTCTTTCCTCACTATTTTCTTTTTCTTCACTAGTGTTGTCTTAGTGCCAAGATGATAAAAAATGAGAGTTCGTTTGTACTAGTGGGGTGCCACATTTGTTTTTGTTCAAGAATGTGATTCTATTGAGCAATACTCTTGTTTAGTTATTGAGATTAACCTGCTATAATCTATGTTTGATTATTAAGATGATCCAGTTAAAATCTGTATTTTGTTTGGGGACTGGACTGTTTAAAATCTCTCTTTGTTATAAATGCTCTGTGGGTATATCCTTAAAAACTCAATAATTTTTATTAGTGAAACTTTTAAAAGAAAACTCTTTGGGACTAAAATAGATCAAGTGATAGATTGGACTTGTATAAATCTTAAATGCACTCTCTCTAATTCTATCTCTTTAGTTTAAGTCAATTATTTTCATTTTTCCCCTTCTTTTCTCTTATATTTAATGTCACTTGTTTTTTTTATTATGAGTAAAGAAAATCCTGTAAATTAGGATGTAGATTAACATATTTAAATCTACTTGAATGTTTGATTCTCAATATTATTTATTCAATTGAAGCTACTATGTATATTGAATAATTCTTGTATTCAGTGTTTTTCAAACGTTGAATATTTATGAATTGAAGCTAAGAAATCTTCACCGTTGGATTATAGGTAGCGTAAAGTGAAATTAAGACTATTTTTCCTAGTGGATAGTTGTTATATGAATATATATTTGGTTTCCTCTACTAGAACAAAAAAAATTGATTTCCTCTGGTAGCATTTTCGTTGCCATTATCCACTTGTGTTGTGTATGACCACTTTTGACCATGCTTTGAAAAAAAAGTTTTTTTAATTTGTTGGAACTACCATTTTTTCCTGCCTGTACAAACTTTTTACTTATAAATTTAATAAAAATTTGTTTGGTGGGCAGACCTAAAATTAAAGCTTTAGTACCCTTGGTTGGACTATGATGAATCTCTTTAGAAATTTATGCAATAGAGAGTACATAAATAAAGGTTAATAAAGCTTTCCAAGCTAGTACGAAAATAAGTAAAATCATGTGATAATCAAATGATTGCTCTCTTATTTGCCCTTCTTTGAAGGGGACAGGTCTCCAAACTATGTTTGATAAGTTCACATTATCATAGTGGATAATACAATAGCCAAAATTAAAAGGTACCAGGATTTTATAGGTGTGCTACTATCTTATTTATGATAAAATATTGTTTTTATTTTTATAATTATAACTTATTTTTTATTAAATAATAGTAAAAGTTTGTCGTAGATATTTTTTTTAGAAGTCTTTATTAGACAAATTCTGTTTATTCATGTATTTTGGTAACTTTTCTTTGAAATTTTGGTACATTTTAATTGTAATTTTTTTCTACAAATATTACTTATACATTTATTTGTACATATTACGTATTGAAATAGAATGACAACCACATTAGTAAGGCGGTAGAGTGCTGCGTATGGTTCTCTAATGATAAAAAATACAAAAAGTTAACATACTAATGCTTAAACTAATATTTGACAGAGATGCAATTATTGTAAGTATGAGTGAGAAAAATATATATTTACTACGCATGATCACGTATTATATAAAGAAGGTGGTTAGAACTAGAGCCGTCAATTTAGGGGGCCGGGGCCTAACTTTTAAGTTCCCCAAAATATAGGGGGCCCAAAATTCTAAAAATAAATGAGCCCCAAAATATATAGGTCCCCTAAACTAAAGGCCCATAAAATTCAAGTAAAGTCTTAAGGTCCCATCATTTTTTAAAGTTGACTTTTTAAAAAAAAAAAATTGATTTTTTTTTAAAGAAAAAATTATTTTATTATTTTATTTTCATAAAAATCATTTTTTTTAAAAATATCAACTTTTTTATTTTGGGAAAAATTCGATTTTGTTTCAAATAAAATTAAACTTTTTTATTTAAAAAATCGATTTAATTTTTTGGAAAAAATCGATTTTTTTTATTTTAGAAAAAACTTTGACTTTTTGTTCTATTTCCGAAAAAAGTCAGTTTTTTTTATTTTCGAAAAAAATCGGGTTTTTTTTCAAAAAAATCGACTTTTTTTATATATAAAAAAAATTGAATTTTTTTTTCAAAAAAAATCAAATTTTTTACTTTTAGGAAAAATCGACTTTTTTCTCGAAAAATATCGATTGTTTATTTTCAAAATAAAATTGATATTCTTTTTCGAAAAAAATAATTTTTTCTTCTAAAAATGAATTGACTTTTTTTTCGAAAAAAATTGATTTTTTATTTTTAAAGAAAAACCGCCTTTCTCATTTTAAAAAATTAATCAGTTTTTTTTACGAAAAAAATCTATTTATTTTTTTTTCAAAAATATCAATTTTTTTTAAAAAAATTAAAATGTTTAATACTTTAAAAAAAATCGATTATGTTTATAATTTAAAAAAATTGATTTTTTTTATTTAAAAAAATTGATTTTTTTTATTTTAAAAAAAATAAGGTTTTTTCGAAAAAAATAGTTTTCAAAAATATTTATTATTTAAAAATATTTATTTAAAAAATTAAAATATGTTGTTTAAAATAAATTATATTTTGAGCCCCTCATTTAGGCCCTTTAAAAAACAAAAATATGAGGGGGTTTAAAAATAAGGGGCCAAAGAGTTATTGATTTAGTAGGGGGCCTAAAAAAATAGGGCCAAATAGGGGCCTAATTGTTAGGGCTTTATCATTTAGGGCTTTTTTGACCCCTCTAGTTAGAACTATCTCCGGTTTATTTAACATGGATTTGCAAATTAATTTCATACAACTAATTAAGAAATTATCATTATTATATACATTTTAGATTATATATATTTTATATTAATAAAGACATGTGTATATTTTTCTTTATTTAATGATTAAAGATGAGGAATATTCATGAGACATAATATATTCCTTTCTGATTTGTACTTTTTTTTTAATTCTTAATTGTTATTTGCTAGAACAACTATTATGGAAGGAATAAAATCATTTTTCCAATTATTGTGTTTGATTTTCAACGAGTCATCATTATTTATAGAAGTTATTTACGATAACACATTTTTTATAGATATAATCAATACTCCTTTACAATAATATCTTTTTATTTTATTTTAAGAGCATCATTTCACATGTTATTTAAATAACACCCCTTCATCTTATTTAAATAACACATCTTCGTGTTATTCGAATATATATATATATATATATATATATATATATATATATATATATATATATATATATATATATATATATATTCTTTGATCACTTGACTCACATAACTTAATAATACATCAATTATAATATGCATTAACGAATTTCACATGTGTTGGTTCCATCATTCATCATAATTAAGAATATAAACCAATAAAAGTCATGACCGTTATATATCATTCAATCAAAATATTTTATTTCATGTACTCCTATATTGACTTTTATTCTCAATATGATCCTAAGTTGATAAATGCTTAATAGATTCAACAATAATGACATTATTAATAACATAATTTGTTCTCATTATCATTAAATACATTAATACATAAGGAGAAAACAAAACAAATCAGAAACATTCTCACAACTGCACATACGTGACTAAAACATCATAACTTATTAACAACTATAATGCCCATATTTTCTATGTGGCCACCAAATACTTTAGGTGGTAAGTCTTTCGTCAAATGCTCGGTAATCATAAGATTTGTGCTTATATGATCAATTGATACTCTATATTTTTGAACCTCTTTTTTAAAGGCAGAGTATTTTAATTTCATATGTTTAACACCCTTATAATGCTTGTCGTTTTTTGAGAAGAAGACCACATCAAAATTATCACAATAAATTTCCAATGGTCTGGAAATGTTTTCGACAACTCCAGGTCCTTAAATAAAGTTTCATAGTCGATTATCCTAGATTGTGGCCTCAAAGCATGCAAGAAACCCAACCTCCATAGTGGATGCATAAATGACAATCTTCTTTGCAATTTTCTATGATATCGATCCTCCAGCTAAACGATACACATAATAAAATCTTGACTTTCTTATATCTATACATCTAATCTAATTTGAATATGAATATCCAATTACATAAAGATAATTATATCTTCCATAAGCAAGCATGTGATCTTTTATCCCTTGAAAATATTTCAATACTTTCTTTTTGTCTCCTCTGTGTATTGGAACAAGATATGTTGAATTATCCATTTTAAATTTCTTAAAATTTATTGATAAATGATTTCTAAGACAAGCATAACAATTTTTGAGATCTATCACGAATATTTCTATTCCAATCACATAACTTGTATCATCCATATCTTTAATTTCAAAGTTGTTAGAGAGAAATTTTTTAGTCTCATATAATAAATCAAGATCATTAGTTGCAAGCAAAGTATCATCAACATATAAAACTAAAACAATAACCTTACTCCCACTGACCTTTAGATATATACATTTATCAACAATGATTTTCTTAAACCCAAAGGCCATAATAGTATAGTTTAACTTGAAATACCATTGTCAAAAAGTTTTCTTAAGTCCATATATTGACTTCTTTAGTTTACACACCATGCATTCATTTCCTTTTCCAACAAACCCCATTGGTTGATCCATATAAATATATTTCTCTAAATTCTCATTAAAAGAAATAGTCTTTGCATTCATTTGATGTAACTTAAGATCATAATGAACTACAAATGTCATAACAATTCTGATTGAACCTTTCTTGGAAATCGGTGAGTTTTTTTCCTTATAGCCAATGCCATTTTTTGGAGTAAACAAATTGGCAAAAAGTTGGACCTTGTAACGTTTGATATTACCATGAGAGTCAAGCTTATTCTTAAAGACCCATTATCATACCCCAAATTCACCATACCTTATATACAACTTTCATGACCCTAATTCATACATACTTTCACCATCTCATCACCTCATTTGCATTTGCATTCACAACAAGAAGACATGTTACATAGGTTCAAGGCATGTTGTTCATATCCGAGGATCACCAAGGTCACTTGATCATATTGGTATGTGTCCAATCCACCATAGACCCTAGATTGTTTGACTTTGGTTCTTAACTAACCTCTTGACCCAAGAAACCCTAACTGTGGGTGCTCATCTTTGGTGGTTCATCTGATCTTTGCTTGAGGCTTGAAACCCTAGCTTAGGAGATTTTGAATTGGGGATTGCTTGATGCTTGTTGCCTGTGTCCTAAAACCCTAGTTGTGCCCCTTTGCTTTTATGCTTTAACTTGTTGTTTGAAACCCTGCTTCATGAATATTGCACTTGGTCATTTCATCATGCATTAGCCATTGATCATCTGCTTGGGTTCTTTGTCTTAACATGTTTGACTTTGGACCATATAAGTGTGTTCTTGATCCATAACTTGCGATGTTTTCCATTGGCCATTTCTTGTTACTTTGGTTCATGATCCATTAGTCCATTTACATCCATTCAAGTTCATTCCATCCATCATTCATCCAAGGAATACAAGAGATCCATTTTAGGCCAAAGTTTGACTTGGTTCAAGAGTTGACTTTTTGGTCAACCTTGACCAAAATCAACTCATCTTTCCAAAACCCTAATTTCAACAAATTTCAATCTTCATTCACTAGACATCCATCCACTTCATTCATACTTGGCAATACAAGTGAAAGTTTTTGTTTGAACTTTGAATTTTAAAATCACAAAGGTTCATCCATAAGCATGGCACATGATTATCTAACAAAGCATCAACACATTGGGTTCGATCAATACTTTCTCATTTGGTCTTCAAACAATCATAATTGTGCCTTGGAATTCAAGAAACATCAATAGTGCAAGTTAGGGCATGTTGGTTTGGCCTAGTTTTGACAAGTTTGACCTACCATTTGGTCCAAATCCCACAAATTTCTCATCTTTCAACATTTTGGGGATATACTTCGAGCCAAATGTCATAAATGAAATCCTCTCCAACTTTGTTTCAAGATCCAAAACCTAATTCATCACCTAAGGACATCAAAATTAGGATTGGCCAAGTCAGGTCAAGTTGCCCAGGCAGGCCTAAAAGCATGTCATGACCACCTATTTGCAACTATGCCATTTTCACCTCACAACATCTTTTGACCCAATTCTTTTTGCACTTTGTTAAGGATATGGAAAAACTAGTTTGGCGTAATTTTGGCCTAAAATGCACGAGCCAATTTTAATTGGCCCAAGCTTGAACTTGTTGTCTTGACATGCTGCACACCACAGGTCAGGCCAGCCACAACCATTTTGTTCCATGTCCTTAGACACCTATTCATGCACATTCCACTTCATATGAACCAAGCTTATGTAATAACAACTAAGGGCATAATATGCAGGCCCAAGTGAAGGAAACAAATTGGTGTATGTGCAGTAAACTTAAATCCCAAGAAAGCTAAAAAATTGCCAAACTCGAGTACAAACCAAATGAGCTTCAGAATGTGTGGGGACCATGATTGTTTCACCAAAATCATCCTTTATGCTGAACACAAGGATGGAAGAGGAATTGCAGGTGCCACCTCACTCACCATTAGGCAACAAGTTTCATTTTTGTCACTTTTTTGGGCATACACAAACTCAGTCATTTTAACACTAAACACTCACCCTAATCACTCCATCAGCTTCTCTATAAATAGAGTACCCTTCTCCCTCTAAGAAAAGATGGAAATCCATTGAATCACTGCAAAAATCACCCTTCATTTACCTAAAAAACAGAGCATACGGTTGGAGTGTTTGAATCATTTTTAACATAACAAAAACATTCCAACACCGTCTGTGAACCTCCTTGAAGCTAACCGGATCAATAGGAGTGACTGAGACACATTCATCTAAGCTCCCCAAATATTTTAATTGTTATTTGCTAGAACAATTATTATGCAAGGAATAAAATCATTTTTTCAATTATCGTGTTTGATTTTCAACAAATCATCATTATTTATAGAAGTTATTCACGATAACACATTTTTTATAGATGCAATTCATACTCATTTACAATAACATCTTTTTATTTTATTTTAAGAGCATCACTTCACATGTTATTTAAATAACACATCTTCGTGTTATTCAAATAACACTATTTCATGTCATTTGATTAATACCCAATATATATATATATATATATATATATATATATATATATATATATATATATATATATATATATATATTCTTTGATCATTTGACTCAAATAACTTAGTAATACATCAATTATAATGTGCATTAATGAATATCACATGTGTTGGTTCCATCATTCATCATAATTAAAAATATAAATTAATAAGAGTCATGACAATTATATGTCATTCAATTTGTCATTCAATCGAAATATTTCATTTCATGTACTCCTATATTGACTTTTATCCTCAATATGATCCTAAGTTGATAAATGCTTAATGGATTCAACAATAATGACATTATTAATAACATAATTTGTTCTCATTATCATTAAATACATTAATACATAAGGAGAAAACAAAACAAATCAGAAACATTCTCACAACTGCACATTAGTGACTAAAACATCATAACTTATTAACAACTATAATGCCCATATTTTCTACGTGGCCACCAAATACTTTAGGTGGTAAGTCTTTCGTCAAATGCCTGCTAATCATAAGATTTGTGTTTATATGATCAATTGACACTCTATGTTTTTGAACCTCTTCTTTAAAGGCAAATTATATATGCTTAACACCCTTATAATACTTGTCGTTTTTTGAGATGAAGACCAAAACAAAATTATCACAATAAATTTTCAATGGTATGGAAATGTTGTCAACAACTCCAGGTCCTTAAATAAAGTTTCGTAGCCGATTACCCTAGAATGTGGCCTCAAAGCAATGAAGAAACTCAACCTTCATAGTGGATGCATAAATGACAATCTTCTTTGCAATTTTCCATGATATCTGTCTCATCCGCGAAAAACAACCGGCGGGCTGAAACAAAAACAACACAGAGCCGCCACCGTGCGTTATTTATCCCAAAAGAGGGAAAGGAAACGCTCGAAGTAAACCTGGGAAAAGCATGGTCTCGCGACCAAAGAGATGGGATCGGGAGTCGGTTATGCGTAGGGAAGGTATTAGCACCCCTACGCATCCGTCGTACTCGACGGGATCCATGCTCAAAAAGATAGGAAAAGGTTACTACAACTGCTCACAAACAAATGCACACACACACACACTAAAAACAACACAGGTGGGGGAAGAGACGAACGGGCTCGCTAGGATATCGCATCCTATGCCTACGTATCTCGTCTGGAACGAGAATCAGAGCTACCGTAGTTCGGCTCACGCACGCCGAAACAAGACAAAACACAAAAGGCAAACATAGAACCCGAACGCCAATCGCTGGACTTACATCAGCTTCCGAACCAAACAAACCCACACTGGAAACCAGATGCCACTTGATGGACTTATACCGGACTCCAAGCACACAACAAGAGGATACGGACTGCCAATAGCTGGGCTTACATCCATGTCCTAGCACACACAAGAAGAAACAAGCAACAAGTTACTAAGGAGTCTAGCACTCGAGCCTAGCAACTGTCGAGCAAACACACACAAAAAAGGAAAAGGGTGCCCGGAGAGGTCTCGCACGACCTCCTGCCTACGTACCTCATCTGGTATGAGGATCAGGGCAACGTAGTTCCCCTGAACAGGGGAGAAAGACTAGCCTAACCAGATACAAAGGGAGACACAACTAGGGAGACTATGACTCGAGCCTAGATGTTATCATGCATATCATCCCTAAGTTAAGGTTGCTATCTATCTTGCTCAGGCAGCAAGCTAATCCTAAACAGGCAAAGCAAAGCATACAAGCATAATCAAAACAAAGCAAACATTCACAATTAGCACACACTATATACAGACAAAGTGGGCTCACACAAGGGTTAAGTTGCAAAAGCAACACAACTGTATCAGGGTGATGTTAGCTCTTAACCTTGACATTGAGAGTCAAGATGAAGCCAGATGAAATGGGAAGTGAAGATAAGACTTCACAGCTCTTATCCCTGGTCAGGGAGAGCTTCAGACAAGAATGTGTGGGTTCAGAAAGTGGGAACCCTTCTACACATATGACACTGACTCAACTGAGATCTTGGGTTAGGATCTACAATGCATCAACACCAGTTGTGTGAGCAAAGGGATGACTCAACAAGAATAGTAGGAGATGGATTGCACATCTCTTGTATCTGCCAATTGCCTTAACAAAGGTCTTTTCCTGCTTGGGGACAAAAATAAACAAGCACAAGCATTGCCTCTTAAGGAGGACTTCAGACAGGTGCCTGGCCAAGTAACAGGCCAGGTCTTCCAGACTACATGGAAAAGAAATGTTATACCTCAAATGGTTTACACAACCAAGCAACAGCACAAGTAAGTTCACAATGAACTATAGCAACTAATGTACCTGAAATCAATCTAGCACAATTAGTATTCAACTCAAACAGTCAATTACAAGTTAACAGTTAACTGTACACAAGCAATGCATCTAGCAAAGCATAAGCCAATGCTCAACACAAATGACTTAGAAGCCACCTACAAAACAAACTTAATGTTAATCAACATCAATCAAACAAGCAACTCAAGCCAAGTGAATTAATTCCTCCATGCCATATGCCTTTTGTCCTGAAAACACAACTCAAACATGAGAAACAAACCCCTAGGACAAAGCCTAGGGTTCAAGAGGGAGCAATAACCCAAAACAGAACATGAAAATTATCAAAAATCAAGTTAAATCAATTTAGAAACAAATCCAAGTGGTCTCACATTCATATCATACACAAATTTCATTTCATGAAGCATTTAAAGCAAAACATGCAATTTAGAACCTCAAAGGACCAAACAGAATGAATCAATCCAAACTCAATCAAAAATAATTCAATAAATCCCAGGAAAATTCATGGCTAAACAGCATTCGTAACATGATCATAATACCAATTTTCAAGCCATTTGGATAAGAGGAAGCAAGTCAATTAAAATCCATAAGTCAAGGCAAGGCAAAACAAGCTTATACAAGGCCCAAAATCATGCATCAACTTCAAGCAAGCATAAAACAGAGTAGGAACATGATAAATGCACCACACCAAAGCCATGACAAACTTCAAGATGTCTATAATGCACATGCCAAATTTCAAGTCCATCCAATAAACCACAAGAATTTCACAAAACATATGAGATCATGACTCACAAAAGGTTCACAATTGGTCAAACAGGGGAGAAATTCTCAAACAAATAGGAAATGCATTCAAAAATTCCAGGAAATTTCACAAGCAAACTTAACATCCATAAGTATCATCATGCAAAAATCCAGATCAATTCAAGTTTATATGGCATGGTAATGAAAATCCACAAGTTGGACAAGAAATGGTGTGACACAAATTGTCACACCTCCAAAGATCATAGCATATCTCACAATCCAGGAATGAAAAAATCACAAACTATATACCAAAATGCTCCTCAAGGTGTCTAGATTATGCATACAAAATTTCAGCTCCATCCAATTAAGCATCATTATTTCATGAGTAAAATAGCAAGCAATGTGCAACAAATGACATGTATGAACATTCCCTAGGCCACTCAAGAATCCACACGTGCACAATTTTAATAAAAATCATCATAAAATAGAGGACATCATAAGGAACATGGAATAAAAAATCTCACATCAATTGGACAAATGATCATGGAGATATGGATTTTCTAATGTGAAGAAAAAATAAAAAATCATGAATAAAGGCATGTGAAATATGAGAAGCATAATGAATTAAATGCCAAGGCAATATGGAAAAGGTTCATCCATGAGGATCGAACCAGCACGCTATTTGAAATGAGCGCCACTAAACAAAACGCCCCGTTTCATTTAGTACACATTGCATGGTGTGAGTGGACGCATGGGAGACAAACGCTAAAAAGCATGCAAAACAGCCAGGCCATGGATCAAAGTAATTCTGGAAACGAGTTTCAAATGTTCATAGAGTGTTCTTCATAAACCCTAACTCAAGAACACTTTCTCACAGAATTTAACAAAACGCATATCATTGGAAAGGTCTTCTCAAGCACAACACGAATCCAGCAATAATTTGGCTTAATTCTTCCTAGTTTAAAAGTTTCGAAGACAAACATTTTCACATATGAAACTTCCAATCCACATAACTTCCTTATTTCTCAACCAAATTCAGTGATTCAACTTGCAGCAAGACCTACTCTCAAAGATCTATCTAAAGCATTCATCAATTTTAAGAATTAGGCAAATCGAAAACTGACCTTCTTGGAATTGCAGATGTGAAATCGTGTGTTTTAGGCCATGGCAATGCAAAACAGATGCTCCTTGATGCTTGGATAGGTGAATGAAGCAAGGCTTGGATGTTAATTGTGCACGATCTTGATGAAAATCCAAATTGCCATTGTTGAAGCTCACTTTAACAGTCCTTGAATTGGCTTGGAAATGATGAGATCTTGCTTCAATAAGCTTCCAAAATGCATGTAGATGATGAATTGATCGAAGGCAAGGCAAAAAGAATGAAGAAAATTGATGAAGAAAGTTGAGAGAAAAGTGAAAAAGTTTTGGATCTAGATCTAGAATTCACAATTCTGTTATGGTTAATCAGAAAACAGTTATGATTATGGTTTTATATGTGATGCTAATGAAGTTGCTAATCATGATTAGCAAAAATGCAAATGATTAAGTGAAATCAAGTTTCATGCTAAATGGCAAATTGACCAATCCACCCTCACATGTAAAAATCAATGTAACAGTGCAATTTCTGGTTTGGAGCAAGTTTAAAATGATGTTTGTAAGCTAATGCAAGTGGAATCAAGTGAAAACAATGCTTATTTCTCAAAATCACCTTTTTCCCTCCACTTTTCAAATTAAGTCCACTTGAAAAATGCACTTTTTGTGCGAGCAAAATTCATGACATGTAATGCTTGTTTTGGATAGAGGAGATCAAAAGAAATTTTCTCAAAAAAGTCTCACTCCATTTGGCCATTTGAATCAAAAGTTATGCACTTTTGAAATTCAACTTTTTTGGACAATGATTTGATCATAACTTGCCAACCACAAATGAGAAATTCATGTTCTTGGACTTTTTGGAAAGGTGAGAGCAAGATCTACAACTTTCATGTTGGACACAATTTCATTTGAAGCATTTTTGGACATGTAATTTTGAGGAGAAAACCTTTCCATTTTTGGCAGTTTTGAATTACAAGTCACTTTCTATTTTTGGAAAGTTTCCATCTGACTTTATTTTCTTCCTTCTTGATGTTTGAAATGCCAAATGAAACTTGTTTAGACATGAATGAAGTGTCTCTAACCCTCTCCCACCTCCAAATCCATCAGTTGACCTTTGGTTGACTTTTGTTGACTGATAGATGAACTGGCCATGCACTGATCAACTTGAGCTTCAATCTCCTGATGAAATGGCTCAAACATGAAACCCTAACTTCCATAAGTTCAATGAAACCATGAAATGATCCCTCATCCCAATGAAGACCTCATCTCCTTGACAAGCCCTGATTGGCACAATTCAGATGATTAGGGTTGACAAGAGGTCAAAACCCTAATCTCAAGGAATCTGATCAAATATAAGGAATCTCTTGGTGATGACAAGACCATGATGATGATGATGTACCATTTCAACCAAGATGAAGCTCAACCTCCTTGAGGAATCAAGAAACCCTAATTTGAATCACAAACCCTCAGATGATTAATGATCAATCCAATGAAACCCTCAGCTTGCAACTTATTAACCTCTTCATCTTCTGATCAAGACCTAGGAGGATGACTTGCTCAATGTTGCCATATGATATGCAAATATGCAATGCCTAATGACCTACAAAATGATATGCAATATGTTAAGCTAGTCCCAAGAGATGAGGGCAAATTTTGAGGTGTTACAGCTGCCCCTATTCAATCCACTGTGAACCTGTCGATATGAATAGCCTCGGCTTTCAGATGATCAGGGTGAAGAGTGATTGAATACCAAGAACAGACGAACAATTTTCACTCTGATGGGAAAATAATTAACAGTGCCTGTCAGGATCGGTAAAGAAGCAATCTTGAAGAAAAATCCGTCTGGTACGGAGAAAGTCGGCCTGAATACCGGAACAGAAACGTCGACCTGGATACCAAGATAAATGGTAACGCAGGGATAACCATGGCCTGAACACCACATCCGCTGGGGATTATTATTACCCTTTTTTTTGCTTTTTCTTGAACCCCGAAAATTTTCTCTTTTTTCGTTTTCTTGAACCCCGAAATTTTCTCTCGCGCAAATGATCCCGGATCATTGCATTTGAACCCCGACATCTTATTTGCCAAAATACTGAACCCCATTCTCCATTTGAACCCCAGTCGCCTGACGATAACTTGTGATCGCCATTATGAACCCCGTTCTCCAGAAAACACCTCTCGTGTCTCCCCTTCTCCATTTGAACCCCGCTCTCCAGAAAATGCCTCAATATTTCCCTTTCTCCGTTTGAACCCCGTTCTCCGCTCTCTCGTGATAATTCCGCTGGCAACGTCGGAAATAACACCAAACACCACTCTGAGGGCGACATATCAGAGGGTACACCTTCACAAAAGGAAGGTAACATGTGCATCTCTTCCTCAGAAGACACCCATAACGACCTCCATTGGCCTCAGCCAAAGTCTAAGGTGACACATGAACAGAAGATAATCCTGAGGACCTCATCCCGGATATACTCTTCAACTCCAATCTCTATTTGAACCCCACTCTCCAGAAAATGTCTCAACATTTCCCTTTCTCCATTTGAACCCCGATTTTCGCGCTGATCGCGTAACGTCCTTTGATTTTATTCCCATCTCCGCCCGACGGAAAAATTTCCTCCAGTATCGCACTACTGGGGAACGTTGCTGATCTGACGTCATGATGCTAAACTCCTCAGAGTAACACCTTCACCATCCGGTGAAACCAAATCTCAAACGGTAACCACGGCTTGAGTCGCGCTGATCGCGTCACGATGTTAAACTCCTCAGAGTAACATCTTCACCATCCGGCAAAACCAAACCTCAAGCAGTAACCACGGCTCGAGTAACTGATACTTGCAATGCTGATGATTTCCAACTAGTGAAACCACTCCTCAAACGGTAACCACGGCTTGAGTAGCATCTTCACCCACTGGCAAAACCACATCCCAAACGGTAACCACGGCTTGAGACTAGCCTATGCTTGCAATGATGCATGACTTTTTTCAACGTAATGCTCCATAATCATGGAAATGCTACACGATTTATTATGCAATATGCTATGCTTAACTACATGATGAATGCATAACAAGTATCCCCCTCAAGGGACTCTTCTGGGGAGCTTGAGACACTCTGCTGAGGAACTCGTCAACACTCCGATCTCCACCCTGCTGGGGGAATAACAGTGCTGCTGGAGATAAGCAACCCTTGCTGGGAAAATCTCCTTTGCACTCAATCCGTTTGGGACATCGCTGGGGATAAGAATCTCCAATGCACTCTGTGGGGAAACAACGGTTTCTGACTTGCTGGGGGTACAACACTCCCGACTCTGCTAGGGAATCCACCGCCCATAGATACCTCCGCTGGGAAATAGCAACCTTCAGGCCTGGCGACTGGGGAATCATTGGTCTAAAACCTACTGGGGATAACCATCCGGACCCTGCTAGGGAAGCCACAGACCTTGAATCTGCTGGGGAATTAGTCCTCACGACTCTGCTTGGGGAGATGAGGAAAGCCTGGTATTGAACACCCGTCGACTCGTCGAACCATGGCATTCCATATCCAACTCCACTATCAGCTTTCCAATTTTGAGAACTCCCAGACTCGTCTGGACTTTTCTGATTCATCACCTTGTATTCCCGACCGCTCCGTACTCGACGGAGAACGAACTCCTGGGATTTATACAAACTTTCCAGTCTTCAGACTTTGAAGAGTCTTCTTGATTAATATCTAGGATCGTCGTACGTCTCGCCGTCCTTTTCACCAGTCTTTTATTCCTTCGTCCCTGATTGGACTCCATGGGGATTGTTCTGTCAAACGCTTCCACATCACCACCTGCAAGTGAGCGAAAATATCTAACAGCTCCTGCAAAAGAGATCGTTAGATAAAACCGTGCCCCAGGCGTGTCAAGATTTCAACACTTGGGTCACTCAACCTTCCGAATAAGATTTCAAATTTCCAATCTTATAAACATGCATTGGAAGGGACCTGTATGTCTTAAAATGCAAAGATTCTTTATCACAAACAATTGGATGTTTTTGCAATCAAAGCAGTCATGAAAAACAAAAACAAAATTATTTGACTGAATATGCATTTTATTGACTGAAAAAGTGTGGCTCAAATTGAGCAATACAAAGGAAGCAATTCCTGAAAAGAGGTAATTGCGCACAAAAGGAAAAATCTATCCTAATGGCAATGTGAAACCCATGATCTCATCGAGTTCCAACTCGGTTACACCCCATATGTCCTCAGACTCTCCGTGCTTTCTGCCTTCTGAACAAGACGTTTCTGAATGATCCCTACCGGGGATTATCCATGTGCCTTAACCAAAGCGCAAACGATCATGCCAGACGCAGTTGTTCGTTTCAATCCCTCTTTTTCCTGGACCGCCCTTTCGGGTTTTCAGTCCACCGGGATACCCTTTTTTGCCCAAGCCGCCTTTTCAGGTTTTCGACTTGCCGGGTGTACAGTTTTTTCCTTTTATCCCTAATTTTTGCCCGAACCTTTTTTCATCATCTTTTCGGTTCGCCGTGATGCCCTTTTTTGCCTGGACTCTTTTGTTCTTTTCGTCCAACGGGTCTCTTTATACAAAGTATTTTTTTAACTGCGTCCGCATTCACAGGGGATGGAAAATCTTCGCCATCCATGGTCGTTAACAACAAGGCTCCGCCAGAGAAAACCTTCTTGACCACGAATGGACCTTCATAATTGGGTGTCCATTTGCCCCTTCGATCGTTTTGAGGAGGAAGGATCCTTTTCAGCACCATATCACCTACGTGATACACCCGAGGTCGTACCTTTCGGTCAAAAGCACGCTTCATCCTTTGTTGGTACAACTGCCCATGACAGATGGCCGCCAGCCTCTTTTTCTCAGTTAGGCTTAACTCCTCATACCGGGTCCTTACCCATTCCGCCTCTTGCAACTTCACGTCCATCAGGACTCTCAAAGAGGGAATTTGAACCTCAACCGGTAATACGGCTTCCATCCCATATACCAACGAGAAAGGCGTTGCCCCAGTAGGCACGCACCGAGGTTCAATACCCAGGATACCAGCTTCATACTCAACCACACCGTCGGTGCACCCGACCGTTAGCCGGGCAACAAAAGGAATGTGGGATCCTTTTGGCTTAATCAACACGACACTAACTCTTCCACATTAACCTCCCCCATCAGACATCAGAATCCGTTCGGATTCAGGGTCAGGCCCCTCCTCCGGGATCGGTCCCTCGCAATCTTTCGACTTGAGCACCTCGAGATGTCCTCATCAGGGAACTCAAACTTCCTTGGTTGATAATCCTCCATGGGTTGCGGGGCGATGTAATCAGACAATACACTCCCCCTGCTTGCTTTCTGAGGGATATACTGAATATCGTATTCAATCAAAATCAATTGCCCTCTTGCAACCCGTCCGGTCACTGCTGGCTTCTCAGATATGTACTTGATCAGATCCATCTTGGAAATCCACAAAGTGGTATGAACCAGCATATACTGTCTCAGTCGGCGAGCAGCCTATGCCAAAGTACATCAAGTTTTCTCGAGCAGTGAATGTATTGTTTCACAGTCGGTAAACTTTTTGCTAAGGTAAATTGCATGCTCTTTTCAACCAGACTCGTCATGCTGACACCATACACACCTCATAGACCCCTCAAGGGCTGTCAAGTATAGGGTTTACGGTCTCTCTCCATAGGGAGGCGACAGAATCGGAGGTTCCTGCGAATATTCTTTTATGTTTTTCAATGCCCCTTGGCAATCATTATTCCACCTGACCGTTTGATTTTTTCTTCACAACTTGAATATAGGTTCGCACGTGGCTGTTAGATGAGATATGAACCATGACATGCAGTTCAATCTACCTAAGAGACCACGAACCTCTTTTTCTGCTTTCGGTTCAGGCATTTCTTGTTTTGTTTTTTTTTGCAGGATCAACCTCGATTCCTCTCTTACAATGAACCCCAACAGCTTACCGGCTCGCACTCTGAAAGTGCACTTATTCGAATTCAACCTCAGTCTGAACTGTCTCAACCGGTCGAACAATTTGGCCAGATCTACCAAATGCCCCTCTTCTGTTTGGGACTTTGCTATCATGTCATCAACATAGCATTCGATTTCATGATGAATCATATCATGAAACAAAGTCACCATGGCTCTCTGATAAGTAGCACCGGCGTTCTTGAGACCGAATGGCACCACCTTGTAACAAAAAGTGCCCCACGGTGTAATGAACGTTGTTTTCTCCATATCATCTGGCGACATTTTGATTTGATTATAGCCAGAAAAGCCATCCATGAAGGAAAACACCGAGAATTGAGCTGTATTATCTACCAACACATTAATGTGAGGTAATGGAAAATCATCTTTCGGACTAGCTCTATTCAGATCTCGGTAGTCCACACACATTCTCACCTTCCCATCTTTCTTCGGGACTGGAACAATGTTCGCGACCCATGGCGGATAATTAGTGACAGCAAGGAAACCAGCATCCCACTGCTTCTGCACCTCCTCTTTAATTTTCATCGCCATGTCAGGTCGAGTTCTGCGCAATTTCTGCTTCACTGGAGGACAATCTGCTCTCAACGGTAGCTTGTGCACAACGATATCGGTATCCAACCCCGGCATATCTTGATAAGACCAGGCAAAGATGTCGACATACTCTTTCAACAATGCTACCAGTCTGCTCTTGACACTTTCCTCCAAAGCAGCCCCGATTTTCACTTCTTTCTTGACCTCGTCGGTACCCAAGTTTACAACCTCAACCTGCTCTTCGTGCGGCTGAATCACCTTCTCCTCTTGTTTCAACAACCTGGCTAACTCCCCTGGCAGTTCACAATCTTCTTCGCCTTCTTCTTCGGCATGATAGATTGGATTGTCGAAGTCATATGAGGGTGTAACAGGATTGTTATCAATGAGATCCGGGGAATGATCGCATCTGCATGAATGTGGATTCAGGCATTGCTTTAGAACCGGAACGGGACAAATCGAAGAAAGAAAAATGAAAACATTGCCATTTTTATTTTGTTTTTATTTTTAAACTGTAAAAATAAATGAAAAACAGGGAACACCGCTTTTAATTGAAAAACATCCTTTTATTGATGATGCAAAATTTTGCAAAATGAAACATGAGGTGGCCCTTACAATGAACCATTACGTTTCGGGCAAAACGTAAGGCTTTCATGCAGATAAAATTGAAACAGAAATTATTACTCTTCGAGCAGAGTAACCGTGATGATCTTTTCAGCCTTCCAGTTCTGGATTTCCATCCCTGGTGCGCACGGCTTTATCCATCGGTCCAATTCACAGTCGCTATCAGTTTCGTCACCCATCATGCAGATATGATCCGGGTCCAGCATTCCGGCACTAGTGAATGTGACTGACGTACGGCGTCCTCTGCCTTGTCCTGAGCCTCGGCCCGGCTGATATCCCACCCCGAAGCGGTCTTTCTTGGCGGAGATATCCATCATCCTACCCCAACCAGGAGCCTCCCCACTCTTCACCACCTCGGCGGCCTGTTTGTACGAAGATATGGACGGTTTCTCTTCTTCCTTTGCAAAGAGAGCACTCTCCACCTTAACGGTTTCGAATGCTTGACTTGGCGTCTCCCATATTTCACCGTCCATTTCAACGTACTTGAAAGATGAAAGGTGGCTGACAAAGATGTCCTCTTCTCCGCAGACGGTGACGACCTGTCCTTCCCATATATACTTCAGCTTTTGGTGCAAAGTCGAAGTTACTGCCCCAGCGGCATGAATCCATGGGCGACCCAACAGGCAACTGTATGCCGGCTGAATATCCATGACGTAGAAAGTCGACTTGAACACCTCAGGGCCTATCTTCACTGGAAGCTCAACTTCTCCAAATACAGCCCGCTTTGACCCATCAAAAGCCCGCACTATCAGGTCTGTGGGCGTAAGGATCAACCCTTCACAATTCAACTTAGCCAGAGCCTTCTTTGGCAACACATTCAATGAGGAGCCGATATCAACCAGCACATGCGAAAGCACGGCTCCTTTACACTCCATTGCGATATGTAAAGCCCGGTTATGATTTCTCCTATCTACAGTCAGATCCATGTCGGTAAACCCCAGCCCATGGCTGGCATGAACATTCGACACCACCGTCTCCAACTGATTGATTGTTATCTCTTGAGGAACATAGGCTTTCTTCAAAATTTTCAACAGAGCCTCTCTATGCCCCTCAGAGCTTAACAGCAAAGATAGAATTGATATTTTGGATGGAGTCTGCTGCAGATGGTCCACAAGCTTGTACTCAGACTTCTTGATGATTCTTAAGAATTCTTCTTTATCATCATCAAGCTCTCTCTCCGACCCACCAGGCGCCGGTGTCACCACGGGAGTACCATCATTAATCACTTGTTGTTTTCCTTTCGCCCTGGCTAAAGCCTCGACCTTTTCTTTTTTCTCTTTCTCTCCTTCTTCTCCCCTCAAGGCATCAGGAGCAAACAACCTTCCACTGCGAGTGAAACCACTGGGTCCGGCATTATCCACCTTTGAAACAGTGGTTTCACCTGCAGCTTGATCCTCTACCTTTTCCCCATTGCAGTACACTTCCCCACCATAATGCCATGGCACGACATCATCTTTGTCATAGGGAATTGGTCCAGGTACCGTGATGGTAACTGGAGCCGCCTCCGCCAGAGCTGACAAATCAACCGGGTCAAAGTAAATTGTTATGGTGGAGACTTCATCTTTTCCCATATCCACCTTCTCAACCCTGATACTTCCCTCGTCCATCAGCCTTTGGACAACCTCTCTCAAGAGCATACACCCCTCAGGGGTAACAGTGCACTCAACACAATCATCGTCACAGCCCGGATAAACCCCATTCAACAACAACCGCCTCTTGATCTCAGCCAGAGGAGTCTTCAACTGATCAACAGTCAACAGTCCGACTCTATTCTCCTCAGAGATAGCATTCACCCCCCTTTGACCATGTGCGGGCATGGGATTAGCATTAACGTTGGGAGACGGAGCGAAGTTGATAGCCTTTGAATCCACCAGGTCTTGAACCACATGCTTAAAAGCTTTGCAGTTCTCTATGTTGTGTCCGGGCGCACCTGAATGAAATTCACATTTTGCATTCTCATCGTAATTGGCTGGCCTCTGATCAGGTCTCAAAGGTGCCAGAGTTCTTAACTGTACCAACCCCAAATCTGTCAACTTCTTTAACAAAAAGGAGTAAGTCACAGGTGGCCTGTCAAACTGCCTATCATTCATCCTCCCCCTGACTTGATACCCAGCTCTCTGTTGAGGTGGCTGACGTTGCTGACGTACTGATTGATTACCAGCAGGCATTGTTACCGCAGCAGTGTGCTGGTAGTAACGATCCCTACCGTGTCCTCTCTGGGCATACACAGCACTCGATTCACCCTCATTCTTCCTTTGGCCATTTCCGAAGGGTTTCTTCACTCCAGATGACGGAGCATTTCCCTATATCTTTCCCATTCTTAGCCAACTTTCAATTCTCTCACCAGCCACTACTATGTCTGCAAAGTTGGTCACCGGACAACCGACCATCCTTTCAGCAAAACCCCCCTGCAGGGTACCCATGAATAGATCAGACATCTCCCGATCCACCAGCGGAGGTTGAACTCTGGCAGCCAACTCCCTCCACCGTTGAGCATACTCTTTAAACCCCTCACTGGACTTCTGAGACATACCCTGCAGCTGGGTACGACTAGGAGCCATGTCAGCATTGAACTGGTACTGTTTAAAGAATGCATCTCCGAGATCTTGCCAGCTCTTGATATCCGAAGACTTCAGCTTGGTATACCATTCAAGAGATCCACCAGACAGACTATCTTGAAAGAAGTACATCCAGAGCTTCTGATCTGTTGTATAGGCAGAAATTTTCCGGACAAAGGCTTGGAGATGAGTCTCTGGGCAGGAACTCCCATTATATTTATCAAACACAGGTGCTTTGAACTTTTGTGGGATCACAATCCCCTCGACCAGCCCCATATTCGACATATTTACGACCCCGGGAGTGGCATAGCTCTCGAGAGCCCTGATTTTCTCTGCCAGCAACTGAATCTCCTTATTGGGTGGCTGGGCGCCATATTGCCCGAACGGCTCATTGTGCATAGAGAACTGATCAGCTTCCCTGTCTTCCTCCCTATCATCCTCAGCCCCGAAGAATGGCGGGAATAGACTGTCCTTTATATTCTGACCCATCGGACCGGGTTGACCCCCTGTGGCGACACCAAAACCAGCAGCATTATTCACTACGCCCACCGTTGTTCTTTTTCCGCCTTCTCGAGGACCACCCAGCCCCTGGTTGGAGACACCATCCAGGTTAACACCACTATTAGCAGTAGAAGCCCGCTCGAGCTTCTCAACTTTGTCAGCCAAAGCTTTCTGACCAACTGCAAAACCTTGCATGATGTTGATCAGTTCGTTCATTTTATCCTTCAGCTCGAGAATATCCGTGTTTGGGAGATCCATCAGTCTGGGAGTGTTGCGTCGAGTGAAATATCGGTGAGGGCGTGTTGAGTGCAAAGGTACAACTCTACGAGCACGAGCAATGATTCTCGAAACAATCAAGCACGTTAGAACCCGACACCTGCAAAACAGCAAACAGGTTAATATGCATGAATGCAACATCTATCCATACGAGGAAGCTTCTGTCTTTCGATCCTGGTTTCATCGAGATAGATAATATTTTGACATCCGCATTCTAACATTCAAGATATCTCTCAACCAGATTCTCAATCAATAATATTCCCCATATGGCTAGACATAGGTTAGATGCAGATGAATGCAAAATGTGGATGATGCTGATGCGTGAATGCAATGCATTGTGCCATCCTCCGAGTCATCTGATCATCTGTTGCACTGAAGCCTGATCTCTGAACTGATCACAACCATTTGAAGTCTGATTAACCATAAATCCGACTTGGGGTTCCGAAATAAACGGAAATGAAAGATACATCACCATCATCACCAGACAATCTCTGAGCAGATAACCATAAGAACCTCTGAATCGGCCCGGGGAATCCTGAAATAAACGGATCCCCACTGATAAATAACACGCATAGCACTCTGACGTCTCAGAAATAAAGGCCCATAAATCCGACTTATAAATATGACTCTGATCAACGGAACCAATAGTCACTATCAAAGTCACCAACAGAACATGCATCTGTAAGAATCACCCATCCCCTCACAGGTAAATTCTAATCAGGTCATCCTAAGGCGGATAATGGTCTCGACAATCGGGCAAAGATACTCAACGGGTTTGCCCTTTCGGGTGTGCCGTTGTAGCTCTCTTAAGATCGTCTAAACCAAAGATCCGGGAAAGAACGGTCACCGAAGTCAACAGCTCAAAAGAGGTAACCAGACCAAAGTGGAAAACCCCAATGAGGAAAAGCACTCTCAGATGAACCTCGCCCGGCTCGTGGTATGTCACGTCGCAACAACATGCCCAACCAACATGTGAGGGACGTGAGACCACACTAATCCTAGGTGTATACTCGGGCCCGGGTTTTAGCCCCACTCAGAACACCCACCCCAAAACAGAGGAACCACCTGTACAGAGGACAACAACATGATAGTATGATGCATGCAAATATTTATGCAAATATATACACAACAGAATAATAAATGCAATAAATAAAGCAACACAAGCAACCTAAACTATCCTAGAACGCTAGGAGAGACTCGCTTAGGGAAGATGGACCAGCAGCAGGTCAACTTCGATTCCCCAGCAGAGTCGCCAGCTGTCGCATCCGCGAAAAACAGCCGGCGGGCTGAAACAAAAACAACACAGAGCCGCCACCGTGCGTTATTTATCCCAAAAGAGGGAAAGGAAACGCTCGAAGTAAACCTGGGAAAAGCATGGTCTCGCGACCAAAGAGATGGGATCGGGAGTCGGTTATGCGTAGGGAAGGTATTAGCACCCCTACGCATCCGTCGTACTCGACGGGATCCACGCTCAAAAAGATAGGAAAAGGTTACTACAACTGCTCACAAACAAATGCACACACACACACTAAAAACAACACAGGTGGGGGAAGAGACGAACGGGCTCGCTAGGATATCGCATCCTATGCCTACGTATCTCGTCTGGAACGAGAATCAGAGCTACCGTAGTTCGGCTCACGCACGCCGAAACAAGACAAAACACAAAAGGCAAACATAGAACCCGAACGCCAATCGCTGGACTTACATCAGCTTCCGAACCAAACAAACCCACACTGGAAACCAGATGCCACTTGATGGACTTATACCGGACTCCAAGCACACAACAAGAGGATACGGACTGCCAATAGCTGGGCTTACATCCATGTCCTAGCACACACAAGAAGAAACAAGCAACAAGTTACTAAGGAGTCTGGCACTCGAGCCTAGCAACTGTCGAGCAAACACACACAAAGAGGAAAAGGGTGCCCGGAGAGGTCTCGCACGACCTCCTGCCTACGTACCTCATCTGGTATGAGGATCAGGGCAACGTAGTTCCCCTGAACAGGGGAGAAAGACTAGCCTAACCAAATACAAAGGGAGACACAACTAGGGAGACTATGACTCGAGCCTAGATGTTATCATGCATATCATCCCTAAGTTAAGGTTGCTATCTATCTTGCTCAGGCAGCAAGCTAATCCTAAACAGGCAAAGCAAAGCATACAAGCATAATCAAAACAAAGCAAACATTCACAATTAGCACACACTATATACAGACAAAGTGGGCTCACACAAGGGTTAAGTTGCAAAAGCAACACAACTGTATCAGGGTGATGTTAGCTCTTAACCTTGACATTGAGAGTCAAGATGAAGCCAGATGAAATGGGAAGTGAAGATAAGACTTCACAGCTCTTATCCCTGGTCAGGGAGAGCTTCAAACAAGAATGTGTGGGTTCAGAAAGTGGGAACCCTTCTACACATATGACACTGACTCAACTGAGATCTTGGGTTAGGATCCACAATGCATCAACACCAGTTGTGTGAGCAAAGGGATGACTCAACAAGAATAGCAGGAGATGGATTGCACATCTCTTGTATCTGCCAATTGCCTTAACAAAGGTCTTTTCCTGCTTGGGGACAAAAATAAACAAGCACAAGCATTGCCTCTTAAGGAGGACTTCAGATAGGTGCCTGGCCAAGTAACAGGCCAGGTCTTCCAGACTACATGGAGAAGAAATGTTATACCTCAAATGGTTTACACAACCAAGCAACAGCACAAGCAAGTTCACAATGAACTATAGCAACTAATGTACCTGAAATCAATCTAGCACAATTAGTATTCAACTCAAACAGTCAATTACAAGTTAACAGTTAACTGTACACAAGCAATGCATCTAGCAAAGCATAAGCCAATGCTCAACACAAATGACTTAGAAGCCACCTACAAAACAAACTTAATGTTAATCAACATCAATCAAACAAGCAACTCAAGCCAAGTGAATTAATTCCTCCATGCCATATGCCTTTTGTCCTGAAAACACAACTCAAACATGAGAAACAAACCCCTAGGACAAAGCCTAGGGTTCAAGAGGGAGCAATAACCCAAAACAGAACATGAAAATTATCAAAAATCAAGTTAAATCAATTTAGAAACAAATCCAAGTGGTCTCACATTCATATCATACACAAATTTCATTTCATGAAGCATTTAAAGCAAAACATGCAATTTAGAACCTCAAAGGACCAAACAGAATGAATCAATCCAAACTCAATCAAAAATAATTCAATAAATCCCAGGAAAATTCATGGCTAAACAGCATTCGTAACATGATCATCATACCAATTTTCAAGCCATTTGGATAAGAGGAAGCAAGTCAATTAAAATCCATAAGTCAAGGCAAGGCAAAACAAGCTTATACAAGGCCCAAAATCATGCATCAACTTCAAGCAAGCATAAAACAGAGTAGGAACATGATAAATGCACCACACCAAAGCCATGACAAACTTCAAGATGTCTATAATGCACATGCCAAATTTCAAGTCCATCCAATAAACCACAAGAATTTCACAAAACATATGAGATCATGACTCACAAAAGGTTCACAATTGGTCAAACAGGGGAGAAATTCTCAAACAAATAGGAAATGCATTCAAAAATTCCAGGAAATTTCACAAGCAAACTTAACATCCATAAGTATCATCATGCAAAAATCCAGATCAATTCAAGTTTATATGGCATGGTAATGAAAATCCACAAGTTGGACAAGAAATGGTGTGACACAAATTGTCACACCTCCAAAGATCATAGCATATCTCACAATCCAGGAATGAAAAAATCACAAACTATATACCAAAATGCTCCTCAAGGTGTCTATATTATGCATACAAAATTTCAGCTCCATCCAATTAAGCATCATTATTTCATGAGCAAAATAGCAAGCAATGTGCAACAAATGACATGTATGAACATTCCCTAGGCCACTCAAGAATCCACACGTGCACAATTTTAATAAAAATCATCATAAAATAGAGGACATAATAAGGAACATGGCACAAAAAATCTCACATCAATTGGACAAATGATCATGGAGATATGGATTTGCTAATGTGAAGAAAAAATAAAAAATCATGAATAAAGGCATGTGAAATATGAGAAGCATAATGAATTAAATGCCAAGGCAATATGGAAAAGGTTCATCCATGAGGATCGAACCAACGCGCTATTTGAAATGAGCGCCACTAAACAAAACGCCCCGTTTCATTTAGTACACATGGCATGGTGTGAGTGGACGCATGGGAGACAAACACTAAAAAGCATGCAAAACAGCCAGGCCATGGATCAAAGTAATTCTGGAAACGAGTTTCAAATGTTCATAGAGTGTTCTTCATAAACCCTAACTCAAGAACACTTTCTCACAGAATTTAACAAAACGCATATCATTGGAAAGGTCTTCTCAAGCACAACACGAATCCAGCAATAATTTGGCTTAATTCTTCCTAGTTTAAAAGTTTCGAAGACAAACATTTTCACATATGAAACTTCCAATCCACATAACTTCCTTATTTCTCAACCAAATTCAGTGATTCAACTTGCAGCAAGACCTACTCTCAAAGATCTATCTAAAGCATTCATCAATTTTAAGAATTAGGCAAATCGAAAACTGACCTTCTTGGAATTGCAGATGTGAAATCGTGTGTTTTAGGCCATGGCAATGCAAAACAGATGCTCCTTGATGCTTGGATAGGTGAATGAAGCAAGGCTTGGATGTTAATTGTGCACGATCTTGATGAAAATCCAAATTGCCATTGTTGAAGCTCACTTTAACAGTCCTTGAATTGGCTTGGAAATGATGAGATCTTGCTTCAATAAGCTTCCAAAATGCATGTAGATGATGAATTGATCGAAGGCAAGGCAAAAAGAATGAAGAAAATTGATGAAGAAAGTTGAGAGAAAAGTGAAAAAGTTTTGGATCTAGATCTAGAATTCACAATTCTGTTATGGTTAATCAGAAAACAGTTATGATTATGGTTTTATATGTGATGCTAATGAAGTTGCTAATCATGATTAGCAAAAATGCAAATGATTAAGTGAAATCAAGTTTCATGCTAAATGGCAAATTGACCAATCCACCCTCACATGTGAAAATCAATGTAACAGTGCAATTTCTGGTTTGGAGCAAGTTTAAAATGATGTTTGTAAGCTAATGCAAGTGGAATCAAGTGAAAACAATGCTTATTTCTCAAAATCACATTTTTCCCTCCACTTTTCAAATTAAGTCCACTTGAAAAATGCACTTTTTGTGTGAGCAAAATTCATGACATGTAATGCTTGTTTTGGATAGAGGAGATCAAAAGAAATTTGCTCAAAAAAGTCTCACTCCATTTGGCCATTTGAATCAAAAGTTATGCACTTTTGAAATTCAACTTTTTTGGACAATGATTTGATCATAACTTGCCAACCACAAATGAGAAATTCATGTTCTTGGACTTTTTGGAAAGGTGAGATCTAGATCTACAACTTTCATGTTGGACAAAATTTCATTTGAAGCATTTTTGGACATGTAATTTTGAGGAGAAAACCTTTCCATTTTTGGTAGTTTTGAATTACAAGTCACTTTCTATTTTTGGAAAGTTTCCATCTGACTTTATTTTCTTCCTTCTTGATGTTTGAAATGCCAAATGAAACTTGTTTAGACATGAATGAAGTGTCTCTAACCCTCTCCCACCTCCAAATCCATCAGTTGACCTTTGGTTGACTTTTGTTGACTGATAGATGAACTGGCCATGCACTGATCAACTTGAGCTTCAATCTCCTGATGAAATGGCTCAAACATGAAACCCTAACTTCCATAAGTTCAATGAAACCATGAAATGATCCCTCATCCCAATGAAGACCTCATCTCCTTGACAAGCCCTGATTGGCACAATTCAGATGATTAGGGTTGACCAGAGGTCAAAACCCTAATCTCAAGGAATCTGATCAAATATAAGGAATCTCTTGGTGATGACAAGACCATGATGATGATGATGTACCATTTCAACCAAGATGAAGCCCAACCTCCTTGAGGAATCAAGAAACCCTAATTTGAATCACAAACCCTCAGATGATTAATGATCAATCCAATGAAACCCTCAGCTTGCAACTTATTAACCTCTTCATCTTCTGATCAAGACCAAGGAGGATGACTTGCTCAATGTTGCCATATGATATGCAAATATTCAATGCCTAATGACCTACAAAATGATATGCAATATGTTCAGCTAGTCCCAAGAGATGAGGGCAAATTTTGAGGTGTTACAATATCGATCCTCCAGCTAAATGATACACATAATAAAATGTTGACTTTCTTATATCTATACATCTAATCTAATTTGAATATGAATATCCAATTACATAAAGATAATCATATCTTCCATAGGCAAGCATGTGATCTTTAATCCCTTGAAAATATTTCAATACTTTCCTTTTGTCTCCTTTGTGTATTGGAACAAGATATGTTGAATTATCCATTTTAAATTTCTCTAAAATTTATTGATAAATGATTTCTAAGACAAGCATAACAATCTTTGTGATCTATCACGAATATTTCTATTCCACTCATATAACTTGTATCATCCATGTCTTTAATTTCAAAGTTGTTAGAGAGAAATTTTTTAGTCTCATATAATAAACCAAGATCATTAGTTGCAAGCAAAGTATCATCAACATGTAAAACTAAAACAATAACCTTACTCCCACTGACCTTTAGATATATACATTTATCAACAATATTTTTCTTAAACCCAAAGGCCATAATAGTATAGTTTAACTTGAAATACCATCGGCAAAAAGTTTTCTTAAGTCCACGCACTGACTTCTTTAGTTTACACACCATGCATTTATATCCTTTTCCAACAAACCCCATTGGTTGATCCATATAAATATCTTTCTCTAAATTCTCATTCAAAAAAAATAGTTTTTGCATACATTTGATGTAACTCAAGATCATAATGAGCTACGAATGTCATAAAAATTCTGATTGAACCTTTCTTGGAAATCAATGAATTTTTTTTCCTTATAGTCAATGCCATATTTTGGAGTAAACAAATTGGCAACAAGTTGGACCTTGTAACGTTCGATATTACCATGAGAGTCAATCTTATTCTTAAAGACCCATTATCATACCCCAAATTCACCATACCTTCTATACAACTTTCATGGCCCTAATTCATACATACTTTTATCATCTCATCACCTCATTTGCATTTGCATTCACAACAAGAAGGCATGTTACATAGGTTTAGGGCATGGTGTTCATATCTGAGGATCACCAAGGTCACTTGATCATATTGGTATGTGTCCAATCCATCCTAAACCCTAGATTGTTTGGCTTTGGTTCTTAACTAACCTCTTGACCCAAGAAACCCTAATTGTGGGTGCTCATCTTTGGTGGTTCATCTGATCTTTGCTTAAGGCTTAAAACCCTAGCTTGGGAGATTTTTCCTTGGGGATTGCTTGATGTTTGTTGCATGTGCCCTAAAACCCTAGTTGTGCCCCTTTGCTTCTATGCTCTGACTTGTTGTTTGAAACCCTAATTCATGGAGATTGCACTTGGTCATTTCATCATGCATTAGCCATTAATCATCTGCTTGGGTTCTTTGGCTTAGCATGTTTGACTTTGGACCATATAAGCGTGTTCTTGATCCATAACTTGCGATGTTTTCCATTGGCCATTTCTTGTTACTTTGGTTCATGATCCATTAGTCCATTTACATCCATTCAAGTTCATTCCATCCATCATTCATCCAAGGAATACAAGAGATCCATTTTGGGCCAAAGTTTGACTAGGTTCAAGAGTTGACTTTTTGGTCAACCTTGACCAAAATCAACGCATCTTTCCAAAACCCTAATTTCCACAATTTCAATCTTCATTCACTAGACATCCATCCACTTCATTCATACTTGGCAATACAAGTGAAAGTTTTGGTTTGAACTTTAAATTTTAAAATCACAAAGGTACATCCATAAGTATGACACATGATTATCTAACAAAGCATTAATGCATTGTGTTCAATCAATACATTCTCATTTGGTCTTCAAACAATCATAATTGCGCCTTGGAATTCAAGAAACATCAATAGTGCCAGTTAGGGCATGTTGGTTTGGCCTAGTTTTGAATAGTTTGGCCTACCATTTGGTAAAAATCCCACAAATTTCTCATTTTTCAACATTTTGGGGATATACTTTGAGCCATATGTCATAAATGAAATCCTTTCCAACTTTGTTTCAAGATCCAAAACCTATATCAGCACCTAAGGACATTAAAATTGGGATTGGCCAAGTCAGGTCAAGTTTCCTAGGCAGGCCTAAAAACATGTCATGACCACCTCTTTGAAACTTTGCCATTTTCACCTCACAACATCTTTTGACCCAATTATTTTTGCACTTTGTTAAGGATATGGAAAAACTGGTTTGGTGTAATTTTGGCCTAAAATGCACAAGCCAATTTTAATTGTCCCAAGCTTGAACTTGTTGTCTTGACATGCTGCACACCACAGGTCAGACCAACCACAACCATTTTGTTCCATGTCCTAAGACACCTATTCATGCACATTCCACTTCATCTGAACCAAGCCTATATAATAACAACTAAGGGCATAAAATGCAGGCCCAAGTGAAGGAAACAAATTGGTGTATGTGCAGCAAACTTAAATCCCAAGAAATCTATTTTTTTTCAAACTCGAGTATAAACCAAATGAGCTTCAGAATGTGTGGGGACCTTATTGTTTCACCAAAAGCATCTTTTATGCATAACACAAGGATGGAAGAGGAATTGCAGGTGCCACCACACTCACCCTTAGCCAACAAGTTTCATTTTTGTCACTTTTTTGGGCACACACAAACTCTATCATTTTAACACTAAACACTCACCCTAATCACTCTATCAACTTCCCTATAAATAGAGTACCCTTATCCCTCCAAGAAAAAGCTGGAAAGCCATTGAATCCCTGCAAAAATCACCCTTCATTTACCTAAAAAACAGAGCATACAGTTGGAGTGTTTGAACCATTTTCAACACAACAAAAACATTCCAACACCTTCCGTGAACCTCCCTGAAGCTAACCAGATCAATAGGAGTGACTGAGACACATTCATCTAAGCTCCCCAAATACGTCGAAACGTGTACTTGAACCTTTTTTTGGCAAGGTAGTAAACACCACTATTTCGTTTCAAACAAGTTACCACCATGCTCCTCATGTTCCACTGATGCTTAACCCCATGATTTGAGTTTCAATCACTGCACATACACCATTTAATTTTTGTTTTAGATTTTACTTTTCATTCGTGTTTGGATGAAATTCTTCATACTCAGAGTCAATTAATGGCTCGTGAGTATGGAGGGAGCAATGATGATCAAAGGGGAAGTGGAATTCATGCTTGATTCCACTTAGAACCTTGAGTTACAGAAGTGAGATTTTCAAGTTGGCCCGAGGTTGAAGAAGATGTCAACAGCTGCTTCCCGCATTTCCCTTTTCCATTTAAATTTAAAAAATTTACATGGCGTGTTTTTATTGGTTGTTTAAGATGATGTGGCCTCCTGGGTTGTGTGTGTTGGCAATACGCGTGTGTGTTATTCCTTTTGATCAGGATCATCCAACGTGCATACCTTTTTAAGTAATCAGATCCTATGGTTGTTGTTGGTCCATTTGTTTATTTTTGAATTTGTATTTTTTTATATATTCATAAGCGCATTTAAGTATCAACTGAGGAAGCTTGGCCCAGTGGTTGGTCATTTGGCTAGCAACCCCAAGGTCAGGGGTTTGATCCAGGTGCCCCTTTTGTTTACATTTTCTCCATTTTCATTGTTTTCTTCTTTTTCTTTTAATTTTCTTTGTTTATTCATCACTTAATCAATTATTTTTCTCTTTTTGTTTTCTATTTATTTTTCTTTTATCAATTCATTTTTTTAATCAAATAATTTCCTCAATAGTTTTATTATTATTATTATTATTATTATTATTATTATTATTATTATTTTCATCATTTTTTATATGGACCATTTTGCCCTTATAGTTAGTTTTGGTTGATGACAATCTTTTGATCATTGGTAGTTGATCCTAGGGATGATTAAATCTTCAATACTTAAAATATATTGATGAATGATAAATGGATCATTCTTTACACTTTGAGGTGTTGATAGGTTTCCCTTAGTTGATCATGTTTGAACCTCTTGATGTTTAGATGAGACCTTTCTGTTGACTTGAGTTTTGCTTTCTATATTTTTTTATTGCATTGTATCTATTGATCATTAACCACTAACCATTTGGGAAATTGATATTTCACTTGTATCTTATTTGACTTTTAACTTGTGTGATTACTTGGGTGATGAAATCTTCCACACTTCAAATCATTGATAGATGGACTTGAGGTTGATATAACCTTCTTTGATCTAAATATATTGATAGATAATCATGGACCATCTTCAATATTTTGCAACAATGATAGGTTATCCCTCGATGCGCCATATTTTGAGTCCTTTGACTTGTGGATAGATAATCCCTAGGTGGTTACCTTGTGCATTTTGACTTCTAACCACTAACTATTATCACTAACCATTGACTTATTGACTTAATTTACTATCTTGTCAGTTTACTTTCCTGTCATTTACTTTCAAGTATTTTATGTTCATATCCATCATCATTGTATATATCTCATGCATATTTTATTTTCATTTACTCATTGTCATTTGCATAATAAAAAAGAGCAAAAACATAACAAAATCAAAAGACAGAAAACTGCATTCATTTGTGATCCACTGTTGGACTTAGAGGATTTATTAGGACCCTTGCATTTGGACCTTGCCCTGATTCTTGACCCATTACTCTAACTTGGATTTCATTTGTAACTTTCAACCTTTTATTGTAAGAATGACATTCATGGCACTACCCTAGGGAGACATGCTCTTAAGTCCATTATCCACTTGTTAGCATAGGTAACGTTGCATACACAAGGATTTCTCTTGGGCTACCTTACAATGAAATCCTTTATTTCTCACATTTATTTCTCTGTAAATATTCATGTACGTCACCATTCCAAAAGCTTTGAAGCTATGATGATTATTTGCAAGTGTTAACATGAATGAATGATACACATGTATTTGGAATGAATACAGATGAATCTCAAACCAAAAGTCAGATGAAAAGTTAAAGAAATTGGGCAAATTTTGGGGTATGACAACTGTCCATATTTAATCATCTTAAACCTGAATGCACGAATTGCTACATCTTTTTGGATATTCAAGGTAGAAGAGGATTAAATACAAAGATATTCAAAAGTTTTCCCGTTGAGAATGAATGTAATGTAACGAGATTTTGTGATTTATGACTGTCTCACTTGTTTTGTTGGCGAGGGACAACCATTGGGTTTGTGATTTCGACCTCTCATGAGGGGAAAACGTGGTTGTCCTTTAGACAAGACATTCCCTAGGATGTGGTTGATCCTCAAATGAGACATTCCCTACTTTTTTAAGAATTGAACGCGTGGTCAAATTAGCTGAAGACTACCTTGCCCCGGGTTTAAGATATGAGAGTTTTTCTATATAGAAGAAAACTCATACTTCTAGGCTCAAAGGGGTTGACTAGGGGTTATAATCTTTATATCTATAGTGTTTGTGGATATGAAGCAATGCCTTACATCATCAGCAAGGTTTTTATTTGAAAGCAAACATGCAGTGAGCTAGTGTACCTTATTTTCATCATTCTCCTTCTAAGTTTCATTTTTTAACAAAAGTAAAATAAGAATGAACATGATTGGATTGACTTAAAACATGCATATGCATTTCATTGTTGCAAAAACAAGTTTTTAAGAGTGAATATTACAATAACAAGCAAGAAAATTACACATGAAAACAATCGAATGACAACATAATTGCTGGCGTAATTAGCCTTGTTTCAATCGTAGACCGGTGTCATCATGCTTGCAGAACCTGATGTGTGATAGTCCCCAAGGAGGCTCTTATTCAGCTTCTTGTTCCTTATCCATTGACACTAGTTGTGGCATTGTAGAAGTGCCTTCATGTGGCAACATGAGGTTGCTCAGTATATCCAGACCGCTTGGTGTAAACGCGATAGCCTTTGAATCGATCAGTTCTTGAAATTTGTATTTGAAGCTCTTGCAACTATCGATCGAGTGACCGGGTGCTCCAAAGTGGAACTCACACCTAGCATTCATGTCGTAGTTCCGTTAACTGCACCAATGATCTATTGAGAAAAAGAGGGAGAATTTGACCATATGACATAGGAACTGGGTCAAACTGTTTCTCTGGCCTCTTTGACTTTTTTTGGCCTCGTTGAGCATAAAAGTTTTTCTTCTTATTTGAGTACCAATTCTGATTCCGTGTTTGGTTCCTCGAAGCTATCTGAGGAACGAACAATGGTTGTTGATTGGGAAGCCTTGGAAGTTCAGGTTGGGGACGGTATCCCTGAGGCTGATCATGGCGTGAGGTGGAGCTGGACAAATGTATAGGAGAGACTAATTCCACCACTGCAGTTGATGTGGGATTGCCTTCCTTTTCAATAGTGTTTGCAAGCTTTCCATAATCAATCTCATTTGAGTTTCCAGTTGGCTAATCTCTTCCTTTAATGCAGCTTGGCCTTGTTGAAGTTCTTCCACAGTGGCTTGAGACATGCTTCTAATTCTGAGCGTATGTTGGGAAATCAACTAGAAGGGTAGAAACAGAAGGTGGTATGAGATTTTTTTTGTGAGATGCAAATGATGCATGAATGCAATGTTTGTTTATGAATGAATGGGTGAGAAGATTAATGGTTTTAATGGAAATCAAGCACGAGTTCATAATCTGAGATCACTGTGATGAGGAATGTGGTTTAATAATGACTGTTTTCAAACCAAGGTTCTCATTGTGCAAGATCTAGGGCTTTTGAGACATTTGGTGTAAGACAATGCCCTTAGAGTCATGGACTCCCTTGATTGTCTGATGCTTATGTCAATTTACTTGCCAAGCGACAACTCCATCAAGGAAATCTATTCTAAGTGAGATCTTCATATCGACCCTCGTGAGGAAAGCTCATCGAGGACCTATACTACGCAACCATCGGTCTAGGCTGGCCAAGGTTACATGTTCTACAAAAGGGGTCTTAGGGTCACTGACTCTAATGAAGATAAAGATGCTTATGCCAAAAACTCGATAGTCATCAACATCTCTAAGAGAGTCTACCACTAAGTTAGGTTCTCGTACGACCCTTCACGAGGAAAGCTCCCCGGGGACCCATACTACTCAACCTCTTCTATCTCAAGTAATCTCTCAGACTCGGGTGGAGAGTCTTTCACACATGGTTTTCATTTGAAATCATTATTGTAACCTTTTTCTTCGTCACAGAGCCAAAGTTTCAGACCAACAAAGAAATATATACATAGGTTAGTAACAAAAAGCCAATGTACACGAAAAAAAATAAACGGATAAATCCCCAAATATGCAAGAAGAAAGAAAACCCAAACTAGGCTAGACTTGCTTAAATAAGTCCCCAGTAGAGTCGCCAGCTGTCACTACCGGAAAAATAGAGCGGGCTTGCCGACAAATATCAAAAAAGAAAATGACACAGAGTCGTCACCGAATTTTATTTTGGATTTCTCTATAGGAGAGGAGAGGAAAATAGTCGATAAAACCCTCAAAAAGGAAAGGTGCATACGGGTAGTGCAAGGATAAGGAATCGGTCTCGTAACCAAGATTTGGATTCGGAAGTAGGTTACGCAAGGGGAAGGTATTAGCACCTCTCACGTCCATGGGAACCATTTGGGTTGTCTGCGTATGTGGGTATTTATCTCGTTTATTACTGTTTGCTTTCTAAGGAGTGTAAAAGAATTGGATTTTGGGTTTTTTATTATTGTGCTCGTCAAGGATTGTGGCCCTTGTGTCTACATATCACTCATCGAGTGATGAAGAATCAGAGGTATTAGCACCTCTCACGTCCATGGTACTCCATAGGAACCATTTGGGTTGTCTGCGTATGTGGGTATTTATCTCGTTTATTTCTGTTTGTTTTCTAAGGAGTGTAAAAGAATTGGATTTTGGGTTTTTTATTATTGTGCTCGTCAAGGATTGTGGCCCTTGTGTCTACATATCACTCATCGAGTGATGAAGAATCAGAGCTCCGTAGTTCGGAGTAGAAAATGTATGTGTGTTGGTTAATTTTACCTTTGAGAAAAGGGTTTTCGGTGTGGCGCTCTAAGACGCAGAAAATGGGGTTTGATGGGTTGTGTTGATTTTACCTTAAATAAGGGTTTATGAAAAGAATTTTTGTGATTAGATTGTACTAAAGTCTATGGACAGAGGTGAAAATTCTAGACAATAAGCCAAGCGTTTTGCGTCCAAAAAAATCAGACTAAGGGTAGGAATGCTCCATTTTTTACTCATCCTTCACCACTTAAGGATCGTGACGTACAATATTAATCGTAATTTTAAATGTTTTGAATTTGATTATGAAAATGCCACTTGACGTTGAATCAAGGGTTTATTTATTTGATTATGAAATTGGGTAATGTAATGAATATACAAAGTAACCAACAAGAAAAATAAAGGGGCTCATTGTAAGGTAGCCCAAGAGGAAGCCTTGTGTGTGTAAAACTGACCTAAGCTAAACAAAGGATAATGGTCTTACAAATATGTCCCCCTAAGGTGGTGCCATGATGTCATTCTTACAACCGGTATGTAATCTATATGAAATCCAAAGTTAAAACAAAGTATCACAAGATAAGGGCAAGGTCCTCCAAGAAAATGTCCTAAGTGAAATCCTCTAAGTCCAAGGGTTGATAACAAGTGGAATGCATCGTTTTGGTCTTATCATTTTATCATGTTTTTGTTGCTTTTAGTTGTATGATGACAATAAATTAAATAACAATAATAAACATGCATGGTGAGTATATACAATGATGATGATGATGATGGTAATGAGTACTTGAATGTAAATTACAAGGTAATGATATAAAAGTAAATTACAAGATAATAATAATAATATCACAATAACAATGGTTAATGAGTATGAATGACATAAAATAAAACACAAGTCAATAGTAACAAAAATCACAATAACAAAGGTTAATAGTAAACAAAGTCAATGAAATATAGTTAGTGATTAGTAATATGTGAAAAATAAACATTTGAAAATTATCTATCCATAGGTCAAAAGATTCAAAATATGACGCATCAAGGGATAACTTATCATTGAAGCAAAGTATTGAAGATAATCAGTAATCATCTAACAATAGATTTTTAACAATGAAAGTTATACAACCCCAAGTCCATCTTTCAATAGTTTGACAAATAGAAGATCATGTCACTCAAATGATTATAAGTTTTTTTAATACTTTTTTGATTATACAAAGTGGTAAAACAAACAAATAAATTGGCACAATGTAAATGATATATGAATAAATGTTAATGGACATAAACATAAAGTGCTTAAAATAAAATGAATAATAAAATAAATTGTGAGCAAATAAATAGCAAAGAAATAAATTGAAATAATATAAATGTTAGAAGTTAGTAGTTAATGGAATCAAAATAAGCAAATGGATTAGCAAGTTAGTATACACAAACATGGTTTCATCTATGCATCAAATGAATCAAGTATGGTTAAAATAGAGGCAACCTATTAACGCCTTAAAATATCATGAATGATTCATTGATCATTCATTAATAGGTTTGAAACATTGAAGGTTTTATCAATCCTAAGTAACCAGGGTCATGACTTAATAGATTTCATCAACCAATAAAAATATAACAATTAGTTAACAATAAATAACAAATGATATAAACTCAAATCTCTCTCAAAAAACAACCCAAGAAAACCCAACCATTTTCAACACAAAAACAGAACCAAAATGCTAAAGAGTTTGAGCTACAATTATTACCCAAAAAAATTGTGAAAAAAACTAAGATGTTGTGGTGCTAAGCTTGAATATGAAGCAAGAGGTTTGGATTGAATGTGATTATGGTTGAAACTTAATGAAGGGGTTGAGTTGTGTATGTTAGAGAGTGGAAGATCTTGAGGAAAAAATGAAATGAGGAAAAAAATTGGTGGGTGGTTGTTTGAAAAAAGGGGGAAGTTGTGTGGGTTTGTGTTTTTAGAGAGGGTTTGAATGTGATTTTGGCAGAGGTTTAATGGCTGTTAGCTTAGACAAATGAGGGGGATGATGATCTATTTATAGAGGAAGAAAAGGGGTTGATGTGTGTGAAAGAGTATTCACTTTGGCGTAAAAAATGAGTTACTATTGTTGTCTGTGCATGTGTAACCGGTTACACAAATTATGGTAACTGGTTACACAGACCGAAAATGATCTTGGAAGCATGTGTAGTGCAGGTGTAACCATTTACACAGATTTTGGGTAACCGGTTACACAGACCAAAAAATGGAAATTTTGCTATATTATACATTTTTTCTTTTGAGGCTTTATCCGAAAACCCCCAATTTTTTATCAGGTGTAAACACCATGCCTTGAGTCCGTGTAATATGTCGTTGGTTATGAATGTTAATGCAATTATGGTGATGAAATGATGAATGCATGCATGTGCAGTAGGGTCATGAAAATTGTATAAGAGTTAGGGTAAATTTGGGGTATGACAATTGTTTACTCACAGAACTGGGTAAACAATTGATTATGTTCTTTATTGCTTTTCTGCTCCATCATCTGGTAATAACTATTGTTCTGTTTCTGGTGTAACTTGTCGAACCTGTTGTTGAAGGATCACGTTTGACATTTGTATCCTAAGGAACAATTCCATGAACAAAAAAGATCAAAGTCCCACTTAAGAAGAAGAAGACTGAGTTTCAGATGGTGGATCACATGTCTCATCATCATGCTCGACATGTATATCCTTAACACAGGGGTTACAAGAACTCTGCAAAGAGATTTCACCACTATGGTAGATGTGGTCATATAACACCCTTTTTCTATAAGCTCTATGGATATCCTCAGTAATATAGTCATACAAAGTCCAAAGGAAAGAAAGGAAGAAAGGAAGAAAACTCATGCTAATAAAGTGTGGAAACCAAGGAAACTGTCAAATGTCTCATAGCTCATGTTCCTCTTATATTTTTTCTAGAAAGGATTAGTCTTTTGGCAGTGGATGTTAACAGTATATGACTGGTGAAAGGAGTTATATTGAAGAGTTAAATACCATGTCTAATAGTTATGTCATATTTGGTGACGGAACTAGAGGAAGAATCAAGGGGATAGGCAAACTATGGAGTCCAAATTTACCATGTCTTGATGATGTGCTGCTAGTAGAAGGATTAACTGCTAACTTGGTCAGCATAAGTCAATTATGTCATTAAGGTTTGAATGTTAGCTACAACAAGTCACAATGTATTGTCTCTAGCAAGGATTAAGTGGTGTTAATGAAGGGTTCAATATCCAAATACAATTGTTATATGTGGATTTCTCAGCCCTCATCCAAGGTTAAGAGCATGAAGGAGATCATATCTGAAGATGGTATCAAGGGGTTGCCAAAACTCAAGATTGAAGAAGGTAAAATTCATGATGTGTTTTAAGTTAGAAAGCAACCCAAGTTTTCATATAAGATATCTCAACATCTTACTTGTGTCTCAGAATTACAACTTATGGGCTTTATGAGACTCATGTAAGGAGTTGTTATTGAAGGGAGGTTGATGGTCAAGCCGGAGGTCAAGAAATTCATCATGAACTAATGTTGAGTGTAATGTTGAAGGTTGCAAGGAGTATATAAAAGTGTATGATAAAAGAAAGTGTATGAAGCTTTCACCTCCAATTATTGATGATTATTTGGGCAGAATCAAGGTTACCTCTATTTACAAGATTATGACCAAGGAAGAAGAGGAAACTGCAAGTGAGGATGGAGAAGAACATTTTGTTGAAGTACTGAAGTATAATGAAATTATGGAGCTTCATAGTGATGCTTAGTTGTTGAAGACAATGCTGATTGCTGGAGCATGTTATCCAAGGTCGACGAAGGATATTAAGGTTAAGAATGAAGATATTCCTCATGGGTTGTTAAATTTCAGTTTCAAGTTGAATATTAGGAAAGATGTCTCAGAAATTATGTCTAACATCTGTGCACCTATTGACGAAACTAGTCTAGTTTTTGATGGAGAAATGTTAGTGCTTTTTCACCTCAACCAATTATTGCTGCTACTACTATTTTGGTGTTCCTTTGATGGTTGTGGTATTGTGTTCTTGTTCTATGGTACTTGTTCCCTTCTTGAGGTTTTTTGGATAAAGATATGTGTTGGTCTTATTGGATGTTGTTCCTGTCAAGGCTTTGTTTTAGACCCCAAAGGTTGTTGTTATGTTTATGATCCCTTCCATGTCCTTTGTCTCTTTTGAGGCACTGCGAGTGAGAAAAAGAAAAAGGCACACTTATTTCATAATGTTTGTCTCTTGAGCACTAGTTGTAGTGCTATCTTGCAGAAGTGGTTAAATTCGTGCTTTGCCTAAAAAAAATCCAAAGGGAGAGATTGTTGTTTCATTGGTTGGCTTATTTTTATAGGCAAAATAGAAAGCAAGATGTCTAGAACATGTTGTCGGACATTTTGACGCGCATATTGCTAGTACTTCATTTAGTTATAAAAGATGTCTTTTGGATGCAATTTGTTAATCCAAATTAGTTTGGAAAAATATTTGGATTTAGAAGATTTGGAATGTTTGATATGCTTTGAAGTAAGACTTCTATGCTATGAGTTGTTTGGTAGTATTCCTCTGGTTTTCTCTCTTTTCATGCATTTTCTAAATTGTGGCAAAATGGGGGAGAAATGGTGTGTGTAGTGGAGTGGCTAACTTGACTACTGACTTTGTGGTGTATGTAGTTTAACGTTTGCTATTGAATATGTTTTGTACTATCTGGTACAAATTGTTGTGATTGAGACTAACTGTTGATGACTAATTTGATCCTGATCTGGTTGTGCGCACACATGCTGGAGCATCGGGTAAGACATCTGGCCCTTTTGGAGTGAGCTTTTGTGATAGTAGTATTTTTCATATCCTGATATTAACTACTAATGTTTGTGTTATGCATGACTAAGTATGTGAATGATTGCATGCTGATAAATGTTAGTTGGTAGGATTGTATGGTACTAACTATGAGCTGACTGAGTGTCATGCATGGCTAAGTTGTGAATGATTGCATGTCTGTCTGATTGATTTTAGAGCATTATTTTGTGTGGCATGCATCTATGTTGAATGTTACCGATATTCTGGTGTTGTGCTACAACTCTGATGAATGTTGTTGTTGATAAAATTGTATGTTATGATAATCCTCTGTTATATGTGTCTCATTATGATTGAATGAGTGCTATCTATCTTAAAGAGTTGTTTT
Organism: Lathyrus oleraceus; assembly: GCF_024323335.1. Taxonomy (NCBI): domain Eukaryota; kingdom Viridiplantae; phylum Streptophyta; class Magnoliopsida; order Fabales; family Fabaceae; genus Lathyrus; species Lathyrus oleraceus. The sequence goes on along the minus strand of NC_066583.1, from coordinate 138,355,482 downwards.
GCCATAATTTGTCAAAGGGAGAGATTATTGTTCCTTTTTGGATTGGCTGTATTTTACAAAACAACAACATGGAGAAGTGTTCAAGTTTGCCAAGCTACTTCAAGATGATTTTCTAGTGAAAAAGGGACACATGTTAGACGCGATGTCACAACATGTGGGTACGACATCTGAGCCTTGCTCAACAGGCCATCTTGCTGTGTTTTGGGATGAGTTTTCTGTTGAAGATCCAGTTAGATTTTATTGCTTTTATTTAATAATATGATTATATGATTTGTTGGACAATTGTTAAGATCAAATAGGATTTAAATGTGATTTAAATTTGAATTTGAAATAAATCAAATCATATCTTTTTGTTGGATATATTTATGAAATAAATCATATCCAACAAATGATGCAAAGATTCTATACGAAATTAAATCAAAGATCAAAGGAGAAAAGCCCATAATACTTTTTCTATATAAGGAGCTAAAAACCTATATTGGAAAGTAAACAATACATTTAATATATTAGAGTGTTATGGTTTATTTCAGTCCTTATTATTGTTGTATATACGCCACTATATTTCAGTAACTTGGCATAGGTGGTTTGTCTTAGTTGAGTTGTAATATTCAACATCGTTTATTGAGATTGTAAACACCAATCACGAGTTGTGTGATTGAGAATAAAGTGAGTAGGTCCTCATATTTAGGGAGTCCTTAAATAGAAAGTCACTAGGATTAAAAATTGGGTTTGAACAACATAGGGTTTGTTGGTTCTTGTAAGACTAAAGGTACTAATTCAAAATAGTGAATTTTCTTTCTTGGGTAAAGTGCCCTCCAGACCTAGGTGTTGTTTGCACCAAATTGGGTTACCAATCTCTTGTGTTTTTATTGCTATCCTTATTGTGTTTTGTATTTTTGTTATTCTGGTTAACTTGTTGGACCAATTATTCTAACATTTGTCCCCTAATGAACAAAATTTCAAGTTAGGAACTAAACTGAATGTTTTGAAAAGTGACAATGGATTGCAATTCATTCAGAGTGGTTTAATAAGTTTTGTAGGAAATAAGGTATAAAGAGGTATATAGCCATTTTTGGCACACCTCGACAAAATGGCCTAACTTGGCGTATGAACAAAACCATTTTGGAGAGGGTAAGGTGCATGATGTTTGAAGTTGGGTTACCCAAGAATTTTTGGGGGGTGAAGTTGTTATTACTGCACCTTACCTGGTGAAAAAATATCCATCCACATGAATAGACTTCAAGATGCCTATGGAGATTTGAAGTGGGAAATCGATAGACTACTTTAATTTAAAGGTCTTTTAATCTTTGGCGTATATCAAGCAAGACAAGCTTGATGATAAGGCTATGAAGTGTATATTCATTGATTATTCTGAAGGTGTGAAGGGTTATAAGCAGTGAAAGGTGGAATCTGAAGGATAATTTTTTTTTATAAGCAGAGATGTTACTTTTGATAAGACACATATCATAATGAAGTGCAAAGACTTGGAATCGAAAGAAATAAAAATTATGACGGAGAAGACTTGGTTTGAAGTTGAGGTTTCTATTAGTGAGACAATAAATGAGAAAGAAGTTGAGGTTTCTGCTTCTAGTTCTAATGGCCACCTACAGTGACTTCAAGCTATCAGTTGGCACACGATAAGGTAAGGAGGAAAATTGTACCACCTCAAATATACAATTATATTGATATTATATGTTATGCTTTGAAATTTGTTGAAGAGTTGCAAGACTAAGAACCAAATATATACCTTCATGGGGGCATTAGAAAGCAAAACGAGTTAAAAAAATGGTTGAAAATGATGAATGATGAGAGACATTCACCGATGAAGAACTATACTTGGGAACTTGTGAAACTATCTAATAATAAAGGGTGGTTGAATGCAAATGGATCTTCATAAATGAGGAAGAGTATACGACATATGTGTTCATCAAATTGTTTCCTAAGTTAAGGTTGAAGCATTGTTTGAACTTGATCTTGTTTATTGAAGAATTATTCAAACTTGGGAGAGGATAATACAGTAGTTGATGGATAAATTAACATCATCATCGATTTTAAAGTCAATGTGGAGAATTGTGGTATTGACTTTAAAGTCTCCGAAAAAAGTTCAGAAGAATGGATTGCGTTTGGTAAAAAAGCAGTGAATTCACAAGAACTAAGTGTGTCTTGCATTTTTTTACACAAATGCAATGTGTTTCTCCTGAAACCCTTAAATAAGTTTGCTTTATTAACATTATCTTATAGCCTATTTTGTGTCTTAACATCAACTGAGAAGAGGACCTTCTTAACCAGAAATTCAGATAGAATGTAAGAAAAATTTGACCAAAAATTGTTTCAACTAGAATTCGAATTCGGACCGCACGTATGTTTGCTTTAACTTTTGAAAACCAAAATACGCACGTCTGGCTGAAGCTGCAATTGCTAGCTTCTGAATTTCCACGTTAAAGACGAGGTATTTTGGCTGCAAACGCCATCCCAAACAGACGCTTACGACTAAGTAATGTACAAATTATAAATTAAAATAGAGGCAGTTGGCCCCAAAATTTCAAAGAAAAATGAATTATATTCATACAATATTTACAATTATATGTACAAAAACCATTGATAGAGAGATCCATTGACATTTTAGCTGCTGATGTCAAAGTATTTTGGATTAGATGGGAAATGATATTCCACATGCAACTGCAACATGAAATAGTCATTAGGTAACTAATTTACAAAGCTTAACTAATCTATGAATGCATTAAAACCATTTCATCATGTATGCATTTACATACCTTGCCCTCATCAGAATCTGAGTGACGCTGAGGAAACACGACTCTCATATCATCATACAAGTAGAAACTTCTTTCGTCTTCGTTGTCTACAAGTTTTCTTGCTTCTGAAGAAACAGGGTCGGATTTGCGTGTAGGAACAGATCTCGTACGTTTCTTAGGCAAGGTGCACATAAAGCGAAGATGAAGAGCATAAAGCAACACGCAATTGTTAATAGAATTGTCGTTAATCTTTGTAGAACCGTTAAGAAATGTGTCTTCATCAACAAGGCGTCTGCTTGAGGACTTGGTATCAGTATCAGAATCTGTTTGAATTTCTTTTCCAGTCGTAGACATCGACCTAGACGAGGCTAAAGTGATCTTTTGCCGCAAGAATGTCTACTTAGATATATACAAGCAAAGCACATTAAACACAAGCTTGTAAGAAGTGATACTTAAATGCCGATACTAACTATTTTATAAGAAGTGATCTATGAATAATATCGTATAATTTGTGTTTCTCTCATCTATATTCGAAGCTAAATATATAATGAATCTTTTGTATTTGTCTCCCTACACTACTTGAGCTCAAAAACATACCTTGTGCAGAAACTTAACTTCTTTATTAAGCAATTGAGGATAGAAATAATCAAACGTGACGAAATATTGAATGTGATTATATTCATTCAATCCTACCTTGGTATCGGCTGGCATGTCGCTTAAATCATAATTGCAGAAGAAGGTGTGAATCGGTGTTCTCTCTGGATTGCTGAGAACCTGCAGTTGAATATGCCGTTTTATAGACAGAAGGGGAAAAAGATACTCTGAACTCAACAATTTTAAAGGTCTTCTAGTATATAGTACCAGTTGAATTCTCCCTTTTATAGGGATTCGTATGCGTCTCTTTTCATATCGCGATTCATCCATGCTTAAGGTTCTCTGACATTTAGTTACTCTAGACTTGCTTGATAATAACTTTCCCGACAGATTAATAGAAGAATAATATAATAGGTATTTGTCTCCATCTACACTCGTTACTGCAAATGGAATTTTTCGCGATTGAGGCGAGAAATTTCCTCCGGTTACATTCAGCATAGCAAGAAAGCCTTCAATTTTCTGCAATATTGTAAAGTTAGTCGTTTATACTACCTACGATATTGGAGTGATGTTTCATATATGAGAATAGGCCCAACCTGACTAACTTTCTCAGACAGTAAACGACCAGATAATAACGACTCCTCGAACGAACCAACTAGCGACCTTCTAATTGGAAGCCTCTTCATCGGTCTACGTAACTTTCCATGCTGACGAGGAAAGCTAGCAGGATAAGTCCAATACTCGTTCATATCAATGCTATTATCAGCAGTTAGCAGATTGGCATTGCTCAACATAGTATCAAAATCTCGGCATTCTCCCATTTTTTCATTTGTGCAAGACTTTCTACCCAAGGGAGATAAAGGAAAGCGAGGGGATGACGTCTTTCCTTGAGGTCTAAACATTGCTTCTGTCACATTCAAAGTTGAGAAAAGTCGCTTTTTGACATGAGACTCGGATACTTCCGTGGGCGAATATCCAACTCCGCCAAAATGATTAACACGAGAAGCTGATGCCCTTACTTGAAAACCAACAGCTCTAGAAGTAGGTGTCTGCATAATTTGTTCAGCATTGACAGATAACCTATCAATTTGTTCCTCGGCGTCAACCTTCAACTTTTGTATCTTGAATTTACCATCTTTATCACTCATATTTGAAATAGGCGATTCTTTTGAAAGCTCCAAAACATTATTTTCTTCAGGGTTAGCCATATGAGTGGCAATTCTAGGTGCATTTTGCACAAATGTGCCTAATGAAGTTGCCACCTCCTCAGCAAGGTAGGCTGAAGATACCTGTGGCAACCCCATTTCTTCCAAATTTTCAAAAACGAATCTTCAACTTCACCATATACAAACTTTCATCATTTCCATCTTGTAAATCAATCTAGCACTTCTTTAAATAATGTCTATAGAAATAACAGTTCAAAACACACCCTTCAAGAAAAAACCCCAATAATTAAACTCCTATAAACCCATATAACTATAATTTCAAATTTCAATCCATATGAATGCTCAAAATGCAAGCTTGCTTCTACAACTCACCAATAAGAGGAACAAACTTTGTAAAACCCACATCAACGATGAATTTTGATGTTCTATATTCTGTATGGCAAGTGTTGCCTGCCATATCTTGGATTCGAAGGGTGGTGATTGAATCGATGATGATAATGATTGGTAGAAAAAAAGTTGATAATAACAAAGAATTTTTGTGGGGCAAGCAAGGTTTAGCCAGAATTTTTTGATTGTTTGTCTCTATTTTTCGTTTGAATTGAAAACCACAAGTTATGTTGTGTGTTTCTTTTGAGTCCAAGTTGCGGTTCTATTTTTCTTTCCATGTGTTGACATCTTAGGACATTTTGATATTTATTTTTAGGATCATTTATGTGCTTCAACTACACCCCTTGGCTTTGAGAAATTTGATACACAACATTGTTTCTCATTATTGGCCATTAAGTGTGGTTGCATAACACCCACTTTATAGAATATCCTATCTTTTTTATTTTATTTTATTTTATATCACTAATCTTATAAAAGTAACCAATTGATAATTCGAAAATGATTTAATATATGTTTGATTATGCGGTGATGAAATTTTTTTTTTACAAAAGAGGGTATAATGGTTTAGAAAAAACTTAATAAAAAAATCTAACATTCTTTCGAGAATGTGATCCCATTAATTATTACAAGTTAAAATGATATTCACCTCATTTGATTTGAGATTTAAAAGAGTGATGAACTTATAGTTATTCAAAATAAGACTATAATTGGATATCCAATATGCACTGTGATGTCTTTCCTGTCAAGTATGGTTGAACTTGATGTGTCAATTCTTTTGAGTCATCCTTCTTATTCTACGGACAACGCTTAAGAAATTGTGATCATCCTCAGTCTTTTAGTTGACCATATCTATCAGGACTTTATAGTCACTCTCGAAAACCAGATTTATAATTCTATCTTTTGTCAAACAACCTCAATCCCATGTAACATCGCATACATGTTTGCAGTAAAAGCATCACGCAAACTGATTTTTCATACATATCTTCTCACCCTACTTGTGGTGGAGTCCTTGAAAAAGCATTTGCACCCTGCAATTGATGTAGACTTCTTGTAACCATCACACTTTAGCTTAATCCAATTGTGCTCAGGGCAATACCATCAAACATGTTTGATCTCTGACTTTGATACCCTAACATTGTTCTGCACACGGTTATCATTCATGATCTCTATGACCCGATGCATGATTGTTTATGTAGGGTTATCAGGTTGTTGAAGGCCTTCTTCAAAATTTATTTTATTCATCCACTTCCACAAATACCAACACGAGATCATAAGTATTAATATCTAGTGTTCTTTGTGTGAATTCGCATAATTTCCTTTATAATTGTAAGAGATCCAATCCCTACAAGACAGAGTAAAATTGGATCATTTTATTATAAGGAAGAATTATAGTCCATACTTGTGTTGCATAAAAGTAATTTTGAAGCGTGTGAGTTAAGCTCTCTTCAGTATTCTTACACTAGTTGCAATCAGTAGAGATAGTTTGGTCCACTTGTGGTGACAAGAATTCGTCAAAAGTCTCTCATGAAGCATAAGGCAAGTGAACGTTTGGATCCAATCGGGACCTTTGCATTTTCAAATGATATTCCAATCAATATATGTTTCTACAACATTCAGATAAGAAGAAAGATTGTTATATGCATTACCTATAGGAAACTCTTTATTTCTATTATCCCCATCACCATAACTTATCAATACAATCTTTAAGAGAGAGGAGAAGGAATAACCATACTTTTATTGACCAACTCAATAGTGACCAGCTCTTAAGCAGCTTTATATTCCACATTTGATCAACATTAACCATGTCTTTAACCGTGAGGGTGGTATCAAAAACCTATCAGCTTGGGAAAAATTCTAGAAAATGGGATTGTCTATTGGAGTCCAACGATCAAGCCAAAAGCTAACCATTATGCCATCCTAAAGTTTCCACATAATATTTTTCTAAAACTTGTCCAACACCTTTGCTAATGGGGTGGACCTGCAAAGTTAGCACTCCAACGCCCAAGTTAGTTATTGAATAAAAAAAGAGATATAATGAATTTTTATTTAAAAAAATCATACCTTTTGTTTCACGTGTAGTGGTGTGTGTGTGTGTGTGTGGTGTATGGGTGGTTAGATGGCCTCAAAATGGTTGTCGCGGCGCCAAAGACACTCGAGCGTGTCGCACGCTCGGAATAACAACAGAGTCGCCACCGATATTTATTTGTTCTAAAGAAAGGGGAAAATATCGAATAAAACTCGCTAAAGCGAAAGGAAGCGGTCGTTGTAACCAGATCAGGTTCATAAGTCGATTATGCAAGGGGAAGTATAAGCACCCCTCACATATATTGTACTCAATGAGAACCTTTTAGTTAAATTTACGATTGAATGTTTGTTACGTTAATTATTTTCTTCTAATTATTGAGAAAGAAAAAGAAAGAAAATATTTTTTAGGTTTTTTTTATTAAGGTGACTGACAAGATTTCAAAATCCTGCTCCTACGTATCTCCAGGTGCAATGGAGAACTCAAGGCTACATAGTTCTTTGTAGCAAAGAATTATATGTTGGTTGCTTTTAAGAAGTATCCCATTATACATATCGAGTGATTAAATCTTTACTTGTTACTCGCTCTTGGAGGATGAAGCATTTGTTTGTTTCACGTCAATATGGATAAAGCATACTCATTTCTGAAAAGTTTTCTTAAGTCGCGTGAGAACGACAAAAAACAAGTCTGATGTGTTCGAATATTTGTGAGTGACTGAAGAATATTCAAACAGTAGGCTAAGTGCTGACATCACATGAATATTCGGGGAAATGAGGAGAAAATTATTTTTGCCCTAATCCTTTTTCAATCATATTATTTATGAAACTTGTGTGAAGAATCAAGTCGTGTTTCTTCAACGGGCGATGATTATTCAAACGGTAGGCTAAGTGCGACCATCACACAATACTCGAGGAGAAGAGGAGAAAATTACTTCTCTCATAATCCTTTTTCGTCTGTCAATGAATTAACTTAATTAAGTTATTTAAATGTATTTTGATGCAATCAAAGAATATTCGAACTGTAGGCTAAGTGTGGTTGTAGCGGTAAATTCATGACCATTAAGCCATGGATAAACTTAACGTCAATAAAACCAGAGTCGCCACCGCGCTTTTATTGTTTCCAAGGGAAAATGGAAAAGTATGAACAAAACCCAAAGATAAGAAGTTTTTAAATCAAAACTAATAAAATGCCAGAGATTACAGGTAAGGGGGTTGGTTACACAGAGGGAAAGTGTTAGCACCCAAAGTGTCCTAGGTACTCCTAGGGAGCCTTTTTTTGTGTGCATATGTGTTTTTGTACAAAATGATGTTTGCAATAAATAGAGTGTATGGATGAGAAAAGAATTCATTAATTATATTTTTGTGTTTGACAAGACCTTCTGACTTATGCCTACGTACCAACATAAAAATGAGGGATCAAAACCTCGTAGTTCGTGGTATCAATTTCAAAGTGAGTGAATTGATTTTAACAAAAATTTTAAGCTTAAGAGAGGCACAGAGGCCTAAAAAGGTTTGAATGAGTGTTAGTTCTTTTTGTCTTTTTAAATTTAAGTCAATATGTAGATTCATTTACAAGTTTGATTAAGAAAGAGAGTTTAAAAATACAATGGCATAAGGCTAAAGTTTCTAATTTGCAATCAGGTATAAGTTTAGAAATCAAAAGCAAAGAAGATTTTAAAAGGAGGGAGATATTTGAAATTAAAGAAATGGGGAGGAGATGAAGAGACTAATCCTAAGTAAAAATTTAAAAGTTGAGAGTTGAAAAGATCTGACTAATGGGATGCAATCCAATAGACAAGAATGTCATATAGAAACCTAATTTTCCCTTGGACTTTAGAATCAAGCAATATCAATACACAAATATCAATATGAAGAGTAAGGCATCAAATAAAGATAGCCACATCCAAGCTAGCAACTTCATGATCTTCCATGTATCAGATGAACTACCCCTCGAATGACTCAGAATAACACATTAGGTACAGGTTCAAAGTAACAGCTTTACCAAGACCATGTAGCAGATGAACTCAAAAGGGATTTCAATACTTGCATCAGATGAAATTTCACTTCACAAGTACTTGGTTTCATGAAAGTTGACATTGGCCAAGTCCTTTTGCATAGGAAGTGTTGCCTAATTCTAAGTCCAATGTCTAAAATCAAATCCAACAGTCCACACAATTTTTTTAAGGTTTTTGTTGTTATTATGTACATTAAGGTCAAAAGACCACAAACACAAACAAGTATATACAATCACAATATAATCACAAAGTATGACTCAAGTGAGCAAAGTGAAAATGACATTAAGATAAACAAGTTAAATGGTATGAGTAATGGAAAATGAATAAAGACTTGAATTAAAGTGCATAAAAGCAAATGGCTTGAAATTAAATGTTAGTTGTTAGTTGATTAAAAGTTAGTATTGCTTTTGCTTTTGTTGTTTAAGTCATTCTTTGGAGAACAGTCAACCCACTATTCACGAACATGGATCCTTGAACCAAGACATCTTCCAAAGTAAGGAAAAAAGACCAAGTTTCCATATAATACCATGAAAGAGGGGAGACTTACAATCTCACTTACTAGAATGTTATGCCTTTTGTGTCAAAATTTAGCGCTATGTTAAGCAGTCGTAATTGGACTTATGTAGAAGTCACAACTATTTGACGTCGGGCAATAAATTTTTGGTGTTAATGCATGTTAGAGACATGGTATAATGAACCATGCTCCTAAAACATACCACAAAAAAAAGAGTGAACCTAGTCTCATCCATACTTATGTTGATTTTGCAATCAACTAGCCTTAGGATATGGAGACATCATATGTCCAAGAAATGAATGAGAATAGAATAGGATTGAGATGAAGAGGGAGGGGGAAGGAAATCAACACAAATTGGTCAAAGCAAGACTTTTATCAAATTAAAATCATTCATTCATTTTGGGAGATGAAATGTACATTTCATCAATCCCATAAATCCAATGATTTTAATCCAACATAGTCAAATCAACCTTGACCAAGGCCCAACAACACAAGTCAAACTCAACAAGTCAATACCAATAGCTCAACATAATTTATTTTTAATTAAACAATTAAAAATCAATTAAAAAAATGCATTAAATTAAATTATGGTTGATCAAAATCCTAAAACCTCATTAAAACACCAAAGAAATTGCCATGAGATTTATCATAGGTCAAACAAGGTCAAAGGACCTTGGAGAAAAAATTTCATTATTTTTGGAAACTTAAAAGTATTTTTAAACAATTAAAAATATGCACAAAAAAAATTAAATCATGAAAAATATTAATAATGATCCAAAAAATAATTTTAAATCAGAAAATGAAAGAGGAATTTATTTTATTTTTTTTGGTGAAAGTCTCATAGTTTTTGGATCAATATTAAAATTAATATGAATTAATGAAAATAAGTCAAATAAAATGAAAATAAAAAAAATGCTAAAAAACGTGGACCACTTGATCTCCCTCATTAATTGAGGTGGCAGATCAAGTGGATCTCAGCGTGCGTTCCACAATGGACCTAAGTCAATGCACTGCAGGGATGGTAAATAAAACTAACACGTGAGATTAAAATGTTTGAAAGGATCCTATGGTTCATAAGCGTGCCAACACACCGCCGGAGCTACAACTCCGGTCTTCTTCTCCGGTGGACCTCACCGAACTGGTCCACCCTCAACCATCATTAAAATGAAAAAGGAGGACATGAATTTAAAGTAAAAACGTTCAGGAGCTCGAATTTGGCCTCAATTTTACTTAACTCCAAGTATATTAAAAGATGCAGGGAGTTGAAATTTGAGGATCATAATCTGAGTTGCTTCGATTTGACCTCAAAGCAACTCAATGTTGTTGCCTACATTGGTAGGACTTCAGACAACCAAAAATCAAGAAGAATTATGGAGAATTGAGTGAGAATCGAAGAGATGAAAAATTGAGAAAATCACCTCCACTGCAGGTTCAGATAGCCACGATCTTGCTTCCAATTGTACTTAGCCTTGCTCTGGATGCTTGATAGAGTAGAAATGGATCAAGAAAGAATCAGAACTCTTGGAGATTTGAATCTTAAAACAGTGGAGATTCAAACTCGATTTCCATTAGAAATCCTCAAAGTTATCCTCTAACTGAAGGTGTTTAGGGCTAGGGATTAAAAGTTGGCGCGTAGGGGTCCTCAATTCTGAGTGAATGAGCTTCTATTTATAGCCAAATCATTGTTATTTGCACACTTGTTTCAAGCTTTCAAAAATAGCAATTTCACTTTGCATGGATGCATGGGCGTGTGATAGGCCCATGTAATGATTCAATCAGGTCCAAAATCGTGTACAAACATTGCTGAATTCATGTTAGCAAGCCATGCATTTGTATATGGAAGATGCAAGTTCAATTATGCCAAATGGTCGTCCAACTTTAAGCCATGCGCAAGTCACTCATACTTTGTCCAAATGGTATGAATTTGGACTTTTTGGAAAGGTTAGATCAAGAGGAACAATTTTCATTTTGAACAATTTTTCATTTGAAGCTTGGATCATGATGCATTTTGAGGTGGAAGTTTGGAAATCAAACATGTCAAAAAAGATTCTAAGTACCAAGCCATATGTTCACTTCTTCCACCTAGGGTAACTTTTTCTATGGGCTTCAAATGAGAAAAGTTCCTTCATAAAAGTTGTAGCTATCTCAAAGTCATTCAATGTGGTCACACATTTGACCTAATTTGGATTTAGCATGAAGGAGTTATGCATTTTAGAAGTTGAGGAAAATCACTTGTTCAATGCCATTGGTTCGAAATGACATATAATGTCTCCTCATATCACATGCATTTAAAAGTTTAATTTGCTATTCCTCCAAACATAAAGGTTGAAGTAGACATGTTGAATTTGATCATGCAACTTGAATGGCTTTCATCTCATAAAAAATGAGCAATTTATGGTCTTGGGAAGTTGACCTCCAAATTAGGGTTTAGACAAAATGACCTATAATCTTTCACCATAAAAAATGACTTTCCAAGCAAAACTAGATCTAGAACTAAACATGAAAGTTGTTTGGAATGTCATTTATAGTAACCTTTCTCTTGGAATCATTTTCATATGATAAAAATTGTAGGAGATAGGATCTAGGGGACCCCAGTTTTGATCAGTTAACTTCCTCTGGTCAACCAACATGAACCAACTTGCTAGCTTGCTATCCTCTTGACTTTTGGGACTCATGGAGGATCATATATGCATAAGACGATGAAATGAGAATTATCCCTTGAAATATTTTATCAATTATTGAAGAAGCTTGTTGAAGAAGTTACATAAGATACCCAGATGAATTAGGGTTTCCAAGGCAAACCAACTCCAAACTCTTGATGAATTCTTGATCAAAATAACATGTGAAGATCATGGGGATTCATATATGATACTTAGAGCCATAGTAAACCAATATTGATTGATCTCCTTGCAATGAGGGTCTTAAACCCTAGATATGAGCTTGATAGATCAAAGGTGAGCATGTGCACTACCTACAAAAGAATTAAACTATACAATGAAATATTTTTGGTATTTTGGTTAGTAAAAATAAAGAAAATACAAAGTATGATACAATCAAATGGTGCTTGGTGATCTCTCCCAATGCAAGCCCAATGAATGAGGGGTAAGGAGGATGCCAAGGTATGATCCCAATGCTAATGCATATGGTGAGAATAGCATGATGGATCTTAGGGTCAAAATTGGGGTCTTACAGCTACCCCTATTTAAGGACATTCTAGCTGAGGAGGCGAAGGTTAAAATCTTTGCATCGACTCAGTAGAATAGGCTTAAATAACAACATATAGAAACAAATTTTGGTCCCTAAGGGACCTCATGATGCATATGATATGAATGTTAGAAATAGTCTTTGTGGGGAAATGTTGCCACAAAGGAAAAGAATCTGGAGAGAATGAAAGTCCGTAGGAGTATAATACATTCCGTAAGGAACACTCACTAGGGAAAGGTTGTGCGTAGGCCAGGCTACGACTTAAAAACTGCTGGGGGACATGAGGGATTGCATGAAAATAAATCAATGGAAAGACTCAGCCGGGGAATAAAAGGCATCTGCAGGGGAAACATGTATATCAGGACAAAGCTGAAATACTCGAACCAAGCAGGAAAAGGCGATTTCACTGAGGAAATACGCACTCGAACTCAAATGGGGAAGAAATAATCTTCATCACAGGAGTAACAAAAGTATATTGTCCACTATCGGTTACTGGGTAAGGGAACGACAAACTCTGACAGGGAGGACATCTGTTACCGATTAGGGATAAACATATCAAGAATGACTCGCTGAGGGAAACTAGGAGGTGTATTCATTACCAATTACTGGGTAAGAATAGACTGCTAGGGAGAAGTCAAAATAGGATTTACAACTACCGGTTATTGGGCAGAATACCAAATAGAGAGAATATCTATCACTGGTTAAAGTGAACATATCAAGGATAGACTCAAAGGGAAGAAAATTCGTCATCGGTTAGGATGAACATATCAAGGATAGACTTGCCTGGGGAAAATAGGGAGGATATCCGTCACCGGTTAGGATGAATATATCAAGGATAAACTTCCTGAAAAAGTAGGGATTACATCTATCGGATACATGATAGAATACCGAAAAGAGAATATCCGTCATCGGTTAAGATGAACATATCAAGGATAGACTCCGAGGGGAGAAATAGGAATTATATCTATCCGTTACTAGATAGAAAACCAAAAAAAGAATATCCGTCATCGTTTAAGATGAACATGTCAAGGATAAACTCTACAAAGGGGAAAAAGCAGGATTTACAACTACCGGTTACTGGGCAGAAGACCGTAAAGAGAAGGAAACCTGTCACCGGTTAGGATGAACATATCAAGGATTAACTCTCTGGGGAATGAAATAGGGATTACAACTTCCTTTTTATTGGGTAGAATACCAAAAAGAGAACATTTGTCACCAGTTAAGATGAACATATCAAGGATAGACTCAAAGCAAGGGAAGAAAATATCCGTCATCGGTTAGGATGAACATATTAAGGATACACTTCCTGGGGAAACTTGAAAACGAATCTGCTGGGGAGAAAAGGCTACTCTTGCCGGGTATTGGGCAAAAGCGACACACTTGCAAATTGAGAAGAAATATTACCAGTTACTGGGTAATAGACTCTCAAGGGACCAAAAGCATTTATCTAGGTAAGATCTAGAAAGAAATAGTCAATCAAAGACTCAACCCAATGAGGATATAACTCAAGGGGAGTGGTTCCATCCAGATAATCAACTAGGGAGGAAACTGAAATAACAATCATCCACGAGGAAATAACTCAGTGGGGAATGAGAAAGGTTAAATTCTTTCTGCTTAAGGGGATGACACTCTACAATTGAATGAGGACAGACACACTAAATCTGCATAGGGAAAGATATCACCCAAGCAGAGGGTCAAAGTGAAAAATGAATCACAAAGTGTATGCAAATAATGAAATTTCTGAATGTATATGTATATGTATATATGATAATTATGTTGACAAAACGATCACAAAGGATACACATGTCACTGATTTGAATCATCAATACAATTCTCGGCCAATCCACACAAGGGGGAAACAACTGCTGGAGAAAGATCAAACAATCTCGAAGGCTCAATCCTGGATGGGGAAAGCACGAGGAGAGGATTTGCTGAGGAAACTGTTATCAACTCTGCGGGGAATTTTAGGTCAACACCATATCAAATGGGAGACAACCCTGTAGGGGGATAACCTAAATAGCTGCTCAGAATCAAGGGTAACTCTGATTAGGTATGCGGAGAAGCAAAATTATGGTGAAACCATACAAACTGCCGGAATAGCGCGCCTACAACTTAAGGGAGGCCAACAAACTCGGCTGGGAAAACCAACAAAACTTCGTTGCCTAAAGGTTGCTGAAATGCTGCTGGGGATGAAAATAGGGATCATGGAAGCTGCTTGGGGAGAACCAATAATGCTCCACATTTAGGGCTTACCGCTTTTCAAACCGCTGTTGATATTCCTTTAAATGAGATCAATTGCTTTTAAAATAACTGCTTTTATATATTTAAGAAAACATGATTTTGATTAAAAAATTTAATTTCAAAAATGATCATCATAAAATTTAAATCTATTTGGCTGAATAATAAATAAGATTAGAAACAATGGGATAAAAGCTAAACTTTATTTAATAGAATGGTCGTCTGTAAATGACAAGACTCAATAGATCTTTACAAAAGTTAAAAAATGGTAATTTACATGGAAAAGGGCTACATTGAATACAATGATCACTAATCCTTTTACCAACTTTTGATATCCATGTGCTCTTGGCGTCGGCAGGGCATGATGAATCCAAACCAAACGTTGTGTTTAGGAAAGTCTTCAAAGCTGAAGATCAGCAGCTTGCAGTTACCTGCCATAATCCCTAATTTTTGCATAAATTTCCCCAAGGTGGGGTACTCAATTTATCAGGATAATTTTTATGTTTTATGTCTCTAACTTTTGCCTGGATCACCCTTTCGGATTTTCAATCCACCGAGACGCTCATTTTTGCATAAGCCGCCCTTTCGAGTTTTCAACTTAGCGAGTTGTTCTTTTCTTTTTTAGGCGAAGTATTTCTTGTTTGCATCTGCGTTCACAGGACGAGTGAACTCTTCACCATCCATAGTGTCGCATCCGCGAAAAACAACCGGCGGGCTGAAACAAAAACAACACAGAGCCGCCACCGTGCGTTATTTATCCCAAAAGAGGGAAAGGAAACGCTCAGAGTAAACCTGGAAAAAGCATGGTCTCGCGACCAAAGAGAAAGGGTACGGGAGTCGGTTACGCAAGGGGAAGGTATTAGCACCCCTCACGTCCGTCGTACTCGACGGGATCCACGCTCTAAAAGAAAGAATAGGTTGCTAAAACAGACATCACACACACACACTGAAGACAACACAGGTGGAGGAAAAGGGGAGAGGGCTCGCTAGGATATCGCATCCTATGCCTACGTATCTCGTCTGGAACGAGAATCAGAGCTACCGTAGTTCGGCTCACGCACGCCGAAACAAAACACACGCACAGGCAAACATGGAACCCGAATGCCAATCGCTGGACTTACATCGGCTTCCGAACCAAACAAACACACTCAGGATACGGACAGCCAATCGCTGGGCTTACATCCATATCCTGACACACAAGAAGAAACAAACAACAAGTTACTAAGGAGTCGGGAACTCGAGCCTAGCAACTGTCAAACAAAACACACGCAAAAAAAAGAAAAGGGTGCCCGGAGAGACCTCGCACGGTCTCCTGCCTACGTACCTCATCTGGTATGAGGATCAGGGCGACTTAGTTCCCCTGAACGGGAAAGAAATTCTAACCAGATACAAAGGGAGACACACTACTAGGGAGCTGTACTCGAGCCTAGATGTTATCATGCATCATTGCCCTATGTTATGGTTTCTATCTACTTGCACAACAGCAAGCTAATCCTAACCAGGCAAAGCAAGCAGGCAAGCATAAACAAAGCAAAGCAAACATTTCAGATATCACACACTATATCCAGTCAAAGTGGGCTCAAACAAAGGGTTAGACCGCCAAGGCAAGTCATCTGTACAAGGGTGGTGTTAGCTCTTAACCCTGACATTGAGAGTCAGGGTGAAGCTGATGAAAGGTGAGTGAAGATTAGACTTCACAGCTCTTATCCCTGGCCAGGGAGAGCTTCAGACAAAGGAGCGTGGGTCCAGAAAGTGGGAACCCTTCTACACTCATGACTCTGACTCGACTGTACAAATGTACAAGATCTTGGGTTAATGTCCCAATGCATCAACACAGTGGTGTGAGCAGAGGGACGACTCAACAGAATAGCGGGAGATAGATTGCATATCTCTTTGATCCACCAATTGCCTTAATCAAGGTCTTTTCCTGCTTGGGGACAAAGTTAAACAATCACAAACATCGCCTCTTAAGGAGGACTTCAGACAGGTGCCTGGCCAAGTAACAGGCCAGGTCTTCCAGACTACATGGAGACAAGAGAGTCTACCTCAATTGGTTTATACAACCAAGCAGCAGCACAAAGCAAGTTCAAAAATGAACTGTTAGCGACTAAAGTACCTGAAATCAATCTAATTCAGTCAGTATTCAAGTCACAAAGTCAAAACAAACAGCATAAGAACCAACAGACAATGTAATCAAACAATGCAATGTGCAAAGCACAATCAACTCAAGTGAGCCAAGCATCCTACAAAATAAACCAAGTTAGTCCATAACAAGCACATAAACCAAACTCAATCAACTTGCATTATTCTCCTTAAAGCATTTGCATCTTAACCTGAAAAGCCAAACTCAAATATGAGAAACAAGACCACTAGGACAAGCCTAGGGTCAAAAGGAGATGAAAAATCCAAAACAGCAAGTGAAAATTATCCAAAATCACAATCAAACAATATAGAAACAAATCCCATTGGTCCCATGCTCATATCATTCACCATTATCATTTCATGAAAGAAAAGGCATCAAACATGCAATTTGCAACCTCAAAGGACCAAACAGAATGATCACAATCAAATCAATATCAAAACAGCTCAATAAATTCCACAAAAATTCAAGTCTAAACAGAACACATGCAATGAGTAGCACACCAAATTTCAGCTCATTTGGACATGAGGAAGTAGGTCAATGAAATTCAAAAAGTTCAGACAAGTTCAAGCAAGCCAACACAAGGCATCAAAACAAGCATCAACTTCCATTAATCATAAAACAGTGACAAAACATGATAAATGAATGGGATCAAAGCCAAGATGACCTATAATGTGTCTAGAATTCACATGTCAAATTTCACATCCATCCAATTAATGACCAGAATTTCACAAGCCAAATACAAACATGTGTCACAAAAACTCAACAAATGACCAAACAGGGGAGAAAATTCCAATAAAATAGGAAATGCAATCAATAAATCCAGAAAAAATCACATGTGTTCTCAACATCCATATGCACAATCATGAAAAAATTCAACTCAATCCAATGTCCCTAAGCACATCAAATAAAATCATGAAATTTCACCAATCATGGTGTGACACAAATTGTCACACCTCTAATCAAAAATTCATATCTCATCAACCAGGGATCCAAAAATCACAAAATATACATCAAAATCACCAGCAAAGAGTCAAGAATAGGCATGCAAAATTTCATCAATTTCTATGGAAGCATCATCATTTTATGAGTGAAATGGCATGGTATACACAAATTGGACACAATCAACCAAACCCTAGGCAATTTAATTTTCCATACGTGCACAAAAATATTAAA
Source organism: Lathyrus oleraceus (assembly GCF_024323335.1). Lineage (NCBI taxonomy): Eukaryota > Viridiplantae > Streptophyta > Magnoliopsida > Fabales > Fabaceae > Lathyrus > Lathyrus oleraceus. The sequence goes on along the minus strand of NC_066583.1, from coordinate 138,337,273 downwards.
AATCATCATAAAAAACTACACATCACAAGGAGAATAATGCAAAAAGTCTCATCAAATTTGGACAAAAAATGAATCACTTATGAATTTTTAAAGATCATGAATCAAAATGAAATGAAAAATGAAAAAGAAAATGAAATGAAATGAATTAATATTGGATAATGGCAATTTTGTAATTCTGGCAACGAAGTCCAAAACGCAGCCGTTTAAATAAATGGAGTGGCGCTACGCTATTGGTTGCTGGTGGCGGTAAACACGAATTTGAAACAAGCCAGGCAAAACACGGATCAAACCACTTCTGTATCGTGTTCTTCATCAAGAACAACAACAAATTTCCAGAAAATCAAGATGAACACATCTCAACCAAAATGATCATGCGATATATCAATGGAATCATCATTCAATGTACATCACGAATATGGCAAGCATTCGACCTAACTCTAACCATATCAACGGGATCGAGCGAAAATAGTTTCCTAGGTCAAAGTTCAAATCATGATATCTCATTCAAAACCTAACGAAAATCAATGATACAAGTTGCATCGTGTTCTACATCACAAGATCTACCTAAACCACATCAAGATTTTGAGAATCATTGGAATCGAGTTCTAACCTCTTGAATGTGCAGCTGTTGGATTCGAAGGTTTCAACGCTCCAATTGCCAAAACAGTCGTGGATTGATGATGTGGAAGTTGAATGGAATGAATGTCTTAGCTCAACTATGCTCCAGTTTGAAGAATCAACAAAATACCATGGATGAGCTTGCTTTCAACAGTCACGGTTCTGCAATGCTATAGCCTTGATCTTGTGAAACAGTCCTTCACCAACACTTGTAGAGGATAGATCCAACAAGAATGAGCAAAATTGATGAAGAATTCAATGAGAAATGATGAAAAATGTGAAAAAAAATTGAGAGAATTGAGAGGTTTTTGGAGGGAAAGTTTGTTAGATCTTGAAAAATGAAATGTGATTATGCATTTCTGTTATAATTATCACTTTATACCAAGCCTTAATCCACTTTTTAATCACAATGAGCAAAATGAAGTGAAATTAGCAAAAATGCATTTTCAAGTGAAATGGCCAATATGTCCTTTTGCAAACCAGTCAATGTAATAGTGTAAAATCAGTTCAAGCAAGTCCAAAATGATGCTTATGATGTGTTGGAATAGGCTTTGTATGGAAATCACATGTATTTTGGAAATTCACCATTTTTCCCACCAATTTTCAAATAGTCCACTTGAAAAATGACATTTTGCCATGATGATTTTTGATGAAATGTGATGATGCATCATGAAAGTACACATAAGATGTGGTTTGCTCAAAGAAAGATCACCCAATTTGGCCATTCCATGTGAAAGTTATGGTACTTTGAATTTAGGCATTTTCTGAAAATGATTTGATCACAACTTGCCAACCACACATGAGAAATTCATGTTCTTGGACTTTTTGGAAAGGTGAGAGCAATATCTACAACTTTCATGTTGGATAAAATTTCATTTGAAGCATTTTTGGAGACGTAATTTTGAGGAGGAAAACTTTCCATTTTTGGCAATTTTCAATTACAAGTCACTTTCCATTTTTGGAAAGTTTCCATCTGATTTTATTTTCTTCTTTCTTGATGTTTGAAATGTCAAATGAAACTTGTTTAGACATGAATGAAGTGTCTCTTACTCTCTCCCACCTCCAAATCCATCAATTCAGGCACAGTTGACCACAGTTGACTTTTCTGACTGATAGATGAATTTGGCTATGCACTGATCAAATCGAGCCTCAAACTCCTGATGAAATGGCTCAAGGATGAAACCCTAGCTTCAATAATCTCAATATAATCACATGATGATCCCCATATCCATTATAGACCCCATCTCCTTGCCAAGTCCTGACTGGCCCAATGCAGATGATTCAACTGATTAGGGTTGACCAGTGGTCAAAACCCTAATCCCAAGGAATCTGATCAAGCAATGAATCTCTTGGATGATGACAAGACCATGATGATGATGATGTATCATTTCAACCAAGATAAAGCTCAACCCTCCTTGAGAATCAAGAAACCCTAATTTGAACCACCACCCTCAGATAGTTAGTGATCAGTCCACAAACCCTCGGCTTTCAGATGATCAGGATGAAGAGTGATTGAATACCAAGAACAGACGAACAATTTGCACTCTGATGGGAAATAATTAACAACGCCTGTCAGAATCGGCGAAGAAGCAATCTTGAAGAAGAACCCGTCTGGTACGGAGAAAGTCAGCCGGAATACCGAAACAGAAATGTCGACTTGGATACCAAAATAAATGGTAACGCAGGGATAACCATGGCTTGAACACCACCTCCGCTGGGGATTATTATTATTCTTTTTGCTTTTCTTGAACCCCGAAATTTTCTGATGATTTCTCTTTTTCGTTTTCTTGAACCCCGAACAAATTTTCTTTCGCGTGAATGATCCCCGATCACCGCAGTTGAACCCCGACATCTTGTTTGCCAAAATAATGAACCCCATTCTCCATTTGAACCCCAGTCGCCTGACGATAACTTGCGATCGCCATTGTGAACCCCGTTCTCCAGAAAACACCTCGTGTCTCCCTTTCTCCATTTGAACCCCGCTCTCCAGAAAATGCCTCAACATTTCCCTTTCTCCGTTTGAACCCCGTTCTCCGCTTTCTTGTGATAATTCCGCTGGCAACGTCGGAAATAACACCAAACACCACTCTGATGGCGACATATCAGAGGGTACACCTTCACAAAAGGAAGGTAACATGTGCATCTTTTCTTCAGAAGACACCCATAACGACCTTTGTTGGCCTCAGCCAAAGTCTAAGGTGACACATGAACAGTATATAATCCTGAGGACCTCATCCTGGATATAATCTTCAACTCCAATCTCCATTTGAACCCCAGAAAATGCCTCAACATTTCCTTTTCTCCGATTAAACCCCGTTCTCCAGAAAATGCCTCAACATTTCCCTTTCTCCATTTGAACCCCGATTGTCGCGCTGATCGCGTAACGTCCTTTGATTTTATTTCCATCTCCGCCCGACGGAAAAATTTCCTCCAGTATCGCACTACTGGGGAACCTTGCTGATCTGACATCATGATGCTAAACTCCTCAGAGTAACACCTTCAACCAGACACTGACTGATGACTGGGAAGAAACTCGACGTTTACTGGACATCGAACAATGATGTGTACTTGACACCAAAGAAAACTCGACCAGACATTAACCAATGACGAGGAGGAAACTCGACGTTTACTGGACATCGAACAATGATGTTTACTGACACCAAAGAAAACTCGACCAGACAGGGATCGACACGACACTTACTGGTATCGCAAGGATGACATCCCCACTTGCCCAAAACCAGGCAGACGCTTGCCAAGGGACTAACTGGGAAATACTGTTGCTCCAAAATCACGAGGCTGAACCCCTCGGAGTAACATCTTCACCTTCGGCAAAACCAAATCTCAAGCGGTAACCACGGCTCGAGTCGCGTTGATCGCGATCTTCATTTCCATCTCTGTCCGACGGAAAAATTTCCTCCAGTATCGCACTACTGGGGTACACTGACGTCATGATGTTGAACTCCTCAAAGTAACATCTTCACCATCCGGCAAAAACCCATTCTTGGATGGTAACCACGGCTTGGGGGTTAACTTATGCTTGCAATGCTGATGTTGATCTACCAACCAGCGAAACCACCTCTCAAACGGTAACCACGGCTTGAGTAACACCTTCACCCACTGGCGAAACATAAATCTCAAACGCCGACCTCGACTTGAGACTAGTTGATGCTTGCAATGATGATGCTAGATGATTTTCAGCGTAATGCTCCATAATTATGGAAATGCTACGCAGTTTATTATGCAATATGCTATGCTTATTCTACATGATGAATGCATAAAAAGTATCCCCCTCAAGGGACTCTTCCGAGGAGCTCGAGACACTCGGCTGAGGAACTCGCCAATACTCCGATCTCCACCCTGCTGGGGAATAGCACTGCTGCTGGGAGAAAGGCAACCCTTGCTGGGGAAAACCTCCTTTGCACCCGATCCGCTTGGGGAATTGCTGGGGATAGAACCACCAATGCACTCTATGGGGATACAACAGTCTTTGACTTGCTGGGGATATCAATCCCGACTCTGCTTGAGACACCACCACACACAGATACTTCCGCTGGGAAAACTGCAACCTTCAGGCCTGGCGACTGGGGAAGTATCGATCTGAAACCTGCTGGGGATAACCATCTTGACCCTGCTAGGGAGACCTTGAATCTGCTGGGGAATTAGTCATTCCGACTCTGCTTGGAGAGAAGGACAGTCTGGTACCGAACACCCGTCGACTCGCCGAACCAAGACATTCATATCCAACTCCCATGTCAGCTCTCCAATTTTGAGAACTCCCAGACTCGTCTGGACCTTTTCGGCTCCATCATCTTGCATTCCCAACTGCTCCGCACTCGACGGAGAGCGAACTCCTGGGATTTACACAAACTTTTCAATCTTCAGACTTTGAAGAGTCTTCTTGATTAATCTCAAGGGTCGTCGTACGTCTCGTCGTCTTTTCACCATTTCTTCCTCCATTTGTCCCTGACTGGACTCCGTGGGGATTGTTTTGTCAAAAGCTTCCACATCACAACCTGCAAGTAAGTGAAAATATCTAACAGTTCCTGCAAAAGAGATCGTTAGATAAAACCGTGCCCCAGGCGTGTCAAGATTTCAACACTTTGGTCACCCAACCTTCCGAATAAGATTTCCAATTTTCAATCTTATAAACATGCATTGGAAGGGACCTGTATGTCTTAAAATGCAAGATTCTTTATCAAAATAATTTGATGTTTTTGCAATCAAAGCGGTAATGAAAACAAAAAAACAAAATTATTTGACTGAATATGCATTTTATTGATTGAAAAAGTGTGGCTCAAACGAGCAATACAAAAGAAGCAATTCCTGAAAAGAGGTAATTGCGCACAAAAGGAAAAATCTATCCTAATGGCAATGTGAAACCCGTGATCTCATCAAGTTCCAACTCGATTACACCCCATATGTCCTCAGACTCTCCGTGCTTTCTGCCTTCTGAACAAGACGATTCCGATTGATCCCTACCGGGTATTATCCATGATGCTTTAACCAAAGCAAACGATCATGCCGGACGCAGTTGTTCGTTTCAATCCCTCTTTTGCCTGGACCGCCCTTTCGGGTTTTCAGTCCACCGGGATACCCTTTTTTGTCCAAGTCACCTTTTCAGGTCTTCGACTTGCCGGGTGTACAGTTTTTCATTTTATCCCTAATTTTTGCCCGAACCTTTTCTTTCTGTTTTTTGGTTCGCCGGGATGCCCATTTTTGCCTGGACTATTTTGTTCTTTTCGTCCAGCGGGTCTCTTTATACGAAGTATTTTTTAACTGCGTCCGCATTCACAGGGGATGGAAAATCCTCGCCATCCATGGTCGTTAACAACAAGGCTCCGCCAGAGAAAACCTTCTTGACCACGAATGGACCTTCATAATTGGGTGTCCATTTGCCCCTTCGATCGTTTTGAGGAGGAAGGATCCTTTTCAGAACCATATCACCCACGTGATACACCCGAGGTCGTACCTTTCTGTCAAAAGCACGCTTCATCCGCTGCTGGTATAACTGCCCATGACAGATGGCTGCCAGCCTCTTTTCCTCAATCAGGCTCAACTCTTCGTACCGGGTCCTTACCCATTCAGCCTCTTGCAATTTTACGTCCCTCAGGACTCTTAATGAGGGAATCTGAACCTCAACCGGTAGCACCGCTTCCATTCCATATACCAACGTGAAAGGTGTTGCCCCAGTAGGCGCACCGAGGTTCGATACCCAGGATACAAGCTTCATATTCAACCACACTGCCGGTGCATTCAAATGCTAGTCGGGTAGCAAAAAGGAACGTGGGAATCTTTTGGTGCAACCAAAACGGCACTAACTCCTTCACATTAACCCCATCAGACATCAGAATCCGTTCGGATTCGGGGTCATGCCCCTCCTCCGGGATCGGTTCCTCACAATCTTTCGATTTGAGCACCTCGAGATGTCCTCATCAGGGAACTCAAACTTCCTTGGTTGATAATCCTCAATGGGTTGCCGGGCGAGGTAATCAGACAATACACTCCCCTTGATTGCTTTTCGAGCAGTGTACTGTATATCACATTCGGTCAGAATCACTTGCCATCTCGCAACCCGTTCGGTCGATGCTGACTTCTCAGATATGTACTTGATCAGATCCATCTTGAAATCCACAAAGCGGTATGAACCAGCATATACTGTCTCAGTCGGCGAGCAGCCTATGCCAAAGTACAACAAGTTTTCTCGAACAGTGAATGTATTGTTTCACAGTCGATAAACTTTTTGCTAAGGTAAATTGCATGCTCTTTTCGACCAGACTCGTTATGCTGCCCCAGTACACACCTCATAGACCCCTCGAGGGCTGTCAAGTACCAGATTAACGGGCTCTTCCCATCAGTATCAGAATCGGAGGTTCCTGCAACTTGTTCTTGTCTGTTTTTTTTCAATGCCCCTTGGCAATCATTATTTCACCTGACCGTTTGATCTTTTCTTTACAGCTTCTTGAATATGGGTTCACACGTGGCTGTTAGGTGAGATGTGAACCATGACACGTAGTTCAATCTCCCTAGGAAACCACGAACCTCTTTTTCTGTTCTCGGTTCAGGCATCTCTCTTATTTATTTATTTTTTATTTTTTTTATTTTTTATTTTTTATTTTTTTTTAGCAGGATCAACCTCGATTCCTCTCCTACAATGAACCCCAGCAGCTTACCGGACCGCACTCTGATAGTGCACTTATCTGAATTCAACCTCAGTTTGAATTATCTCAACTGGTCTACTCAGCTTGGCCAGATCTGCCAGATGCCCCTCTCCTGCTTGGGACTTTGCTATCATGTCATCAACATAGCATTCAATTTCATGATGAATCATATCATGAAACAAAGTCACCATAGCTCTCTGAGAAGTAGCACCGGCGTTCTGCTTCTCTAGAGGACGGTCTTCTCTGCATGGTAGCTTGTGCACAACGACACCGGTATCCGACCCTGGCATATCCTGACATGACCAGGCGAAGGTATCCGCATGCTCTTTCAATAGGGCTACCATTCTGCTCTCGACTCGCCTCTGAAGCGGCCCCAATTTTCATTCCCTGACCTCGGCGGTGTACAGGTTTACAAGCTCAACTCGCCTTTCGTGCAGCTGAATCACCTTCTCCTCTTGTCTCAACAACCTGGCTAATCTTCCAGCAGATCACAATCTTCTTCGCCTTCTTCTTCGGCATGATAGATCGGATTGTCGAAGTCATATGAGGTGTAACCAAATTGTTATCAACGAGATCCGGAGAATTGTCACTTTTCGAAGTCGGAACGAGACAAATCAAAAAGGAAAAAAAAAAGAAAACAAACATTGCCATTTTTATTTGTTTTTAAACTGCAAAAATAAATGAAAAACAGGGAACACCGCTTTTATTTGAAAAACATCCATTTATTTATGATGCAAAATGCTGCAAAATGAAACATGAGGTGGCCCTTACAATGGACCAATACGTTTCGGGCAAAACGTATGGCTTTCATGCAAATAAAACTGAAAACAGAAATTATTACTCTTCCGGTAGAATGACAATGCTGATCTTTTTAGGCCTTCCAGTTCCCTGGTACGCACGATCTTATCCATTGATCAATCTCCCAGTCACTGTCAGTTTCTTTACCCACCGCACCGGCGTGACCTGAATCTAGCATTCCAGCACTGATGAATGTGAACATCGGACGACGTCCTCTGTTTTGCTCAGATGAGTCTTGACCTTCCTGATAGCCAACCCCAAACATATCCGCCTTTACCACGATGTCTATGATTTTTCCCCAGCCTGGGATCCCTCCATTTCTCACCACTTCCACAGCCTGTTTATAAGAAAAAATGGACGGCTTTTTCTCTTTCTCAACCCCAATGGCATTTTCCACCCTGACGGTTTCAGCTGCCAGACTAGGTGCTTTACACCTCACATCGTCCATTTCTACTTTCATCATTCTCTGGATTGCTTCCCCAATCACTACACACCCCTTTGTGGCGACAGTCGCACAACAGTTATCGACACCAGGGAAAGCCCCACTCTTCATCGGATGCTTCTGGACCACAAACATTGGAATCTTTAACTGATCCTCATTCGTTTTGCCCATCTTCCTCTTGTCTTTGGACATCACATTCACCCCCATAGGGCCATGCATCGGCATGGGGTTAGTATTAACATCCGACATCAGTGCAAAATTGATGGCTTTAGAATCCACCAAGTCCTGGACCACATGTTTAAAAGCTTTGCAATCCTCAATGTGATGTCCGGGTGCATCAGCATGGAACTTGCACCTGACATTCTCATCATAACTGGCAACCCTCTGATCTGGTTTCCCTGGAACCAATGTCCTTGGCTGCACCAACCCGCGATCCATCAATTTTTTAAACAGAGAGGCATAAGTCACGGGCGGCCTATCGAAATGACGATCTGTCGTCCTTCTTCTCACTTGGCACCCAGCTTTCTGTGTTCTCTGTGAAGGTGACTGCCGCCGCCGTAGTACAGATGAATTACCAGCAGGAATAGTCAATGCAGCAGCATACGGGTGATAACGATCTTTACCCCTTTTGGCATGCCCTTCACTTGACTCAACCTCCTTCTTGTGCTGAATACCGCCAGAGGGCTTCCTTACTCCAGACGATAGAGCATCTCCCTGGATTTTCCCCATTCTCAGCCAACTTTCAATTCTCTCCACCTTCTCGGCGATCGCTTTCTGCCCCTTGACGAGCCCTTGTACAACATTGGACAACCCCCTTATCATCTCTTTCAATTCGAGAAGGTCGGCGTTGGGAAGATTCGTCATTCCGGTGTCAATCAAACACGTTAGAGACTGGCACCTGCAAAACAGCAAACAGGTTAATATGCATGAATGCAACGTCTATCCATATGAGGAAGCTTCTGTCTTTTGATCCTGGTTTCATCGAGACAGATAATATTTTGACATTCGCATTCTGACATTTAAGATGTCTCTCAACCAGATTCTCAATCCATAATTCTCCCCATATGGCTAGACGTAGGTTTGATGCAGATGAATGCAAAATGATGCAGATGTATGAATGCAATGCATTGTGCCATCCTCCAAGTCGTCTGATCATCTGTTGCACTGAAGCCCTGATCTCTGAACCGATCACAACCATCTGAGGTACCGATTAACCATAAGTCCGCCTCAAGGGTTCCGAAATAAACGGAAATGAAAGGTACATCACCATCATCATCAAACAATCTCTGAGCAGATAACCACAATCCTCTGAATCGGCTCGGGGAATCCTGAAATAAACGGATCCCCACTGATAAATAACACGGACAGCACTTCGGCGCCTCAGAAATGAATGGCCATAAATCCGACTTATAAGTATGACTCTGATCAACGGAACCATTAGTCACCATCAAAGTCACCATCTGTACCTGTTAAAATGATCATTCCCTCCCCTCTCACGGGTGTCGTCTAGGCCAGGGTAAGGTCAAGAGAAACGCAGGATAAACAACCCTTTCAAGAATATCATCCTGTGCACACCCGATGTATGCACCGATAATACCCCATCAGAGTCTGAACTGCTCGTGATATCAATGTTCCGCTAAGTGGCGCATACCACCCGCTTCCCATGAATCACTCTATTCCTAGGTTTCCTAGATTTCACTCATAGCCTGGGTATTGGGCCTTTTACCTCGAGTAACTCCCACCCCAAACAGAGAAACACAGCACAGCCAACATATGAATATGAATGAATGCAAACATTAATGCAAACAATAAATGCAAACAGTAAATGCAAACAATAAATAAATGAATGCAATAAATGAAACAGCAAAAGCAACCAAACCCTATCCTAGAGAGCGCTAGGACTGACTCGCTTAGGGAAGATGGACCAGCAGCAGGTCAACTTCTATAGTCCCTAGCAGAGTCGCCAGCTGTCGCATCCGCGAAAAACAACCGGCGGGCTAAAACAAAACAACACAGAGCCGCCACCGTGCGTTATTTATCCCAAAAGAGGGAAAGGAAACGCTCAGAGTAAACCTGGAAAAAGCATGGTCTCGCGACCAAAGAGAAAGGGTACGGGAGTCGGTTACGCAAGGGGAAGGTATTAGCACCCCTCACGTCCGTCGTACTCGACGGGATCCACGCTCTAAAAGAAAGAATAGGTTGCTAAAACAGACATCACACACACACACTGAAGACAACACAGGTGGAGGAAAAGGGGAGAGGGCTCGCTAGGATATCGCATCCTATGCCTACGTATCTCGTCTGGAACGAGAATCAGAGCTACCGTAGTTCGGCTCACGCACGCCGAAACAAAACACACGCACAGGCAAACATGGAACCCGAATGCCAATCGCTGGACTTACATCGGCTTCCGAACCAAACAAACACACTCAGGATACGGACAGCCAATCGCTGGGCTTACATCCATATCCTGACACACAAGAAGAAACAAACAACAAGTTACTAAGGAGTCGGGAACTCGAGCCTAGCAACTGTCAAACAAAACACACGCAAAAAAAAAGAAAAGGGTGCCCGGAGAGACCTCGCACGGTCTCCTGCCTACGTACCTCATCTGGTATGAGGATCAGGGCGACTTAGTTCCCCTGAACGGGAAAGAAATTCTAACCAGATACAAAGGGAGACACACTACTAGGGAGCTGTACTCGAGCCTAGATGTTATCATGCATCATTGCCCTATGTTATGGTTTCTATCTACTTGCACAACAGCAAGCTAATCCTAACCAGGCAAAGCAAGCAGGCAAGCATAAACAAAGCAAAGCAAACATTTCAGATATCACACACTATATCCAGTCAAAGTGGGCTCAAACAAAGGGTTAGACCGCCAAGGCAAGTCATCTGTACAAGGGTGGTGTTAGCTCTTAACCCTGACATTGAGAGTCAGGGTGAAGCTGATGAAAGGTGAGTGAAGATTAGACTTCACAGCTCTTATCCCTGGCCAGGGAGAGCTTCAGACAAAGGAGCGTGGGTCCAGAAAGTGGGAACCCTTCTACACTCATGACTCTGACTCGACTGTACAAATGTACAAGATCTTGGGTTAATGTCCCAATGCATCAACACAGTGGTGTGAGCAGAGGGACGACTCAACAGAATAGCGGGAGATAGATTGCATATCTCTTTGATCCACCAATTGCCTTAATCAAGGTCTTTTCCTGCTTGGGGACAAAGTTAAACAATCACAAACATCGTCTCTTAAGGAGGACTTCAGACAGGTGCCTGGCCAAGTAACAGGCCAGGTCTTCCAGACTACATGGAGACAAGAGAGTCTACCTCAATTGGTTTATACAACCAAGCAGCAGCACAAAGCAAGTTCAAAAATGAACTGTTAGCGACTAAAGTACCTGAAATCAATCTAATTCAGTCAGTATTCAAGTCACAAAGTCAAAACAAACAGCATAAGAACCAACAGACAATGTAATCAAACAATGCAATGTGCAAAGCACAATCAACTCAAGTGAGCCAAGCATCCTACAAAATAAACCAAGTTAGTCCATAACAAGCACATAAACCAAACTCAATCAACTTGCATTATTCTCCTTAAAGCATTTGCATCTTAACCTGAAAAGCCAAACTCAAATATGAGAAACAAGACCACTAGGACAAGCCTAGGGTCAAAAGGAGATGAAAAATCCAAAACAGCAAGTGAAAATTATCCAAAATCACAATCAAACAATATAGAAACAAATCCCATTGGTCCCATGCTCATATCATTCACCATTATCATTTCATGAAAGAAAAGGCATCAAACATGCAATTTGCAACCTCAAAGGACCAAACAGAATGATCACAATCAAATCAATATCAAAACAGCTCAATAAATTCCACAAAAATTCAAGTCTAAACAGAACACATGCAATGAGTAGCACACCAAATTTCAGCTCATTTGGACATGAGGAAGTAGGTCAATGAAATTCAAAAAGTTCAGACAAGTTCAAGCAAGCCAACACAAGGCATCAAAACAAGCATCAACTTCCATTAATCATAAAACAGTGACAAAACATGATAAATGAATGGGATCAAAGCCAAGATGACCTATAATGTGTCTAGAATTCACATGTCAAATTTCACATCCATCCAATTAATGACCAGAATTTCACAAGCCAAATACAAACATGTGTCACAAAAACTCAACAAATGACCAAACAGGGGAGAAAATTCCAATAAAATAGGAAATGCAATCAATAAATCCAGAAAAAATCACATGTGTTCTCAACATCCATATGCACAATCATGAAAAAATTCAACTCAATCCAATGTCCCTAAGCACATCAAATAAAATCATGAAATTTCACCAATCATGGTGTGACACAAATTGTCACACCTCTAATCAAAAATTCATATCTCATCAACCAGGGATCCAAAAATCACAAAATATACATCAAAATCACCAGCAAAGAGTCAAGAATAGGCATGCAAAATTTCATCAATTTCTATGGAAGCATCATCATTTTATGAGTGAAATGGCATGGTATACACAAATTGGACACAATCAACCAAACCCTAGGCAATTTAATTTTCCATACGTGCACAAAAATATTAAAAATCATCATAAAAAACTACACATCACAAGGAGAATAATGCAAAAAGTCTCATCAAATTTGGACAAAAAATGAATCACTTATGAATTTTTAAAGATCATGAATCAAAATGAAATGAAAAATGAAAAAGAAAATGAAATGAAATGAATTAATATTGGATAATGGCAATTTTGTAATTCTGGCAACGAAGTCCAAAACGCAGCCGTTTAAATAAATGGAGTGGCGCTACGCTATTGGTTGCTGGTGGCGGTAAACACGAATTTGAAACAAGCCAGGCAAAACACGGATCAAACCACTTCTGTATCGTGTTCTTCATCAAGAACAACAACAAATTTCCAGAAAATCAAGATGAACACATCTCAACCAAAATGATCATGCGATATATCAATGGAATCATCATTCAATGTACATCACGAATATGGCAAGCATTCGACCTAACTCTAACCATATCAACGGGATCGAGCGAAAATAGTTTCCTAGGTCAAAGTTCAAATCATGATATCTCATTCAAAACCTAACGAAAATCAATGATACAAGTTGCATCGTGTTCTACATCACAAGATCTACCTAAACCACATCAAGATTTTGAGAATCATTGGAATTGAGTTCTAACCTCTTGAATGTGCAGCTGTTGGATTCGAAGGTTTCAACGCTCCAATTGCCAAAACAGTCGTGGATTGATGATGTGGAAGTTGAATGGAATGAATGTCTTAGCTCAACTATGCTCCAGTTTGAAGAATCAACAAAATACCATGGATGAGCTTGCTTTCAACAGTCACGGTTCTGCAATGCTATAGCCTTGATCTTGTGAAACAGTCCTTCACCAACACTTGTAGAGGATAGATCCAACAAGAATGAGCAAAATTGATGAAGAATTCAATGAGAAATGATGAAAAATGTGAAAAAAAATTGAGAGAATTGAGAGGTTTTTGGAGGGAAAGTTTGTTAGATCTTGAAAAATGAAATGTGATTATGCATTTCTGTTATAATTATCACTTTATACCAAGCCTTAATCCACTTTTTAATCACAATGAGCAAAATGAAGTGAAATTAGCAAAAATGCATTTTCAAGTGAAATGGCCAATATGTCCTTTTGCAAACCAGTCAATGTAATAGTGTAAAATCAGTTCAAGCAAGTCCAAAATGATGCTTATGATGTGTTGGAATAGGCTTTGTATGGAAATCACATGTATTTTGGAAATTCACCATTTTTCCCACCAATTTTCAAATAGTCCACTTGAAAAATGACATTTTGCCATGATGATTTTTGATGAAATGTGATGATGCATCATGAAAGTACACATAAGATGTGGTTTGCTCAAAGAAAGATCACCCAATTTGGCCATTCCATGTGAAAGTTATGGTACTTTGAATTTAGGCATTTTCTGAAAATGATTTGATCACAACTTGCCAACCACACATGAGAAATTCATGTTCTTGGACTTTTTGGAAAGGTGAGAGCAATATCTACAACTTTCATGTTGGATAAAATTTCATTTGAAGCATTTTTGGATACGTAATTTTGAGGAGGAAAACTTTCCATTTTTGGCAATTTTCAATTACAAGTCACTTTCCATTTTTGGAAAGTTTCCATCTGATTTTATTTTCTTCTTTCTTGATGTTTGAAATGTCAAATGAAACTTGTTTAGACATGAATGAAGTGTCTCTTACTCTCTCCCACCTCCAAATCCATCAATTCAGGCACAGTTGACCACAGTTGACTTTTCTGACTGATAGATGAATTTGGCTATGCACTGATCAAATCGAGCCTCAAACTCCTGATGAAATGGCTCAAGGATGAAACCCTAGCTTCAATAATCTCAATATAATCACATGATGATCCCCATATCCATTATAGACCCCATCTCCTTGCCAAGTCCTGACTGGCCCAATGCAGATGATTCAACTGATTAGGGTTGACCAGTGGTCAAAACCCTAATCCCAAGGAATCTGATCAAGCAATGAATCTCTTGGATGATGACAAGACCATGATGATGATGATGTATCATTTCAACCAAGATAAAGCTCAACCCTCCTTGAGAATCAAGAAACCCTAATTTGAACCACCACCCTCAGATAGTTAGTGATCAGTCCACAAACCCTCAGCTTGAATCTCAACCTCTTATCCTCTGACCAAGACTTAGGAGGATGAATTGCTTGTTGTGGCCATATGATATGCAACATGCTAATGACTAATGACCTAAAAAAATGATATGCAATGTGTTATGCTAGTCCCAAGAGAGGAGAGCAAATTTTGAGGTGTTACACATAGTTGTAAGAATTAAAGCGCCGCCCGAAAAGGCTCTCTTAACAACATATGAGCCTTCATAATTAGGAGTCCATTTCCCCCTAGAATCAGGTTTAAAAGATAGAATCTTCTTGAGCACAAGGTCACCTTCTTTGAACACACGAGGTCTGACCTTCTTATCAAAACTTTTCTTCATTCTTTATTGATATAACTGACCATGACACATGGTAATTAACCTCTTCTCTTCAATCAAATTCAGCTGGTCATACCTGGTCTGACACCATTCAACTTCTGTTAACTTGGCTTCCATCAGCACACGCAGTGATGGGATCTCAACCTCTACCGGGAGCATAACCTCCATGCCATAAATAAGTGAGAAAGGGGTTTCCCCTGTTGAAATGCGGATGGATGTACGATACCCGTGCAAAGAAAATGGGAGCATCTCATGCCAATCCTTGTACGTTACAACCATCTTTTGAATGATCTTCTTGATGTTCTTGTTTGCAGCTTCAACAGCCCCATTCATCTTAGGTCTGTAGGGAGAAGAATTATGATGTGCAATCTTGAAGTCTTTGCAAAGAGCTTCCACCATATTATTATTCAAGTTCGATCCATTATCAATAATAATCTTACTTGGCACATCATACCGACATATAATCTGATTCTTGATAAACCTCAAAATAACTTGCTTGGTTACATTCACATACGATGCCGCTTCAACCCACTTTATGAAGTAGTCAATAGCCACCAAAATGAAACGATGTCCATTCGAAGCTTTCAGTTCAATCATGCCAATCATATCAATTCCCCATATGGAGAAGGGCCATGGAGAGGAAATGACGTTCAACAGTGTCAGAGGAACATGAATTTTATCTACATAAATTTGACACTTGTGGCATTTCTTCACAAACTTGTAACAGTCAGATTCCATTGTCAGCCAATAGTAACCTACTCGCAACATCTTCTTTGCCATAGCATGTTCATTGGAATGAGTACCAAAGGAACCTTCATGGACTTCAGTCATCAATAAGTCTGCTTCGTGTCTATCCAAGCATCTGAGCAGAACCATATAGAAGTTTCTCTTGTACAAAACATCACCATTCAGGTAGAAATTACCGGCTAATCTTCTCAAAGTCTTTTTATCTTTCAAAGATGCCCCAGACGGGTAAATCTGACTTTGGAGGAAACATTTGATATCAAAATACCACGACTTATCATCTTTGACTTCTTCAACAACAAACACATGAGCTGGCCTATCAAGACGCATCACAGTAAAATTGGGAACTTCATTCCAAAACTTCACTATAATCATTGGAGCCAACGTTGCAAGAGCATCTGTCATCCGGTTTTCGTCTCGAGGGATATGATGAAACTCAACCTTTGTAATGAAAGTTGAAATCCCCGCATAATCTCTATATGGTATCAAACCGGGTTAATTCGTCTCCCATTCACCTTTAATCTGATTCACAACTAAAGCTGAATCTCCATAGACGTCCAAATACTTGATTCTGAGATAAATGGCCTCTTCAAGCCCCATAATGCAAGCTTCATACTCAGCCATATTGTTTGTACACTTGAAAGTCAATCTAACTGTAAACGGAAAATGAGTGCCTTGAGGAGTAATAATCACTGCCCCAATTCCATTACCATACTGATTAACAGCTCCATCAAATACCATGCCCCAATGGGAACCAGGTTCTGGCCCTTCTTCAAGCAACGGTGCATCACAATCTTTCATCTTCAGGTACAAGATCTCTTCATCAAGAAAATCATACTGCACTAACTGGTAATCTTCAATTGGTTGGTGAGCCAAATGGTCAGCCAAGACACTACCTTTGACTGCTTCCTAAGATCGGTATTCAATATCATACTCTGATAACAACATCTGCCAACGGTCAATCCTCCCAGGTAAAGCAGGCATCTCAAAAATATACTTGATTGGATCCATTTTGGATATCAACCAAGTGGTATGATTTAACATATATTGACGCAGACACTTAGCAGCCCAAGCCAATGCGTAGCAAGTCTTCTCTAGCATAGAATACCGAGTCTCACAATCGGTGAATTTCTTACTGAGGTAGTAAATTGCATATTCTTTCTTTCCAGTCTCATCTTGCTGACCTAGAACACAACCCATACTCTCATCAAGCACAGTTAAATACATGATTGATGGTCTTCCTTCCACAGGCAGAGACAGAATAGGAGGCTTAATCAGATATTCTTTGATACTATCAAAAGCTTTTTGGCAATCTTCGGTCCAATCATAAGAGTGATCTTTCCGAAGAAGCTTGAATATAGGCGCACATGTGAAGTCATGTGTGAAATGAATCTTGAGATATAATTCAAGCGGCCAAGAAAACCTCTGACTTGTTTCTCAGTTTTGGGTGCAGGCATCTCTTGTATTGCTTTGACCTTAGCAAGATCAACTTCAATACCCTTCTCGCTGACGATAAAGCCCAACAACTTACCGAACGAACACCAAAAGTACACTTATTGGGATTCAAGTGGAGTTTATACTTACTTAAATGTTGGAATAGCTTCAACAAATGCTCAACATGTTCCTCCATCGATTGATTTAGCAATCATATCATCAACATAGACTTCAATCTCTTTATGCATCATATTAAGAAAAAGAGTAGTCATTTCTCTTTGGTAAGTTGCACCAGCATTCTTTAAACCGAAAGGCATCACTCTATAACAGAATGTTCCCTAAGGTGTAATGATGTGGTCTTCTCCATATCTTTGGGTGCCATCTTGATCTGATTATATCAGAAAAATCCGTCCATAAATGAGAAGACTTTGAATTTAGTAGTATTGTCTACCAACATGTCAATGTGTGACAGAGGAAAATCATCTTTCAGACTGACTTTATTCAAATATCTATAATCAACACACATGCGGACTTTTCTGTCCTTCTTCGGAACAGGCACAATATTGGCCATCCATTGCGGATACTTGTAAGACCCTAATTTTGACCCTAAGATCCCTCATGCAATTTCATCATAAGCATTAGCATTGGGATCATACCTTGGCATCCTCCTTACCCCTCTTTCATTGGGTTCTTTTTGGGAGAGATCACCAAGCACCATATGATTCTATCATACTTGTATATTATCATTTGACTAACCAAAATACCAAAAATATGTCTTTGCATTTGCCTAACTCTTTTGTAGGTAGGGCATGATCATCATTGATCTATCAAGTTCACATCTAGGATTTGAGGCACTCAGGACAAAGAGCATAACCATGAATTGATCCAAGAATGGTTATGAGCATCACATATGAGTTCCATTGATTACTACAAGTTATATTGATCAAGTTTGCTTCAAGAGTTTGAGGGTGATTTGCCTTGGAAACCCTAGTTTGACTAGGTATCTTGAGTAACTTCTCCAACAAGCTATCTCACCAATTGATTAAATTTCTGAAGGGACACTAAACAATTCATCATCTTATGCATATATGATCTACCATGAGCCAATAAAGTCAAAATAATTGAAGGTTAGCAAGTTGGTTGATGGTGGTTGGCTAGATGAATTCATCTGATCAAAACTGGGTCTCCCTAGACCATATCTCCTACAATTTTCACCATATGAAAATGATTCCAAGAGAAACGTTACTCTAAATGACATTCCAAACAACTTTAATGTTGAGACCTAGAACTAGTTTTGCTTGGAAAATCATTTTCTATGTTGAAACATTATAGGTCATTTTGTCTAAACCCTAATATGAAACTCAACTTCCCAAGGCCATAACTTGCTCATTTTTTATGATATGAAAGATTTCCAAGTTTCACAATCAAATTCAAAATGTCTACTTCAACTTTTATGTTTATAGTGAGAGCTAATTCAAGTTTTATGAGCATGTGATATGAGGTTACATTATAGGTCATTTTTGACCTATACCATTGAACAAGTGATTTTTCCAAACTTCAAAAATGCATAACTCCATCATTCTAAATCCAAATGACATGAAATTGGTGACCATTTTGAATGTCATTGAAATAACTACATATTTGATGAATACACTTTTCTCATTTGAAGATCACATAAAAAGTTAAGCAAGGTGGAATATTGAGATATATGGCTTGACACTTAGAGAAATTTTCAACATGTTGAAATTTCCAAACTTCCACCTCAAAATTCTCCATGTTCCAAGCTCCAAATTAAAATGTGTTAAACATCAAACTTGTTCCCCTTGATCCAAGCTTTCCAAAGAACCCAAGTTCATGCATTTTGGATGAGGTTTACTAAGTCTGCGCATGGCTTTAACAGGGTTGCATAATTGGAAAAAATCAAACTTCAAAACTTCAGTTCACTTTGCCTTGCCAATAAAGCTTCCATTCAGACTTCATTTGGAATCATTTTGGACCTTTTTGCATTGCATCATGGGCCTGTACATGGCCATGCACTCGTGCCATCAACATTGCTAATTTTGGACAGTTTTTTAAAGTGTGCAAATATCATTTATTCATGCTATAAATACATGACCTCTGTGCTCATTTGAATCACTCTTTGCGCGCTAGCTTTGCCCCCCATTGAAACCCTCTCATTCCAAAGGAAAACCTGATAAATTTCAATTTGAAATTTGAGTTTGAATCTCAACTGTTGGAGTTTCAAAAACTCCAGGATCCAAAGCCTTGCAACCTCACCAATCACTTCCTGCTAGCTTCTCAAGTGTGATCAGATCATGTTTGGAGCAAGCAACATCAAGAACTGCATAGTATTGAAGGTAATTTTCAAACAACTTCATCTATTCGATTCTCACTCAATTCTACTCAATTCTCTTGGATCTTTGGTTGTCTGAAGTCCTACCAATGTAGGCAAGAAGATTGAGTTGCTTAGAGGTCAAATAGAAGCAACTCAGTTGACACACCTCAAAATTCAACTCCTCATATCTTTCTATATATGTGGAGTTAGTTAAAATTGAGGTCAGATTCGTGCTCTATGCTATTTTTTCTTTCAGATCATGTCCTCCTTTTTTATTTTAGTGATGGTTGAGGGTGGACCAGTCCGGTGAGGTCCACCGGAGAAGAAGACCGAAGCTACAGCTCCGGCCGTGCGTTGGCACGTCTCCCAGCCACATGATCTTGCCATTTTATTTTAATCTAAGGCGTTGGTTTTGATTAACACGTGTGTGGCGCGCTGACTAGGTTCCATCATGGAATGCGCGTTGTAGTCCACTTGATCTGCCACCTCAATTAATGAGGGAGATCAAGTGGCTCACGTTTTTTTTCTATTTTCTGATTTTTAGTTTAATCCTTTTACTTTCATTAATTCATATTAATTTTAATATTGATAAAAAAATATGAGAGTTTCAGCAAAAAATTTTAAAAAATTTCTTCTTTCATATTCTGAATTAAAATTAATTTTTGGATCATTATTAATATTTTTCATGATTTAATTGATTTTATGATTATTTTTAATTGTTTAAAAATACTTTTAAGTCTTTAAAAATTCTGAAATTTTTTCTCCAAGGTCCTTTGACCTTGTTTGACCTATGATAAATCTCATGGCCATTTCTTTAGTGTTTTGATGAGGTTTTAGGAATTTGACAAACCATATTTAATTTATATGCATTATTTTAATATATTTAATTTGAATAGTTGTCAATTATTTGTGTTGACCAATTGTGATGACTTGTTTGAGTTTGACTCTTGTTGTTGGGCCTTGGTCAAGGTTGATTTGACTTTGTCAAGTTAATAACATTGGATTTAGGGGATTGATGGAATGTACATTCCATCTCCCAAAATGAATGGATGCTATTAATTTGGTTAAAGTCCTCCTTTGACCAATTTCAGTTTTGATCCATTCCCCTCCCTTTTCATCTCATTCCCATTCTTTATGCATTCATATCATTTGGTCTATGATATCTCAAAGTCCTAAAGCTAGTTGATTGAAAAATCAACATGAGTATGGATGAGATTAGGCCACCTCTTTTGCATATTCTTTTTGTGTGTGGTATGTTTCATGAGCATAGTCCATTATACTATGTCTCAAACATGCATTAACACCAAAATCCTATTGTCCGACCTCAAATAGTTGTGACTTCTACATAAGTCCAATTACGATTGCTTAACATAACGCTAAATTTGTGACACAAAAGGCATAGCATTCTAGTTAGTGAGATTGTAAGTCTCCCCTCTTTCATGGTATTGTGTGGAAACTTGGTCTTTTTTCCTTCCTTTGGAAGATGTCTTGGTTCAAGGATCAATGCTTGTGATAAGTGGGTTGAGTGTTCTCCAAAGAATGACTTAAAAATGAAAAGCAAAGGCAAAACAATACTAACTTCTAACTCATTAACAACTAACTTTTAATTTCAAGCCATTTACTTTAATGTCATTTAATTTTAGCCTTTATTAATTTGTCATTATTCATACCATTCTAATTATTTATGTTAATGCAATTTTCACTTTGTCCATTAGGACCATATTGTGTGATATATCTTGTTTGAGTATACTTTGCTTGCTTGTGTGATCTTTGACCATTAATGTACATAATAACAACAAAAACCCTAAAAAACTTTTGTGTGGACTGTTGGCTTGATCTTGGACAAATGGACTTAGAACTTAGGCAACATACCTATGCTAAAGGACTTGGCCAATGCCAACTTTTGTGAAATCAAGTGCTAACAATTTGAAACTTCATTTGATACATCATTCAAGATCCCTCTGAGTTCATCTGCAACATGACCATTGTGATGCTGTTATTTTGAACCTATGACTTGTGGAATTCATCTGTCACATGGACTATCTTGAAGAAGATAATGGAGTGGCTAAAGCTTGGATGTGGCTATCTTTATTTGATGCCTTTGCTCTTCAAGATTGATATAATTGTGCATTTGTGTGTTGCTTAATTCTAAATATCCAAGGGAATTTGGGGTTTCTATATGGCATTCTTGCATATTGGGTTGCTACCCATCGGTCAGATCTTTTCAACCCTTAACTTTTAATTTTGTACATAGGATTAGTCTCTTCATCCTCTCCCCATTTCTTTAATTTCAAAATCTCTCCCTCCTTTTAAAATTTTCTTTGTTTGAACTTATTTTGGTTCTAAACTTTGACCACTTTGTAAAAAGATAGAAACTTTGGCCTTATGCCATTGCATTTTCAAACTTCTTTTCTTAAAATCAAACTTGTAAATAAACTTAACTATACTTGACTTAAACTTTCAAAAAGCCAAAAAGAACTAACTCATTCAAACCATTTTTAGGCCTTTGTGCCTTTCAAACTTAATTTTTGTTAAAAGCAATGCATCCACTTTGAAATTTATATCACGAACTACGAGGTTTTGATCCCTCATTTTTATGTTGGTACGTAGGCACAAGTCTGAAGGTCTTGTCAAACACAAAAAATATAATTAATTGAATACTTTTCTCATCCCCCAATTCTATTTGTTTGTAAACATCATTTTTGTACAAAATACATATGCATACAAAAAGGGCTCCCTAGGAGTACCTAGGACACTTTGGGTGCTAACACCTTCCCTCTATGTAACCAACCCCCTTACCTGTAATCTCTGACATCTTATTAGTTTTGATTTGAAAACTTCTTACTTTTGGGTTTTGTTCGTACTTTTTCCTTTTTCCCTTGGAAACAATAAAAGCGCGGTGGCGACTCTTGTTATTTGATGTCTAGCTTATCCATAACTTGATGATCATGAATTTACCGCTACAAAAATTAAGTGGCGACTCTGTTGGGGAGTAGTCTCCAGTGGGTTTAGCCTACTTTTTGTATGTATATTTGTATATATGTGATGTTTATATATATGTATGTGTGATGTAATCTGCTTGTTATGCTTGGTGATCTCTGAGTGGTGAGTTAAGTTCTAACCCGAACTTGAGTGCAATTAAGATAGAAGGATGGTATAGTCATGTTCGACTTGTGTGGAGTAGTCCTTAACAAGTTGGCTTGAGATCCATCTGCTCAGTGGGGACCCTTTTGGATTTTGAAATGTCACACAAGTATTTATGGTTAGGCATTACTATCTCTAATTTGGGTCCGAGAAGCTGAGGACCTTAGAACATTTTACCCCTCTTGGCCTATTTAGGACGTAGTGCGGAAACTGTTCATGTGTAAACTTGATAACAGTTGTTACGCGATACTACACTCAGACGAGTTTCTCTTGAGAATATTATGGGTCGATGAGTCAGTCATCTTAACCTATAATATCAGATAGATGAAATTAAGACTCTGGGAACTTTTTAGAACATGATCTACAGGTTTTTATCCTTAGTTCATTCCTTTGGGATGGTTCTTACCCAGACTCCACGCTCGTGATTTACAACAAACCCTTGATTCGTGGTTGATCCAATCAAGTCTTGTTAATATCAATGGAACTTGGGTGTTGATAAGGTGTAAACCATAATCCCCCAAAATGGATGATTGATCTTGACAATGACTCGATTCATCCCTTGACCTTTGTTTGCTTGCCTTGTGTGTGATCCCTTATTTGTGATTGTTGCATTCATGCATTCATGCGCATCATAACATTCATCACACGAAAATTTCAAGGAACTGAGGTATTATTTGCAAATATATTTTCAGACCATGGATTGTGGATGAAGGAACACTAAGAAGTACAGTTTCAGATGTCCCGACTTGAAAGAGTTAAGGAAGCTAGCATCTTTTGTATTAGATCCCTTGGACTTCAAACAATGTCATGGGAAGCTTCTATCTATCTTGTCTGTTGATGTGGTTGAAGGACTTTTGAGTGTATTGGTGCAGTTCTACGATCCTCTCTACCGTTGTTTCACTTTCTCAGATTATCAGCTTGTGCCTACATTGGAGGAGTATTCTCATCTTTTGGGGATACTTATTTCTAATAGAGTTCCTTTTAGTGGATTTTGGAGGAGATTCCCCGATCTAGTCTTATTGCTGAAGCTCTTCACTTGAAGAAGTCTGAGATAGAGGCTCATTGGGTGAAGAAAGGAAGGTTATTTGGGTTGCCATCCGATTTCCTCATCAAGGAAGCTACTACTTTTTCTCAAGCCAGAAGTGTGGATGCTTTTTAATCTATCTTTGTGTTGCTCATCTATGGATTAGCTTTGTTCCCTAACATTGACGATTTTGTTGATGTTAACGCCATTAGACTTTTCTTAATTGAGAATCCTGTGCCTACTTTATTGGGTGATATGTACTTCTCTTTGCATCTAAGGAATTCTAAGGGTAGTGGAACGATCGTATGTTGTATTCCTCTTATATACAAGTGGTTTATTTTGCACTTGCCTCAGACACCTGCTTTTGTGGAGAACAAATAATGTCTATGGTGGTCTCAGAGACTTATGTCTCTCACTAATGATGATATAGTTTGGTATGATCCTTCTTTGGGCAGTTCGGATATTATTGATAGTTGTGGTGAATTCTCTAATGTGCCTCTCATTAGTACACAAGGAGGAATAAACTACAACCCTGCTTTGGATCGTCGTCAACTTGGGTTCCCTTTGAGAGACAAACCTAATCACACTTTGTTAGAAGGTCTTTCCTATCAAGAGGGTAAAGATCCCTAATATTTAAAGCAGAAGATTGTGCATGCTTAGCATAATGTGCATCAGAAAGGAAGATCCGAGCTTGGTCCGTGCAATTGCGTCGAAGAAGAGAGCTTTGGAGTTGAAGATGCCTTATCCTTGTGAAAGACCTATGTATATGGTCGTGGTTGAGCCTATAACTCTCCCTAACCAAGATGTATAGGAGTTGGAAGATGCGCTCGTCAAGATGTAGCAAGAGAAGGATATGTGGGAAGAACGTTTCTGTGCTTTGAGCAAAAAGCATGAAGAGTTGCAATTGGAGTCTAAGGACAAAGATGCATTTATTGAGCTACTTGAAGACCGAGTGATGAAGAGATAGAGAGAGCCAGAGGTTTCATCTTCTAGCATGCCTCAACCTTCTGTTTCTTAGAAGAAGATTATTGATCAGCTTGTTCTCGAGAAGACTCAAGTGAAAGCTTCTTTTGAGACCGAGATCCGTCGCATTCGAAGGAAGTACGCGCCTTTAGCTAGGTCTTCTGACATTGTTGTTAGGGATCCTTAGGATGACTAGTCTCCTTTTCTCTTGTATTTTTCATTTGGTTTCTAAAATTGTACTCAGTGTAATGCTTCCAATTATAAATGAAAATAGATTTTTTGCTCATTATTGCAATTGCTGATATATATATATATATATATATATATATATATATATATATATATATATATATATATATATATATATATATCTACAAATGATATAGTAAGTTCCTTAAAAATAAAAATAAATA
This sequence comes from Lathyrus oleraceus, assembly GCF_024323335.1. Lineage (NCBI taxonomy): Eukaryota > Viridiplantae > Streptophyta > Magnoliopsida > Fabales > Fabaceae > Lathyrus > Lathyrus oleraceus. The sequence continues at coordinate 138,312,164 of NC_066583.1, read as the reverse complement.
AACAAGCATTGCATTTCATGCATCATTTGCATAAGCAGGTTTCCATTTCGTCAGATGTCTCATTGGTGTTTCTTCTATGCTTTAGCCAAGCTGACTCATCGGTACAACACCCGCGCCAATCATCTGAGAATTATGGAGCGTTTAGAGTAAGAGAACAGAGAGCTGAAGGACGAGATCTCCCGCCTGACTGCCATGATGGAGTCAGTTCTTTCCGCTCAGAGACAAGCTTCTCCAACGCCTACAACTCCTCCTCCTTAGAGGACAGTTATTTCAGAGGTGGCTACCTCTACCATGCCTGCTGCTGCCGCCCACTTCGCGCCTACTATGCCTGCCGGATTCCCATGGGGAATGCCGTCCAACTTTATGCCTGAAGGCTTTGCGCCTACTTTCGCTTCCATGCTGACATCTAGCTCGGTCATGTCTGTGCCACCTCCCGTTGTGCACACCTTACCTCGTGTAGAGGACACCATTTATCACTCCAAGCCATCTGAGGGTCCGGATGTTTATGAGAAAATGGATGAAATGAAGGATCAGTTTCTTGAGTTGCACAAGGAATTGAAGACGCTAAGGGGTAAGGACTTGTTTGGAAAGAGTGCTGCTGAGTTGTGTTTAGTGCCCAACGTCAAGATCCCGGTGAAGTTCAAAGTGCCTGAATTTGAAAAGTATAAAGGGAATACTTGTCCACTCAGTCATCTAGTGATGTATGCTTGTAAGATGTCTACTCAGACCGACAATGATCAACTGTTGATTCATTACTTCCAAGATAGTTTGACCGATGCTGCGCTCCGTTGGTATATGGGATTGGACAATGCTAGCATTCACACTTTCAATGACTTGGGAGAGGCTTTTGCCAAGCAGTATAAGTACAACATGGACATGGCACCTGATAGAGACCAGCTGAGGTCAATGTCTCAGAAAGATAAGGAGACATTTAAAGAGTACGCGCAAAGGTGGAGAGAATTGGCTGCCCAGATCACTCCTCCTTTGGAGGAAAAAGAGATGACAAAGATCTTTCTAAAAACCCTGAGTTCATTTTATTATGAATGAATGATTGCTAGTGCCCCCAGTGACTTTACCGAAATGGTAAACATGGGGATGAGGCTTGAGGAAGGGGTCCGAGAAGGACGTTTGTCGAAGGATGAAGCGTTAACGAGCAAGAGATATGGCAGCAATTTTGGGAAGAAAAAGGACAATGAAGCAAATGCAATTTCAAGTGGGAGGTAGAGGAGGCCTCAGATCAGAAGGAATCCACCATCCTGTCAACATCATCATCATGTATCTTCAGTTATCTATGTATTTTCTAATCAACAATCAACAGCAGTTCAGCAACAACAACAACAACCGCAACAACGAACAAACACCTACAATAACAACAATACCAACAATCATCATCAACAGAACTTTGAGAGGAAGAAGGTATCTTTCGACCCGATTCCTATGACTTATGCTGAGCTCTACCCATCTTTGGTTCTCAAGAACCTACTTCAACCGAGAAACCTGCCACAGATTCCAGAACCACTTCCGTGGTGGTATAAGTCTGAACTCCGTTGTGCTTTTCATCAAGGGGCACCCAGACACGACATTGAAAATTGCTATCCACTCAAGTATGAGGTCTAAAAATTGATAAAGAATGGAATTGTGTCCTTTGAGGACCGTGCATCGAATGTCAAAGCAAATCCATTGCCCGCTCATGGGAACTCTTCTGTGAATATGGTGGACGGTTGTCCTGGAGAATTTAAGGTTTTTGATGTGCGGTTTATCCGAAGATCCTTGGTGCAGATGCATAAGGATATTTGTTTGGTGAGTGATTGTGAACATGACCATGATGGTTGTGTTATCTATAGTGTTAATCTGAGGGGTTGCGAAGTTGTGAAAAGGGACATCCAATAACTGATGGATGAAGGCATGATTCAAATTGTTCAATCCCGTCATGTAGATGACGACGTGAATGTCATAATGCCTGTTTTCAAGCAACCTGAGAGGTTGGTAATCCAGTATGATAGCAGTAACAGTAGTCAAAGATCAGTATCGCCGTTGCTAATACAGTTAGCGGGCCCGATCCCGTATTCATCTAATAAAGTTGTGCCATATCAGTATAATGCTACAATGATGAAAGATGGTCAAGAGGTCTCGTTGTCTACGACTAGTTCAGTGGTGAGCATTACTGATGTTACTAAGGTGACCCGCAGTGGTCGAGTGTTTGGGCCGGTGTTCCCAAAAGATAAAGAAGAATCCGTTGTTGGTAAGAAAGCAGAGTTGCCTGTTGTAGATCCGATTGGTGTTTCAAAGGGTAAGTCTGGTGAATCCAACGGCTTGAAGGCTAACGATGATGATGAGGTACTCTGATTGATTAAAAGGAGTGAGTTTAATATGGTGGAGCAGTTGCTCCAAACCCCTTCGAAGATTTCAGTTCTGTCTCTGCTCATGAATTCTGAAGCGCACAGAGAAGCACTGCAGAGAGTTCTGGAACAAGCGTTTGTAGAACATGATGTTATGGTGGATCAGTTCGATCATATTGTGGCTAACATCACTTCCTGTAACAATCTCAGTTTTTGTGATGAAGAACTCCTTGAGGAGGGTAGAAATCATAATCTGGCTTTGCACATTTCTATGAATTGCAAAGAGGATGCTTTGTCAAATGTGCTTGTTGACACCGGGTCGTCACTGAATATGCTTCCGAAGTCAACTTTGTCAAAGCTATCATACCAAGGAGCGCCTATGAGGTATAGCGGTGTAATCGTCAAAGCTTTTGACGGTTCACGCAAGACAGTAATTGGTGAAGTGGACCTTCCAGTAAAGATAGGTCTGAGTGATTTTCAAATTACTTTTCAAGTAATGCATATCCACCCGGCCTACAGTTGCTTATTGGGAAGGCCATGGATCCATGAGGTAGGAGCTGTTACCTCCACTTTGCACCAGAAGCTCAAATTTGTGAAGAATGGAAAACTTGTTATCATTGGTGGGGAAAAGGCGCTATTGGTTAGCCACCTGTCATCTTTCTCTTAAGTTGAAGCTGAGGATGAGGTTGGAACTCCGTTCCAAGCCTTATCTATTGCTGTTGAAAAGAGAGTTGGGGCACCTATGTCCTCATTGAAAGATGCTAAAAAGATTGTTGAAGAAGGCGATGTTGATCAGTGGGGGCGCATGGTAGAGGTCTCCGACAACAAAGGCAGAACCGATTTGGGGTTCCAGAAAGGATCGTCAACTGCAAGGTCTGAAGATATGCAACTTAGCTTCCGTAGCGGAGGGTTCATTCATGGCAATGAACAACACTTAGTTGTTGTGCTAGAGGATGACGAAGAGGAAGACTGCACCAATTTTGTGACGCATGGAAAGGCTTGCAACAATTGGACTGCTGTTGATATTCCTGTTATTTTGCATCGATCTAAGTAATTGCTTTTATGTGTTTTTAAAATCCTTCTCCTATGCCTAAGGGAGAAGTGAACATTGTTTGGGCATTTTCAAATTGATCATTAATAAAATTAATTCTATTCATCCACATCAATGATGTCTTGTTTTTACTTTTTGCTTTATTCTTAAAATGATAATCAGAAAAAAAAACCTAAATAAACAATATAATTGTCCATCTGTATAATATTTGGTCACAAACTCACTTCTCTAAAACCAAAATATCAAATCATTATGCAGGTTGGTTTCTAACCCCATTGAATACAATGATCCTTCTCGTTCTCCAAATTTTGAATTCCCTGTGTTCGAGGCCGAGGAGGAAAGTGATGTAGAAGTGAGTGATGAATTATCTCGTCTTCTTGAGTAAGATGAAAAGACCATTCAGTCGTTCAAAGAGCAGACTGAGCTAGTCAACTTAGGTTCCAAGGATGATGTGAAGGAAGTCAAGATTGGGTCTCGCCTGTGTCCAGATGTTAAGAAGGGGTTGATTGATCTTCTTCGAGAGTATTCAGATATGTTTGCTTGGTCCTATCAAGACATGCCTGGTTTGGATTATGAGATTGTGGAAAATAGATTGCCGTTGAAGCCAGAATGCCCGCCAGTCAAGAAGAAGTTGAGAATAACGCATCCTGATATGGCTTTGAAGATCAAAGAGAATGTGCAGAAGTAGATTGATGTTGGTTTCCTCGTGACCGCTGAGTATCCGCAATGGGTGGCCAATATTGTGCCTGTGCCAAAGAAAGATGGAAAAGTCCGCATGTGTGTCGATTATCGAGATTTGAATAAAGCTAGTCTGAAAGATGATTTCCCTCTGCCACACATTGATATGTTGGTAGACAATACTGCTAAGTTCAAAGTCTTTTCGTTTATGGATGGATTTTCCGGATATAATCAGATCAAGATGGCACCCGAAGATATGGAGAAGACTACATTCAATACACCTTGGGGAACATTCTGTTATAGAGTGATGCCTTTCGGTTTAAAGAATGCTAGTGTAACATACCAGAGAGCAATGACCACTCTTTTTCATGATATGATGCATAAAGAGATTAAGGTTTATGTCGATGACATGATTGCTAAATCAATTGATGAAGAGGAACATGTTGAGCATTTGTTGAAGCTATTCCAGCATTTGAGGAAGTATAAACTCTGCTTGAATCCCAATAAGTGTACTTTCGGTGTTCGTTCTGGTAAGTTGTTGGGCTTTATTGTCAGCGAGAAAGGTATTGAAGTTTATCCTGCCAAGATCAAAGCAATACAAGAGATGCATGCGCCTAAAACTGAGAAGCAAGTCAGAGGTTTTCTCGACCGCTTGAATTACATCTCCAGATTCATTTCACACATGACTGCAACATGTGCGCCTATATTCAAGCTTCTTCAGAAAGATCAGTCTTGTGAATGGACCGAAGACTGCCAGAAAGCTTTTGACAGTATCAAGGAATATCTGCTTGAACCTCCGATTTTGTCTCCACCCGTTGAAGGAAGACCATTGATCATGTATTTGACTGTACTCGAAGATAGTATGGGTTGTGTTCTTGGTCAGCAAGATGAGACTGGAAAGAAAGAATTTGCAATTTACTACCTCAGTAAGAAGTTCACTGACTGTGAGACTTGGTATTCTGTGCTTGAGAAGACTTGTTGCGCATTGGCTTGGGCTGCTAAGCGTCTGCATCAGTATATGTTAAATCATACCACTTGGTTGATATCCAAAATGGATCCAATCAAGTATATATTTGAAAAGCCTACTTTAACTGGGAGGATTGCCCGTTGGCAGATGTTGTTATCAGAGTATGATATTGAATACCGATCTTAGAAAGCGATCAAACGTAGTATCTTGGCTGACCATTTGGCCCACCAACCAATTGAAGATTACCAGTCAGTGCAATATGATTTTCCTGATGAAGAGATTTTGTACCTGAAAATGAAAGATTTTGATGAACCATTGCTTGAAGAAGGGCCAGAACCTGGTTCCTGTTGGGGCATGGTATTTGATGGAGCCGTTAATCAATATGGAAATGGCATTGGGGCAGTGATTATTACTCCTCAAGGCACGGATATACCATTTACAGCCAGATTAACTTTCAAGTGTACAAACAACATGGAAGAATACGAAGCTTGCATTATGGGGCTTGAAGAGGCCATGAATATCAGAATCAAATATTTGGATGTCTTTGGAGATTCCGCTTTGGTTGTGAATCAAATCAAAGGAGAGCGGGAGACGAATCAACCCAGTTTAATACCCTATAGAGATTATGTGAGGAGGATTTCAACTTTCTTTACATAGGTTGAGTTTCATCATATACCTTGAGATGAAAACCGAATGGCAGATGCTCTTGCAACGTTGGCATCAATGATTATAGTGAAGTATTGGAATGAAGTTCCCAATTTGTTTGTGATGCGTCTTGATAGGCCAACTCATGTGTTTGCTGTTGAAGAAGTCAAAGATGAGAAGCCGTGGTATTACGACATCAAGTGTTTCCTCCAAAGTCAGATTTACCCATCTGGGGCATCTTTGAAAGATAAGAAGACTTTGAGAAGATTAGCCGACAATTTCTACTTGAATGGTGATATACTATACAAGAGAAACTTCGACATGGTTTTGCTCAGATGCGTGGATAGACACGAAACAGACTTGTTAATGACTGAAGTACATGAAGGTTCCTTTGGTACTCATTCCAATGGACATGCAATGGCGAAGAAGATGTTGCGAGCAGGTTACCATTAGCTGACAATGGAATCTGACTGTTGAAAATTTGTGAAGAAGTGCCACAAGTGTGAAATATATGCTGATAAAATCCATGTTCCTCTGACACTATTGAATGTTATTTCTTCCCCATGGCCTTTCTCCATGTGGGGAATTGATATGATTGGGATGATTGAGCCCACAGCTTCGAATGGACATCGTTTCATTTTGGTGGCAATTGACTACTTCACAAAGAAGCGGCATCGTATGCAAATGTAACCAAGCAAGTTGTCGTAAGGTTTATCAAGAATCGGATAATATGTCGTTATGGTGTGCCAAGTAAGATCATTACTGATAATGGATCGAACTTGAATAACAATATGGTGGAAGCCCTTTGCAAATATTTTAAGATTGCACATCATAATTCTTCTCCCTACAGGCCTAAGATGAATGAGGCTGTTGAAGCTGCAGATAAGAACATTAAGAAGATTATTCAGAAGATGGTTGTCACGTATAAAGATTGGCATGAGATGCTCCCATTTGCTTTGCATGGGTATCGTACATCCGTCCGCACTTCAACAGGGGAAACCCCTTTCTCCCTTGTATATGGTATGGAAGCAGTGCTCCCCGTAGAGGTTGAGATTCCTTCATTATGTGTGCTCATGGAAGCCAAGTTGACTGAGGCTGAATGGTGTCAGACGAGGTTTGACCAGTTGAATTTGATCGAAGAGAAGAGATTGACTGCCATGTATCATGGTCAGTTATATCAGCAGAGAATGAAGAAAGCTTTTGATAAGAAGGTCAGACCTCGTGTGTTCAGAGAAGGTGACCTTGTGCTCAAGAAGATCTTATCATTTAAACCAGATTCCAGGGTAAAATGGACTCCTAATTATGAAGGCCCATATGTTGTTAAGAGAGCCTTTTCAGGCGGTGCTTTGATTCTTACAACTATGGATAGTGAAGAGTTCACTCGTCCTGTGAACGCAGATGCAGTCAAGAAATACTTCGCCTAAAAAGAAAAGAACAACTCGCTAAGTTGAAAACCCAAAAGGGCGGCTTAGGCAAAAATGAGCGTCTCGGTGGATTGAAAACCCGAAAGGGCAATCCAGGCAAAAATTAGAGGCAAAAAACAGAAAGAATTTCCCGATAAGTTGAGTACCCCACCTTGGGGAAACTTATGCAAATTTAGGGATTATGGCAAGTTACTGCATTCTGCTGATCTTCAATTTTGGAGAACTTTGAGCACAAGGGTTGACGTCGATTCGTAATCCCAGTAATGGTCAAGAGCACAGTGGATATCAAGGGTTGGTAGAAAGATTAAGGATCATTTGTATTCAATGTAACCCTTTTCCATGTAAATTACCATTTTCAACTTTGTAAAAATCTATGGAGTCTTGTCATTTACAGACTACCATCCCATTAAATAAAGTTGAGCTTTTGTCCAATTGTTTCTACTCTTATTTACTTCAGCCAATAGTTTAAATTTTATTATGATCATTTTGGAAATTTAAAACTTTTAATCAAAATCATTTTTTTTCAAAACATATAAAAGCAAGAATTCTTCAAAGCAATTAAAAGGAAGTATCGACAGCACTTCAAAGAACAACAAGTCCTTAAGTGCTAAACATTAGAGGTTCCCTAAGCAGTTAACCCTTCGGGTATCCCTAGTTATTTGTGTTGATCCGGTTCCCCTGCGAAGCGTTTGTTCCCTAGCAGAACTCCGATTCTTTGATTCAGTACCTTGCAGCGTGTTAGTTTCCCGGCAGTGTTTCTGTGTTCCCCAACGGAGATCGCGTTTATTCAGCAGGGTTGGTCTTCAGTAGAGTAAGATGTTTTCCCCAGTAGATCGCGTTGGTTCCCCGCCAGTCACCACTCGACTCGCTCCCAGTCAGATTTTCCTCCTGGTTTATGAGTGGCTGCTTTGTGTTTATATTCTGTATGGTTGTCTCCCATTTGATATGGTGTTGACCTAAATTTCCTTGCAGACTCGATAACATTTCCTTTCCTCAGCAGATCTCCTCTTCCCTCGGCTAGATTCGAGCCTTTGGGTTGTTGATCTCTCTGTTCACCAGCAGTTATCTCCCTCTTTTTGTGGATTGACTGAGGATTGTACCGATGATTCAAAATTCTTTGCGACACCTTTGTATCCTTTGTGATCATTTTGTCAGCATAATCATCATATATACATATACATATACATTCATATAATTTCATAATTACATATTTGCATCATCATATTTGATTAACTTGTTGGTTTAAGATTCTCATTCTCTATATGGCGGTACTTTATCCCCATACAAGTTCGGTGTCTGTCCTCCCTTAATTGTAGAGTGTCAGCCCCTTAGGCAGAAAGACTTTAACCTTTATCCTCTTCTCCACTGAGTTGTTTCCTCATGGATGGTCATTACTTCAGTTCCTTTCCAGTTGTTTATCTGGATGGAACCTCTTCCCTTGAGTTATGTCCTCATTGGGTTGAGTCTTGATTGATTGTTTCTTTCTAGCTCTTACCTAGATAAACGTTTTGAGTCTTCTAGGAGCTTATTACCCAGTAACTGGTAATATTCTTCTTAGTTTGCAGTTTGTTACTTCTTGCCCAATACCCGACAAAAGTATCCCAGTTTCCCAGCGGTGGAGTCCCCGGTGGAATCATTTATTTCTGATTCCCCAGGAAGTATATCCTTGATATGTTCACCCAAACCGGTGACAGATATCTTTCTTTCCCCTGCCTGAGTCTATCCTTGATATGTTCATCCTAACCGATGATGGATATTCTCATCTTTGGTATTCTACCTAGTAAAAAGGGTGGTTGTAATCTCTATTTTGTTCCCTAGAGAGTTAATCCTTGATATGTTCATCTTAACCGATGACAGATTTCCTTCTCCTTATGGTATTCTACCCAGTAACCGGTAGTTATAAACCCTACTTTTTCCCGCAGAGTTTATCCTTGATATGTTCATCCTAACCAGTGACGGATTTTCTCTTTGATGGTATTCTATCTAGTAACTGATAGATGTAATTCCTATTTTCTCCCCTCACAGAGTTTATCCTTGATATGTTCATCTTAACCGGTGATGGATTTTCTCTTTGATGGTCTTCTATCCAGCATTCGATAGATGTAATTCTACTTTGTTGTTCAGTTAGTATATCCTTGATATGTTCATCCTAACCGATGACGGGTGTCCTCCTTGACAGTCCCAGGAAAGTCTATCCTTGATATGTTCATCTTAACCGATGACAGATTTTCTTCCCTGTTGAGTCTATCCTTGATATGTTCATCCTAACCGATGACGGATATTCTCACCTTTGGTCTTCTGCCCAGTAACTGGTAGTTGTAAATCCTATTTTTTGTGATTTCCCCAGCAAGGCTATTCTTACCCAGTAACCGGTAATGAATACTCCCTCCTGACTTTTCTCAGCGAGTCATCCTTGATATGTTCGTCCTAATCAATGACGGATGTCCTCTCTGTCAGATCTTTATTATATCTTCACCCAGTAACGAGTAGTAGATAATAGGTTTCTGCTCCTCTTGTGTTGAAATTTATTTCTTCCCCAGTTGAGTTGAGTGCGCATTTCCTTAGTGAAATCGCTTTTCCTGCATGATTCAAGTATTTCAGTTTTATCTTGACTTACTCGTATCCCCTGCATATGTTGTTGTTTTCCCGGCTAAGTCTTTCCATTTTGTATGGAATTCCTCGAGTCCCCCAGTAGTTTTAAGTCGTAGCCTGGCCTACGCATAACTCCTTTATCCCCCAGAGTCTTTGTCTCCCTAGTGAGTTTTCCTTATGGAATACATTATATTCCTGTAGATTTTCGGTCTCTTTGATTTCTTTTCCTTTGTGGCAATATTCCCCCATAGAGCATTAACTTTTACATTCATATCATATGCATCATGAGGTCTCTTAGGGACCAAAATTTGTTTCTATATGTTGTTATTTAAGCCCATTCTACTGAGTCGACATGAAGATTTTTACCTTCGCCTCCTCAGTTAGAATATCCTTAAATAGGGGCAGCTGTAAGACCCCAATTTTGACTCTAAGATCCCTCATGCAATTTCATCATAAGCATTAGCATTGAGATCATACCTTGGCATCCTCCTTACCCCTCTTTCATTGGGTTTATTTTGGGAGAGATCACCAAGCACCATATGATTGTATCATACTTGTATATTATCATTTTACTAACCAAAATACCAAAAATATGTCTTTGCATTTGCCTAACTCTTTTGTAGGTAGGGCATTATCATCATTGATCTATCAAGTTCACATATAGGATTTGAGGCCCTCATGACAAAGAGCATAACCATTAATTGATCCAATAATGGTTATGAGCATCATATATGAGTTCCATTTATTACTACAAGTTATATTGATCAAGTTTTCTTCAAGAGTTTGAGGGTGATTTGCCTTGGAAACCCTAGTTTGACTAGGTATCTTGAGTAACTTCTCCAACAAGCTATCTCACCAATTGATCAAATTTCTCAAGGGACACTTCAAAATTCATCATATTATGCATATATGATCTACCATGAGCCAATAAAGTCAAAATAATTGAAGGTTAGCAAGTTGGTTGATGGTGGTTGGCTAGATGAATTCATTTGATCAAAACTGGGTCTCCCTAGACCCTATCTCCTATAATTTTCACCATATGAAAATTATTCCAAGAGCAACGTTACTCTAAATGACATTCCAAACAACTTTTATGTTGAGACCTATAACTAGTTTTGCTTGGAAAATCATATTCTATGTTGAAACATTATAGGTCATTTTGTCTAAACCCTAATTTGAAAGTCAACTTCCCAAGGACATAACTTGCTCATTTTTTATGAGATGAAATATTTCCAAGTTGAAAAATAAAATTCAAGATGTCTACTTCAACTTTTATGTTTGGAGTGAGAGCTAATTCAACTTTTATGAGCATGTGATAGGAGGTTACATTATAGGTCATTTTTGACCTATACCATTGAACAAGTGATTTTTCCAAACTTCAAAAATGCATAAACCCATCATTCTAAACCAAAATGACATAAAATTGATTACCATTTTGAAGTTCTTTGAAAGAGCTACAACTTTTATGAAGACACTTTTCTCATTTGAAGCTCACATAAAAAGTTAAGCAAGGTGGAATATTGAGATATATGGCTTGACACTTAGAAACATTTTCAACATGTTGAAATTTCCAAACTTCCACCTCAAAATTCGCCATGTTCCAAGATCCAAATGAAAAAGTGTTGAACATCAAACTTGTTCCCTTTGATCCAAGCTTTCCAAAGAACCCTAGTTCATACATTTTGGATGAGGTTTGCTAGGTCTGCGCACGGCTTTAACATGGCTGCATAATTGGAAAGAATCAAACTTCAAAACTTCAGTTCACTTTGCCTTGCCAATCAAGCTTCCATTTAGACTTCATTTGGAATCATTTTAGACCTTTTTGCATTGCATCATGGGCCTGTACATGCCCATGCACTCGTGCCATCAACATTGCTAATTTTGGACAGTTTTTTAAAGTGTGCAAATATCATTCATTCATGCTATAAATACATGATCTCTGTGCTCATTTGAATGACTCTTTGCGCGCCAGCTTTGCCCCCCATTGAATCCCTCTCATTCCAAAGGAAAACCTGATAAATTTCAATTTGAAATTTGAGTTTGAATCTCAACTGTTGGAGATTAAAAAACTCCAGGATCCAAAGCCTTGCAACCTCACCAATCAGTTCCTGCTAGCTTCTCAAGTGTGATCAGATCGTGTTTGGAGCAAGCAACATCAAGAACTGCATAACATTGAAGGTAATTTTCAGAAAACTTCATCTCTTCGATTCTCAATCAATTCTACTCAATTCTCTTGGTTCTTTGGTTGTCTGAAGTCCTACCAATGTAGGCAAGAAGATTGAGTTGCTTACAGGTCAAATCGAAGCAACTCAGTTGACACACCTCAAAATTCAACCCCTCATATCTTTCTATATATGTGGAGTTACTTAAAATTGAGGTCAGATTCGTGCTCTATGCCATTTTTTCTTTCTGATCATGTCCTCCTTTTTTATTTTAGTAATGGTTGAGGGTGGACCAGTCCGGTGAGGTCCACCGGAGAAGAAGACCGGAGCTACAGCTCCGGCCGTGCGTTTGCACGTCTCCCAGCCACATGATCTTGCCATTTTGTTTTAATCTAAGGCGTTGGTTTTGATTACCACGCGTGTGGCGCGCTGACTAAGTTCCATCATGGAACGCGCGTTGTAGTCCACTTGATCTGCCACCTCAATTAATGAGGGAGATCAAGTGGCTAATGTTTTTTGCTATTTTCTGATTTTTAGTTTAATCCTTTTATTTTCATTAATTCATATTAATTTTAATATTGATCCAAAAAATATGAGAGTTTCACCAAAATTTTTCAATAATTTCTTCTTTCATATTCTGAATTAAAATTATTTTTTGGATCATTATTAATATTTTTCATGATTTAATTGATTTTATGATTATTTTTAATTGTTTAAAAATACTTTTAAGTCTATAAAAATTCTGAAATTTTTTCTCCAAGGTCCTTTGACCTTGTTTGACCTATGATAAATCTCATGGCCATTTCTTTGGTGTTTTGATGAGGTTTTAGGAATTTGACAAACCATATTTAATTTAAATACATTATTTTAGTATTTTTAACTTTAATAATTTCCAATTATTTGTGTTGACCAATTGTGATGACTTGTTTGAGTTTGACTCTTTTTGTTGGGCCTTGGTCAAGATTGATTTGACTTTGTCAAGTTAATATCATTGGATTTAGGGGATTGATGGAATGTACCTTCCATCTCCCAAAATGAATGGATGATATTAATTTGGTAAAAGTACTCCTTTGACCAATTTTAGTTTTGATCCATTCCCCTCCCTCTTCATCTCATTCCCATTCTTTATGCATTCATATCATTTGGTCTATGATATCTCAAAGTTCTAAAGCTAGTTGATTGAAAAATCAACATGAGTATGGATGAGATTAGGCCACCTCTTTTGCATATTCTTTTTGTGTGCGGTATGTTTCATGAGCATAGTCCATTATACTATGTCTCAAACATGCATTAACACCAAAATCCTATTGCCCGGCCTCAAATAGTTGGGACTTCTACATAAGTCCAATTACGATTGCTTAACATAGCGCTAAATTTGTGACACAAAAGGCATATCATTCTAGTTAGTGAGATTGTAAGTCTCCCCTCTTTCATGGTATTGTATGGAAACTTGGTCTTTTTTCCTTCCTTTGGAAGATGTCTTGGTTCAAGGATCCATGCTTGTGATAAGTGGGTTGAGTGTTCTCCAAAGAATGACTTAAAAATGAAAAGTAAAGGCAAAACAATACTAACTTCTAACTCATTAACAAATAAATTTTAATTTTAAGCCATTTACTTTAATGTCATTTAATTTTAGCCTTTATTAATTTGTCATTATTCATATCATTCTAATTGTTTATGTTAATGCAATTTTCACTTTGTCCATTTGGACTATATTGTGTGATATATCTTGTTTGAGTATACTTTGCTTGCTTGTGTGGTCTTTGACCATTAATGTACATAATAACAACAAAAACCCTAAAAAACTTTTGTGTGGACTGTGTAGCGGGGTATTCGTTACCATTAGAGATATTGACTAAATCCAAGGTAAATCATACAAGTCGAGTCGCCACCGCACTTCTATTTATCCAAAGGAATGGTTAGAAAGCGAACAAAAACCTAAAAGTTTTATCAAATCAAAAACTAGTAAAAGAGAAACAGAGATCTGGATAAGGGGGTTGGTTATGCAATGGGAAGGTGTTAGGCACCCAAAACATCCTAGGTACTCCTAGGGAGCCCTTTTCACACTTGTTGTAAGATTGTTGTTTTGTGAAAGTTTATTTGTGCAAACATGATTGAAGAGATGAGAAGAAAATATACAAGTTATTTACATTTTGTGTTTGAATGGATGAACCCATTGCCTACGTACCATCTTAAAAAAGATTAGGATCAAAACCTCGTAGTTCGGGGTAAAAATCTCAAAAATGAGTTGGTGAATTGATTGGTCCAAAAGCCTTAAGGTCTTTTGTTATCAAAGGGAGAAAACTCAACCTAAAACCACAAATCCACCATGTGAGGATAGCTTCAACATGCTAGTGAGGGGTTAACCCTATAATAAGCATGGAAGACTCATTGTCCATCACTAAGGATATAGGTGAGTATTATATCTACCACCAAGATAACTCAAACCTAACAGCTAAAGGTTATGAAAAATTTGATTAAGGAAGTGGCCATTGGGACCACAAAAAGATATTTGAATGGGTTATATTTACCAATTAGAAGTATATATAAAATGGTCAAAGTTGACTTAAAGATTCAATTCAAAATAAGTATTATGAAAAGAAAGTTTGAAAATCAAAAGCATAAGGCTTAGGTTTCTAATGTTGAAAACAAATGTTAGATGTTTGCACAAAAGTTTGGCTTGGGTTAGAGTGGAGGGAAGAAGAAGAATGGCTAAGATCCTAAGCAATGCAAAAAGGTGAGGGATAAGAAATAAAACCACAAAGGGAGTCCCTCTCTTGAGATCATATTGATGATCCAAGTAGCTCCCATCCTTTGGAATAAGCAATCACAAGCATAAACTCAAGCAATCAACAATCAAATAAACTCTTGGAAAGACTCCTCAATGTATCTTGGATCTCTCTCTCTTAGAAGCTCATGGCAATGGTTCCTCAAGCTTGAATCAAGATGGAATCCCTAGCACAAGAACACACACATCAAAAAGTTCTATATGAACAAACAAGGAATGGACAAGAGGAGTTTAGAAATGGGTCCTTTCAAAGTTCATCTTCAAGCTTAAGCATTCTAAAGGCTCAATGCCTAGTTGCTCTTTGACTTTTATAGCACTCTAAAGGCCCAATGCCTAGTTGCTCTTTGACTCCAAATTTGCATAGGGAAAGTCCTAAAGTCTAAGTCCATTTTGTCCAATTCTTTGCATTTGGTTCACAACCATCAAAACAAAACACAAGCACAATAATATATACACAATTATGTGCTCAAGTGAGCAAAAGGCAAATGGCATTAACATAAACATGTGCTCCAATGAGCAAAGGAAAAAGCAAATGAATAATATGTGCAAGAATGGTAAATTGCATAAAAGTAAAGTGCATAAAGTAAATGTTAATTGTTAATGATTAGTGTTAGTAGTTAGTGTGCCATAAGGCAAATTTAGCGCTATGTTAAGCAATCATAATTGGACTTATGTAGAAGTCACAACTATCTGAGGCTGGTCATAATAATGTAGGCAACAATACAAGTTAGAAGTCTTGATTAGTGAACCTAGTTCCAACAACTTGCCATGCCAAAAAGAAGAGAATTGATCTTGTATTGGTTTAAGTCCTTTGCATGATTTAGGAAATAACCTATCCTTAATGCAAAGCCATTCACTTGATCAATTGATCAAGATGAATTAGATTTGGATCAAGGAAGATTAAGTCTCCCTAATCAATGCTAACTTATCAACCTTCAACTCATTGATCAAAAAGAAAAAAGAAGAAGAAGAAGAAAGAGATGAATAATGGAAAAGGGAAATGGAAAGAATAAAGTGCATAAGGTGAAATCAAATGTACCAATCCATATGCGTTGACCAAATGACATTGAAAGTCAAAGTCAAACAATGAAAATCAGAAATGAGATGAAGATTGGAGGTTAAACAATAAACAAAATATTTTTGGCATTTTTAATATTAAAATAAACTTGAATTAAAATAAAAGAAAGGTCAAACTTCAAAATCAGTTCAAATCAACCTTGAGAGGTCCAAGTGATTTATCCCAAGTTCAACAAGGTCAAACAAAGTTTGACAAAAAATTTCAGCATTTTTAAAAGTCAGAAACTATTTTTAATCAATTAAAAATGAATAAAAATAACCTAATTGAACTAAAATCTCAAATAAATCTCAAATCAATTAGAAAATTGATGAGAATATTTTTCATAGATCCATCATCATTCAAATAGGTTAGGAAAATATTTTTGTATTTTTTGAATATAAAAAACTATTTAAAATGAATTAAAAATAACCAGAAAAGAGAAAATTCACAAAAAATACCAAATGACAAAATAAAAAATATTAAAAATCAAAATTAGAAACTAGAAATTATTGGGAGAAGAATGCAATTGGTCCCATAATTTTTGGATTTAAAATGAAGAAGATATGATTTTTTGAAAATAATGGAAATAAAAGAAATAAAATCAGAAAATAGAAAAATATGGAAAATCAGGGAGCGCACGATCCATTTCATTAAATGACGTGGACAACATCAAAGGCTCAGAGGCGCGCTTCCATCATGTTCTCAAGTCCAACGCGTAACACCTAGCATTAATAAAAGTCAAAAGATCCAAGGGCTAGGATATAAACTGGAAATCAGATCCAACGATCCACAACGCATCTGGCAAAGGGACGGCCACCAGAGCCACCTCCTTCTCCGGTGAGAATGAAGATTCCGGTGACATTTGCAGGTTTCAAAAGCTTAACCAAAATACACGATCCATACATCATTGGAAAGCTGGGATGATGTACATCATCCCTGTACCACTCAATTCCACTCTAGATCTCTTTATTGAGAGAAATCAGAGATGGAAATTCTGTGATGTTCATGTGAACTTGATGGGTTTCAAAAATTAAATGCACAGTAATGATGCCTCTATTGAGAGGACTTCAGTCAACACAAAATCTAAGCAAATAGATCAATAGATGATGAGTTTCGAAGAAAAAACCAGTTGAAGAACAACCTTGGATTCTGGAGATTTGAGCTTGCTTCTTTGCTTCCTTTGGCCAAACAGAAGATCAATGGAGTATGAGAGAGAGGTTTAGGAGCTTTAGATCCAAAGATTCAACCAGATGTAGTTGAATTTTAGATCTGAAAAAAATGAAGAAAAGTGAAATAGCTCCTTTGGTGAGAGGTTAGGTTTTAAGTTCTGCAGCATTTCAGGTTGATTCATGGATCAAATTTGAATGGAGTGAGGCTCTTATTTATAGATGGAATGGCAAGGTAAGTGTGATCAAAGTCGTGTGCATGGAATTGGATGTTCATTGCATGGGCTTGCATGATCATTCAAAAGGCCCAAATTTAATGCCAAATGCAATCTGAAATCATACCAAAGTGAAATGGACGTGTAATCTGAATGGTAATTGCTTGTGCATGGAATTTTGAGGTGTTATGCATAATTGAACCAAAAACTTTTCCTCTTCGAAAATACCATTTGCCAAATCCAAACATGATCATGTGAGTAATGGTTGGAAAGGTTTTGATGTAAGGAACAATTGTTATGTTGGGCAAAAATCCATTTGAAATGTGGAAATTGGTGAAATTTGAGTTTAAAGTGCAAAGTGCATAACATATAAAGGCAAAGTTTCTAAATTTGGCCAATGTTCAAGGCCTTCTATTTTGATGATGCAAGCCTGAAATGAAAAAACCTCTGACATTAATGTTGTAGACCTCTTCAAGAAAATCAAAATGGACTTAAATTTTGCATCAATTGGATTTTTGATGAAAGAGTTATGGGCACTTGAAGTTGGACTTTTTTGCCTTTTAATGCATTTGGTCCAAAGGGACCTATACTGTCTTGCATTATCACATGTATTTCCTTTGATATTTTGAAATTTTGTTCAACATAACATTTGAAGTAGACATCTTAAGCTTTCCAATGCATTTTATCCCACCTCAAAATAATAAAAAATTAATGAGTTGTGTCCTTGGGAAGTTGACCCAAAATTAGGGTTTCAGTCAAAATGACCTATAATGTCTGGGTATGGATGATGACCTTCCGAGCTTTTAATCAATTTTTGATGAACATTAAAGTTGTTCACATTGTCCTTAAGAACACTTTTGCTTTTGGAATCATCTCCATTTGACCAACACATAAAACGTTATGTCTCAGTGCATTTCAAAATAGTCAGATGAATTGACTGATCAACTTCTCAAGTCCACAACCCATATCTTGATGAATTGATGATTTAGGACACTCAAATAAGTTCAAATATGCATGAAATTATGAATTAAAGAACTTCCCTTGATTGCATTTGATCATAGGCTGAGGTTGCTTCAAGAGCAAGGCATTGTGGCACACAGATGAACTAGGGTTTCTTTGGGGAACAAACCTCAAACCCTTTGACTTGCTTTGATCAAAATGATGAATTGAGATGCTAGGGAGGCATATTTGATGGATGAGAGCTTTGGGGACCATTACCATGCTTGCTATCATTTTTACTTGGCCATATCTTTGTACCAATGATCTCCTTGAAGCTCTTGACCTTGTGATTGCTTAAGCTACAAACAAAAGATGTCAGTGACATATTTTTTGTGCTTTTGGTTAGTAAACAAAATAAGAAAAGCAATGATATACAATTCAAGCATGCTTGGTGATCTCAAACCACTCACAAGAGATCCCACCCAAAGGCAAATGGAACCAAGATGCTTATAATCCTTGAGGCAATGCAAATGCAATGTTATGATACCATGAGGGATCTTAGGGACAAAATTGGGGTCTTACAGATGCCCCTATTTAAGGTCATTCTAGCCGGAGAAGTGAAGGTTAAAATCTTCGTCTCGACGGGGTAGAATGGGCTTAAATAATAACAAAGAGACGAATTTTGGTCCCTAAGAGACCTCATGATGCGGATGTATGTATGCAAACGGTAATACTCTGTGGGGAGATGTGTCCACAAAGGCAAAGATCAAGAGGAATTTAATAATCCCTATGAATAATTCATTCTATGGGGCAGAGACTCTACTGGGGAGTAAAAGGATGAAAATGCGTGAGCAGGTCACGACTTAAAAACTTGCTGAGAGACACGGAGAGAATCCATGAAATAAATCAATGGAAGGACTCGAGCTGACTCGAAGATGCATGTATTGGGGAATATGCCAATACAGCAAAATTATCCGTAATGGATACTTCGGATAAAAATCCGGACTTAAGTGGAGATGTCCACTAAGGACTCAACTGAGGAAAACAAATGAGGTATTACCAGTTACTGGGTAATAAGCTCAAAAAGAGATCATGAGATCCCACCGGTATAAGGGTGAGGGAAAAACATGCTCCAGGAGAATGAATATCTAAGACCGGTATAAGGGTGAGAGATATCAATCAACCAAATCATCTGAGGAAGACCTAAAAGGTATATTTCGACTCAGGAAAATCTGACTCCACAGGGGACAAAAAGTCATAATAGGGAGCAGAAGGAGGGAATACCAGGGATGCCGGTTACTGGGCATATAATAGGTGACCATCCAAAGCATGAATTGGGGGATATTCCCAAAACACTCATCATCCAAAAGAGGGCTAAAAGTAAGCTCGATTATGGGATGTACATTCGATTCCCAAAAAGGGATACGAACTACTCAACTGGGGAAGAACAAAAGGCTTCGACCAAAGAGTGCATGAGATATATTATCTATTACCGTCAGAACGTAGATAATATACTCGCATGGAAGATTATCCACAACCGGTTACTGGGTTAATAAAGGATAAATCGACCGACAAAGAAAGGCATCGGGATACCGAAACTAGGTAGATAATGATGACCACTCAAGGGGAGCAATAAACATTACCGACAACCGGTATGTGAAAGATAACTTGCTGGGGATAAACTGCATAATCAGAGCAATTATCCAAAAGAAAGAGGGACTATCAACACCAAATATTGGATAATGATAATCGTCAAGGAGGGGACTACATCTACCAGATACTGGGTAGAAAACCACGGAAGAGTAACCGTCATCGATTATGATGAACAAAAGGTTAACTCTGCAAGGGAAAGAAAAAAGGGTTTACAGCTACCGGTATAAGGGTAGAAAACCACAGACTCCGTCGGGGATAAGATGAATGATTACTAATTACTGAGCAATTATTCATTTACCACAGGGAAGCGCAGGAAACAGTCACAAAAGGCCAATCTAGGATCAAACTAAAGAGGCAAACTAAATCAAGGCTCGTCCCAGTGAGGATATAACTCAATAGGGAAGCCTATCCCAATATATGTTGGGAAGGAACAGAAACAACCATTATCCACGAGGATATAACTCGATGGGGAATATGAAAGGAAAGATAAACACTTTCTACTTAAGGGGCTGACTCTACATGGGGAGATCAGACACCGACATCTGCTTGGGGAAGCGTATTACCCACTAGCAGGGATAACAAACAAAGATATATGGCAAAGAATGCAATCATGAATATCTGAATGTTATGTGCACGCATGCATGGTTTATGTATGATGAATGCTGACAAACAGACATTTCTAACACAAACAGTTCCAAAGGATACGTACACAAATATCCGGTACTACATCTCAAGAGAGAAAGCCAGGTTCACCGGAGAGTATCCAATCTGATGAGGGCAGGAGATACCAGGAAGCAAAGATCTCTGCAGGGGGATGAACATCAGTCATTCCAGCTAGGGACAAGAGTTATTGCACGGATAAAATCAGCCGCATAAGCAACTCTACTGGGGAATCCATCACACATTCTGCTTGGTAGGAAAACCACAAAAGGACCCGGTAGAAAGGGGATACAAACATGCCAGGAATATAAACAAAAGTCTTACCCTGTTGGGGATCATACCATCCTTGGGAGAGCACTGAAGATCTCCTAAGTATCCTTTCGTCATTGTGAATGTTCACTTTGTTTAAAAAACAAAATATGAAAAATTTGACAATGATATTTTCTCAATTAAAACGTGCAAAACATTTGTTGAATAGAAACAAATAAGAGTGCAAATAATTGGATAAAAGGCTCAAATTTATTTGGGTGAATGGTAGTCTGCAAATGGCAAGACTCCATAGATCTTTACAAATTTGAAATTGGTGATATATATTGGAAAAGGGTTACATTGAACATAATGACCATTTCTCCACCAACTCCGAATCCGATGTATTTGATGCTTTGGTTGATGATGAATGAGCAAGAATCTCTGACGGATGAAAGTTGTAGAACAAAGTCTTGTCAGGATGCAGTTACTTGCAAAATCCCTAATTTTTGCCTAGATTTCCCCAGGATGAGGTACTCAATCTAGCGGGATACATTATATTTTTTTATGTCTCTAACTTTTGCCTGGATCGCCGTTTCGGGTTTTCAATCCACCGAGACGCTCATTTTCGCCTAAGTCGCCCTTTCGGGTTTTCAACTTAGCGAGCTATTCTGTTTTTTTTTATTTTAGGTGAAGTATTTCTTGACTGCATCTGAATTCACAGGACGAGTGAAATCCTCCCCATCCATAGTTGTAAGTATCAAGGCACCGTCTGAAAAGGCTCTCTTAACAACATATAGACCTTCATAGTTTGGAGGCCACTTGCCCCTGGAATCGGGCGCGAAAGACAAGACTTTCTTGGGCACAAGGTCACCTTCTCGGAACACACGAGGCTTGACCTTCTTATCAAAAGCTTTCTTCATCCTTTGCTAATATAACTGACCATGACACATGGCAGTCAATCTCTTCTCTTCAATCAAATTCAGCTGGTCATAACGACTCTGAACCCATTCAGCATCAGTCAACTTGGCTTCCATCAAGACTCTCATTGATGGGATCTCCATCTCTACTGGGAGTACAACCTCCATGCCATAAACAAGAGAGAAAGGGGTTGCCCCTGTTGAAGTGCGGACAGATGTACGATATCCGTGTAAAGCAAATGGCAGCATCTCATGCCAATCTTTGTATGTGACAACCATCTTTTGGATAATTTTCTTGATATTCTTATTAGCAGCTTCAACAGCCCCATTCATCATGGGTCTGTAGGGAGAAGAGTTATGATGTGCAATCTTGAACTCGTTATACATCTCTTTCATCATTTTGTTGTTCAGGTTAGATCCATTATCAGTAATGATCTTATCTGGCACACCATATCGGCATATGAGTTGATTCTTGATAAACTTCACGACTACCTGCCTAGTCACTTTTGCATATGACGCCGCTTCAACCCACTTGGTGAAGTAATCAATTGCTACGAGAATAAATCTGTGTCCATTAGACGCTTTTGGCTCTATCATGCCAACCATGTCGATTCCCCACATGGAGAAAGGCCATGGTGATGAAATCACGTTCAGAAGTGTCGGGGGAATATGAATCTTATCCGCATAAATCTGACACTTATGGCATTTCTTCACATATTTGCAGCAGTCAGACTCCATTGTCAGCCAATAGTAGCCTGCTCTCAATATCTTTCTAGCCATGGCATGTCCATTGGAATGAGTACCAAATGAACCCTCATGGACCTCAGTCATCAACAGGTTTGCTTCGTGTCTATCCACGCATCTGAGCAGAACCATGTCAAAGTTTCTCTTGTAAAGCACATCGCCATTGAGGTAGAAACTTCCTGATAAGCTCCTCAAAGTCTTCCTATCTTTCACAGATGCCCCAGGCGGGTAAATCTGGCTCTGAAGGAAACACTTGATATCATAGTACCATGGCTTATCATCTTCTACTTCTTCTATCGCAAACACATGGGCTGGCCTGTCCAAGCGCATCACAGTGATATTGGGAACTTCATTCCAAAGTTTAACCACAATCATCGAAGCCAGTGTAGCAAGAGAATCTGCCATCCGATTCTCATCTCGAGGAATATGATGGAAGTCAACCTCAGTAAAGAATGTTGAAATCCTCCTCGCATAATCCCTATATGGAATGAGGCCAGGCTGATTCGTTTCCCATTCACCCTTAATCTGGTTAACAACGAGGGTCGAATCACCATATACATCAAGATGCTTAATCCTTAGATCAATGCACTCCTCCAATCCCATAATACAGGCCTCATACTCAGCCATATTATTCGTGCATTTGAAAGTTAGCCTTGCTGTAAAAGGAATATGTGTGCCCTGAGGAGTAACAATCACTGCCCCAATACCATTTCCATATTGATTTACAGCGCCATCAAACACCATACTCCATTTGGAACCAGGCTCTGGCCCTTCATCGAGTGTAGGCTCATCGCAATCTTTCGTTTTCAAATACAGAATCTCTTCATCTGGGAAGTCATACTGAACTGACGGATAATCCTCAATTGGCTGATGTGCCAAGTGGTCAGCCAAGATACTACCTTTAATAGCTTTTTGAGCTCGATACTCAATATCATACTCAGATAACAACATCTGCCAACGGGAAATCCTCCATGTTAAAGCAGGCTTCTCGAAGATATACTTGATTGGATCCATTCTGGATATCAACCACGTCGTATGATTTAACATGTACTGGCGTAAGCGCTTAGCAGCCCAAGCCAAAGCACAACATGTTTTCTCAAGCATTGAATATCGAGACTCACAATCGGTGAACTTCTTGCTCAAGTAGTAAATATCATATTCTTTCTTCCCTGTTTCATCTTGCTGACCAAGGACACAACCCATTGAGTCTTCAAGAACAATCAGATACATAATCAATGGTCTTCCTTCCACGGGCGGAGACAGAATCGGAGGCTCAGACAGATACTCTTTAATACTGTTGAAAGCTTTCTGGCAATCTTCGGTCCAATCATGGGACTGATCTTTCCGGAGGAGCTTGAATATCGGCGCACATGTGGCAGTCATGTGGGATATGAATATGGAAATATAATTCAAGCGGCCAAGAAAACCTCGAACTTGCTTCTCAGTTTTGGGCGCAGGCATCTCTTGTATTGCTTTGACCTTTGCAGGATCAACCTCAATACCTCTTTTGCTAACAATAAAGCCCAATAACTTGCCGGAACGGACTCCAAATGTACACTTGTTGGGATTCAGACGGAGCTTATACTTCCTCAAACGTCGAAAAAGCTTCAACAGGTGCTCTACATGTTCATCCTCCGTTCTTGATTTAGCGATCATATCGTCAACATATACCTCGATCTCCTTGTGCATCATATCATGAAACAAGGGGGTCATAGCTCGTTGATACGTGGCTCCGGCGTTCTTCAACCCGAAGGGCATCACTCGATAACAGAATGTTCCCCAAGGTGTGATGAATGTTGTCTTCTCCATATCCTCGGGTGCCATCTTGATCTGATTATATCCGCAAAATCCATCCATAAATGAGAAGACATTGAATTTAGCTATATTCTATACCAACATATCAATGTGTGGTAGAGGGAAATCATCTTTCGAACTAGCTTTATTCAAGTCTCTATAGTCCACACACATCTGGACTTTTCCATCTTTCTTAGGCACGGGCACAATATTGGTCACCCATTGAGGATATGTAGAAGTCACCAGAAACCCCGCATCACTTTGCTTCTGAACTTCCTCTTTGATCTTCATTGCCATATCGGGATGAGTTCTTCTGAGCTTCTGCTTCACAGGCACGCACTCAGGTTTCAAAGGTAGGAAATGTTGCACAATATCTGTATCTAGACCAGGCATGTCTTCATATGACCAGGCAAAGAAATCAACATATTCTCGTAGCAATTCAATCAACCCCTTCTTAACAGATCCTTCCAGGAGTGCCCCAACCTTTACTTGTCGCACACAATCCTCAGACCCCAAGTTGACTGTTTCCAGATTCTCGAGATGTGGCTGAATGATCTTCTCTTCATGCTCAAGTAGACGGGTAATCTCGTCAGGAATCTCTTCAACATCATCTTCTTCCGCCTCAAATATAGGGAATTCAAAGTTGGGAGATGGTGTTGGGTCATTATGTTCAATGGGTTTGATCAACCTGCATAATGATTTTGGATATGGAAAGCTTTAGAATTCAAACAAGGCAAATCATTATGCAGATGAAAAGATTGATTTTATTCTTATTTTTGAGGTTTTATGTGATCACCAATTTCATGCAAAAAAGCGAAAAGGGAAAATAATTGGAAAAATAAACATTTAACATGAATCTATTGAATGAAAATATCATTGTATTTATGCGCCAACAATATCATCACTCCTCCTTTTGGCATGGGAGGAGGGTCTTTAAACACAATGAACATTACTTTGACTTATGGATAACTGTTGGAATATCCACAGCGACCCAATTATTGTAGATTCCCCCAGGGATGACGAAGTTGTCAGAATCCTCTTCTTCCTCTTCCAAGATGGCAACAGCCTCCTCGTCTTGACCGGTGTGGATGAAACCTCCACTCTTGAATAGCCCTTGCATATTGGAAACCCCAGATGAATAACCTATGCCAGCCTGGGACTTGTTGTCTTCTAGCTCAATCATTTTCCCTAATCCAGCAGTTGCACCATGCTCAATGGCCAACTTTGCATCTTTGTAGGAAGTAAATGAAGGAGTTCTCTTCTCAATAGGTTCAGCAATAGATAAAGCTTGGAAGGGAGTTCCAACTTCATCCTCATCATCTATATATGAGAAGGAAGACAAATGGCTAACCAGGAGAGCTTTTTCTCCCCCTACCACCACCAGCTTCTTATTCTTTACAAATTTCAATTTCTGGTGTAGGGTGGATGTCACGGTGCCTGCCTCGTGAATCCATGGTCTGCCTAGGAGACAGCTATACGATGGGTGAATGTCCATAACCTGGAAGGTAATCTGGAAATCACTTGGTCCGATCTTGACTGGGAGATCAACTTCCCCAATCACAGTTTTGTGAGACCCATCGAAAGCCTTCACAACTACTCCACTCTGCCTCATGGGAGGCCCCTAATATGACAACTTTGAGAGAGTGGATTTTGGCAATACATTCAATGATGACCCAGTGTCCACCAGCACATTGGACATGGCGTCGTCTTTGCAACCCACAGATATATGCAATGCCAAGTTGTGGTCTCTTCCCTCCTCGGGGAGATCAGAGTCACAAAAACTCAAGTTGTTACAAGCAGTAATGTTTGCAACAATACTATCGAATTGTTCTATCGTGACATCTTGATCCACATATGCCACATCCAACACCTTCTGCAAAGCCTCTCGGTGTGGTTCTGAATTCAAAAGCAATGATAGCACAGATATTTTGGATGGCGTTTGTAGAAGCTGGTCTACAACATTGTACTCGCTTCTCTTGATGAGCCTCAACATCTCATCACAATCTTCTTTCGTATTGCCGCTTGGGCCAACAGAAGCAGGAGTTCTCAATATAGAGGAGGGCTTAACAACAAGTGCCGGATTCGGGGTGCTCACAGCATTCCCAATCGGGCGCTCAACAAAATCAGCATTAGCTTGAGGCTTTGAAGGTGCAGAAAATACACGACCGCTGCGGGTCAAACCACTAACATCGACAATGTTAACAATAGATAAGGACGGCAAGGACACCTCTTTCCCATTTTCTACCGCGACAGCATTGTAGCGATAGGGGACCGCCTTTTCAGAAGAGTACGGTACCGGTCCGGCTGGCTTGATGGTTAATGCGGGAGAAACCTTCTGCTTGCTACCATCATACTTGATAATAACAGGCTCGGGGATTCGGAATACTGGAGAAATTACGTTGACCTCATCAGCATCTTCATCAACATTTCTGTTTTGAAGGATCTCAATAACTCCTTCATCCAGCATTTCATGAACATCTTTGCGCACCTGGTGACAACCTCTCTAATTAACAAAACAGACTTGGCATCTATCGTGGTCATGCTCATAATGACTATAATCACATAGCAAACGATGCATCTCGACCAGAGATTGTCGAATATGACTGACGTATTTGACTTTGTACTTGCCAGGGCAGCCCTGGACCATGTTGACAGACTTCCCATGCTCGGGCAATGGGTTCTTCTTCACGTTAGGACCTACGTCCTCGAAACACAGAATGCCACACCTCACAAGGTCTTGGACTTTGGTCTTCAAAGGGTAGCAATTCTCCACGTCATGGCCGGGAGCACCAGAATGGTAAACACAGTGTAATTCGGGCTTATACCACCACTAGGGGTTAGTAGGTATAGCCGGTGGGTCTCGTGGAGTAATCAACTTCCTCTCTATCAAAGAGGGATATAACTCTGCATACGTCATCAGAATAGGATCGAAGGTGATCCTTTTCCTCTCGTAACTTGTGCTGGTTTGATTACTGTTTCGAGGCTGGTAGGCCTGCTATTGCGGACGGTGCTGTTGATGTTGATATTGCGGATGTGGTTGCTGATTGTTGTTGTGTTGCTGGTACTGCTGATTATCTCTGAAGATAGGTGCTATATGAGCCACCTGGTGCTGGTTACCGGCGGGACGCACGGTCTTCCTCCTCACAGAGGGTCTTCTTGGTTTCATATGAGAGGTCACAGCATGTGCCTCTCCATCTTTCTTCTTCGCAAACACCCCATAACGTTTGGCAGAAGAGCCTTCTTCTCTTGTCAGACGTCCTTCTCTAACCCCTTCTTCTAGACGCATCCCCATATTCACCATCTCGGTGAAGTCAGAAGGAGCGCTAGCAATCATCCGCTCATAATAAAAAGAACTCAAGGTCTTTAAAAAGATCTTAGTCATCTCTTTCTCTTCTAGCGGGGGCACGATCTGTGCTGCTACCTCTCGCCACCTCTGGGCGTATTCTTTGAATATTTCCTTGTCCTTTTGGGACATGGCTCTCAATTGATCCCTATCGGGAGCCATATCCACATTGTACTTGTATTGCTTGACGAAGGCCTCGCCAAGATCGTTGAAGGATCGGATGTTCGCACTGTCTAAACCCATGTACCAACGCAGGGCAGCACCAGACAGACTGTCCTGAAAGTAGTGGATGAGCAATTGGTCATTGTCGGTCTGAGTCAACATTTTCCTGGCATACATGACCAGGTGGCTGAGAGGGCAAGTATTTCCCTTGTATTTTTCAAAATCAGGGACCTTGAATTTCACAGGGATCTTCACATTAGGAACCAAGCAGAGTTCGGCAGCAGACTTGCCGAAGAGATCCTTTCCTCTGAGAGTTTTCAATTCCTTGCGAAGCTCAAGAAATTGATCGTTCATAGCGTCCATCTTCTTATAGACATCTGGGCCCTCAGACGGCTCAGAATGATAGATGGTGTCGTCTACTCTAGGCAGAGTATGCACGACAGGAGGAGGAACAGCAAGGACCGGGCTAGATGCCGACATAGAAGCAAAGGTGGGAGCAGGACCCTCGGGCATGAAATTGGGAGGCATCCCCCACGGGAATCCGGTTGGCATGGCCGTTGGAGCGAAGTGTGCACTGGCTGCGGGCACAGTCGAGGAGACAATCTCAGAGATGACTGTCCTCTGGGGAGGAGTTGAAGGTGTCGGAGAAGACTGGCTTTGGGCATCCATGAATGACTCCATCAAGGCACTTAATCTGGCCACCTCCTCTTTCAGTTCGCGGTTCTCTTGTTCCAAATGATCCATCAGTCTTGAAATGTTGGCTCTGGTGTAGTACCGGTGAGTCAACTTGTCTTCAAAATAAATGAAGAACACAGAGTTAGACCACAGGACAAGAAGCTGGGAACAAAACCTGCTTATGCACATGATGCATGCAATGCTAGTGCACATGATTTTTTTTTTATTTCAAAGGAATTTTAGGGTTCTATTTGCAAATTTTAGAAATATTAAACACTTTTATATGGAAACATAATATCTGGGAAATATTTTACACCAAAGAAATACAGCATTGGTAACCATATACAAGAGAAAAGGAAAATAATCATCCTATGGATCCCTAGAAACAATCATCTAAAACTCGGGACACAGGAAGATAGGATGCACGAAGTCTCTTCACCTCCCTTTTGTAAGCTGCCTCCATATCTGCCTTCTCCTTGGCGAGTCGGTCGTACTTCCTTTTCCAAAACCTGGAAGACTGAGGAAGTAGAGAAGTCCATGCATCATCAGGATCATCAATAACCTGATGTTCGAGGAACTCTATCAAAGCATCCTTCTCCTTGATCTACTGAAGCAACTCCTCTCTTTCACGGATCCAAGCACGTGATCGGTCTTCGTCTCTCAACTCCTCTACTCCTTGGTCAGGGAGGGTTAAAGGCCCAGCCATAACCAAAGGTGTAGGTCTTGGATACTCGTAAGGCATGAGATACTCAGACGCTCTCTTCCTAACCCAAGTAGTGTAAGGCTCCATAGCAACACAATTCTTAGGACCCAACTCTTTCCTTCCTTTCCTATGAATCTTGCGCCAAGCGCGGACCATTCTGCCCTTCAAGTTTTGGGGATCTTTACCCTCCTGAAAGAACACACCCTCTAACAGAATGTTATTAGGCTTATCCTTTAGGGGGAACCTAAGCTGACGACGTGCCAAAACAGGGTTGTAGTTAATCCCACCACATGTACCAAGAAGAGGTACATTGGAGAATTCACCACAAGAGTCGATAATCTACACACCATCATACACACGGTTGTACCAAGAGATATCATCATTAGTGAGAGACATGAGTCTCGTGGACCACCGTAGACATCCCTTGTTCTCCTTGAAGGTGACCGTCTGTGGTAAGTGAGAAATAAACCACTTATACAACAGAGGCAAACAACACACAATGGCACCACCACCCTTTGCATTCCTCATATGCAAAGAGAAATAAGTGTCACCCAACAGAGTCGGAACGGGATTAAGAGTAGAGAAGATCCTAATAGCGTTCACATCCACAAACTTGTCGATGTTGGGGAACAACACTAACCCATAGATGAGAAGTACAGATATGGCCTCAAAGGCGTCCTCACTCATGGCCTTTCCATACACAGTAGCTTGAGCAATGAGGAACTCAGAAGGGAGACCTTGAATTCCACCTTTGGTAGTCATATGAGCACCAACCAGAGATTCGTCTATGTGCAACATGTCTGCTATCTCTTGAGAAGTAGGAACACTCTCCAAGCCACTAAACGGCAACTGGTCTAGGATCGATATACCCACAAGGTAGGCATACTCCTCAAGTGTAGGCAAAAGCTGGAAGTCCGGAAACGTGAAGCAGCGGTACAAGGGATCATAAAACTGCACCAATACACTCATCAATCCTTCATCCACCTGAGTAGTCAGAAGAGGAAGAAGCTTCCCAAAACGAGCCTTGAAACCCAAGGGATCTAGTACATAGGATGTCAGATTCCTTAACTCTTTTAAATCTGGTTGTCTGAAACTGTACTTCTTTGTATTCCTTCTTTGTCTTTCCATGTCTGAAAATTTGCAAATAGACCTCTTAGGTTCCTTGAAAATTTTCTTCATTATTGATGATATGGATGCATGAATGCAACAATCACACTCAAGGATCAAGCAAAGCACACCAAACAAAGGTCATGGGATAGATCATATTATCCTTAATATCAATCATCCATTTTGGTGGATTATGGTTTACACCTTATCAACACCCAAGTTCCATTGATATTAAGGATACATGAACGGATCAACCACGAATCAAGGGTTTGCTGCGAGTCACGAGCATGGAGTCTCGGTTAAGAACCACCCAAAGGGAGTGTACTAGGGCTTAACCTGCCAAACATGTTCTACAAGAGGTTCCCATAGTCATCATCCCATCTTTCGGATATTATCGGAGAAACAACTACTCATATTCTAAAAATATTCTTAAGAGAGACTCTTATGAGTGTAGTATCGCGTAACAATCGTATCAAATCTTACATTTGAACGACTTTCGCACTACATCCTAAGAATAGGCCAAGATGGGCTTGGTAAACTAAGGTCCTTGGATTCTAAGGTCTATATTGGAAAGAGTAATGTCTAACCACAACTACTTGTGTGACATTATTGATCCCAACATAACCTCGACCAAGTGAATGGACTTGCAAGTCAACTTGCTAAGGAATAACTCCACACAAGTCAACAAGACTATGCCATTCTCCTATCCTAAGTGCTCTCGAGTCCGGGTATAGAACTCATCTCACAAAGATCACCAAGCATACAAGGAATTAATATCAAGCAAATCAATCATTACATACAATACAGTAATCCCAAATTGCACAAAAATATGTCACAAAACAATACAATACAACACAACAAATATGAAAAGTTGGCAAAACCCACTGGGCAAATAGACTCCCCAGCAGAGTCGCCACCTTTCTGTAGCGTGGTATTCATTACCATTAGAGATATTGACTAAATCCAAGGTAAATCATACAAGTCGAGTCGCCACCGCACTTCTATTTATCCAAAGGAATGGTTAGAAAGCGAACAAAAACCTAAAAGTTTTATCAAATCAAAAACTAGTAAAAATGAAACAGAGATCTGGATAAGGGGGTTGGTTATGCAATGGGAAGGTGTTAGGAACCCAAAACATCCTAGGTACTCCTAGGGAGCCCTTTTCACACTTGTTGTAAGGTTGTTGTTTTGTGAAAGTTTATTTGTGCAAACATGATTGAAGAGATGAGAAGAGAATATACAAGTTATTTACATTTTGTATTTGAATGGATGAACCCATTGCCTACGTACCATCTTAAAAAAGATTAGGATCAAAACCTCGTAGTTCGGGGTAAAAATCTCAAAAATGAGTTGGTGAATTGATTGGTCCAAAAGCCTTAAGGTCTTTTGTTATCAAAGGGAGAAAACTCAACCTAAAACCATAAATCCACCATGTGAGGATAGCTTCAACATGCTAGTGAGGGGTTAACCCTATAATAAGCATGGAAGACTCATTGTCCATCACTAAGGATATAGGTGAGTATTATATCTACCACCAAGATAACTCAAACCTAACAGCTAAAGGTTATGAAAAATTTGATTAAGGAAGTGGCCATTGGAACCACAAAAAGATATTTGAATGGGTTATATTTACCAATTAGAAGTATATACAAAATGGTCAAAGTTGACTTAAAGATTCAATTCAAAATAAGTATTATGAAAAGAAAGTTTGAAAATCAAAAGCATAAGGCTTAGGTTTCTAATGTTGAAAACAAATGTTAGATGTTTGCACAAAAGTTTGGCTTGGGTTAGAGTGGAGGGAAGAAGAAGAATGGCTAAGATCCTAAGCAATGCAAAAAGGTGAGGGATAAGAAACAAAACCACAAAGGGAGTCCCTCTCTTGAGATCATATTGATGATCCAAGTAGCTCCTATCCTTTGGAATAAGCAATCACAAGCATAAACTCAAGCAATCAATAATCAAATAAACTCTTGGAAAGACTCCTCAATGTATCTTGGATCTCTCTCTCTCTTAGAAGCTCATGGCAATGGTTCCTCAAGCTTGAATCAAGATGGAATCCCTAGCACAAGAACACACACATCAAAAAGTTCTATATGAACAAACAAGGAATGGACAAGAGGAGTTTAGAAATGGGTCCTTTCAAAGTTCATCTTCAAGCTTAAGCATTCTAAAGGCTCAATGCCTAGTTGCTCTTTGACTTTTATAGCACTCTAAAGGCCCAATGCCTAGTTGCTCTTTGACTCCAAATTTGCACAGGGAAAGTCCTAAAGTCTAAGTCCATTTTGTCCAATTCTTTTCATTTGGTTCACAACCATCAAAATAAAACACAAGCACAATAATATATACACAATTATGTGCTCAAGTGAGCAAAAGGCAAATGGCATTAACATAAACATGTGCTCCAATGAGCAAAGGAAAAAGCAAATGAATAATATGTGCAAGAATGGTAAATTGCATAAAAGTAAAGTGCATAAAGTAAATGTTAATTGTTAATGATTAGTGTTAGTAGTTAGTGTGCCATAAGGCAAATTTAGCGCTATGTTAAGCAATCGTAATTGGACTTATGTAAAAGTCACAACTATCTGAGGCCGATCAATAATAATGTAGGCAACAACACAAGTTAGAAGTCTTGATTAGTGAACCAAGTTCCAACAACATGCCATGCCAAAAAAAAGAGAATTGATCTTGTATTGGTTTAAGTCCTTTGCATGATTTAGGAAACAACTTATCCTTAATGCAAAGCCATTCACTTGATCAATTGATCAAGATGAATTAGATTTGGATCAAGGAAGATTAAGTCTCCCTAATCAATGCTAACTTATCAACCTTCAACTCATTGATCAAAAAGAAAAAAGAAGAAGAAGAAGAAAGAGATGAATAATGGAAAAGGGAAATGGAAAGAATAAAGTGCATAAGGTGAAATCAAATGTACCAATCCATATGCGTTGACCAAATGACATTGAAAGTCAAAGTCAAACAATGAGAAATCAGAAATGAGATGAAGATTGGAGGTTAAATAATAAACAAAATATTTTTGGCATTTTTAATATTAAAATAAACTTGAATTAAAATAAAAGAAAGGTCAAACTTCAAAATCAGTTCAAATCAACCTTGAGAGGTCCAAGTGATTTATCCCAAGTTCAACAAGGTCAAACAAAGTTTGACAAAAAATTTCAGCATTTTTAAAAGTCAGAAACTATTTTTAATCAATTAAAAATGAATAAAAATAACCTAATTGAACTAAAATCTCAAATCAATTAGAAAATTGATGAGAAAATTTTTCATAGATCCATCATCATTCAAATAGGTTAGGAAAATATTTTTGTATTTTTTTGAATATCAAAAACTATTTAAATTGAATTAAAAATAACCAGAAAAGAGAAAATTCACAAAAAATACCAAATGACAAAATAAAAAATATTAAAAATCAAAATTAGAAACTAGAAATTATTGGGAGAAGAATGCAATTGGTCCCATAGTTTTTGGATTTAAAATGAAGAAGATATGAATTTTTGAAAATAATGGAAATAAAAGAAATAAAATCAGAAAATAGAAAAATATGGAAAATCAGGGAGCGCACGATCCATTTCATTAAATGACGTGGACAACATCAAAGGCTCAGAGGCGCGCTTCCATCATGTTCTCAAGTCCAACGCGTAACACATAGCATTAATAAAAGTCAAAAGATCCAAGGGCTAGGATATAAACTGGAAATCAGATCCAACGATCCACAACGCATCTGGCAAAGGGACGGCCATCGGAGCCACCTTCTTCTCCGGTGAGCATGAAGATTCCGGTGACATTTGCAGGTTTCAAAAGCTTAACCAAAATACACGATCCATACATCATTGGAAAGCTGGGATGGTGTACATCATCCCTGTACCACTCAATTCCACTCCAGATCTCTATATTGAGAGAAATCAGAGATGGAAATTCTGTGATGTTCATGTGAACTTGATGGATTTCAAAAATTAAATGCACAGTAATGATGCCTCTATTGAGAGGACTTCAGCCAACACAAAATCCAAGCAAATAGATCAATAGATGATGAGTTTCGAAGAAAAAACCAGTTGAAGAACAACCTTGGATTCTGGAGATTTGAGCTTGCTTCTTTGCTTCCTTTGGCCAAACAGTAGATCAATGGAGTATGAGAGAGAGGTTTAGGAGCTTTAGATCTAAAGATTCAACCAGATGTAGTTGAATTTTAGATCTGAAAAAAATGAAGAAAAGTGAAATAACTCCTTTGGTGAGAGTTTAGGTTTTCAGTTCTGCAGCATTTCAGGTTGATTCATGGATCAAATTTGAATGGAGTGAGGCTCTTATTTATAGATGGAATGGCAAGGTAAGTGTGATCAAAGTCGTGTGCATGGAATTGGATGTTCATTGCATGGGCTTGCATGATCATTCAAAAGGCCCAAATTTAATGCCAAATGCAATCTGAAATCATACCAAAGTGAAATGGACGTGTAATCTGAATGGTAATTGCTTGTGCATGGAATTTTGAGGTGTTATGCATAATTGAACCAAAAACTTCTCCTCTTCGAAAATACCATTTGCCAAATCCAAACATGATCATGTGAGTAATGGTTGGAAAGGTTTTGATGTAAGGAAAAATTGTTATGTTGGGCAAAAATCCATTTGAAATGTGGAAATTGGTGAAATTTGAGTTTAAAGTGCAAAGTGCATAACATGTAAAGGCAAAGTTTCTAAATTTGGCCAATGTTCAAGCCCTTCTGTTTAGATGATGCAAGCCTTAAATGAAAAAACCTCCAACATTAACGTTGTAGATCTCTTCAAGACAATCAAAATGGACTTAAATTTTGCATCATTTGGATTTTAGATGCAAGCGGTATGGGCACTTGAAGTTGGACTTTTTTGCCTTTTAATGCATTTGGTCCAAAGGGACCTATAATGTCTTGCATTATCACATGTATTTCCTTTGAGATTTTGAAATTTTGTTCAACATAACATTTGAAGTATACATCTTAAGCTTTCCGATGCATTTTATCCCACCTCAAAATAATAAAAAATGAATGAGTTGTGTCCTTGGGAAGTTGACCCAAAATTAGGGTTTCAGTCAAAATGACCTATAATGTCTTGGAATGGATGATGACCTTCCAAGCTTCAAATCAATTTTTGATGAACATGAAAGTTGTTCACATTGTCCTTAAGAACATTTTTGCTTTTGGAATCATCTCCATTTGACTAACACATAAAACGTTATGTCTCAGTGCATTTCGAAATAGTCAGATGAATTGACTGATCAACTTCTCAAGTCCACAATCCATATCTTGATGAATTGATGATTGAGGACACTCAAATAAGTTCAAATATGCATGAAATTATGAATTGAAGAACTTCCCTTGATTGCATTTGATCATAGGCTGAGGTTGCTTCAAGAGCAAGGCATTGTGGCACACAGATGAACTAGGGTTTCTTTGGGGAACAAACCTCAAACCCTTTGACTTGCTTTGATCAAAATGATGAATTGAGATGCTAGGGAGGCATATTTGATGGATGAGAGCTTTGGGGACCATTACCATGCTTGCTATCATTTTTACTTGGCCATATCTTTGTACCAATGATCTCCTTGAAGCTCTTGACCTTGTGATTGCTTCAGCTATAAACAAAAGATGTCAGTGACATATTTTTTGTGCTTTTGGTTAGTAAACAAAATAAGAAAAGCAATGATATACAATTCAAGCATGCTTGGTGATCTCAAACCACTCACAAGAGGTCTCACCCAAAGGCAAAGGGAACCAAGATGCTTATAATCCTTGAGGCAATGCAAATGCAATGTTATGATACCATGAGGGATCTTAGGGACAAAATTGGGGTCTTACAGATGCCCCTATTTAAGGTCATTCTAGCCGGAGAAGTGAAGGTTAAAATCTTCGTCTCGACGGGGTAGAATGGGCTTAAATAATAACAAAGAGACGAATTTTGGTCCCTAAGAGACCTCATGATGCGGATGTATGTATGCAAACGGTAATACTCTGTGGGGGGATGTGTCCACAAAGGCAAAGATCAAGAGGAATTTGATAATCCCTACGAATAATTCATTCTATGGGGCATAGACTCTACCGGGGAGTAAAAGGATGAAAACGCGTGAGCAGGTCACGACTTAAAAACTTGCTGAGAGACACGGAGAGAATCCATGAAATAAATCAATGGAAGGACTCGAGCTGACTCGAAGATGCATGTATTGGGGAATATGCCAATACAGCAAAATTATCCGTAATGGATACTTCGGATAAAAATCCAGACTTAAGTGGAGATGTCCACTAAGGACTCAGCTGAGGAAAACAAATGAGGTATTACCGGTTACTGGGTAATAAGCTCAAAAAGAGATCATGAGATCCCACCGATATAAGGGTGAGGGAAAAACATGCTCCGGGAGAATGAATATCTAAGACCGGTATAAGGGTGAGAGATATCAATCAACCAAATCATCTGAGGAAGACCTAAAAGGTATATTTCGACTCAGGAAAATCAGACTCTATAGGGGACAAAAAGTCATAATAGGGAGCAGAAGGTGGGAATACCAGAGATGCCGGTTACTGGGCATATAATAGGTGACCATCCAAAGCATGAATTGGGGGATATTCCCAAAACACTCATCATCCAAAAGAGGGCTAAAAGTAAGCTCGATTATGGGATGGACATTCGATTCCCAAAAAGGGATACGAATCTTACTCAACTGGGGAAGAACAAAAGGCTTCGACCAAAAAGTGCATGAGATATATTATCTATTACCGTCAGAACATAGATAATATACTCGCATGGAAGATTATCCACAACCGGTTACTGGGTTAATAAAGGATAAATCGACCGACAAAGAAAGGCATCGGGATACCGAAACTAGGTATATAATGATGACCACTCAAGGGGAGCAATAAACATTACCGGCAACCGGTATGTGAAAGATAACTTGCTGGGGATAAACTTCATAATCAGAGCAATTATCCAAAAGAAAGAGGGAATATCAACACCGAATATTGGATAATGATAATCGTCACGGAGGGGATTACATCTACCGGATACTGGGTAGAAAACCACGGAAGAGTAACCGTCATCGATTATGATGAACAAAAGGTTAACTCTGCAAGGGAAAGAAAAAAGGGTTTACAGCTACCGGTATAAGGGTAGAAAACCACAGACTCCGCCGGGGATAAGATGAATGATTACTAATTACTGAGCAATTATTCATTTACCACAGGGAAGCGCAGGAAACAGTCACAAAAGGCCAATCTAGGATCAAACTAAAGAGGCAAACTGAATCAAGACTCGTCCCAGTGAGGATATAACTCAATAGGGAAACCTATCCTAATATATGTTGGGAAGGAACAGAAACAACCATTATCCACGAGGATATAACTCGATGGGGAATATGAAAGGAAAGATAAACACTTTCTGCTTAAGGGGCTGACTCTACATGGGGAGATCAGACACCGACATCTGCTTGGGGAAGCGTATTACCCACTAGCAGGGATAACAAACAAAGATATATGGCAAAGAATGCAATCATGAATATCTGAATGTTATGTGCATGCATGCATGGTTTATGTATGATGAATGCTGACAAACAGACATTTCTAACACAAACAGTTCCAAAGGATAAGTACACAAATATCCGGTACTACATCTCAAGAGAGAAAGCCAGGTTCACCAGAGAGTATCCAATCTGATGAGGGCAAGAGATACCAGGAAGCAAAGATCTCTGCAGGGGGATGAACATCAGTCATTCCAGCTAGGGACAGGAGTTATTGCACGGATAAAATCAGCCGCATAAGCAACTCTATTGGGGAATCCATCACACACTCTGCTTGGTAGGAAAACCACAAAAGGACCCGGTAGAAAGGGGATACAAACATGCCAGGAATATAAACAAAAGTCTTACCCTGTTGGGGATCATACCATCCTTGGGAGAGCACTGAAGATCTCCTAAGTATCCTTTCGTCATTGTGAATGTTCACTTTGTTTAAAAAACAAAATATGAAAAATTTGACAATGATATTTTCTCAATTAAAACGTGCAAAACATTTGTTGAATAGAAACAAATAAGAGTGCAAATAATTGGATAAAAGGCTCAAATTTATTTGGGTGAATGGTAGTCTGCAAATGGCAAGACTCCATAGGTCTTTACAAATTTGAAATTGGTGATATATATTGGAAAAGGGTTACATTGAACATAATGACCATTTCTCCACCAACTATGAATCCGATGTATTTGAAGCTTTGGTTGATGATGAATGAGCAAGAATCTCTGACGGATGACAGTTGTAGAACAAAGTCTTGTCAGGATGCAGTTACTTGCCAAATCCCTAATTTTTGCCTAGATTGTCCCAGGATGAGGTACTCAATCTAGCGGGATACTTTATATTTTTTTATGTCTCTAACTTTTGCCTGGATCGCCCTTTCGGGTTTTCAATCCACCGAGACGCTCATTTTTTCCTAAGCCGCCCTTTCGGGTTTTCAACTTAGCGAGCTATTCTGTTTTTTTTATTTTAGGCGAAGTATTTCTTGACTGCATCTGAATTCACAGGACGAGTGAAATCCTCCCCATCCATAGTTGTAAGTATCAAGGCACCGCCTGAAAAGGCTCTCTTAACAACATATGGATCTTCATAGTTTGGAGTCCACTTGCCCCTGGAATCGGGCGCGAAAGACAAGACTTTCTTGAGCACAAGGTCACCTTCTCGAAACACACGATTGAACTAAAATCTCAAATAAATCTCAAATCAATTAGAAAATTGATGAGAATATTTTTCATAGATCCATCATCATTCAAATAGGTTAGGAAAATATTTTTGTATTTTTTTGAATATCAAAAACTATTTAAAATGAATTAAAAATAACCAGAAAAGAGAAAATTCACAAAAAATACCAAATGACAAAATAAAAAATATTAAAAATCAAAATTAGAAACTAGAAATTATTGGGAGAAGAATGCAATTGGTCCCATAATTTTTGGATTTAAAATGAAGAAGATATGAATTTTTGAAAATAATGGAAATAAAAGAAATAAAATCAGAAAATAGAAAAATATGGAAAATCAGGGAGCGCACGATCCATTTCATTAAATGACGTGGACAACATCAAAGGCTCAGAGGCGCGCTTCCATCATGTTCTCAAGTCCAACGCGTAACACCTAGCATTAATAAAAGTCAAAAGATCCAAGGGCTAGGATATAAACTGGAAATCATCCCTGTACCACTCAATTCCACTCCAGATCTCTATATTGAGAGAAATCAGAGATGGAAATTCTGTGATGTTCATGTGAACTTGATGGATTTCAAAAATTAAATGCACAGTAATGATGCCTCTATTGAGAGGACTTCAGCCAACACAAAATCCAAGCAAATAGATCAATAGATGATGAGTTTCGAAGAAAAAACCAGTTGAAGAACAACCTTGGATTCTGGAGATTTGAGCTTGCTTCTTTGCTTCCTTTGGCTAAACAGTAGATCAATGGAGTATGAGAGAGAGGTTTAGGAGCTTTAGATCCAAAGATTCAACCAGATGTAGTTGAATTTTAGATCTGAAAAAAATGAAGAAAAGTGAAATAACTCCTTTGGTGAGAGGTTAGGTTTTCAGTTCTGCAGCATTTCAGGTTGATTCATGGATCAAATTTGAATGGAGTGAGGTTCTTATTTATAGATGGAATGGCAAGGTAAGTGTGATCAAAGCCGTGTGCATGGAATTGGATGTTCATTGCATGGGCTTGCATGATAATTCAAAAGGCCCAAATTTAATGCCAAATGCAATATGAAATCATACCAAAGTGAAATGGACGTGTAATCTGAATGGTAATTGCTTGTGCATGGAATTTTGAGGTGTTATGCATAATTGAACCAAAAACTTCTCCTCTTCGAAAATACCATTTGCCATATCCAAACATGATCATGTGAGTAATGGTTGGAAAGGTTTTGATGTAAGGAACAATTGTTATGTTGGGAAAAAATCCATTTGAAATGTGGAAATTGGTGAAATTTGAGTTTAAAGTGCAAAGTGCATAACATGTAAAGGCAAAGTTTCTAAATTTGGCCAATGTTCAAGCCCTTATGTTTTGATGATTCAAGCCTTAAATGAAAAAACCTCCAACATCAAAGTTGTAGATCTCTTCAAGAAAATCAAAATGGACTTAAATTTTGAATCATTTGGATTTTTGATGAAAGAATTATGGACACTTGAAGTTGGACTTTTTTGCCTTTTAATGCATTTGGTCCAAAGGGACCTATAATGTCTTGCATTATCACATGTATTTCCTTTGAGATTTTGAAATTTTGTTCAACATAACATTTGAAGTAGACATCTTAAGATTTCCAATGCATTTGATCCCACCTAAAAATCATAAAAAATGAATGAGTTGTGTCCTTGGGAAGTTGACCCAGAATTAGGGTTTCAGTCAAAATGACCTATAATGTCTTGGAATGGATGATGACCTTCAAAGCTTCAAATAAATTTTTGATGAACATGAAAGTTGTTCACATTATCCTTAAGAACATTTTTTCTTTTGGAATCATCTCCATTTGACCAACACATAAAACGTTATGTCTCAGTGCATTTCAAAATAGTCAGATGAATTGACTGATCAACTTCTCAAGTCCACAACCCATATCTTGATGAATTGATGATTGAGGACACTCAAATAAGTTCAAATATGCATGAAATGATGAATTAAAGAACTTCCCTTGATTGCATTTGATCATAGGTTGAGGTTGCTTCAAGAGCAAGGCATTGTGGCACACAGATGAACTAGGGTTTCTTTGGGGAACAAACCTCAAACCCTTTGTCTTGCTTTGATCAAAATGATGAATTGAGATGCTAGGGAGGAATATTTGATGGATGAGAGCTTTGGGGACCATTACCATGCTTGCTATCATCTTTACTTGGCCATATCTTTGTACCAATGATCTCCTTGAAGCTCTTGACCTTGTGATTGCTTAAGCTACAAACAAAAGATGTTAGTGACATATTTTTTGTGCTTTTGGTTAGTAAACAAAATAAGAAAAGCAATGATATACAATTCAAGCATGCTTGGTGATCTCAAACCACTCACAAGAGGTCCCACCCAAAGGCAAAGGGAACCAAGATGCTTATAATCCTTGAGGCAATGCAAATGCAATGTTATGATATCATGAGGGATCTTAGGGACAAAATTGGGGTCTTACAGACTGTTGGCTTGATCTTAGACAAATGGACTTAGAACTTAGGCAACATACCTATGCTAAAGGACTTGGCCAATGCCAACTTTTGTGAAACCAAGTGCTAGCAATTTGAAACTTCATTTGATACATCATTCAACATCCCTCTAAGTTCATCTGCAACATGACCATTGTGAAGCTGTTATTTTGAACCTATGACTTGTGGAATTCATCTGTCACATGGACTATCTTGAAGAAGATAATGGAGTGGCTAAAGCTTGGATGTGGCTATCTTTATTTGATGCCTTTTCTCTTCAAGATTGATATAATTGTGCATTTGTGTGTTGATTAATTCTAAATATGCAAGGGAATTTGGGGTTTCTATATGGCATTCTTGCCTATTGGCTTGCTACCCGTCAGTCAGATCTTTTCAACCCTTCACTTTTAATTTTGTACATAGGATTAGTTTCTTCATCTTCTCCCCATTTCTTTAATTTCAAAATCTCTCCCTCCTTTTAAAATTTTCTTTGTTTTAACTTATTTTGGTTCTAAACTTTGACCGCTTTGTAAAAAGATAGAAACTTTGGCCTTATGCCATTGCATTTTCAAACTTCTTTTCTTAAAATCAAACTTGTAAATAAAATTAACGGTACTTTACTTAAACTTTCAAAAAGCCAAAAAGAACTAACTCATTCAAACCATTTTTAGGCCTTTGTGCCTTTCAAACATAATTTTTGTTAAAAGCAATGCATCCACTTTGAAATTTATATCATGAACTACGAGGTTTTGATCCCTCATTTTTATGTTGGTACGTAGGCACAAGTCTGAAGGTCTTGTCAAATACAAAAAATATAATTAATTGAATACTTTTCTCATCCCCCCATTCTATTTGTTTGTAAACATCATTTTTGTACAAAATACATATGCATACAAAAATGGCTCCCTAGGAGTACCTAGGACACTTTGGGTGCTAACACTTTCCCTCTGTGTAAACAACCTCCTTACCTATAATCTCTGACATTTTATTAGTTTTGATTTGAAAACTTCTTACTTTTGGGTTTTTTTCGTACTTTTTCCTTTTCCCCTTGGAAACAATAAAAGCGCGGTGGAGACTCTTGTTTTTTGATGTCTAGCTTATCCATAGCTTGATGATCATGAATTTACCGCTACAGAAATTAAGTGGCGACTCTGCTGGGGAGTAGTCTCCAGTGGGTTTAGCCTACTTTTTGTGTGTATATTTGTATATATGTGATGTTTGTATATATGTATGTGTGATGTAATTTGCTTGTTATGCTTGGTGATCTCTGAGTGGTGAGATAAGTTCTAACCCGAACTTGAGTGCAATTAAGATAAGAGGATGGTATAGTCATGTTCGACTTGTGTGGAGTAGTCCTTAACAAGTTGGCTTGAGATCCATCTGCTCAGTGGGGACCCTTTTGGATTTGGAAATGTCACACAAGTATTTATGGTTAGGCATTACTATCTCTAATTTGGGTCCGAGAAGCTGAAGACCTTAGAACATTTTACCCCTCTTGGCCTATTCAGGACGTAGTGCGGAAACTGTTCATGTGTAGACTTGATAACAGTTGTTACGCGATACTACACTCAGACGAGTTTCTCTTAAGAATATTATGGGTCGATGAGT
Source organism: Lathyrus oleraceus (assembly GCF_024323335.1). Lineage (NCBI taxonomy): Eukaryota > Viridiplantae > Streptophyta > Magnoliopsida > Fabales > Fabaceae > Lathyrus > Lathyrus oleraceus. Next base: position 138,269,342 of record NC_066583.1, on the reverse strand, counting down.
CAGTCATCTTAACCTGTAATATCAGATAGATGGAATTAAGACTCTAGGAACTTTTTAGAACATGAACTACATGTTTTTATCCTTAGTTCATTCCTTTGGGATGATTCTTACCCAGACTCCACGCTCGTGATTTACAACAAACCCTTGATTCGTGGTTGATCCAATCAAGTCTTGTTAATATCAATGGAACTTGGGTGTTGATAAGGTGTAAACCATAATCCCCCAAAATGGATGATTGATCTTGACAATGACTCGATTCATCCCTTGACCTTTGTTTGCTTGCCTTGTGTGTGATCCCTTATTTGTGATTGTTGCATTCATGCATTCATGCGCATCATAACATTCATCACACGAAAATTTCAAGGAAGTGAGGTATTATTTGCAAATATATTTTCAGACCATGGATGATGGATGAAGGAACACTAAGAAGTACAGTTTCAGATGTCCTGACTTGAAAGAGTTAAGGAAGCTAGCATCTTTTGTATTAGATCCCTTGGACTTCAAACAATGTCATGGGAAGCTTAATCCTATCTTGTCTGCTGATGTGTTTGAAGGACTTTTGAGTGTATTGGTGCAGTTCTATGATCCTCTCTACCGTTGTTTCACTTTCTCAGATTATCAGCTTGTGCCTACATTGGAGGAGTATTCCCATCTTTTGGGGATACTTATTTCTAATAGAGTGCCTTTTAGTGGATTGGAGGAGATTCCCCGATCTAGTCTTATTGCTGAAGCTCTTCAATTGAAGAAGTCTGAGATAGAGGCTCATTGGGTGAAGAAAGGAAGGTTATTTGGGTTTCCATCCGATTTCCTCATCAAGGAAGCTACTACTTTTTCTCAAGCCGGAAGTGTGGATGCTTTCAAATATATCTTTGTGTTGCTCATCTATGGATTAACTTTGTTCCCTAACATTGACGGTTTTGTTGATGTTAACGCCATTAGACTTTTCTTGATTGAGAATCCTGTGCCTACTTTGTTGGGTGATATGTACTTCTCTTTGCATCTAAGGAATTCTAAAGGTGGTGGAACGATCGTATGTTGTATTCCTCTTCTATACAAGTGGTTTATTTCGCACTTGCCTCAGACACCTGCTTTTGTGGAGAACAAACAATGTCTACGGTGGTCTCAGAGACTTATGTCTCTCACTAATGATGATATAGTTTGGTATGATCCTTCTTTGGGCAATTCGGATATTATTGATAGTTATGGTGAATTCTCTAATGTGCCTCTCATTGGTACACAAGGAGGAATTAACTACAACCCTGCTTTGGCTCGTCGTCAACTTGGGTTCCCTTGAGAGACAAACCTAATAACACTTTGTTAGAAGGTCTTTTCTATCAAGAGGGTAAAGATCCCCAATATTTGAACCAGAAGATTGTGCATGCTTGGCATAATGTGCATCGGAAAGGAAGATCCGAGCTTGGTCCGTGCAATTGCGTAGCTTTGGAAGCTTACACTCTTTGGGTGAAGAAGAGAGCTTTGGAGTTGAAGATGCCTTATCCTTGTGAAAGACCTATGTATATGGTCGTGGTTGAGCCTATAACTCTCCCTAACCAAGATGTATAGGAGTTGGAAGATGCGCTCGTCAAGATGTAGCAAGAGAAGGATATGTGGGAAGAGCGTTTCCGTGCTTTGAGCAAAAAGCATGAAGAGTTGCAGTTGGAGTCTAAGGACAAAGATGCACTTATTGAGCTACTTGAAGACCGAGTGATGAAGAGACAGAGAGAGCCAGAGGTTTCATATTCTAGCATGCCTCAACCTTCTGTTTCTTAGAAGAAGATTATTGACCAGCTTGTTCTCGAGAAGACTCAGGTGAAAGCTTCTTTTGAGACCGAGATTCGTCGCATTCGAAGGAAGTACGCGCCTTTAGCTAGGTCTTCTGACATTGTTGTTAGGGATCCTTAGGATGACTAGTCTCTTTTTCTCTTGTATTTTTCATTTGATTTCTGAAATTGTACTCAGTGCAATCCTTCCAATTATAAATGAAAAGAGATTTTTTGGTCATTATTGCAATTGTTGATATATATATATATATATATATATATATATATATATATATATATATATATATATATATATATATATATATATATATATATATATATATATATATATATATATATATATATATATATATATATATATATATATTTACAAATGATATAGTAAGTTCCTTAAAATAAAAATAAATAAACAAGCATTGCATTTCATGCATCATTTGCATAAGCAGGTTTCCCTTTCGTCAGATGTCTCATTGGTGTTTCTTCTATGCTTTAGCCAAGCTGACTCATCAGTATAACACCCGCACCAATCATCTGAGAATTATGGAGCATTTAGAGTAAGAGAACAGAGAGCTAAAGGACGAGATCGCCCGCCTGACTGCCATGATGGAGTCAGTTCTTGCCGCTCAGAGACAAGCTTCTCCAACGCCTGCAACTCCTCCTCCTTAGAGGACAGTTATTTCAGAGGTGGCTACCTCTACCATGCCTGCTGCTGCCGCCCACTTCGCGCCTACTATGCCTGCCAAATTCCCGTGGGGAATGTTGTCTAACTTTATGCCTGAAGGCTTTGCGCCTACTTTCGCTTCCATGCCGGCATCTAGCCCAGTCATGTCTGTGCCACCTCCCGTTGTGCACACCTTACCTCGTGTAGAGGACACCATTTATCACTCCAAGCCGTCTGAGGGTCCGAATGTTTATGAGAAAATGGATGAAATGAAGGATCAATTTCTTGAGTTGCACAAGGAATTGAAGACGCTAAGGGGTAAGGACTTGTTTGGAAAGAGTGTTGTTGAGTTGTGTTTAGTGCCCAACGTCAAGATCCCGGTGAAGTTCAAAGTGCCTGACTTTGAAAAGTATAAAGGGAATACTTGTCCACTCAGTCATCTAGTGATGTATGCTCGTAAGATGTCTACTCAGACCGACAATGATCAACTGTTGATTCATTACTTCCAAGATAGTTTGACCGGTGATGCGCTCCGTTGGTATATGGGGTTGGACAATGCTAGCATTCACACTTTCAATGACTTGTGAGAGGTTTTTGTCAAGCAGTATAAGTATAACATGGACATGGGGCCTGATAAAGACCAATTGAGGTCTATGTCTCAGAAAGATAAGGAGACATTTAAAGAGTACGCGCAAAGGTGGAGAGAATTGGCTACCCAGATCACTCCTCCTTTGGAGGAAAAAAAGATGACAAAGATCTTTCTAAAAACCCTGAGTTCATTTTATTATGAAAGAATGATTGCTAGTTCCCCTAGTGACTTTACCGAAATGGTAAACATGGGGATGAGGCTTGAGGAAGGGGTCCGAGAAGGACGTTTGTCGAAGGATGAAGCGTCAACGAGCAAGAGATATGGCAGCAATTTTGGGAAGAAAAAGGACAATGAAGCAAATGCAATTTCAAGTGGGAGGCAGAGGAGGCCTCAGATCAGAAGGAATCCACCATCCCGTCAACATCATCATCATGTATCTTCAGTTATCTCTGTATTTTCTAATCAACAATCAACAGCAGTTCAACAACAACAACGTCAACAACAACAACCGCAACAAAGAACAAACACCTACAATAAAAACAATACTAATAATCATCATCAACGGAACTTTGAGAGGAAGAAGGTCTCTTTCGACCCGATTCCTATGACTTATGCTGAGCTCTACCCATCTTTGGTTCTCAAGAACCTACTTCAACCGAGAAACCCGACATTGAAAATTGCTATCCACTCAAGAATGAGGTCCAAAAACTGATAAAGAGTGGAATGGTGTCCTTTGAGGACCGTGCACCGAATGTGAAAGCAAATCCATTGCCCGCTCATGGGAACTCTTCTGTGAATATGGTGGACGGTTGTCCTGGAGGATTTAAGGTTTTTGATGTGCAGTTTATCTGAAGATCCTTGGTGCAGATGCATAAGGATATTTGTTTGGTGAGTGATTGTGAACATGACCATGATGGTTGTGTTATCTGTAGTGTTAACCTGAGGGGTTGCGAAGTTGTAAAAAGGGACATCCAACGACTGATGGATGAAGGCATGATTCAAATTGTTCAATCCCGTCATGTAGATGACGACGTGAATGTCGTAATGCCTGTTTTCAAGCAACCTGAGAGGTTGGTAATCCAGTATGATAGCAGTAACAGTAGTCAAAGATCAGTATCGCCGTTGGTAATACAATTAGCGGGCCCGATCCCGTATTCATCTGATAAAGCTGTGCCATATCAGTATAATTCTACAATGATGAAAGATGGTCAAGAGGTCTCGTTGTCTACGACTAGTTCAGTGGTGAGCATTACTGATGTTACTAAGGTGACCCGCAGTGGTCGAGTGTTTGGGTCGGTGTTCCCAAAAGATAAAGAAGAATCTGTTGTTGGTAATAAAGTAGTGGTGCCTGTTGTAGATCCGGTTGGTGTTTCAAAGGGTAAGTCTGGTGAATCCAACGGCTTGAAGGCTAACGATGATGATGAGGTACTCCGATTGATTAAAAGGAGTGAGTTTAATATGGTGGAGCAGTTGCTCCAAACCCCTTCGAAGATTTCAGTTCTGTCTCTGCTCATGAATTTTGAAGCACACAGAGAAGCACTGCAGAGAGTTCTGGAACAAGCGTTTGTAGAACATGATGTTATGGTGGATCAGTTCGATCATATTGTGGCTAACATCACTTTCTGCAACAATCTCAGTTTTTGTGATGAAGAACTCCTTGAGGAGGGTAGGAATCATAATCTGGCTTTGCACATTTCTATGAATTGCAAAGAGGATGCTTTGTCAAATGTGCTTGTTGACACCGGGTCGTCACTGAATGTGCTTCCGAAGTCAACTTTGTCAAAGCTATCATACCAAGGAGCGCCTATGAGGTATAGCGGTGTAATCGTCAAAGCTTTTGACGGTTCACGCAAGACAGTAATTGGTGAAGTGGACCTTCCAGTAAAGATAGGTCTGAGTGATTTTCAAATTACTTTTAAAGTAATGGATATCCACCCGACCTAAAGTTGCTTGTTGGGAAGGCCATGGATCCATGAGGCAGGAGTTGTTACCTCCACTTTGCACCAGAAGCTCAAATTTGTGAAGAATGGAAAGCTTGTTATCATTGGTGGGGAAAAGGCGCTATTGGTTAGCCACCTGTCATCTTTCTCTTAAGTTGAAGCTGAGGATGAGGTTGGAACTCCGTTCCAAGCCTTATCTATTGCTGTTGAAAAGAGAGTTAGGGCACCTATGTCCTCATTGAAAGATGCTAAAAAGACTGTTGTAGAAGGCGATGTTGATCAGTGGGGGCGCATGGTAGAGGTCTCCGACAACAAAGGCAGAACCGATTTGGGGTTCCAGAAAGGATCGTCAACTGCAAGGTCTGAAGATATGCAACTTAGCTTCCGTAGCGGAGGGTTCATTCATGGCAATGAACAACACTTAGCTGTTGTGCTAGAGGATGACGAAGAGGAAGACTGCACCAATTTTGTGACACATGGAAAGGCTTGCAACAATTGGATTGCTGTTGATATTTCTGTTATTTTGCATCGATCTAAGTAATTACTTTTATGTGTTTTTAAAATACTTCTCCTATGCCTAAGGGAGAAGTGAACATTGTTTGGGCATTTTCAAATTGATCATTAATAAAATTAATTCTATTCATCCACATCAATGATGTCTTGTTTTTACTTTTTGCTTTATTCTGAAAATGATAATCACAAAAAAAAGACCTAAATAAACAATATAATTGTCCATCTGCATAATATTTGGTCACAAATTCACTTCTCTAAAATCAAAATATCAAATCATTATGCAGGTTGGTTTCTAACCCCATTGAATACAATGATCCTTCTCGTTCTTCAAATTTTGAATTCCATGTGTTCGAGGCCGAGGAGGAAAGTGATGTAGAAGTGAGTGATGAATTATCTCGTCTTCTTGAGTAAGATGAAAAGACCATTCAGCCGTTCGAAGAGCAGATTGAGCTAGTCAACTTAGGTTCTGAGGATGATGTGAAGGAAGTCAAGATTGGGTCTCGCCTATTGTGTATTTAATTTCACGAATCCATCAAGTTCAGATTGAACACCATAATTTTCTCTCTCAGATTTCTCCTTCTATGAGAGTCTAGAGGAGAAACCAATGCCACACGGGTGATGTACATCACCCCAGCTTTCCAATGATATGAGGATCGTCCATTTTTTAATTGATTTGAGATTTATTTGAGATTTTGGTTCAATTACGTTATTTTTTATTCATTTTTAATTGTTTAAAAATAGTTTCTGGTTTCCAAAAATGCTGAAATTTTTTGTCAAACTTTGTTTGACCATGTTGAACTTAGGATAATTCACTTGGACTTTTCAAAGTTGATTTGAAGTGAATTTGAAGTTTGACTTTTGTTTGATTATTTTAATTCAAGTATTATTTTAATTCTCAAAAATACCAAAAATATTTTATTTGTTTCTTAACTTCTAAGCTTCATCTTGCTTCTGTTTACCATTGATTGACTTTGATTCTATTCATGTTTGATCAATGTGTGTTGGATATCTCATTTGAATTTCAATTTATGTACATTCTTATTCTTCTTCTTCTTCATCTTTTTTTTCTTTTTGATCAATGAGTTAGAGATTGGTGGTTAGTGTAATACCCCAAAATTTACCCTTCATTTTTCATGGAAGCATGGGATTTTGTTTCACCCTTCATTAGCATCATACTAGGTCATACTCATTGCATACTGCATCAGTGACATGGAAATCAGGTGTTGATTGATCATTCCTTAGTAGAAGGAACCCACACAAAGCAAGATTGAGAATTGGACTTCATTCTCCAAGTATACAAGTCACAAGGGTCTTAAGGAGGTCCAAGTGTCTTATTATGGTCCTCAGTTCATCAGTGGAGGATTCAGAGCTCCTAGAGTGTGCATCTGCATTTAATTAGAAATTAGGGTTTAATGGCTATCTGCAACAGGAAATGTTTGGTTGGAAGTAAAGGGGGCTCATTCATGTCATGATTATAGAGGCATCTTGGCCTAAGAAGATCCACAATTATCTCACAAAGATCCATTGGCAATCAGTGCAATCAATTCCTAATCATTTTTGCCCTAAACTAGGGTTTGGTATAAAATCAGTCTATTTCTGATTCCTTGGGTGAAACTCTTTTCCATGGCCCTCCATATGTCCACAAGGGTCTACATACAAAAAATCAGCTCTTTATTTGAGCCAGAGGTGCCTCAATTGATCAATGGAATCGGGAATCAGACAGTTTGGGAAAAGTCAACTGTGGGGCCAGAAAAGTCAAATCCTGACATTTTGAAAGTGGAATCTCAAAATTCATGCCTAAGGGAGCCTACATGTGAAATTTGATCAAGTTTGGATCATGGATTCATCATTTAATCAGGAGTTGGAAAAGTTACTAAATTTGGAAATAGTTGACTTTCCATTTGAGGCAAGTTTTCATGATTATTGCACCCACTTTAAGCCCATTTTCCATCAAGATGCAAGCTTTATTTGAAAATTTCTCCAACATGAAAGTTTTTCATCTTGTTCCAAGCTTTTTAGAGATATAAATTTTCTTTCATTTGTATTAAAATTGAGAAAGTTATGCTTGGTCAAAGTGAGACATTATTTTAGGACACTTAGAAAATTTTCTAAGTCCAAAATCTTCAAGATTTGTCAAGACTTATGGGCCAGATTTCTTGCATTTCAAGGCATCTTTTGAAAATACTTTCTTCATGACAATTGTAACTTGCCATGTCCTCTTTCACATCCTTTTGGAATCATCCCATTTGGATCATTGGTTTGAGAGATGCACTCATCTAAAGTTGGCATCATGAACTGAATTTTTAGGCAGCATTTAGGCCAAACTGGCCCAACCATTTTGCAGTTATGGAACCTAAACTTTAAGGCCATTTTTCACCTTCTTCCATTCACCATTTCAACTTGTGTTCAACATGAAATATTTTAAGCTCCATGACCTCTTCCTACTGTTTGCATTGCCTTGTCATTTGGTCATGTATTCATCAAGATACAAAGTCTCAAAGTCACCCTGTTGGACTTATTCCCATGCCATGCTGCACAAACCAACCAACACACTCTTTACCTCATTTGGCCATGCACTTTTATGTCCACTAACTTAAGTTTTGCCACAATTAGATCTTCTAATAGACCTCACCTTTTGCATTGCATTTTGTTCATGAACCAAAACAAACATTTCAGCCCATTAAGAGTTTGGTCCAACCTATTTAAACATCTAAACCCTAATATGAAGGGTGGCTGCTACTATTTTCGAGCAAGGGCGAGGCTGGTATTCATTCTCATTTTCCATTTCTCAAGTTTGCAGCACCAAGAGCAGCACATCTTCTTCCATTTTCCTCCACTATCGAGAAGCAGTGGACTGACTTCCACTAGGTAAGCATTCTATGACTTGTTCATTACTGTTTTGCTATGCTTGCCATGTTTGTTCATCATGTTGTTCATGCCATTGTCATACTTATTCATAACTGTTATCATGCCATAACCATGCTTGCCTCATTTTGTTTTCCATGCCATGATTTGTTTGTGAAGCCTTCACCATGAGACATTGTTTTGGAGCTTGAGTTCATGCTGTTATTTTCCACCCATACCCGTGTTCATATGCTTGTCTTATTGATCATTTTTCTTTATGCTAAGGCCATTATTTTTAATGAAACAAGATACCATGATGTTCCTCTCATTTCGTACTTGAGTTTTGATTTTTATACCATGTCATTTGGTGCCCTGAGTTGTTAGCAATCTTGGTTGGAAGATGGGGAAGATATGCTGTGTTTTTCACGCGTTCTAGTTGCATGGGCCTAGGGTTTTCATGTTGCATGTGGAAGAAATACGTGTCACGTTGCGAGGCCCTCAGATCGCGCGCTTGGCTTTAAATCTCATCTGTCCGCTCCAGTTTTGTCATGTAGTGTTTTAAAACATAGTTGACCGGTTGACATATGTTACATGTTTATTTTAAATGAACATTTTATTTTGGCCTCCCGCTGATAAATCCACTTGGACCGGGCCCTGGCGCGCCAATTGCTATCTGCCCCCCACACTCAAGGCCCACCAATAATCCATTGTCATTTTATTTTTTTTTAAATTCTTTTTTCTGTTTTGTTTTAATTAATAAAAATATTTTATTTATTCATAAAAACACCAAAAAGTACTTTTCACATTTCTTAATGTTTTATTTAATTTTATTTAATTTTTATTTTCATATTTATTTAATGTTAATATTTCATTTTAATTATTTATTTCAAGTGGTTCATATTAGCATACATTTTTTCATTAATTTTATTTTCATGACTTAGAATTATTTTTAACTTCTGATTTTTGGGATGAGGGTTGACCAATGTCTCATGGTCAACCTGACCTTTTCTTGGAGTTTTATTTCCCATTTTCAATTTGTTTTGGATTTATTTTTGACCTAGTTTGCTTGGTTGACTTTTCCTTTGACTTCTGTTTTATTTCAATTAATTTATACACTAATTTTCATTATTTTTTAAAATATTTTTGGGGGATGATGATGTCCTGACCCCACCTTAGTTAGTTTAATTTTTCATAATTTTCTTGATTAATTTACTATTTATTCCATATTTTTTAAGTTGACCTAACTTTTCAGTTGACTTTTCTATGATCGATGTTTGGCATAGGGATTGCTTAAGGCAATTGAAGAGATCTTTTGATCCTCCCTTATTCATCTCATATGCCATGTATTAGAGGCCTTTCATCTTGACTTTATTTGATCCTTGCATCATTTCCTGATTAAATTATTCAGTGATCCTTTGTGTGCATAGTTTCATCTGTCCGATTCATCTGATATTTTTTATACTTGTTTCTTTCATCCATGTTTAATATTGTTTGATTGTTTAACATGTTCATACTCTCATGCATTGTTTAATACTTCATTATTTCATTCTTTGATTATTTGATTTGATCATATACCTGTTTATTTATCTTATTGATTAATGATTGTTGCCTACTTGTATGTTGTATGAGGCACATATTACTATTGTTTGATTTCCATGAACAATCCCCATTCATAACAAATGTACCCCTCTCCCATGAATTGTATAATGTTTATTCTTTCATTCTTTATTCATCTGTTAATACAAGAATTAAAATGAACATCTGATAACCATTTCAAAACAAGATCAAAAACTCGATCCAACGTCGAGTGATCATTTTCAAAACTTAACAGAACCAACACGTATTTCATCCATCCTTTTGTAAGTCGATTGCTTCATGCATCACCATTTCTCTTGTAAGTCGATTGCTTCATGCATCGCCATCTACCTCTTGTAAGTCGATTGCTTCAGGCATCGCCATCTACCCTTATCCCTGGTTCCTCTCCTTGCTCCATCCGTCGATTCTTGTTCCGTTTAGGTAGCACCCATTAGGTAGAACCCTTTGTATGATAGCATAGGTAGAATTCCCTTATTCTTTTGTATGATAACATAGTTAGAATTCCCTTATTCTTTTGTATGATAACATAGGTAGAATTCCCTTATTCTTTTGTATGATAACATAGGTAGAATTCCCTCATTCTTTGCATGCTAACATTAGGTAGATATTCCCATTTGTAAATCCTAACACATAGGTCCACATTGCATGATAACTCTAGGGCAGAGCTTCCCCATTTTTTAGACTTTCCGTGCGTCTTCGATCTTGTGGCATATCAGTCCGTCCTATTACAAAGAGGTAACTGCCTAAGACTCGATTCAGCGAGCTGCGACACCTACTGCTAGGACGTGAACACATTGCCCACTCTCCTTTGACACAACTGGTGACCTCCTTTGTAAGTCCATGTTCAGATGGCAATCCTTAACCCATAGTTAGTCGAACTACGATAACTCTGATTCTCATGTTCAGATGAGATACGTAGGCACGAGATGCGATGTCTTGCCGAGTTTTTGACTGACGACTAACAACTAATCCTTGCTTGCTTTCGCCATTGTTGCGATTATTTTCTCTCGCCCTCGTTGCGATCGAGACCTTCCTTTCTCTTGCCCTAGTTGCAATCGAGACCCTTATTCCCGTAGTTAGCTGAACTACGTTTTGCTCTGATTCTCATTCCAGATGAGATACGTAGGCATAAGACGTGATGTCTTAGCGAGCACACTCCTCCTTAGCCCATAGGTAGCCAAGCTACGAAGACTCTGATTCTCATACTCAGATGAGATACGTATGCGGTGGATGCGACATCCGTGCGAGTCATTTTCTTTTGACCCCTCTTTTAGTAAATAGTACATTATATATACACACACCCTTTTAGACAAGAACAACAAGAGTGGATCCCGTAGAGTACTACGGATGCGTATGGGTGCTAATACCTTCCCTTCGCATAATCGACTCCCGAACCCAAGATTTGGTTGTGAGACCTTGTCTTTTCCTTTCCTTTTTCTTCAGGTTTTCTTCGAGCGTTTCCTTTCCTTCCTATGGGATAAATAACGCACGGTGGCGACTCTTCTGTCATTTTTCTTTTCTCGCCGGTTGTTTTTTTCGCAGGTTGCGACAGTTATCCTTGACATATGAGGGGCTTAACCTTCTTTGATTCAAATCTAATTCATCTTAATAAAAGATCAAGTGAATGGCTTTGCATTAGAGATAGGTTGCTTCTTGGTCAAGTAAAAAACCTAAATCAATACAAGATCATTCTTCTTTTCTTTTGGCATGGCAAGTTGTAGGAGCTTGGCTTACTAGTCATGGTCTCTAACTTGTGTTTGTTGCCTATAGTTTTATTGACCGGTCTCAGATAGGTGTGACTACTACATTAGTCCACTTACGATTACTTAACATAGCGCTAAATTGCCTTATGGCACACTAACATTGACTATTAACACTAACTCTTAATTCAAGTCTTTAATTCTTGCAATTTATTTTAATGCAATTTAATTTCTTGCATATTAATTCATTTGCTTTTGCCCTTTGCTCACTTGAGCTCATGTTTATGTTAATGCAATTTGCCTTTTGCTCACTTGAGCACATTATTGTGTATATACTATTGTGCTTGTTTTGTTTTGATTGTGTGAACCCAATGCAAATGGGAAAAGGACTTAGATTTTAGGATCTTACCTATGCTAATGGAGTTTAAAGAGCAACTAGGCCTCATGTCTTTAGAGTGCTAAAATTGTCAAAGATCAACTAGGCCTCATGCCTTTAGAATGCTTAAGCTTGAAGATGAACATTGAAAGGATCCTAATTCTAAACTCACTCTTGTCCATTCTTTATTTGTATAGTGGAACTTTTTGATTTGTGTGTTCTTGTGTGCTAGGGATCCAAACTTGCCAATTAGAAGAACCATTGTCATGAGCATCCAAAGTGAGAGATACAAAAGCCATTGGAAGATTCCTAGGAGCTTGATTGTTATTTGCTTGATTGCTTGAGTTAATTGCAATTTGCTTGCTAATTCCAAAGGATGGGAGCAACTGGGATCATTACTATGATCTCAAGAAGGGAACTCCATTGTGGTTTTATTTCTATTCCTTCATCTATGCATGTTTAGGATATAGCCATTCTTCTTCTTCCCTCCACTCTAACCCAAGCCAACTTTTGTGCAAACATTAACATTGTCTTCAAAATTAGAAACCTAGGCACTATGCTTTTGATTTTCCAAACTCTTTTCATAACACTTATTTTGAATTGAATCATTAAGTCAACTTTGACCTTACTTTGTGAATACTTTTCCTTTGTAAATACAACTCACTCAATTGTTTTGTGGTTTCAATGGCCACTTTTGCCAAAGCTTTTCATAAACATTAGCTATTAGGTTTGAGTTATCCTAGAGGTTGATATAATACTCACCTATATCCTTAGTGATGGACTATAAGTCTTCCATGCTTATTATAGGCTTAACCCCTCCCTAGCATGTTGAAGCTCTCCTCACATGGTGGATTTGAGGTTTTAGGTTGAGTTTTCTCCCTTTGATAACAAAAGACCTTAAGGCTTTTGACCAATCAATTCACCAACTTCTTTTGAGATTTTTACCCCGAACTACGAGGTTTTGATCCTAATCTTTTTTAAGATGGTACGTAGGCAATGGGTTTACCCATTCAAACACAAAATTGTAAATAATTGTATATTCTCTTCTCATCTCCCCAATCATGTTTGCACAAATACTTTTTCACAAATACCAACCTACCTTACAACATTAGTGAAAAGGGATCCCTTAGAGTACTAAGGATGTTTTGGGTGCTTAAAACCTTCCCATTGCATAACCAACCCCCTTACCCAGATCTCTGACCTTTTTATTAGTTTTTGATTTGATAAAAATTCTCGGTTTTTGTTCGCTTTCTAACCTTTCCTTTGGATAAATAGAAGTGCGGTGGCGACTCGAATTGTATGATTTACTTTTGATTTAGTCAATAAATCTAAAGGTAACGAATACCCCGCTACACTACCCAAGACACGAAAATGTCATGTGATTTGACAAATCCTTTTGTGATAATATTTATGTGTACAGTTACCCTTTTGCCTCTATGTCTATATTGAACACAAGGCATAGACCGTGTCATCCTTTTCCAGTTCAATATTAGGACCTTAGACATTTATCTTGTTACGCAGGATGGGAAAATTACATCTAGGTCACTCATGTCCCTCAGTATGCTTCGTGGAGTACCCATCAACTGTCTTTATGGTCATCCAGTTACGGATAATGTTTGATCAGCAATAAGGCACTCGACTCTACATCTAGGGTCCATAGTGGTTTCAGGTCGAAGGGTGGTATACGCCACTATCACCATGAGAATAACTTATGACACTTTGCATAAAATTCTATATAGTATTCTCATAGAGGGTCAATCCAATATAAATATTACTCTTATATTCATACCTATGTTTAAGACTTGATAACTCCTTATCCATGATCCATGAGATGTGATCATCAGTCTATATACATAATAGTCTTAATGATTTAATGTTATCCCACTTTACAACAAAGCTCGACTACAGATACTTTAAGAATAATGTCCTTATGTTATTGGGATCTTATGATTAAGTCACATTTGATACATTAAACGAACTAGCTATTTTAGGGACTTTATTAAACAAACATAATAAAGAAAAAGCTTTTTATTATTAATAAATATTTTGAGACAAGTACCAAAAGTATTGGCCTCTAGGGCTTACACCATCAGTCACAACCATCTTCTGAATGATCTTCTTAATGTTCTTATACGCAGCTTTAGCAGTCCCATTCATCTTGGGTCGGTAGGGAGAAGAATTATGATGTGCGATCTTGAAGTCTTTGCAAAGAGCTTCCACCATATTATTGTTCAAGTTCGATCCATTATCAGTAATGATCTTGCTTGGCACACCATATCGGCATATAATCTGATTCTTGATAAGTCGGACCATCGCCTACTTAGTAACATTTGCATATGATGCAACTCCAACCCACTTTGTGAAGTAGTCAATAGCCACCAGAATGAAACGATGTTCTTTGGATGTTTTGGGCTCGATCATGACAATCATATCAATTCCCCATATGGAGAAGGGCCATGGAGAGGAAATGACGTTCAACAGTGTCGGAGGAACATGAATCTTATCCGCATAAATTTGACACTTGTGGCATTTCTTCACAAACTTGCAACAGTCGGATTCCATTGTCAACCAATAGTAACATGCTCTCAAAATCTTCTTTTCCATAGTATGTCCATTGGAATGAGTACCAAAAGTCCCTTCATAGACTTCAGTCATCAACAGGTCTGCTTCGTGTCTATCCATGCATTTGAGAAAAACCATATCGAAATTTCTCTTATAAAGCACGTCACCATTCAGGTAGAAGTTACCAGCTAGTCTTCTCAAACTCTTCTTATCTTTCAAATATTCCCCAGATGGGTAAATCTGACTTTGGAGAAAACACTTGATATCATAATACCATGGCTTTTCATCTTTGACTTCTTCAATGGGAAATACATGAGCATCTGCCATCCTGTTTTCTCCTCAAGGGATATGATGAAACTCAACCTTTGTAAAGAAAGTTGAAATCCTCCTCGCATAATCTATACACTATATCAAACCGGTTTGATTCGTCTCCCATTCGCCTTTGATATGATTCACAACCAAAGTTGAATCTTCAAAGACGTCAAGATACTTAATTCTGAGATCAATGTCTTCTTCAAGCCCCATAATACAAGCTTTATACTCAGCCATTTGTTTGTACATTTGAAGGTCAATCTAGCTATAAACGGAAAATGAGTGCCTTGAGGAGTAATAATCACTGCCCCAATGCCATTACCATACGAATTAACAACTCCATCAAATACCATGCCCCAACGGGGACCGGGTTCTGGCCCTTCTTCAAGCAATGGTTCATCACAATCTTTCATCTTCAAGTGCAAAATCTCTTTGTCATGAAAATCATATTATATTGACTGATAATCTTCAATAGGCTAATGAGCCAAATGGTCAACCAAGATACTACCTTTAATTGGTTTTTGAGACCAGTATTTAATATCATACTCGGATAACAATATCTGCCAACGGGAAATCCTCCCAGTTAGAGCATGCTTCTCAAAAATGTATTTGATTAGATCCATTTTGGATATCAACCAAGTAGTATGATTCAACATATACTAGTGCAAACGCTTAGTAGCCCAAGCCAATGCGCAGCATGTCTTCTCAAGCATAGAATACCGAGTCTCACAGTTGGTGAATTTCTTACTAAGGTAGTAAATTTCATATTCTTCCTTCCCAGATTCATCTTGATGACCAAGAAAACAGCTCATACTCTCTTCAAGCATAGTCAAATACATGATCAAAGTCTTCCTTCAACAGGCGGAGACAGAATCGGAGGCTCAAGCAGATACTCTTTGATACTATCAAAATCTTTCTATCAATCCTCGGTCCAATCACAAGACTGATCTTTCCGAAGAAGCTTGAATATAGGTGCACATGTGGCAGTCATGTGCGATATAAATCTTGAAATATAATTCAAGTGGCCGAGAAAACCTCTGAATTGCTTCTCAGTTTTGGGCACAAGCATCTCTTGTATGGCTTTGACCTTGGCAGGATCAACCTCAATACCATTCTTGCTAACAATAAAGCCCAACAACTTACAAGAACGAACACCAAAAGTAGATTTACTGGGATTCAGGCGGAGTTTATACTTCCTCAAACGCTGGAATAACTTCAACAAATGCACAACATGCTCTTCTTCGTCACTGGATTTAGAAATCAATTCATCAACATAAACTTCGATCTCTTTATGCATCATATCATGAAAAAGAGTGGTCATAGCTCTCTAGTACATTGCACCAACATTCTTTAAATCGAAAGGCATCACTCGATAACAGAATGTTCCCCAAGGTGTAATGAATGTGGTCTTCTACATATCTTTGGATGACATCTTTATCTGATTATAACCGGAAAATCCGTCCATAAATGAAAAGACTTTGAATTTAGTTGTATTGTCTACCAACATATCAATGTGTGGCAGAGGAAAATCATCTTTCAGACTGGCTTTATTCAAATCTCTATAATCAACATACATGCGGACTTTTCCATCATTCTTCGGAATAGGAACAATATTGGCCACCCATTATGGATATTCAGAGGTAACAAGGGAACCATCATCAATCTACTTTTGCACTTCCTCCTTGATCTTCACTACCATATCAGGATGAGTTGTTCTCAACTTCTTCTTGACCGGCGGGCATTCTGGCTTTAAAGGCAATCTATGCTCCACAATCTCGGAATCCAAACTAGGCATATTTTGATAGGACCAGGAAAACACATCAGAATACTCTTCAAGAAGATCAATTAACCCCTTCTTAGCTTCTGGACACAATTGAGACTCGATCTTGACTTCCTTCACATCATCATTGGAACCCAAGTTGACTATTTCAATCTACTCTTCAAATGGATTAATGGCTTTTTCCTCGTGCTCAAGCAAATGGGATAACTCGTCAAATAACTCTTCATCACCATTCTCTTCTTCAACTTCAAACACAGGGAAATCAAAGTTTGGAGAGGGAGTAGGATCATTACATTCAATGGGTTTGAGAACCAACCTGCATAATGATTTGATATTTTGATTTTAGAGAAGTGGAGTGCAAACAAATATTATGTAGATGGAAATATTATTATTTATTTATGTTTTTTGTGATTACCATTTTTAGAAAAAGCAAAAAGTAAAAATAAACATCATAGATGTGGATGAATAAAATTGTCTTTTATTGATGATAATATGAAAATGCCCAACAATGTTTCACTTCTCCCTTAGGCATAGGAGAAGGATTTTCTTAAAATAATAAAGCAACAAATTACTTCGAGCGATGTATAACAATAGGAACACCAACAACAACCTAATTGTTGTGATTCTGGCCGTGCGTTACAAAGTTGTCACCAACTTCGTCTTTGTCACTATCTTCAATAATTGCAGTTGAGTGTTGATCATCCTTTTGAATGAACCCTCCATGTGAAAAACTTCTCGCATAGCCTTGACATTAGTGTTGAATGGCCCTTGCTAAAATCCCAGCCTTGCTCTATTTTTATTTTAAATAACTTCCACGACGCGACCCCATCTGTCGGCGCTACCAGTCTACACAATCTATTTTGCATCCTTTAGAGAAGACATGGGTGACCTTGCCTTATTCAATTCATCAACAATGGACAAAGATTGGAAAGGCATTCCAACTTCCTCCTCGGCATCAACATAAGTAAAGGATGACAAATGTCTTACCAGCAATGCTTTCTCCATCCATAACAATAAGCTTGTCGTTCTTCATAAATTTCAGGTTTTGGTGTAGAGTAGACGTCACAACACCAGCTTCATGAATCCAAGGCCTTCCCAATAAACAACTATAGACCGGGTGAATATCCATTACCTGAAAAGTTATTTGAAAATCACTCAGACCTATCTTAATTGAAAGTTGTAAGACCCAAATTTTGACCCTAAGACCCCTCATGCAATTTCATCATATGCATTAGAATTGGGATCATACCTTGGCATCCTCCTTACCCCTCTTTCATTTAGTTTTGTTTTGGGAGAGATCACCAAGCACCATGTGATTGTATCATACTTGTATTTTATCATTTTACTAACCAAAATACCAAAAATATGTCTTTGCATTTGCCTAATTCTTTTGTAGGTAGGGCATGATCACCATTGATCTATCAAGTTCATATCTAGGGTTTGAGACCCTCATGACAAAGAGCACAACCATGAATTGATCCAAGAATGGTTATGAGCATCATATATGAGTCCGAATGATTTCTACATGTCATATTGATCAAGTTTTCTTCAAGAGTTTAAGGGTGATTTGCCTTGGAAACCCTAGTTTGACTAGGTATCTTGAGTAACTTCTCCAACAAGCTATCTCACGAATTGATCCAATTTCTCAAGGGGCACTTCAAAATTCATCATCTTATGCATATATGATCTACCAAGAGCCAATAAAGTCAAGAGAATTCAAAGTTAGCAAGTTGGTTGATGGTGGTTGGCCAGATGAATTCATCTAATCAAAATTGGGTCTCCTTAGACCCTATCTCCTACACTTTTCACCATATGAAAATGACTCCAAGAGAAACTTTACTCCAAATGACATTCCAAATAAACTTTCATGTTGAGTCCTAGAGCTAGTTTTTCTTGGAAAATCATTTTCTATGTTGAAACATTATAGGTCATTTTGTCTAAACCCTAATTTGAAAGTCAACTTCCCAAGGCCATAACTTGCTCAATTTTTATGATATGAAATATTTTCGAGTTTAACAATCAAATTCAAGATGTCTACTTCAACTTTTATGTTTGGAGTGAAAGAAAATTTAACTTTTATGAGCATGTGATATGAGGATACGTTATAGGTCATTTTTGACTTACACCATTGAACAAGTAATTTTCCTCAACTTCATAAATGCATAACTCTATCATTAAAAATCCAAATGACATGAAATTGGTGACCATTTTGAAGGTCTTTTAAGTATCTACAACTTGGATGAAGACACGTTTCTCATTTGAAGCTCACATAAAAAGTTAAGTAAGGTGGAATATTGAGATATATGACTTTACACTTAGAAAAATTTTCAACATATTGAAATTTCCAAACTTCAACCTCAAAAATCACCATGATCCAAGCTCCAAATGAAAAAGTGTTGAACATCAAACTTCTTCCCCTTGATCCAATCTTTCCAAAGAACCCAAGTTCATGCATTTTGGATGAGGTTTACTAGGGCTGCGCATGGCTTTAACAGAGCTGCATCATTGGAGGAAATCAAATGTACAAACTTCATTTCACATTGCCTTGCCATTCAAGTTTCATTCAGACTTCAACATGATTGATTGTGGACCTTAATGCATTGCCTCATGGGCCTGTACATGCCCATGCACTCGTCCCATTCACATTGCTAAATTTGGACAAAATTTCAAGTCTGCAAATATCATTCCCTCATGCTATAAATACATGACCTTTGTGCTCAATTCAAACACACCTTGCACGCTAGTTTTGCCCCCCAATTCAAACCCTCTCATTCTAAAGGAAAACCTGAGAATTTTCAATTTGAAAATTGAGTTTGAATCTCAACTGTGTGAGATTCAAAAACTCCAGGATCCAAAGCCTTGCACCATTACTAATCACTTCCTGCAAGCTTCTCAAGTGTGATTTGATCGTGTTTGAAGCAAGCAACATCAAGTTCTGCACAACATTGAAGGTAATTTTCAGAAAACTTCATCTCTTCGATTCTCACTCAATTCTCATCAATTTTCTTGGATCTTTGGTTGTCTGAAGTCCTACCAATGTAGGCAAGAAGATTGAGTTGCTTAGAGATCAAATCGAAGCAACTCAGTTGATGCACCTCAAAATTCAACTCCATATATCTCTATATATATTTAGAGTTAGTTAAAATTGAGGTGATATTCGTTATCTACACCATTTTATCTTTCAGATCATGTCCTCCTTTTTCATTTATGTTATGGTGATGAAAGAACCAGTCCGGCCAGGGTCATCGGAGAAGATGACTGGCCTTTGGCTCCGCCAATGAGCTGGAAGTGTTCTGAGCCATTGGATGGATTTAAAATGTTTTAATCAGGGACGTTGCTTGTAATGACCAAGTGTGTGGCGCGCTTACTAGCGTGTACCATGGAACGCGCGTTTCTCATCACTTCATTTGCCACCTCAATTAATGAGGCAGATCAAGTGGTCCATATTTTTTGATATTTTCTGATTTTTCTTTTATTCCTTTTATTTTCATTAATTCATATTAATTTTAATATTGATCCAAAAAATATGAGAGTTTCACAAAAAAAATTCAAATAATTTCCTCTTTCAAATTTAGAATTAAAATTATTTTTTGGATCATTATTAATATTTTTCATGATTTAATTGATTTTGTGTTTGTTTTTAATTGTTTAAAAATACTTTTAAGTCTTTAAAAATTCTGAATTTTTTTCTCCAAGGTCCTTTGACCTTGTTTGACCTATGATAAATTTTATGGCTATTTCTTTGGTGTTTTGATGAGGTTTTAGGAATTTGACAAACCATATTGATTTTAATGTATTATTTTAATATTTTTAATTTGAATAAATGCCAATTAATTGTGTTGACCTATTGTGATGATTTGTATGAGTTTGACTCTTGTTGTTGGGCCTTGGTCAAGATTGATTTGACTTTGTCAAGTTAATATCATTGTATTTAGGGGATTGATGGAATGTACATTCCATCTCCCAAAATGAATGGATGATATTAATTTGGTAAAAGTCCTCCTTTGACCAATTTGAGTTTTGATCCATTCCCCTCCCTCTTCATCTCATTCCCATTCTTTATGCATTCATATCATTTGGCCTATGATATCTCTAAGTCCTAAGGCTAGTTGATTGCAAAATCAGCATAAGTATGGATGAGATTACGCCACCCCTTTTGCATATTCTTTTTATGTGTGATATGTTTCATGAGCATAGTCCATTATACAATGTCTCTAACATGCATTAACACCAAAATTCTATTGCCCGACCTCAAATAGTTGTGACTTCTACATAAGTCCAAATACGATTTCTTAACATACCGCTAAATTTGTGACACAAAAAGGCATAGCATTCTAGTTAGTGAGATTGTAAGTCTCCCCTCTTTCATGGTATTGTGTGGAAACTTTGCCTTTTTTCCTTCCTTTGGAAGATGTCTTGGTTCAAGGATCCATGCTTGTGATAAGTGGGTTGAGTGTTCTCCAAAGAATGACTTCAAATAAAAATCAAAAGCAAATCAATACTAACCTCTAACCCATTAAAAACTAACATTTAATTTTAAGCCATTTACTCAGTGCAATTTAATTTTAGCCTTTTTTCATTTGCCATTATTCATACCATTCTAATTGTTTACATTAATGCCATTTTCACTTTGTCCATTTGGACCATATTGTGTGATATATTTTGTTTGTGTATATTTTGCTTGTTTGTTTGATCTTTGACCATTAATGTACATAATAAGAACAAAAACCCTAAAATACTTTTTTATGGATTGTTGATTTGATCTTGGACTAATTGGACTTAGAATTTAGGCAACCTCCCTATGCTAAAGGACTTGGCCAATGCCAACTTTTTTGTGAAACCAAGTGCTTGCAATTTGAAACTTCATATGACCCTTTGAGTTCATCTGCAACATGATCATTGTGAAGCTGTTATTTTGAACCTGTGACTTGTGGAATTCATCTGTTACATGGGCCAATTTGAAGAAGATCATGAAGTGGCTAAGCTTGGATGTGGCTAAATTTATTTGATGCCTTGCTCTTCAAGATTGATATAATTATGCATTTGTGTGTTGTTTGTTTCTAAATGTCCAAGGGAATTTGGGTTTCTATTGACATTCTTGTCTATTGGATTGCTACCCATTGGTCAGATCTTTTTGTCGCAACCTGAAAAATACAGTGTGCGAAAAAACAACCGGCGAAAGAAAAAGACAGAAGAGTCGCCACCGTGCGTTATTCATCCCAAAGGAGGGAAAGGAAACGCTCGAAGTAAACCTGAAAAAGGAAAGGACAAGACGGGGTCTCGCAACCAAATCTTGGGTTCGGGAGTCGGTTATGCGAAGGGAAGGTATTAGCACCCCTACGCATCCGTAGTACTCTACGGGATCCACTTTTGTGGTTTTTGTCTAAAGGGTGTGGGTTTACCTAATGTGTTTATTTACTAAAAAGGTTAAGAGAAATGACTCGCGCGGATGTCGCATCCACTGCATACGTATCTCATCTGAATATGAGAATCAGAGTCTTCGTAGCTCGGCTGACCTATGGGTTAGGGGGATGTGTGCTCGCTAAGACATCGCGTCTTATGCCTACGTATCTCATCTGGAATGAGAATCAGAGCAAGCCGTAGTTCGGATAACTACGGGGTTGTGGATTGGGTTTTGGACGAACGACGTCACTGCGCAATCTACCGGATGCTCGACCTTTGGAGACTTACTCGCCTGTAGTAGAAGGAGTAAACGTGTGTTATGGGTTTTAGGGTTTGGGATGCTCGAGGGCAAACAGGCAGTCCTTGACGAAGGAACCGCGCTACATGTGGGGATATGAATACAAAACACAAAACATGTATCTCAAAGTAAAATGCCACCAAGGGGCTCAAACATTGCCTCCTATCGAGGTCTTCCAACTAAGAAAGCGATAAAGTACGAGAAAAGGAAAAAATTACCACACGGATAAAGATCCGAAGTTACAACAATTAAAGGATTAGCAACCCTGAGATCTCTCCAGCTAGACCATCAAAGAAAATCAGTCAATACGATTAATCAGGATAAACCTCCGGATGGTATCCCTGCAAGAGTATGTGAGCCCTCACGAAAACTCAACAGAAAGGTTAGACAAACAAGGTGAAATCCAGGGAAAACAATGCCATGGCAACACAAAGACAGGTTAGAGAAACAAAATAGGGTAACCAAGAGTTGCCCCTAAATCAAAATGTAACGACATGAATAATTCCATCAAAATTCACAAAAAGCTCACAAAAAGCAATCAAGGGTAGGAGGCCTAAACCTCTTGTCAAACACATGCATCAAAAGGGTATCAAATTCACCCATAATACCTCATACATTTAGAGCATTCAAATTAAAGGCATAAAGATGATGGATATATGGCAAACCTGATTGGAGAGATTGATTAAGATTGAATGGTACGGTCGGATCTGCAAAGTAATACTAGGGTTTGTGTGAGGCGGAGTGAACTTCTCAGGGCTGCCTGAAGGTCGCTGCAGAGTAGTTCCTAGGTTTCCTTCTCTCAAAATCTTTCTCCAGTGAATCTCCCAGTGTAACTCCAAGTGTGTTTTCCTCTACTGAAACTTCAGTATTTATAGACTGATTTTCGTGGGTAGTGGGCTCAAATGAGGGAGACCCAAGTCCAAAAAAATTTGTTATATTTTATTTATTTATTTAATTAATTTTATTTATTTATTTATTTTTAACTTTTTTTTTTTTGTTTTCTTTTTTCTTTTTTTTTTTTGGATCTGATTCTGATTGACATGATGAAATACAATGTATCTAATGTTAAATGACCTAAAAATGAATGCATGCATGAGGTGTAAAGCGTATGCTTCCAGGAAAAATGAAGGGTAAATTTTGGGGTATTACAGTTGCCCCTATTCAATCAACTGGAGACCCGGAAAGAAGATGGCAGCTGCTTTCGTACTTTCGAGGTATCAAGGGATTGAATACAATAAAAGCCCAAAAATTTGCACTTAAGTGAAGTGAAGTGACAATGCCTATCAGAATCAGCAAAGAGGTGGCCTTGAAAGAAGAATCCGTCTGGTACGGTGAGAGTCAGTCTGAATATCGAAAAAGAATGTTAAACTGGATACCAAAATAAATGGTAACACAGAAATAACCATGGCCTGAATGCCGCTCATCAGTCTGAATACTGGAAATGACTTCGATCTGAACATCGGAAAATTGGCCTGAATGCCACAAGTCGCATCGACCTGAACGTCGGAAACTTCTTCGATCTGAACATCGGAAAGACTGGCCTGAACGCCACAAGTTGCATCGACCTGAACGTCGGAAACTTCTTCGATCTGAACATCGGAAAACTGGCCTGAATGCCACTTCGGTCTGAATATCGGGAAAACTGGCCTGAATGCCACTTCGATCTGAATATCGGAACACTGGCTTGAATGCCACTTCGGTCTGAATACCAGAAACTGGCCTGAACGCCACTTCGATCTGAATATTGGAAAAACTGGCCTGAATGCCACTTCGATCTGAATATCGGAACACTGGCCTGAATGCCACTTCGGTCTGGATACCGGAAAACTGGCCTGAATGCCACTTCGGTCTGAATACCGGAAACTGGCCTGAATGCCACGAGTTGCATCGACCTGAACGTCGGAAACTTCTTCGATCTGAACATCGGAAAACTTCATGCCTGTCAACATTGGCAGAAATAGGGAATGATAATAATGGCGACGCATGGGCCGATGACACTTGCTGGGGATAACCAAGGTGGGTCATGAACAATCTTCAGTCTGAGTACTGGAAACAACTTCTAGCTTATCACTTGGGATACCGAGAACGTTTTATGCTTACATGCGTATGTTTGAATTTTTCAATGGCGTAATGCTCCATGAAAATGGAAATGCTACGCGATTTGGGAGAATGCAATGCAATATGATTCTACATGCAGGGATGCGAAATGCTGGGTAGAATGCCAAGCTGAGGCAAGGGGATCTACTGGGGAAATGATCACCATCTTCTGGACCCTGGCAAGGCTGTTGGAGATGCACAGCGCAAAGAATTATGTGGGGAAATGACCCGCCACACGGTGTTCTAGCAATGACGAAATACCGAGATTCTGACTGGGGAGAGAACGACACTGAAAACCTGCTGTTGGGGAAAGCGATAGTGGTTCTGGCAACCACGATTTGCGAGAGATGACTCAGCAAGGGAAGCAAACACCGATACGGTACCGAAGTTCTGCTTCAAGGAAAGAAACCATGGATCTGGCATTTGGATTATCGATCTGGCCTCGAACTCTAAGGAGCAGCCACTTCTGCCGGGAAGATACACTCTGGCACTGTCAACTCCGCTGGGGATATATAGTCTGGCACTGTCAACTCTACTGGGGAGTGTATGTCCTGAAACAAACGCTTGGGGAAGTACAGTGGTGAGAACCTGCTGGGGATTGAATAATCCAACACTTTGATCAGCTCTGCAGGGATAAGACACCGAATTCGTCTGTTGGCGACTTCACTGGGGAAGATATTCACGATCATCTACAGGGGATTTTAAGGAAATGCCCAGAGGGTATCTGTTCTGAATAGACGATCCAAAGCACTTAAAATTTACAGCAATTTTAAATGTTTATTAAGCATGTACCTGTAAAGCCCTTATGTGTCATGATGCAATGTTTATCAAAAATTCGGACGTCATTTTTGCAAACAAAACAGTAAAATGAAAATGAAAACAGAGATATACTGAACAACATGATTTTATTGATTGAATGGCCTCTGAATAGGCATTTACATCAGGAAGCAATCCCTGGAAAGAGGTAATCGCACAAAAGATAAAAACAGAAATTAATCTAATGGCAATGTGAAATGGATTTCTATTGGGTTCCAATTCTGCTATGACTTGCCCGTCTTCAAGATCCTCCAGATGATCAGCCTTCTGAAAAGGTGATTGGACTGTTTCCTACCTTTCAAAAATTTCCAGTCATCGACATGAGATGAGATTCAGAACTAACTCAGAACGCAGTCATTCGCTTAATCCCTAACTTTTGCCTGGATCGCCCTTTTCGGGTTTTCAATCCACCGGGATACCCATTTTTGCCTAAGTTGCCTTTTCAGGTTTTCAACTTACCGGGTGTACGATCTTTTCATTTTTAATCCCTAATTTTTGCCCGAACCTTTTCATCTTCTTGGTTCGTCGGGATGCCCATTTTTGCCTGGACTATTCTTTTTACTGTCCAGCGGGTCTATTTTATGCGAAGTATTTTTTAACTGCGTCTGAGTTCACAGGGGAAGTGAAGTTTTCACCATCCATAGTTGCAAGCATTAAGGCCCCACCATCAAAAACCTTGGTGACAATATACGGTCCATCATAGTTAGGAGTCCACTTGCCCCTGTGATCTGTCTGAGGAGGAAGGATCCTTTTCAACACTAAATCTCCGACTTGGAAACAACGAGGACGCACTTTCTGATCAAAGGCTCTCTTCATCCGACTCTGATACAACTGCCCATGACAAATGGCTGCCATTCGCTTCTCTTCGATAAGACTCAACTCATTGAACCTTGT
This sequence comes from Lathyrus oleraceus, assembly GCF_024323335.1. Taxonomy (NCBI): domain Eukaryota; kingdom Viridiplantae; phylum Streptophyta; class Magnoliopsida; order Fabales; family Fabaceae; genus Lathyrus; species Lathyrus oleraceus. The sequence goes on along the minus strand of NC_066583.1, from coordinate 138,243,180 downwards.
CCGAATCCATTCGGCTTCGTCTAACTTGACATTCAACAAGACTCTTAGAGAAGGAATCTCCACTTCAACAGGTAGGACTGCTTCCATACCATACACCAGGGAGTAAGGGGTTGCCCCGGTCGATGTACGTACTGAAGTGCGGTACCCATGCAAGGCGAAAGGTAGCATCTCATGCCAATCTCTGTACGTGACGACCATCTTCTGCACAATCTTCTTTATGTTCTTATTTGCCGCCTCAACAGCGCCGTTCATCTTAGGGCGGTAAGGGGAAGAATTGTGATGCTGAATGTTGAAGTTCTGACACAACTCCTTCATCATTTTGTTGTTGAGATTAGAACCATTATCAGTAATGATTCTTTCGGGAATCCCATAGCGACAAATGATTTCTTTCTTGATGAAACGGGCAACCACATGTCTGGTGACATTCGCAAATGACGCTGCTTCGACCCACTTGGTGAAATAGTCGATGGCAACAAGGATGAAGCGATGCCCATTGGAAGCAGTCGGCTCAATCTTTCCAATCATGTCAATGCCCCACATAGAAAACGGCCACGGCGAAGTCATCACATTCAGAGGATTTGGTGGTACATGCACCTTATCAGCATAAATCTGGCATTTATGACACTTCCGAGCATATTTGAAGCAATCTGACTCCATGGTCATCCAATAATAACCTGCTCTCAACAATTTCTTAGCCATTGCATGTCCGCCGGCATGAGTACCGAAGGAACCTTCATGAACTTCCTGCATTAACATGTCCGCCTCGTGTCTGTCCACGCATCTGAGCAAAACCATGTCGAAGTTCCTCTTATACAGCACATCGTCTTTGTTCAAGAAGAAACTGCCTACCAATCTTCTCAAAGTCTTTCTGTCATTGTTGGATGCCCCTGCAGGGTACTCTTGATTCTTCAGAAAGCACTTGATATCGTGATACCAGGGCTTGTCATCGACTACCAGTTCAGCAGCAAACACATATGCGGCCCTGTCAAGGCGCATCACATCGATCCTGGGAGCATGGTTCCAACGAATTACCTTGATCATGGAGGATAGAGTAGCAAGTGCGCCTGCCATCTGGTTCTCATCACGAGGTATATGATACAATTTTACTGTTGTGAAGAAAGTCAACAGTCTTCTCGTGTAGTCTCTGTAGGGGACCAGAGTGGGTTGGAGAGTATTCCAATCACCATTCACTTGATTGATCACCAGAGCCGAATCTCCGAAGATGTCCAGAGTCTTGATTCTCAGATCAATGGCTTGCTCAATACCCAAAATACAGGCCTCGTACTCAGCTTCATTATTTGTGCACTCAAAAGTCAAACGAGCGGTGAAAGGTATGTGGGCACCTTTCGGAGTTGTAATGACAGCACCAATTCCACTTCCTCTAGCATTGACACCCCCATCAAACAACAAAGTCCACTTTTCGTTTGGATCAGGTCCCTCCTCAACAACTGGCTTTTCACAGTCTTTCATCTTGAGGAACATGATGTCTTCATCAGGGAATTCAAACTTCATCGGCTCATAATCATCAATCGGCTGCTCGGCAAGGTAGTCTGACAGAATACTACCTTTGATGGCCTTCTGTGACGTGTACTGAATATCATACTCTATTAAAATCATTTGCCAACGAGCGACCCTTCCGGTGAGAGCTGGCTTCTCGAATATGTATTTCACTGGATCCATCTTAGAAATCAACAAGGTAGTATGGTTCAACATATACTGCCTCAGTCGGCGAGCAGCCCAGGCCAAAGCACAGCAAGTTTTCTCAAGCTGCGAATATTTGACTTCACAGTCGGTAAACTTTTTGCTAAGGTAGTATATGGCATGCTCTTTTCGACCAGACTCGTCATGCTGTCCCAATACACACCCCCATCGAGTTCTCAGTCACTGATAGGTACATTATCAGAGGTCTCCCAGGAACTGGAGGTATAAGGATCGGAGGTTTCTGTAGATACTCTTTTATCTTCTCGAAAGCCCTTTGACAATCTTCATTCCACCTGATAGCCTGATCTTTCTTCAGCAATTTGAAAATTGGCTCACACGTGGCTGTTAGGTGAGAGATGAACCTTGCAATGTAGTTCAACCTCCCTAAGAAACCACGGACTTGTTTTTCTGTTCTTGGCTCAGGCATTTCCTGTATTGCTTTCACTTTGTCAGGATCCACCTCAATCCCTTTTCCGCTAACAATAAAACCCAGCAATTTTCCCGATCTCACCCTGAAAGTGCACTTGTTCGGATTAAGTCTCAGTTCGAATTTCCTCAAACGTTCAAACAATTTCTGCAGATTCACCAAATGTTCTTCTTCTGTCTGAGATTTGGCAATCATATCATCCACATAAACCTCGATTTCATGATGAATCATATCATGGAACAGAGTTACCATAGCTCGTTGATATGTTGCTCCGGCATTTTTCAGACCAAACGGCATCACCTTGTAGCAGAAGGTGCCCCATGGGGTTATGAAAGTTGTCTTTTCCATGTCCTCTGGTGCCATCTTGATTTGGTTATAGCCAGAAAAGCCATCCATGAAGGAGAATACCGAGAACTGAGCTGTATTATCCACCAAAACGTCGATGTGAGGTAATGGGAAATCATCTTTAGGGCTAGCTCTGTTCAGATCCCGGTAGTCGACACACATCCGTACCTTTCCATCCTTCTTAGGTACTGGGACGATGTTTGAAACCCATGGCGGATAATTGGTGACTGCTAGAAACCCTGCATCCAACTGCTTTTGCACTTCTTCCTTTATCTTGACAGCCATCTCTGGTCTTGTTCTTCTGAGCTTCTGCTTGACCGGAGGACAACCTTCTTTGAGAGGCAAGCGGTGTACCACGATGTCTGTGTCCAACCCAGGCATGTCCTGATAAGACCAGGCAAAGATGTCAACGTATTCTTGCAGCAATTCAATCAGCCCTTTCTTCACATTGTCTTCTAAAGCAGCCCCTATCTTGATTTCTCTCTTGGCGTCCTCGGTGCCGAGATTAATCACTTCAACAGACTCTTGATGCGGTTGAATAACCCTTTCCTCTTGTTTTAATAGCCTGGTAAGCTCTTCAGGGAGTTCACAGTATTCATCATCCTCTTCTTCAGCTTGAAAGATTGGATTTTCAAAGTCGAAGCGAGCCGTAGCAGAAACGTTATCAATAAGATCCGGTGATGTGAATCTGCATGAGTGATGGTATGTGCTTATGAGTGTGAACAAGAAGTGAAAACTAAACAAAACATTGCCATTTTTTTATTTTGAAAAACTGCAAAAATAGAAAGACAGGGAACGAAATATTTGAATGCAAAAATACGTCCTTTATTTATGATAAAAATGCAAGTGTCACATAGATGAGCCCTACAATGAGTCATTACGCCCTGGGCGGAACGTAAGACTTGGACATGCATGAATAAACAAAGAAAATTACTCCTTCAGAAAAGTGACTTGGACAATCTCTTCAGAAGACCAATTGTTGATGACTTCACCCGGGATCCTCGGACGCACCCAGTTGTCGATGTCACAATCACTATCCCCATCTTCATCATTGACCGCAGAGACTTGGCCAACTGATTTGGCTTCTCCTTCAACCATGTTAACATTTGCACTACCATGCTGGGGCATGGGATTGTTGACGACATTCGGAGCCGGTGCAAGGTCGATGGCCTTTGAATCTATGAGGTCCTGAACTACGTGCTTAAAAGCTTTGCAGTTCTCAATGTTATGGCCAGGTGCCCCAGAGTGGAAGCTACACCTAGCGTTGGCGTCGTAACCCACCGGAAGTCTACCAACAGGAGGAGCCAGAGTGCGCAATTGCACAAGTTGTAGTTGTTGAAGACTAGAAAGCAACTGAGCGTACGATATTGGAAGGGTGTCGAAACGCCGGTCCATCATCCTTTGCCTCTGTTGATAAGCGGGTCTGCTACCCGGTTGCTGCTGCTGTTGATACTAAGCTGGTTGACGTTGTGATTGTTGTTGTTGTAGTGGCGCTGCAGCTGGAATGGTCACAGCCAAAACATACGGTTGCTGATGATAATTCTGAAAATTATTCCTCCGGTTATCCCTGTTCTGATAAGAAGATATGGCATTTGCATCCCCTTCTCCCCTCTTCTGTCCCTGAATGAACGGCTTCTTCACCCCTGATGAGGATCCACCTCCACTTTGGCTCTTATAGGTCTTTAGGTAATTCTCCACCCTTTCTCCAGTAGAGACCACATCAGCAAAGTTGGAAGCATTGCACCCCACCAGACGCTCCAGATAAGGTCCAGGCAGCGTATTCATGAACATGTTGGCCATTTCCTTTTCCAACATAGGAGGCTGAACACGGGAAGCTATCTCCCTCCAGCGTTGAGCGTATTCCCTGAAGCACTCACTGCTTTTAAGAGACAGATTCTGAAGTTGAGTTCTGTCCGGAGCCATGTCTGCATTATACTGATACTGCTTCACGAAAGCCTCTGCCAAATCCCTCCAGCAACGGATGTGGGCTCTGTCCAGCCTCATATACCATTCCAAGGATGCCCCAGCTAGGCTATCCTGGAAGAAGTACATAAGTAGCTTCTCGTCATCAGAGTATGCAACCATTTTACGGAAATAGGCTTGCACGTGAGTTTTGGGGCAAGAGCTGCCATGGTATTTGTCAAAGACCGGGACTTTGAATTTCGATGGCACTCTCACACCTGGGACCAGCCCCAAGTCAGCAACATCTACTCCCAGAGGATTTTGTCCTTCCACAACTTTCAGCCTGTCCTCTAATCTTCTAAACATGGGGTCCATGCCAAAGTCTTCCTGAAGCAAGGGGAACTGATCATCCTGACCATCCTGAATGGGTTGTTGATCTAGGTTGACATGCGGGATCGGGATAGGTGTAGCACCTCAAATTTGCACCCTACCATTGTACATACATTTTCATCATTAGGTCATTAACATAACATAGTCCATTGCATAACATTGCATTGCCTTTTGCCCAAGTGCAAGTCCTCAGGCAAGATTAGGTCAAGATGATCAGGAGAATCAGTCAATCAAGCAAGCATGTGCCATTTCCATTAAGACAAGGCCCTGGGGTTGATTTATCAAGTTCATATGATTATGTGATCATTTTGAAGTGATTTGGCCAAAGATTGGATGCTCAGAAGTCATCAGTCAAGCTGAATTTCAGCTGAAACTCTAGAAAGTCAACTGTGGTCAACTGTGCCTGATTTTATGGATTTGAAGGTGGGAGATGGTTTGAAAAGCTTCATTCATGTCCATATAAGTCTCATTTGACATATCAAAGACCAAGGTTGAAGATTTGGAAGTCAGACAAGAAGTTTCCTAAAGTGGCAGGTGACCTGTAATTTCAACTGCCCAAAATGGAAAGTTTTTCTCCCCAAAATTACTTCATCATACAAGCTTCAAATGGAATTTTGTCCAACATGAAAGTTGAAGATCTTGATCTCACCATTCCAAAAAGTCCAAGAACTTGAAATTCCCATGTGTGGTTGGCAAGATATGGTCCATTCATTTTCAAAAAATGCCCAAATTCAAAGTGCCATAACTTTCACATGGAATGGCCAAATTGGTTGATTTTTCTTTGAGTAAACCACATTTCATATGATCTTTCATGGTGCATAATCACATTTCATCAAAAACTCTCATAGCAAAATGGCATTTTTTAAGTGAATTCATGTGCATTTTTAGCATGACATAGTGATTTTGAGCATTACATGGCCTATGCACATGGGATTTTTTCCAACACATCACAAATGATATTTTGGACTTGTGTGAACTGGTTTTGAGCTGATATGTGGACTGGTTTAGAAAAGGGCATATTGGACCTAACACTTGAAAATGCACATTATGCTAATTGATCCAATCTTGCTAATCATGATTAATTTTTGGATTAAGCCTTGGTATAAATGATCTAATCATAACAGAATGCTTAAGGATAATCATAATTTTCAGATCCAAGATCCAAATTCTCAAATTCTCTCACTTTTCTCACAATTTCACATACACTATTTTTCATCATTTCATCAATTTGCATCAATATTCGTGGCTTTTCTTGGTTGAACATTCATTTGCAGGTGATTCTAGATTTCTGTTTGAAGCCTTTGAGCAAGAACCGTGCCAAAAACTCCAACCGTCCAAGCTTCCTCTCCAATGGCAGTTGTAAATTCCTCCATAATCATGCACTCTCGAGCTGAATTTTCATCATCAATCATCTTCCAGAGCAAGATTCTACATCTGTTTTCGTGAATTGGAGCAAAACAAGCAAGGATTCCACAACTGCCATCATCCAAGGTTGGAATTCGACTCTAACCATTTTCAAAATTGTGATATGATTTGTGTAGATCCATGATTGTAGAATGTAGTGCAATTTGTAGAATTAAGTTTCATCAAGATTTGAGAGAGAAATCTTGATTTGAACTTTTGATGTCAAACTTTTTCCTGCTCGATCCGTCCAATACAGTAGGAATTAGGAGATTTCAGTTGTGTATTACTGATGTACGTGGAAAGACGAAGAGAACCATGTGCCATTTGCCAATTTTGGTTGAGTTTTGTCCATTATGATTTCTGGAGTTGGAATGATGAAGAACAGCGAAGAACTTGAGAAGATCTGGAAAATAAACGTGTTTGATCCATGCGTTCTAGCCTTGCCGTTTGAATCCTGTTTCCCGCTCGAAAGAGCCAATAGCACGCTGCCAGCGCTTTTAGTGAAGCGCAGCGTTTTGGACCAGGGACTTGGATAATTACAACTTTTCCATTCAGAGTTAATTAATTCATTTTTAACTTAAATAAACATTTCATTTCACAATAAACTTCAAAAAATCAAAACTAATTCAATTTTAATCCAATTTGAGTGAGGATTTTTTTGTTAGATTCCAAATTTTGTCTGGTTTTTTTTAGGCATAGTAGTCAAAGTTGTGCCTGATGAATTTTTGACTTTGCCTAGTGATCTTGTTCATGTATGCATTTTTGTATGTTTTACCATTTTTTACATGAAATCTTGATGCCTCAGCCAAAATGCATGAAATTTTATAGGCTTGTTCTTGACTCTCTTCTGGTGATTTTGGTATATAGTTTGTTAATTTTGGATTTATGGTTTGCAAGATATGATGTGTTCAAGTTGAGTGTGACAATGTGTGTCACACTATGTTATGCTGTGTTCATGAATTTTGTTTCCATGCTTGTGATGTACCAATTGTTCTTAATTTTTGCATGAGATACCATCTGTATGTCTAGTTTCACCATGATTTTTTGTAGGATTTGTTGATCAATTTCCTATTTGATTGGTATTTTTGTTTGCTGTTTACCATTTTGTGAACCTTGATTGAGTGATTGACTTCCATAGCTTGTAAAATGCTCATTCCTTATCATATGAAGATGAAATTTGGTGGAGTGTTTCTTAACATGTTTGACATCATTCTGGCTTTTGTCCCATTCATTTCTCATTTGTTGTCACTGTTTTACATTTGCTTGAAGTTGACACATGCTTTGTGACCTAGTTTGGATTGATTTTTGCATGTCCTGACTTGTTGAATTTAATTTCCCTACTTCCTCTTGTCCAAATAGCATGAAATTTGACATGATGCTCATTGAATGTGTTCTGTTTAGACTGGAATTTTTATGGAATTTATTGAGCTGTTTTGGTATTTGTTTGAGTGTGATCATTCTGTTTGCTCATATGTGGTTCATACTTGCCTAGTTTGACTTAAATTATGCATGAAATAAATTTGGTGCATAGTTGTGATGTGAGACCAATTGGATTCTCTTCTTAATTGATTTATCTTGGTTTTGATCATTTTTCACTTGCTGTTTTGGATTTTTCATCTCTTTTTGGCCCTAGTCTTGGACTAGTGGTTTGTGATCTCACCTTTGAGTTATGTTTCAGGTTAATAGCACAAATGGCCTATGCTTGATGATGTACTTCCATTGGAGTTGACTTGTGACTTGTATATGGTTAATTTTGACTTTGTTTTGCAGTGTTTGATATTTGAGTTTGAGCCTTAATGGCTTGCACCTTTGTGCATTGGCTTGTGTCTGTCTGTATATAGTTAACTGTGAACCATTTGCTGTTTGGTTTGTCTGAGTACTGACTGTATTTGATTGATTTCAGGTACATTAGTTGCTCATATTGCTTTGCTTTGCTTGATAAGCAATTTGCATTGAGGTAGACTCTCTTGTCTCCATGTAGTCTGGAAGACCTGGCCTGTTACTTGGCCAGACACCTGTCTGAAGTCCTCCTTAAGAGGCGATGATTGTGTTTGTTTATTTTTGTCCCCAAGCAGGTAAAGACCTTTGTTAAGGCAATTGGCGGATAAAAGAGATATGCAATCTATCTCCCGCTCTTCTGTTGAGTCATCCCTCTGCTCACACCATCGTGTTGATGCATTGGGATACAAACCCAAGACCTTGTACAGTGTACAGTCGTGTCAGTGTCTTAAGTGTAGAAGGGTTCCCACTTTCTGGACCCACACTTCTTTGTCTGAAGCTCTCCCTGGCCAGGGATAAGAGCTGTGAAGTCTTATCTTCACTCACCTTTCATCAGCTTCACCTTGACTCTCAATGTCAAGGTTAAGAGCTAATCTCACCCCGATACCGAGGCTTGTTTGTCGAGGTTGATATGACCCCTCGACTAAAGCCTAGCCTTGATGTTTGAGCCCCTTGTTGGTGTGTTTACTTCATGCTGTATATGTTTGTGTGGTGTGATTGTATCCCCTAGGTTTGCTAGACTCCGCGTAGTCTCGTTTGCATGTCAATTAAGGTAGCACGGTTCCTTCGTATAGGACTTCCTTTCTTGCTTGAGCTCTCCTAAAACACAAACAAACATTATCCCCTCTTAAGGATACGTCAACTCCTTCTACTACAGGTGAGTAAGTCTCCAAAGGTCGAGCATCCGGTAGATTGCGTAGTGACGTGATCCACTTAAAAAACACAAACCAACAGGAATAGTTTAGCCGAACTACGGCAACTCTGATTCTCATGTCCAGATGAGATACGTAGGCACGAGATGCGATGTCTTGTCGAGTTTGACTAACGACTAACACTAACTTCTTTTCTCTCGCCCTCGTTGCGATTGAGACCTTCCCTTTCTCTTGCCCTGGTTGCAATCGAGACCCTTCTTCTTCCTGTGTTGGTGTTAGGAGATGGATGTAAGCCCAGCGATTGGCATTCCGTATCCTCTTGTTGTGTGCTTGGAAGCCGATATAAGTCCAGCGATTGGCATTCGGGTTCCAGTGTGTGTGTTTGGTTCGGAAGCTGATGTAAGCCCAGTGATTGGCATTCGGGTTCCATGTTTGCCCGTGTTTGTGTCTGTTGTGTTTGGCGTGCGTGAGCCGAGCTACGAATGCTCTGATTCTTCTTCGTCCAAGAAGATACGTATGCATAGGATGCGACATCCTAGCGAGCATGTGTTTTCCCCAGTCCGAACTACTTTGACTCTGATGTCTATGCCTGATAGACTAAGTAGGCCCAAGATGCGATGTCCTGCCGAGTCAGTCTTGTTTGTTTTCTTGTGTCTCTTTCAGCCGATGTTTGTTTATGAGCAGCGTTTTAGCAACCATTTTCCTTCCTATTGTGCGTGGATCCCGTCGAGTACGACGGATGCGTAGGGGTGCTAATACCTTCCCTTCGCATAACCGACTCCCGATCCCATTCTCTTTGATCGCGAGACCATGCTTTTTCCAGGTTTACTCTGAGCGTTTCCTTTCCCTCTTTTGGGATAAATAACGCACGGTGGCGGCTCTGTTGTTCTTGTTTTCCCGCCGTTTTTTCGCGTAATGCGACAGCTGGCGACTCTGCTGGGGACAAAGAGAAGTTGACCTGTGCTGGTCCATCTTCCCCGAGCGAGTCTCTCCTAGCGTTCTCTAGGTTAGGGCTTTGGTTGCTATTTGCTGTTATTTATTGCATTCATTCATTTACTGTTTGCATTTATTGTTTGCATTTATGTTTGCATTCATTCATATTCATCTGCTGTGCTGGCTGTGTTTCTCTGTTTGGGGTGGGAGTTACTCGAGGTAAAAGGCCCAATACCCAGGCTATGAGTGAAATCTAGGAAACCTAGGAATAGAGTGATTCATGGGAAGCGGGTGGTATGCGCCACTTAGCGGAACATTGATATCACGAGCAGTTCAGACTCTGATGGGGTATTATCGGTGCATACATCTGGTATGCACAGGATGATATTCTTGAAAGGGTTGTTTATCCTGCGTTTCTCTCGACCTTACCCTGGCCTAGATGACACCCGTGAGTGGGGAGGGAATGATCATTATTACAGGTACAGTTGCTGACTTGTTGGTGACTTGTTGGTGATTCTTGGTACTGATGGTGACTATGGATTACGGACATTTATTTCTGGGACACCGGAGTTCTGTCCGTGGTTTATCAGCGGGTTCCGTTTATTTCGGATCCCCCGGGTTGAATTTGAGAGTACCTGTTCAGAGGATCTGGCTGTCATCCGTTCAGTGGATGTTTCTGTGATGATGATGTAATCTCCAGTTCCGTTTATTTCGGAACCCCCCAAGTCGGATTTATGGTGACTCAGTTGATTGTGACTGGTCCAGAGATTTGATGGGTCTTCAGATGACTTGGTGGCACAGTGACCTGCATTCATGCATTTGCATCATCCCATTTCGCATTCATCTGCATCCAACTCATGTCTACCCGTACTCAGGGTCCATTGTTGATTGAGATTCTGGTTGAGAGACATCCAGATGTCAGAATGTTGTTGATGAAAAATTATTTGTCTCAGTGACGCTGGAATCAAAGGACAGAATATTCCTAGTACGGATAGACATTGCATGTGTGAGTCATACTAACCCATTTGCTGTTTTGTAGGTGTCAACCGGTGCGCATAGCTCGTCTGTTCAAATTTCCTGCTAGGGGCAACAAATCCAAACTGATGGATCCACTCAACACCGGTAAAGGCAGACATGTTTGGGATCGGTTATCGGCCAGATCAAGAGTCGTCTAGACCAAACAGAGGACGTCGTCCGCCGTACATCTTTGTCAGTGCAGGAATGCTGGATTCTGATCATACTTGTTCAGTGAGCGAAGAGATCGACTGCGACCGCGAGCTCGAGATGTGGATAAAGTCGTGCGTACCAGGCAATTGGAAAGCCTCCAAAATCACCATTGTCGCTCATCCGGAAGTGTAGTATTTATGTGTTTTGATTTTGTTTGCATGAAAGCCATACGTTTTGCCCGAAACGTACTGGTCCATTGTAAGGGCCATCTCATGTGTTCCATTGTGCAACATTTTGCATCAGTAATAAATGGATGTTTTGTAATTAAAAGCGGTGTTCCCTGTTTTTCACTTTTTGCAGTTTTTTAAAAAATAAAAATGGCAATGTTTTTTTCGTTTTTTCTTTTGAACTTGTCTCGTTCCAACTTCAAAAGTGACCATTCTCCTGATCTCATCGATAACAATTTGGTTACACCTCTGTATGACTTCGACAATCCGATCTATCATGCCGAAGAAGAAGGCGAAGAAGATCGTGATCTGCTGGAATTAGCCAGGTTGTTGAAACAAGAGGAAGAAGGTGATTCAACCGCGCGAGGAGCGAGTCAAGATTGTTACTCCGAGTACCGCCGAGTTCAGAAGGGAAATGAAAGTTGAGGCCGCTTCAGAGGCGAGTCGAGAGCAGAATGGTAGCTCTATTGAAAGAGCGTGTTGCTATCTTCGCATGTCTGTATCAAGATACACCAGGGGGGAGTACCCATGTTGTGGGGCACAAGCTACCATGGAGAGAAGACCGTCCTCTAGTGAAGCAGAACGCCGGTGCCACGTACCACAGGTCAAGAGTGACTTTGTGTCATGATATGATTCACCGTGGAATCACATGCCATGTTGATGACATGATGGCAAAGTCCCAAGCAAAAGAGGGGCATCCGGTGGATCAAGTTGTTTGACAGGTAGAGATAACTCATACTGTTGAGTTCGAAGTCGTGCACTTATGGAGTGCTGTCCGGCAAGCTGCCGAGGCATGTTGAGAATGAAGGAGGAATCGAGGTCGATCCTGCTAAAAAAAAAACAACAGAAAAAAAGAAGCGAAAGGAAAAAAGAAAAGAAAGAACAGTGCAAGAAACGCCTGAACCAAAAAAAAAAAGAAAAGGGAAATCAAATGGTCAGGTGGAATGATGACTGCCAAGGGGCATGGAAAGATAAAGAATAAGTTGCAGGAACCTCTGATTCCAATGCCTTCCGTGGAAGACACAAATGTTAATCTGGTACTTGACAGCCCTCGAGGGGTCTATGAGGTGTGTACTGGGGCAGCATGACGAGTCTTGTCGAAAAGAGCATGCAATTTACCTAAGCAAAAAGTTTATTGACTGTGAAACAATACACTCACTGCTCGAGAAAACTTGATGTACTTTGGCATAGGCTGCTCGCCGACTGAGACAGTATGCTGGTTCATACCACCTTGTGGATGTCCAAAATGGATCTGATCAAGTATGTGCTTGAGGAGTTAGCTTTGAACGGACGGGTTGCGAGAGGGCAAATGGTGTCGACTGAATACGATATTCAGTATACCTCCCAGAAAGCAATCAAGAGGAGGGTATTGTATGGTTATCTCGCCCAACAACCCACTGATGATTGTCAACCAAGGAAGTCTGAGGTCCCTAATGAGGACATCTCGAGGTACTCAAATCGAAAGATTGAGAGTGACCGATCCCGGAGGAGGGGCCTGACCCTGAATCCGAACGGATTCTGATGTCTGAAGGGGAGAGTAATATGGATGAGTCAGTGATGCTTTGGTTACGCCAAAGGGGTTCCATGTTCCCTTTCGTTGCCCAGATAACATTTGAACGCACCAACGATGGTGGCTGAGTACGAAGTTGATATCCTGAGTGTCGTACTTCGGTACGTGCATCTACTGGGGCAACGCCTTTCTCACTCCGGTATGGGATGAAGGTTGTACTACCATTTGAGATTCAGGTTTCGTCATGGGGTCCCGTTGGACGTAAAATTAAAAAAGGCTGAGGTGATAAGGATTCGGTATGACACGTTGAGCCTGATTGAGGAAAAGAGGCTGACGGTTATTTGTCATGGGGCAGTTGTACCCAGTGAGTGAAGCGTGTTGTTGACCAAAAAGTACGACCTCGTGCGTACCACGTGGGTGGTGTGGAAAAGGATCCTTCCTCCTCAAGACGATCGTGGGGCAAGTGGATAAACAGTTATGAATGTCCATTCGTGGTCAAAAAGGTTTCTCTGACAGAGCCTTGTTGCTGACGACCACGGATGACGAGGATTTTCCATCCCCTGTGAATGCGGACGCAGTTAGAAGATACTTCGTGAAAAATTGACCCGCTGGACAAAAAAGAAAAAGAGTCCAGGCAAAAAGGGGCATCCCGACGAACCGAAAAAAAAAAGAAAGAGAAAGGTTCGGGCAAAAGTTAGGGATAATAAAAGAAAAGAACTGTACACCCGGCAAGTCGAAAACCCCACAAGGGCGACTGGGGCAAAAAAGGGTATCCCGGTGGACTGAAACCCGAAAGGGTGGTCCAGCCAAAAGAGGGATTGAAACGAACAACTGCGTCCAGCATGATCGTTTGTGCTTGAAATATGACTTGGATAATCTCCGACAGAGATCAATCGGAAGCGTCTTGTTCAGAAGACAGACAGTGCGGAAAGTCTTGAGGACATATGGGGCGTAACCGAGTTGGAACCCGATGAGATCATGGTTTCACATTGCCATTAGGGTAGATTTTTTCACTTTTATGCGCAATCACCTCTTTTCAGGGTTTGCTTCCTGTGTGTTGCTCGATTCTGAGCCATCTTTTTGTTTAGTCAATAAAATGCGTGTTCAGTCAAATAGTTTTGTTTTTGTTTTCATCACCGCTTTGATTGCAAAAACATCCGTTTATTTTGATAAGAATATTTGCATTTTGAAACATGGAGATCCCTTCCGATGCATGCTTACAAAGTTGAAAGCGCGATCTTATTCTGAAGTTTGAGTGACCAAAATGTTGAAGTGTTGGCACGCCTGGGGCACGCTTTTATCTAACAATCTCTTGTACAGGTACTGTTAGATATCTTCATTCACTAGCAGGTTGTGATATGAAGCCTTTTGACAAAAGATCCCCACAGAGTCCAACCAGGGGCAAGGGATAGACGAACAATGAAAGGACGACGAAAGAAGGACGACGATCCTGGAAGGTTAATCAAGAAGACTCTTCAAAGTCTGAGGACTGGGAAGTTTGTATGAATCCCAGGAATTCGATCCTCGTGTGATGGATCAGAAAGTCCAGGCGAGTCTGGGAGTTCTCAAAAGTGGAAAGCCGACACGGTAGGTGGATGATGAAGGCCGCTGTTCGACGACTCGACGGGTGTTTCGTGTCCATTAAGCTGTATCTCCCCAGTGGGTGTGAGAGTGTTATCCCCAGCGTGGTCGTGAGCACTCATCCTCATCAGGGTTGTGGACGTCTCTCCCCAGCACAGAGTCTGGTATATTTGCTTTCCCACCAAAGTTGTGCTCCTCCTCAGCAGAGTTGGTGTGTTATCCCCAACAGAGTTGCTTTCCCGAGCAGAGAGTGGTGTTGATGATTTTCCTCAACAGTTCCCCGAGTGGAGCGGGTTCAAAGAAATATATCTCCAGCAGTTATCCTACCTGTGGATGGGGTGAGTTTTCCGTAGCATGGTGATATCTGCATTCCCCAGCTGAGTCTATCCTATTTGAGGATTAGAGGGTTGTCCCCAGCGGAGTAACGTTTATTTCACAAAGCAGAGTTGATCCCGTTTGTGGATTGGTTGGCTCTCCCCAGTGAAGTCGCCTGATTATCCCTAGCAAGTCGTCTTGTTACTCCCAGCAAAGGATGTTTTTCCCCAGCAGGGTGGAAATGGACGTGGTAATGAAAGCTTCAGCGCAGTTCTTGGAGCTCCCCAGTGTTGTCTCTGGAGGAGATGTGTTTTTATGCATTCATCATGTAGATAAGCATAGCATATTGCATCATTAGTGTGTGGCATTTCCATAATCATGGGGCATTACGCTAAAAAAAAAACTCATGCATCAGCATTGCAAACGCATCCATTAGCCCGAGGCCGTGGTGATCATCCGAGAATGGGTCGTTGGAAAGAGTTTAGCATCGCTTGGATCGATTTCAGAATTGGGTTCCCCAGCAGGGTTGAGAAAGGTGTTTTCCCAACAAGTGACTCCGCAAGTGAACGGGTACCCCCAGCAGTGTTACTCCCTAGAATTGGTAGCATCTTGCCATCTTGGATCTTTTTCCCTAGCAGATGTGGGTGTGTCTGATCTCTTCATGTAGAGCTGACCCCTTAAGCAGAAAGTGTCTGTCATTTCCTTCTGCATTTCCCCAGGAGTTATATCCTCGTGGATGACGGTTGTTTCCGTTCCCTCCCCTTGGGATGGGTTTTTCCTTAGTGAGTTCTTTCCTCATTAGGATGAGTCTTGTTTCAGTCTGCCTTTTTGGATCGATCCTAAACTGGCTTCCTGTTGACTGTCTCTTGTACTTCCCTGGGGCATAAATGAGTAGTTGCTTACTAACCGGCACTCATTCATCTTATCCTCAGTGGATTTTGTGGCTTCTACCTACAAACCGGTAGTTGTAAGTCCTATCTTTGTGGTTTTCTACCTAATACTTGGTAGTTGTAAAATCCCACTTTCATCCCCTAGCAGAGGTAACCTTTGTGGTTCATTCTGATTGTTAGCGGAATTTGCGGTTTTCTACCTACTACCCGGTAGTTGTAAATCCTTTTTTCTCACTCTGTCTCTCAGCAGACTGTTTGTTGGCCTTCACCTACAAACCGGTGGTTGTAAGTCCTATCTTTGTGGTTTTCTACCTATAACCCGGTAGTTGTAAAATCCCACTTTCATCCCCTTGGTAGAGTTAACCCTCTGTGCTCATCCTGATTGATGACGGTTACCTTTCCGTGGTTTTCTACCTATTAACCGGTAGATGTAATCCCCTCTTTGTGGCTATCATTATCCAGTTGGAATTGGTATTCCCATCCTTTCGGATATTTGCTCCGAGTCAGCAACTTTATCCCCGGCGGGTCCTCTTTCATTCACCGTTTGCTGGAAATGTTTGTGGTTTCCCCTGTTGATTGGTCATCTTTGCATACCTAGTCCTGGTATCCCGATGCCTTTCTTTGTCGGTCGAGTTATCCATTTTACAACTAATCCGGTTATGGATAATCTTCCATGCGAGGGTATTGTCTACGTTTTGACGGCTATAGATAATATACCTCATGCGCTCTTGGGTCGAAGTCGTCCTCCCCAGTTGAGTAAGATTCGTATTCCTTTGTTCGGAATCGGATGTCCATCCTTTAAACAAGTTTGCCTTTGCTCTCTTCAGGATGATGTCGGTTGATTTATCCATTTAACAACCTCCAACCCGGTTATGGATAATCTTCCTTGCGAGTGTATTATCTACGTTTTGACGGCTATAGATAATATATCTCATGCGCTCTTGGGTCGAAGTCGTCCTCCCCAGTAGAGTAAGATTCGTATTCCTTTGTTCGGAATCGGATGTCCATCCTTTAAACAAGTTTGCCTTTGCTCTCTTCAGGATGATGTCGGTTGATTTATCCATTTAACAACCTACAATCCGGTTATGGATAATCTTCCATGCGAGTGTATTATCTATGTTTTGACGGCTATAGATAATATATCTCATGCGCTCTTGGGTCGAAGTCGTCCTCCCCAGTTGAGTAAGATTCGTATTCCTTTGTTCGGAATCGGATGTCCATCCTTTAAACAAGTTTGCCTTTGCTCTCTTCAGGATGATCTCGGTTGATTTATCCATTTAACAACCTCCAACCCGGTTATGGATAATCTTCCTTGCGAGTGTATTATCTACGTTTTGACGGCTATAGATAATATATCTCATGCGCTCTTGGGTCGAAGTCATCCTCCCCAGTAGAGTAAGATTCGTATTCCTTTGTTCGGAATCGAATGTCCATCCTTTAACAAGTTTGCCTTTGCTCTCTTCAGGATGATGTCGGTCGATCTATCCATCTAACAACCTACAAACCGGTTATGGATAATCTTCCATGCGAGTGTATTATCTACGTTTTGACGGCTATAGATGATATATCTCAGGCACTCTTTGGTCAATCTTTTGATTGTTTTCTCCAGCAGAGTAAGATTCGTATTCCCTGTGGAATCGGATGTCCATCCTTTAACAAGATCGCTTTTCTAGCCCTCTTCAGGATGATGAGTGTTTTGGAATGCAAACCAATTCACACTTTGGTCGGTCACCGGTTTTCAGGCCTACAACCCGGTATCCTTGGTGTTCCTTCCTGTTTGCTCGCTGTCGTGACCTTGATCCCCAGTGAGATCCCCTGCAAGTGTGTAGCCTTGCCTTGACATATGTAGATGTCGTCCTGTCAGCACCCGCGCGTGTTGTTTCCTTGGTGTCGGTAAACACCATCTTTCGGTGATTTCCCCAGTCATGCGTAAGTGTCTGGTCTTTATTGGTGTCGGTAAACACCATCTTTCGGTGCTTTCCCAGTCATGCGTAAGTGTCTGGTCTTCTTTGGTGTCGGTAAACATCATCTTTCGATGTTCGTAACGTCGTTCTCCTTCCCTAGAGAAGATTTCCTCCTCTCCGTTGGTGTCGATAAACGTCGAGTTTTTCCTATGCGTCCGTTGGCGTATAATTGATATCTTTCCCCACAGGGTCGTCCCCAGTTTCCTCCTCTCCGTTGGTGTCGATAAACGTCGAGTTTTTCCCGATCATCCGTTGATGATTTGGTTGTGTTCATCATCCCCAGAAGATTCCTCCTCTCCGTTGGTGTCGATAAACGTCGAGTTTTTCCCTATCATCCGTTGATGATTTGGTTGTGTTCATTATCCCCAGAAGTTTCCTCCTCTCCGTTGGTGTCGATAAACGTCGAGTTTTTCCTAGTCGTCCGATGACGTCTGGTTGCTTATTCCCCGCAGATCATTTGGTAATACCATATGGTTCCCCTCAGAGTTTCCTCCTCTCCGTTGGTGTCGATAAACGTCGAGTTTTTCCTAGTCGTCCGATGACGTCTAGTTGTACCCTTCCCCATGCGGATTTACCTCTCCGTTGGTTTCGATAAACGTTGAGTTTTTCTCATTCGTCCGATGATGTCTGATTGTATACCCTGTTCCCAATCATTCATTAATGTCTGGTTGATTCCCAGCCAGAATCCCCAGTAGACGTCCTATTCGGTTTCTGATTGTGGTGCCTTTCCCTCGTGAAGTGGCTTTCTCCTTCTCCGTTGGTGTCGATAAACGTTGAGTCTCCCTTTCGTCCGTTGACGTCTGGTCGATTTTTCCTGGTCGTCCCCAGTCGATTCTCCTTCTCCGTTGGTGTCGATAAACGTCGAGCTTCTCCCTTTCGTCCGATGACGTCTGGTCGAGTCTTCCCAGTTCATCCGTCGTCCGTTGATGTCTGGTTACCTCTCCGTTGGTCTTGGTAAACGTTGAGTTTTTCCTGGTCGTCCCCAGTAGAGTTACCTCTCCGTTGGTTTTGGTAAACGTTGAGTTTTTCCCATGATGTCCGCTGACATGTGGTTGTATCTTTCCCAGTCTGATTACCTCTCCGTTGGTCTTGGTAAACGTTGAGTGTTTCCCAGTCCTATTCCCATTCGTCGTCTAGTGATGTCTGGAGGTGACTGTATCCACTGAAGAAGAAAATCAAAAATACCCAGCAATAAATATCAGATCCCAGTGGACGTTTCCGTCGGTGAATTCCCAGCAGTGTGCAAATTCTACGGTTCTTGGTATTCAATCCCTGTTTACCCTGAAAGTCTGACAGCCGTTGCTCTCATCCATTCGGGTTCCCAGTTGATTGAATAGGGGCAACTGTAGCACCTCAAATTTGCACCCTACCATTGTACATACATTTTCATCATTAGGTCATTAACATAACATAGTCCATTGCATAACATTGCATTGCCTTTTGCCCAAGTGCAAGTCCTCAGACAAGATTAGGTCAAGATGATCAGGAGAATCAGTCAATCAAGCAAGCATGTGCCATTTCCATTAAGACAAGGCCCTGGGGTTGATTTATCAAGTTCATATGATTATGTGATCATTTTGAAGTGATTTGGCCAAAGATTGGATGCTCAGAAGTCATCAGTCAAGCTGAATTTCAGCTGAAACTCTAGAAAGTCAACTGTGGTCAACTGTTGTCAACTGTGCCTGATTTTATGGATTTGAAGGTGGGAGATGGTTTGAAAAGCTTCATTCATGTCCATATAAGTCTCATTTGACATATCAAAGACCAAGGTTGAAGATTTGGAAGTCAGACAAGAAGTTTCCTAAAGTGGCAGGTGACCTGTAATTTCAACTGCCCAAAATGGAAAGTTTTTCTCCCCAAAATTACTTCATCATACAAGCTTCAAATGGAATTTTGTCCAACATGAAAGTTGAAGATCTTGATCTCACCATTCCAAAAAGTCCAAGAACTTGAAATTCCCATGTGTGGTTGGCAAGATATGGTCCATTCATTTTCAAAAAATGCCCAAATTCAAAGTGCCATAACTTTCACATGGAATGGCCAAATTGGTTGATTTTTCTTTGAGTAAACCACATTTCATATGATCTTTCATGGTGCATAATCACATTTCATCAAAAACTCTCATAGCAAAATGGCATTTTTTAAGTGAATTCATGTGCATTTTTAGCATGACATAGTGATTTTGAGCATTACATGGCCTATGCACATGGGATTTTTTCCAACACATCACAAATGATATTTTGGACTTGTGTGAACTGGTTTTGAGCTGATATGTGGACTGGTTTAGAAAAGGGCATATTGGACCTAACACTTGAAAATGCACATTATGCTAATTGATCCAATCTTGCTAATCATGATTAATTTTTGGATTAAGCCTTGGTATAAATGATCTAATCATAACAAAATGCTTAAGGATAATCATAATTTTCAGATCCAAGATCCAAATTCTCAAATTCTCTCACTTTTCTCACAATTTCACATACACTATTTTTCATCATTTCATCAATTTGCATCAATATTCGTGGCTTTTCTTGGTTGAACATTCATTTGCAGGTGATTCTAGATTTCTGTTTGAAGCCTTTGAGCAAGAACCGTGCCAAAAACTCCAACCGTCCAAGCTTCCTCTCCAATGGCAGTTGTAAATTCCTCCATAATCATGCACTCTCGAGCTGAATTTTCATCATCAATCATCTTCCAGAGCAAGATTCTACATCTGTTTTCGTGAATTGGAGCAAAACAAGCAAGGATTCCACAACTGCCATCATCCAAGGTTGGAATTCGACTCTAACCATTTTCAAAATTGTGATATGATTTGTGTAGATCCATGATTGTAGAATGTAGTGCAATTTGTAGAATTAAGTTTCATCAAGATTTGAGAGAGAAATCTTGATTTGAACTTTTGATGTCAAACTTTTTCCTGCTCGATCCGTCCAATACAGTAGGAATTAGGAGATTTCAGTTGTGTATTACTGATGTACGTGGAAAGACGAAGAGAACCATGTGCCATTTGCCAATTTTGGTTGAGTTTTGTCCATTATGATTTCTGGAGTTGGAATGATGAAGAACAGCGAAGAACTTGAGAAGATCTGGAAAATAAACGTGTTTGATCCATGCGTTCTAGCCTTGCCGTTTGAATCCTGTTTCCCGCTCGAAAGAGCCAATAGCACGCTGCCAGCGCTTTTAGTGAAGCGCAGCGTTTTGGACCAGGGACTTGGATAATTACAACTTTTCCATTCAGAGTTAATTAATTCATTTTTAACTTAAATAAACATTTCATTTCACAATAAACTTCAAAAAATCAAAACTAATTCAATTTTAATCCAATTTGAGTGAGGATTTTTTTGTTAGATTCCAAATTTTGTCTGGTTTTTTTTAGGCATAGTAGTCAAAGTTGTGCCTGATGAATTTTTGACTTTGCCTAGTGATCTTGTTCATGTATGCATTTTTGTATGTTTTACCATTTTTTACATGAAATCTTGATGCCTCAGCCAAAATGCATGAAATTTTATAGGCTTGTTCTTGACTCTCTTCTGGTGATTTTGGTATATAGTTTGTTAATTTTGGATTTATGGTTTGCAAGATATGATGTGTTCAAGTTGAGTGTGACAATGTGTGTCACACTATGTTATGCTGTGTTCATGAATTTTGTTTCCATGCTTGTGATGTACCAATTGTTCTTAATTTTTGCATGAGATACCATCTGTATGTCTAGTTTCACCATGATTTTTTGTAGGATTTGTTGATCAATTTCCTATTTGATTGGTATTTTTGTTTGCTGTTTACCATTTTGTGAACCTTGATTGAGTGATTGACTTCCATAGCTTGTAAAATGCTCATTCCTTATCATATGAAGATGAAATTTGGTGGAGTGTTTCTTAACATGTTTGACATCATTCTGGCTTTTGTCCCATTCATTTCTCATTTGTTGTCACTGTTTTACATTTGCTTGAAGTTGACACATGCTTTGTGACCTAGTTTGGATTGATTTTTGCATGTCCTGACTTGTTGAATTTAATTTCCCTACTTCCTCTTGTCCAAATAGCATGAAATTTGACATGATGCTCATTGAATGTGTTATGTTTAGACTGGAATTTTTATGGAATTTATTGAGCTGTTTTGGTATTTGTTTGAGTGTGATCATTCTGTTTGCTCATATGTGGTTCATACTTGCCTAGTTTGACTTAAATTATGCATGAAATAAATTTGGTGCATAGTTGTGATGTGAGACCAATTGGATTCTCTTCTTAATTGATTTATCTTGGTTTTGATCATTTTTCACTTGCTGTTTTGGATTTTTCATCTCTTTTTGGCCCTAGTCTTGGACTAGTGGTTTGTGATCTCACCTTTGAGTTATGTTTCAGGTTAATAGCACAAATGGCCTATGCTTGATGATGTACTTCCATTGGAGTTGACTTGTGACTTGTATATGGTTAATTTTGACTTTGTTTTGCAGGGTTTGATATTTGAGTTTGAGCCTTAATGGCTTGCACCTTTGTGCATTGGCTTGTGTCTGTCTGTATATAGTTAACTGTGAACCATTTGCTGTTTGGTTTGTCTGAGTACTGACTGTATTTGATTGATTTCAGGTACATTAGTTGCTCATATTGCTTTGCTTTGCTTGATATGCAATTTGCATTGAGGTAGACTCTCTTGTCTCCATGTAGTCTGGAAGACCTGGCCTGTTACTTGGCCAGGCACCTGTCTGAAGTCCTCCTTAAGAGGCGATGATTGTGTTTGTTTATTTTTGTCCCCAAGCAGGTAAAGACCTTTGTTAAGGCAATTGGCGGATAAAAGAGATATGCAATCTATCTCCCGCTCTTCTGTTGAGTCATCCCTCTGCTCACACCATCGTGTTGATGCATTGGGATACAAACCCAAGACCTTGTACAGTGTACAGTCGTGTCAGTGTCTTAAGTGTAGAAGGGTTCCCACTTTCTGGACCCACACTTCTTTGTCTGAAGCTCTCCCTGGCCAGGGATAAGAGCTGTGAAGTCTTATCTTCACTCACCTTTCATCAGCTTCACCTTGACTCTCAATGTCAAGGTTAAGAGCTAATCTCACCCCGATACCGAGGCTTGTTTGTCGAGATTGATATGACCCCTCGACTAAAGCCTAACCTTGATGTTTGAGCCCCTTGTTGGTGTGTTTACTTCATGCTGTATATGTTTGTGTGGTGTGATTGTATCCCCTAGGTTTGCTAGACTCCGCGTAGTCTCGTTTGCATGTCAATTAAGGTAGCACGGTTCCTTCGTATAGGACTTCCTTTCTTGCTTGAGCTCTCCTAAAACACAAACAAACATTATCCCCTCTTAAGGATACGTCAACTCCTTCTACTACAGGTGAGTAAGTCTCCAAAGGTCGAGCATCCGGTAGATTGCGTAGTGACGTGATCCACTTAAAAAACACAAACCAACAGGAATAGTTTAGCCGAACTACGGCAACTCTGATTCTCATGTCCAAATGAGATACGTAGGCACGAGATGCGATGTCTTGTCGAGTTTGACTAACGACTAACACTAACTTCTTTTCTCTCGCCCTCGTTGCGATTGAGACCTTCCCTTTCTCTTGCCCTGGTTGCAATCGAGACCCTTCTTCTTCCTGTGTTGGTGTTAGGAGATGGATGTAAGCCCAGCGATTGGCATTCCGTATCCTCTTGTTGTGTGCTTGGAAGCCGATATAAGTCCAGCGATTGGCATTCGGGTTCCAGTGTGTGTGTTTGGTTCGGAAGCTGATGTAAGCCCAGTGATTGGCATTCGGGTTCCATGTTTGCCCGTGTTTGTGTCTGTTGTGTTTGGCGTGCGTGAGCCGAGCTACGAATGCTCTGATTCTTCTTCGTCCAAGAAGATACGTATGCATAGGATGCGACATCCTAGCGAGCATGTGTTTTCCCCAGTCCGAACTACTTTGACTCTGATGTCTATGCCTGATAGACTAAGTAGGCCCAGGATGCGATGTCCTGCCGAGTCAGTCTTGTTTGTTTTCTTGTGTCTCTTTCAGCCGATGTTTGTTTATGAGCAGCGTTTTAGCAACCATTTTCCTTCCTATTGTGCGTGGATCCCGTCGAGTACGACGGATGCGTAGGGGTGCTAATACCTTCCCTTCGCATAACCGACTCCCGATCCCATTCTCTTTGGTCGCGAGACCATGCTTTTTCCAGGTTTACTCTGAGCGTTTCCTTTCCCTCTTTTGGGATAAATAACGCACGGTGGCGGCTCTGTTGTTCTTGTTTTCCCGCCGGTTTTTCGCGTAATGCGACAATAGGCCCCGGTCCATTGGGACCATTAGCCTCTCCAGCTGGAGGATCAGCCAATGTCTCCGGTTGAGTAATAGGGGGATCCCTCTGTACCAACAATCTAAGCTCCTGCTGTCCTTGAGCCACCCCTTGAACCAAATCCATGAATTGATTCATGCGAATCTTCATCTCGGCGAGCTCTGCTTGTAGGCTCTCCATCGCTCTCTGTTGATTCCTTCGGGTACCGTATCGGTGAATGCCTGAGTCAGCTATCCTGCTAGTGGGACACCAAACAAACTGAGAACACTGTGGCGGTACCTGTTATGCAAGACATGCGGATGACTATGCGAATGCAATGACATGTTTATCAATTCCAAAAGGCATTCTACCCCCTTGATTCCAGTCTCACATTTGATAAACAGTGTAAGAAGAAAACCCCGACTAGAATCAAGAAGAAGATTTAAACCCCACAGAAATGGATAAACATGTGTTAAATGATATGAATGCAAATGATGTGATGATGTGAATGCAATGCAGTGGCATGTCAATCAGGATTGCTGTATCTGCTTGAACATCTGTCGGGTTACACTGTCTGAAGAGAAAACCACTAAGGAATATAATACAAGATCAAAGCTCTGCTCCAAAAAATCGGGTTGGTTGGAGGTTAAGGTTTCCTGAATTTAGCCCGCCCCTCACTGGTAGGTTCTAAGAACAGAAGTTCGTCAACTTCAGCCCTTCAGCCGCGAATAATACGTTTACCACTGAAGGTTTGGCATTATTACGGGATAAAAGACCTCCACTGACTCCCCTCAACAGGACATCCTAAAGCAAGTTCCCAGTCTCGGGGTCCTCGGATTGATCAGCGAGAATGCGCCCACCAGAGCTAACATAATCACGTCTCGGAGGAGAGGCCTCGACTGAGTTCTCGGGAAATGGTCACCAGAGTCGACGATTTCTAAAGGAACATCATGTCGTTACGGAACATCCGTAGGACATAATATATCCAGAAGAAACCTCGTCTGGGTGTGGTTCTTCACGAACGACTTAACGTAGCAACATGCCACGCAAGCCTCATGATCATCCACTCTAAAACCTGTGTGTGCACTCAAGCCTGGGTAATGGGCTTATCTCTCGTAGAACATCCCATCCCAACAAACAAACAACAGCTCCAACAGATACAACAGATGAATGCAAGCAAGTAAGTAAATAAATGTACAAAAGCATGAACACCCAATGAACAAGAAATCACACAAGCTAGGAGGGACTCGCTTAGGGAAGATGGACCAGCAAGAGGTCAACTTCTTAGTATCCCCAACAGAGTTGCCAGCTGTCGCAACCTGAAAAATACAGTGCACGAAAAAAACAACCGACGAAAGAAAAAGACAGGAGAGTCGCCACCGTGCGTTATTCATCCCAAAGGAGGGAAAGGAAACGCTCGAAGTAAACCTGAAAAAGGAAAGGACAAGACGGGGTCTCGCAACCAAATCTTGGGTTCGGGAGTCGGTTATGCGAAGGGAAGGTATTAGCACCCCTACGCATCCGTAATACTCTACGGGATCCACTTTTGTGGTTTTTGTCTAAAGGGTGTGGGTTTACCTAATGTGTTTATTTACTAAAAAGGTTAAGAGAAATGACTCGCGCGGATGTCGCATCCACTGCATACGTATCTCATCTGAATATGAGAATCAGAGTCTTCGTAGCTCGGCTGACCTATGGGTTAGGGGGATGTGTGCTCGCTAAGACATCGCGTCTTATGCCTACGTATCTCATCTGGAATGAGAATCAGAGCAAGCCGTAGTTCGGCTAACTACGGGGTTGTGGATTGGGTTTTGGACGAACGACGTCACTGCGCAATCTACCGGATGCTCGACCTTTGGAGACTTACTCGCCTGTAGTAGAAGGAGTAAACGTGTGTTATGGGTTTTAGGGTTTGGGATGCTCGAGGGCAAACAGGCAGTCCTTGACGAAGGAACCGCGCTACATGTGGGGATATGAATACAAAACACAAAACATGTATCTCAAAGTAAAATGCCACCAAGGGGCTCAAACATTGCCTCCTATCGAGGTCTTCCAGCTAAGAAAGCGATAAAGTACGAGAAAAGGAAAAAATTAGCACACGGATAAAGATCCGAAGTTACAGCAATTAAAGGATTAGCAACCCTGAGATCTCTCCAGCTAGACCATCAAAGAAAATCAGTCAATACGATTAATCAGGATAAACCTCCGGATAGTATCCCTGCAAGAGTATGTGAGCCCTCACGAAAACTCAACAGAAAGGTTAGACAAACAAGGTGAAATCCAGGGAAAACAATGCCATGGCAACACAAAGACAGGTTAGAGAAACAAAATAGGGTAACCAAGAGTTGCCCCTAAATCAAAATGTAACGACATGAATAATTCCATCAAAATTCACAAAAAGCTCACAAAAAGCAATCAAGGGTAGGAGGCCTAAACCTCTTGTCAAACACATGCATCAAAAGGGTATCAAATTCACCCATAATACCTCATACATTTAGAGCATTCAAATTAAAGGCATAAAGATGATGGATATATGGCAAACCTGATTGGAGAGATTGATTAAGATTGAATGGTACGGCCGGATCTGCAAAGTAATACTAGGGTTTGTGTGAGGCGGAGTGAACTTCTCAGGGCTGCCTGAAGGTCGCTGCAGAGTAGTTCCTAGGTTTCCTTCTCTCAAAATCTTTCTCTAGTGAATCTCCCAGTGTAACTCCAAGTGTGTTTTCCTCTACTGAAACTTCAGTATTTATAGACTGATTTTCGTGGGTAGTGGGCTCAAATGAGGGAGACCCAAGTCCAAAAAAATTTGTTATATTTTATTTATTTATTTAATTAATTTTATTTATTTATTTATTTTTAACTTTTTTCTTTTTTTTTTCGTTTTTTTTTTCGTTTATTTTTTTTGGATCTGATTCTGATTGACATGATGAAATACAATGTATCTAATGTTAAATGACCTAAAAATGAATGCATGCATGAGGTGTAAAGCGTATGCTTCCAGGAAAAATGAAGGGTAAATTTTGGGGTATTACACTTTTCAACCCTTAACTTTTAATTTTGTGCATAGGATTAGTCTCTTCATCTTCTCCCTATTTCTTTAATTTCAAAATCTCTTCCCCTTTTTAAAAATATTCTTTTATTGAACTTATTTTGTTCTAAATTTTGACCACTTTGAAAACTAGAAACTTTGGCCTTATGCCATTGCATTTTCAAACTTTTTTTCTTAATCAAACTTGTAAGTGAACTTAATTATACTTGACTAAACTTTCAAAAAGCCAAAAAGAACTAACTCATTCAAACCATTTTTAGGCCTTTGTGCTTTTCAAACTTAAATTTTGTTAAAAGCAATGCATCCACTTTGAAATTTGTATCACGAATTACGAGGTTTTGATCCCTCATTTTTATGTTGGTACGTAGGCACAAGTCTGAAGGTCTTGTCAAACACAAAAATATAATTAATGAATTCTGTTCTCATCCCCCCATTCTATTTGTTTGTAAACATCCATTTTTACAAAATACATATGCACACAAAAAAGGGCTCCCTAGGATTACCTAGGACACTTTGGGTGCTAACACCTTCCCTCTGTGTAACCAACCTCCTTACCTGTAATCTTTGACATTTTATTAGTTTTAATTTGAAAACTTCTTACCTGTGGGTTTTGTTCGTACTTTTTCCCTTTTCCCTTGGAAATAATAAAAGCACGGTGGCGACTCTGGTTTTATTGGTCTCTAGCTTGTCAATAGCTTGATGATCATGAATTTACCGCTACAAAAATTAAGTGGCGACTCTGCTGGGGAGTAGTCTTCAGTGGGTTTAGCCTACTTTTTTGTGTGTATATAATTGTATATATGTGATGTTTGTATATTTGTTTATATGATATAATTTGCTTGTTGTGCTTGGTGATCTTTGAGTGGTGAGATAAGTTCTAACCCGAACTTGAGTGCAATTAAGACAGGAGGATGGTATAGTTATGTTCGACTTGTGTGGAGTAGTCCTTAACAAGTTGGATTGAGATCCATCTGCTCAGTGGAGACTCTTTTAGATTTGGAAATGTCACACAATTATTTGTGGTTAGGCATTACTATCTCTAATTTGGGTCCGAGAAGCTGAGGACCATAGAACATTTACCCCCTCTTGGCCTATTTAGGACGTAGTGCGGAAACTGTTCAAGTGTAGACTTGATAATAGTTGTTACGCGATACTACATTCAGACGAGTTTCTCTTGAGAATATTATGGGTCGATGAGTCAGTCATCTTAACCTGTAATATCCGATAGATGGAATTAAGACTCTGGGAACATTTTAGAACATGATCTACAGGTTTTTATCCTTAGTTCACTCCTTTGGGATGCTTCTTACCCAGACTCTATGCTCGTGACTCACAACGAACCCTTGATTCTCGGTTGATCCAATCAAGTCTTGTCAATATCAATGGAAATTGGGTGTTGATAAGGTGTAAACCATAATCCACCAAAATGGATGATTGATCTTGACAATGACTTGATTCATCCCTTGACCTTTGTTTGTTTGCCTTGTGTGTGATCCCTTATTTGTGATTGTTGCATTCATGCAGTCATGCGCGTCATAACATTCATCACACGAAAATTTCAAGGAACTGAGGTATTATTTGCAAATATTTTCAGACCATGGATTGTGGACGAAGGAACACTAAGAACTATAATTTCATATGTCCCGACTTGAAAGAGTTAAGGAAACTAACATCTTTTGTATTAGATCCTTTGTACTTCAAACAACATCATGGGAAGCTTCTATCTATCTTGTCTACTGATATGGTTGAAGGACTTTTGAGTGTGTTGGTGCAGTTCTATGATCCTCTCTACCGTTGTTTCACTTTCCCAGATTTTCATCTTGTGCCTACATTGGAGGAGTATTCTCATCTCTTGGGGATACATGTTTCTAGTAGAGTGCGTTTTAGTGGATTGGAGTAGATTCCCTGATCTAATCTTATTGCTAAAGCTCTTCACTTGAAGAAGTATGAGATATAGGCTCATTGGGTGAAGAAAGGAGGGTTATTTGGGTTACCATTTGATTTCCTCATCAAGGAAGCTACTGCTTTTGCTCAAGCCGGTAGTGTGGATGCTTTTGAAGCTATCTTTATGTTGCTCATTTATGGATTAGCTTTGTTCCCTAACATTGACGGTTTTGTTGATGTTAACGCCATTAGACTTTTCTTGATTGGGAATCCTGTGCCTACTTTGTTGGGTGATATGTATTTCTCTTTGCATCTAAGGAATTCTAAGGGTGGTGGAACTATTGTCTGTTGCATTCCTCTTCTGCACAAGTGGTTTATTTCGCACTTGCCTCAGACACCTGCTTTTGTGGAGAACAAACAATGTCTACGGTGGTATCAGAGACTTATGTCTCTCATTAATGATGATATAGTTTGGTATGATCCCTTTTTGAGCAGTATGGATATTATTGATTGTTGTGGTGAATTCTCTAATGTGCCTTTCATTGGTACACAAGGAGGAATTAACTACAACCCTGCTTTGGCTCGTCGTCAACTTGGGTTCCCCTTGAGAGACAAACCTAACAACACTTTGTTAGGTGGTCTTTTCTATCAAGAGGGTAAAGATCCCCAACATTTGAAGCAGAAGATTGTGCATGCTTGGCATAGTGTGCATAGGAAAGGAAGATTTGAGCTTGGTCCGCGCAATTGTGTAGCTTTGGAAGCTTACACTCTTTGGGTGAAGAAGAGAGCTTTGGAATTGAAGATGCCTTATCCCTGTGAAAGACCTATGGTTGAGGTTGAGCCATCAACTCTCCCTAACCAAGATGTAGAGGAGTTGGAAGATGCGCTCGCCAAGATGAAGCAAGAAAAGGATATGTAGGAAGAGCGTTTTTGTGCTTTGAGCAAGAAGCATGAAGAGTTGCAGTTGGTGTCTAAGGACAAAGATGCACTTATTGAGATATTTGAAGACCGAGTGACGAAGAGACAGAGAGAGCCAGAGGTTTCATCTTCTAGCATGCCTCAGCCTTCCGTTGCTTGGAAGAAGATTGTTGATCAGCTTGTCCTTGAGAAGACTTAGATGAAGGCTTCTTTTGAGACCGAGATTCGACACATTCTGAGGAAGTACGCACCTTCAGCTAGGTCTTCTGACATTGTTGTTAGGGATCCTTAGGATGACTAGTCTCCTTTGCTATTGTATTTTTCATTTGGTTTCTGAAATTTGTACTCAGTGTAATCCTTCCAATTATATAAATAAAAAGAGATTTTTGGTCATATCAAATTGTTGCAATTATTGTTAAATATATATATTTGCAAATGATATAGTAAGTTCCTTGAAAATAAAAATAAATAAACAAGCATTGCATTCCATGCATCATTTGCATAAGCAGGTTTCTCTGTCGCCAGATGTCTCATTGGTGTTTCTTCTGTGCTTCAGCCAAGCTGACTCATCGGTACAACACTCACGCCAATCATATCAGAATTATGGAACATTTGAAGCAAGAGAACAGAGAACTGAAGGACGAGATCGCCCAATTGACTGCCATGATGGAGTCGGTACTAGCTGCTCAGAGCCAAGCTTCTCCAATGCCTGCAACTCCTCCTCAGAGGACGGTTATTTCAGAGGTGGCTACCTCTACCATGCTTGTTGTTGCCGCTCACTTCGCGTCTGCCATGTCTGCCGGATTCCCGTGGGGAATGCCGCCGAACTTTATGCCTGAAGGCTTTGTGCCTACCTTTGCTTCCATGCCGACATCTAGCCCGGTCATGTCTGTGCCACCTCCCGTTGTGCACACCTTACCTCGTGTAGAGGACACCATTTATCACTCTGAGCCATCTGAGGGTCCGGATGTCTACGAGAAAATGGATGAAATGAAGGATCAATTTCTTGAGCTGCGCAAGGAATTGAAGACACTAAGGGGTAAGGATTTGTTTGGGAAAAGTGCTGTTGAGTTATGTTTAGTGCCAAATATGAAGATCCCGGTGAAGTTCAAAGTGCCTGACTTTGAAAAGTATAAAGGGAACACATGTCCGCTCAGTCATCTAGTGATGTATGCTCGCAATATGTCTACCCAAACTGATAATGATCAACTGTTGATTCACTACTTCCAAGACAGTCTGATTGGTGTTGCGCTCAGATGGTATATGGGGTTGGATAGTGCAAGCATTCGCACTTTCAACAACTTAGGAGAGGCTTTTGTCAAGCAGTATAAGTACAACGTAGATATGGAGCCTGATAGAGACCAAATAAGGTCTATGTCTTAGAAGAATAAGGAGACATTCAAAGAGTACGCGCAAAGATGGAGGGAATTGGCTGCTCAGATCACTCCTCCCTTGGAGGAAGAAGAAATGACAAAGATCTTTCTAAAGACCCTGAGTTCATTTTATTATGAACGAATGATTGCTAGTGCCCCCAGTGACTTTACCGAAATGGTAAATATGGGGATGAGGCTTGAAGAAGGAGTCCGAGAGGGACGATTGTCAAAAGATGAAGCATCATCAAGTAAGAGGTATGGCAGTAGCTTTGGGAAGAAAAAGGACAACGAAGCTAATGCAGTAATCAGTGGGAGGCAGAGGAGGCCTCAGATCAGGAGGAGTCAACCATCCCGTCAACATCATCACCAAGTATCTTCAGTCATTCCAGTATTCTCTAATAATCAATTAACACCAATTCAACAATAACAACAATAACAACAACAACCGCAACAACGAACAAACACCTATAACAACAGCAATACCAACAACAATCATCATCAACAAAACTTTGAGAGGAAGAAGGTCTCTTTCGACCTGATTCCTATGTCTTATGTCGAGTTGTATCTATCTTTGGTTCTCAAGGACCTAATCCAACCCAGAAACCCGCCACAGATTCCAGAACCACTTCCTTGGTGGTACAAACCTGAACTCCGTTGTGCTTTTCATCAAGGGGCACCCGGACATGATATAGAGAATTGTTATCCGCTCAAGTATGACGTTCAGAAGCTGATGAAAAGTGGAATGGTGTCCTTTGAGGATCGAGCGCCGAATGTGAAAGCAAATCCATTGCCCACCCATGGGAATTCTTCTGTGAATATGGTGGATGGTTGTCCTAGAGAATTTAAGGTTTTTGATGTTCGCTTTATCCGGAGGTCCTTGGTGCAGATGCATAAGGACATTTGTTTGGTGAGTGATTGCGAGCATGACCACGATGGTTGTGTTGTTTACAGTGTTAATTCAAGGGGTTGCGAAGTTGTGAAAAGGGATATCCAACGACTGATGGATGAAAGCATGATTCAGATTGTTCAAGCCCGTCATGTAGATGACGATGTAAATGTCATGGTGCCCATTTTCAAGCATCCAGAAAGATTGGTAATTCAGTACGACAGTAGCAACAGTAACAATGTCAGCAATTGATCAGTATCGTCGTTGGTTATACAGTTAGCGGGCCCAATCCCGCATTCATCTGATAAAGTTGTCCCGTATCAGTATAATGCTACAATGATGAAGGATGGTCAAAAGGTCCCGTTGCCTACGACTAGTTCAGTGGTGAGCATTGTTGATATTACCAAGGTGACCCGCAGTGGTCATGTGTTTGGGCCGGTGTTCCCAAAAGATAAAGAAGAATCGGTTGTTAGTAAGGTGGAAGTGCCTGCTGTAGATCCGATTAGTGCTTCAAATGGTAAGTCTGGTGAATCCAGCGACTTGAAGGCTAATGATGATGATGAGGTACTTCGATTAATCAAGAGAAGTGAGTTTAATGTGGTGGAGAAGCTGCTCCAAACCGCCTCAAAAATCTCAGTGTTGTCTCTGCTCATGAATTCAAAAGCGCACAAAGAAGCACTGCAGAGAGTTCTAGAACAAGCGTGTGTAGAGCATGATGTTACAGTGGATCAATTCGATCATATTATGGCTAACATCACTTCTTGCAACAATCTCAACTTTTGTAATGAAGATCTCCCTGAGGAGGGCAGGAATCATAGCTTGGCTTTGCATATCTTTATGAATTGCAAAGAGGATGTTTTGTATAATGTGCTTGTTGACACCGGGTCTTCGTTGAATGTGCTACCAAAGTCAACTCTATCAAGGCTATCATACGAAGGAGCGCCTATGAGGTATAGCGGTGTAATCATCAAAGCTTTTGACGGTTCGCGCAAAAAAGTTATTGGTGAAGTGGACCTTCCAGTTAAGATAGGTCCGAGTGATTTTCAAATTACTTTTCAAGTAATGGATATCCACCTGGCCTATAGTTGCTTGTTGGGAAGGCCATGGATCCATGAGGCAAGAGCTGTTACCTCCACTTTACATCAAAAGCTCAAATTTGTGAAGAATGGAAAGCTTGTAATCGTTGGCGGGGAGAAGGCGTTGTTGGTTTGCCACCTGTCATCTTTCTCT
Source organism: Lathyrus oleraceus (assembly GCF_024323335.1). NCBI lineage: Eukaryota > Viridiplantae > Streptophyta > Magnoliopsida > Fabales > Fabaceae > Lathyrus > Lathyrus oleraceus. The sequence goes on along the minus strand of NC_066583.1, from coordinate 138,210,183 downwards.
TATGTTGAAGCTGAGGATGAGGTTGGAACTCCGTTCCAAGCCTTATCTATTGCTGCTGAAAAGAGAGTTAGGGCCCATATGTCCTCATTGAAAGATGCAAAGAAGATTGTGGAAGAAGGCAATGCTGATCAGTGGGGGCTCATGGTAGAGGTCTCCGACCACAAAGGCAGAACCGATTTGGGATTCCAGCGAGGTTCATCAGCTGCAAGGTCTGAAGATATGCAACTTAGCTTCTGTAGCAGAGGGTTCATTCATGGAAATGAATAACACTTAGCTGTTGTGCTAGAGGATGACGAAGAGGAAGACTGCACCAATTTTGTGACGCATGGAAAGGCTTGCAACAATTGGACTGCTGTTAATGTTCCTGTTATTTCGCATCGATCTAAGTAATTTCTTTTATATGTTTTTAAAATCCTTCTCCTATGCCTAAGGGAGAAGCGAACATTGTTGGGAATTTTGAAATTGATCATTAATAAAATTAACTCTATTCATCCACATCTATGATGTTTGTTTTTTATTTTTGTTTATTCTGAAAATGGTAATCACAAAAAAACATAAATAAACAATATAATTGTCCATATGCATAATATTTGGTCACAAATCCACTTCTCTAAAATCAAAATATCAAAACATTATGCAGGTTGGTTTCTAACCCCATTGAATACAATGATCCTTCTCCTTCTCCAAATTTTGAATTCCCTGTGTTTGAGGCCGAGGAGGAAAGTGATGAAGAAGTGAGTGATGAATTATCTCGCCTTCTTGAGCAAGATGAAAAGACCATTCAGCCGTTCGAAGAATAGATTGAGCTAGTCAACTTGGGTTTCGAGGATGATGTGAAGGAGTCAAGATTGGGTCTCGCCTGTGTCCAGATGTCAAGAAGGGGTTGATTGATCTTCTTCGAGAGTATTCAGATGTGTTTGCTTGGTCCTATCTATACATGCCTGGTTTGAATTCGGAGATTGTGGAGCATAGATTGTCGTTGAAGCCAAAATGCCTGCCAGTCAAGCAGAAATTGAGAAGAACGCGTCCTGATATGGTTGTGAAGATCAAAGAAGAAGTGTAGAAGCAGATTGATGTCGGTTTCCTTGTGATCGCTGAGTATCCGCAATGGGTGGCCAATATTGTACATGTGCCGATGAAAGATGGAAAAGTCCGCTTGTGTGTCAACTATAGAGATTTGAATAAAGCCAGTCCGAAAGATGATTTCTTTCTACCACACATTGATATGTTGGTAGACAATACTGCTAAATTCAAAGTCTTTTCATTTATGGATGGATTTTTTGGATATAATCAGATGAAGATGGCACCCGAAGATATGGAGAAGACCACATTCATTACGCCTTGGGGAATATTCTGTTATAGAGTGATGCCTTTTGGTTTAAAGAATGCTGGTGCAACTTACCAAAGAGCAATGACTACTCTTTTTCATGATATGATGCACAAAGAGATTGAAGTTTATGTTGATGACATGATTGCTAAATCAATTGATAAAGAGGAACATGTTGAGCAATTGTTGAAGCTATTCCAGCGTTTGAGGAAGTATAAACTCCACTTGAATCCTAATAAGTGTACTTTTGGTGTTCGTTCTGGTAAGTTGTTGGGCTTTATTGTCAGCGAGAAAGGTATTGTAGTTGATTCTGCCAAGGTCAAAGCAATACGAGAGATGCATGCGCCCAAAACTGAGAAGCAAGTTAGAGGTTTCCTCAGCCGCTTGAATTATATTTCCAGATTTATTTCACACATGACTACCACATGTGCGCCTATATTCAAGCTTCTTCGGAAAGATCAGTCTTGTGATTGGACTGAAGATTTCCAGAAAGCTTTTGACAGTATCAAGTAATATCTGCTTGAGCCTCCAATTTTGTCTCACCTATTGAAGGAAGACCGTTGATCATGTATTTGACTGTTCTTGAAGATAGTATGGGTTGTGTTCTTGGCCAGCAAGATGAGACTGGAAAGAAAGAATTTGCAATTTACTACCTCAGTAAGAAGTTCACCGACTGTGAGACTCGGTATTATATGCTTGAGAAGACTTGTTGCGCATTGGCTTGGGCTGCTAAGCGTCTGCGTCAGTATATGTTGAATCATACCACTTGGCTGATATCCAAAATGGATCCAATCAAGTATATATTTGAGAAGCCTGCTTTAACAGGGAGAATTTCCTGTTGGCAGATGTTGTTATCAGAGTATGATATTGAATACCGATCTCAGAAAGCGATCAAAGGTAATATCTTGACTAACCATTTGGCACACCAACCGATTGAAGATTATCAGTCAATGCAGTATAATTTTCCTGATGAAGAGATCTTGTACTTGGAAATGAAAGATTGTGATGAGTCGTTGCTTGAAGAAGGGCCAGAACCTGGTTCCCGTTGGGGCATGGTATTTGATGGAGATTTTAATCAATATGGTAATGGTATTGGGGCGGTGATTATTACTTCTCAAGGCACGCATTTTCCATTTACAGCTAGATTGACTTTCATGTGTACAAACAATATGGAAGAATATGAATCTTGCATTATGGGGATCGAAGAGGCCATTGATCTCAGAATCAAGTATCTAGATGTCTTCGGAGATTCCGCTTTGGTTGTGAATAAAATCAAAGGAGAATGGGAGACGAGTCAACTCGGTCTAATACCATATAGAGATTATGCAAGAAGGATTTCAACTTTCTTTATAAAAGTTAAGTTTCATCATATCCCTCGAGATGAGAACCGGATGGCAGATGCTCTTGCAACGTTGGCGTCAATGATCGTAGTGAAGTATTGGAATGAGGTTCCCAATTTGACTGTGATGCATCTTGATAGGCCAACTCATGTGTTTGTTGTTGAAGAGATCAAAGATGAGAAGTTGTGGTATTACGACATCAAATGCTTCCTCCAAAGTCAGATTTACCCGTCTGGGGCATCATTGAAAGTTAAGAAGGATTTGAGGAGATTAGTCGGTAATTTCTACTTGAATGGTGATGTACTGTACAAGAGTAACTTCGACATGGTTTTGCTCAGATGCGTGGATAGACACGAAGCAAACTTGTTGATGACTGAAGTGCATGAAGGTTCCTTTGGTACTCATTCCAATGGAAATGCAATGGCGAAGAAGATGTTGCGAGCAGGTTACTATTGGATGACAATGAAATCTGATTGTTGCAAGTTTGTGAAGAAGTGCCACAAGTGTCAAATTTATGCTGATAAGATTCATGTTCCTCCGACACTATTGAATGTTATTTCTTCCCCATGGCCCTTCTCCATGTGGGGAATTGATATGATTGGGATGATTGAGCACAAAGCTTCAAATGGACATCGTTTCATTTTAGTGGCAATTGATTACTTCATAAAATGGGTTGAAGCGGCATCGTATGCAAATGTAACCAAGCAAGTCGTTGTAAGGTTTATCAAGAATCAGATCATATGCCGTTATGGTGTGCTAAGTAAGATCATTACTGATAATGGATCGAAATTGAATAACAATATGGTGGAAGTTCTTTGTAAAGACTTCAAGATTGCACATCATAATTCTTCTCCTTACATACCTAAAATGAATGGGGTTATGGAAGCTGCAAATAAGAACATCAAGAGGATTATTCAGAAGATGGTTGTCACATATAAGGACTAGCATGAGATGCTCCCATTTTCTTTGCACGGGTATTGTACATCCATCCGCACTTCAACAAGGGCAACCCCTTTCTCTCTTATATATGGCATGGAAGCAGTACTCCCCGTAGAGGTTGAGATTCCTTCATTACGTGTGCTCATGGAAGCCAAGTTGACTGAGGTTGAATGGTGTCAAACCAGGTTTGATCAGTTGAATTTAATTGAAGAGAAGAGATTAACTGCCATGTGTCATGGTCAGTTGTATCAGCAAAGGATGAAGAAAGCTTTTGATAAGAAGGTCAGACCTCGGGTGTTCAGAGAAGGTGACCTTGTGCTCAAGAAAATTCTATCATTCAAACCAGATTCTAGGGGCAAGTGGACTTTTAATTATGAAGGCCCATAGGTTATCAAGAGAGTCTTTTCAGGCGGTGCCTTGATTCTTACAACTATGGATGGTGAAGAGTTCACTCGTCCTGTGAATGCAGATACAGTCAAGAAATACTTCGCCTAAAAAAATAAAAAATAAAAAGAACAGCTCGCTAAGTTGAAAACTAGAAATGGCGGATTAGGCAAAAATGAGCGTCTCGGTGGATTGAAAACCCGAAAAGGCGATCCAGGCAAAAATTAGAGACATAAAAACATAAAGAATTTCCCGAGAAGTTGAGTACCCCACCTTGGGGCAACTTATGCAAAAATTAGGGATTATGGCAAGTAACTGCAGTCTACTGATTGTCCAGTTTTGGAAAGACTTTGTTGAGCACAAAGGTTGACGTCGAGTCATCATCCCTAGCGGCGGTCAAGAGCATAACGGACATCAAAAGTTGGTAGAAGGATTAAGGATCATTTGTATTCAATGTCTTTTCCATGTAAATTACCATTTTCAACTTTGTAAAGATCCATGGAGTCTCGTCATTTATAGACTACCATTCTATTAAATAAAATCGAGCTTTTATCCAATTATTTATACTCTTATTTACTTCAGCCAATAGTTTTAAATTTTATTATGATCATTTTTGAAATTAAAATCTTTAATCAAAATCATTTTCTTAAACATATAAAAGCAAGTATTTTTCAAAGCAATTAAAAAGAAACATCAACAGCATTTCAAGAACAGCAAGTCTTAAGTGCGGAGCATTAAGGGTTCCCCAAGCAGTTAACCCTTCGGGCATCCCTAGCCAAGTTTGTTGATCTAGTTCCCCTGCGGAGTGTTTCATCCCCAGCGGAGCTTCGATTCTTTTTCCTAGCTGAGCTGGTCGATTCAGTGCCTTGCGGCGTGTTATTTCCCTGACAGAGTTTCTGCCTCCCGACTGAATTTATGTTTCCTCAGCAGAGTTGATTTTCAGTAGAATGAATTAGATTCCCTAGTAGATCGCATTGGTTTCTCCACCAGTCGCCATCCAACTTGCTCCCAGTCAAAGTTTCCTCCTGATTTCTGAGCAGCTACTTGTGTTTATCCTCTGTATGGTTGTCTCCCCTTTTGATATGGTGTTGACCTAAAATTCCCTGTAGATTTGATAAAATTTCCTCTCCTCGGCAGATCTCCTCCTTCCTCAGCTAGAGTTGAGCCTTTGGGTTGTTGATCTCTGTCTCTATTTTCCAACGGTTGTTTCCCTTTTGTGGATTGATTGAGGATTGTACCGATTATTCAATTTTTTTGTGACACCCTGTATCCTTTGTGATCATTTTGTCAGCATAATCATCATATATATACATATACATATACACTCATATAATTTCATAATTTGCATAATTACATCATCATACTTGATTGATTTATTTGAGATTCTTATTCCTTGTTATGGCGGTACTTTATCCCATACAAATTCGGTATCTGTCCTCCATCAATTGTAGAGTGTCATCCCCTTAGGCAGAAAGACTTTAACCTTTCAAATTTTCCCCATTGATTTATTTCCTCATGGAAGATTATTACTTCAGCTTCCTCCCCAGTTGGTTATCTGGATGGAATTGCTCCTCTTGAGTTATATCCTCATTAGGTTAAGTCTTGATTGATCGTTTCTTTCTAGCTCTTGTCTAGATAGATGCTTTGAGTCTCCTAAGATCTTATTACCCAGTAACTGGTAATATTCTTCTTAGTTTGCAGTTTGTTACTTCTTGCCCAATACCCGACAAAAGTATTCCTCAGTAGAGTCCCCAGTGGATTCATTTCCCAGGAAGTATATCCTTGATATATTCATCCTAACCGGTGACGGATATCTTTCTTTCCCCTGCTTGAGTTTATCCTTGATATGTTCATCCTAACTGATGACGGATACTCTCATTTTTGGTATCTTACCCGGTATAAAGGTAGTTGTAATCCCTATTTTGTTCCCCAGAGAGTTAATCCTTGATATGTTCACCGATGACAGGTTTTCTTCTCTTTGAGGTCTTCTACCCAATAACTGGTAGTGGTAAATCCTATTTTTTCCTCTTCGCAGAGTTTATCCTTGATATGTTCACTTTAACCAGTCATGGATATTCTCTCTTGGTATTCTATCCAGTAACTGATAGATGTAATTCCTATTTTTCTCCTCACAGAGTCTATCCTTGATATGTTTATCCTAACCGGTGATAGATTTTCTCTTTGATGGTATTCTATCCAGCATTCGATAGATGTAATTCCTACTTTTTGTTCAGTTGGTATATCCTTAATATGTTCATCCTAACCGATGACGGGTATCCTCATTGACATCCCCAGGAAAGTCTATCCTTGATATGTTCGTCCTAATAGATGACGGATTTTCTTCCCTGTTGAGTTTATCCTTGATATGTTCATCCTAACTAATGACGGATACTCTCATCTTTGGTCTTCTGCCCAGTAACTGGTGGTTGTAAATCCTATTTTCTACAGTTTCCCCAACAAGGTTATTCTTACCCAGTAACCGGTAATGAATACTCCCTCCTGGTGGTTCCCTAGTGAGTCATCCTTGATATGTACATCCTAACCGGTGACGGGTGTCCTCTCTGTCAGATCTTTATTATCTCATTACCCAGTGACAGGTAGTGGATAACAAATTTCTGCTCCTCCTGCGTTGAAGTTTATCTTCCCCAGTCGAGTTGAGTGCGCATTTCCTTAGTGAAATCGCTTTTCCTGCATGATCCAAGTACTTCAGTGTTATCTTGATCTACTCGTATCCCCTGCAGATGTTTTGTTTCCCCGACTGAGTCTTTCCATTTTGTATGGAATTCCTCTAGTCCCCAAACAGTCTTAAGTCGTAGCCTAGCTTACGCGTAACTCCTTCCCCCCCCCCCCCCAGAGTCTCTGTCTCCCCAGTAAGTTTTCCTTATGGAATGCATCATGCTCCTGCAGATTTTTGGTTTCTCTGATTTCTTTTACTCTGTGGCAATATTTCCCCACAGAGAATTAACTTTTACATTCATATAATAAGCATCATGAGGTCTCTTAGGGATCCCAATTTGCTTCTATGTTGTTATTTAAGCCCATTCTACTGAGTCGACAAGAAGATTTTAACCTTCACCTCCTCAGTTAGAATGTCCTTAAATAGGGACAGCTGTAAGACCCAAATTTTGACCCTAATATCCCTCATGCAATTTCATCATATGCATTAGCATTGGGATCATACCTTGGCATCCTTCTTACCCCTCTTTCATTTGGTTTTGTTTTGGGAGAGATCACCAAGCACCATGTAATTGCACCATACTTGTATTTTATCATTTTACTAACCAAAATACTAAAAATATGTCTTTGCATTTGCCTAATTCTTTTGTAGGTAGGGCATGATCACCATTGATCTATCAAGTTCATATCTAGGGTTTGAGACCCTCATGACAAAGAGCACAACCATGAATTGATCCAAGAATGGTTATGAGCATCATATATGAGTCCCAATGATTTCTACATGTCATATTGATCAAGTTTTCTTCAAGAGTTTAAGGGTGATTTTCCTTGGAAACCCTAGTTTGACAGGGTATCTTGAGTAACTTCTCCAACAAGCTATCTCACAAATTGATCAAATTTCGTAAGGGGCACTTTAAAATTCATCATCTTATGCATATATGATCTACCATGAGCCAAGAAAGTCAAGAGAATTGAAAGTTAGCAAGTTGGTTGATGGTGGTTGGCCAGATGAATTCATCTGATCAAAACTGGGTCTCCCTAGACCCTATCTCCTACAAATTTCACCATATGAAAATGATTCCAAGAGAACAATTACTCTAAATGATATTCCAAACAACTTTAATGTTGAGTCCTAGAACTAGTTTTACTTGTAAAATCATTTTCTATGTTGAAACATTATAGGTCATTTTGTCTAAACCCTAATTTGAAAGTTAAATTCCCAAGGCCATAACTTGCTCAATTTTTATGATATGAAATATTTCCAAGTTGCAACATTAAATTCTAAATGTCTAATTCAACTTTTATGTTTGGAGTGAAAGCAAATTCAACTTTTATGAGCAGGTGATATGAGGATACATTATAGGTCATTTTTGACCTACACCATTGAACAAGTGAATTCCTCAACTTCAAAAATGCATAACTCTATCATTCCAAATCCAAATGACATGAAAATGGTGACCATTTTGAAGGTCTTAGAAAGAGATACAACTTTGATGAAGACACTTTTCTCATTTGAAGCTCACATAAAAAGTTAAGTAAGGTGGAATATTGAGATATATGACTTTACACTTAGAAAAATTTTCAACATATTGAAATTTTCAAACTTCCACCTCAAAATTCACCATGATCCAAGCTCCAAATGAAAATGTGTTGAACATAAAACTTGTTCCCCTTGATCCAAGCTTTTGAAAGAACCCGAGTTCATGCATTTTGGATGAGGTTTGCTAGGGCTGCACATGGCTTTAACAAAGCTGCATCATTGGAGGAAATCAAATGTACAAACTTCATTTCACATTGCCTTGCCATTCAAGCTTCATTCAGACTTCAACATGATTGATTTTGGACCTTAATGCAGTGTCTCATGGGCCTGTACATGCCCATGCACTCGTGCCATTCACATTGCTAAATTTGGACAAAATTTCAAGTGTGCAAATATCACTCCCTCATGCTATAAATACATGACCTTTGTGCTCAATTCAAACACACCTTACGGGCCAGCTTTGCCCCCCCAATTCAAACCCTCTCATTCCAAAGGAAAACCTGAGAATTTTCAATTTGAAAATTGAGTTTGAATCTCAACTGTTGGAGATTCAAAAACTCTAGGATCCAAAGCCTTGCACCCTTGCTAATCACTTCCTGCAAGCTTCTCAAGTGTGATCAGATCATGTTTGAAGCAAGCAACATCAAGTTCTGCACAACATTGAAGGTAATTTTCAGAAAACTTTATCTCTTCGATTCTCACTCAATTCTCATCAATTCTCTTGGATCTTTGGTTGTCTGAAGTCCTACCAATGTAGGCAAGAAGATTGAGCTGCTTAGAGGTTAAATTGAAGCAACTCAGTTGATGCACCTCAAAATTCAACTCCACATATCTCTCTATATATTTGGAGTTAGTTAAAATTGATGTGATATTTATGATCTACACCATTTTATCTTTCAGATCATGTCCTCCTTTTTCATTTATGTTATGGTGATGAAAGAACCAGTCCGGCCAGGGTCATCGGAGAAGATGACCGGCCTTTGGCTTCAGCGATGAGCTGGAAGTGTTTTGAGCCATTGGATGGATTTAAAATGTTTTAATCAGGGAATTTTGCTTGTAATGACCAAGTGTGTGGCGCGTTGACTAGCGTGTACCATGGAACGCGCATTTTTTATCACTTGATCTGCCACCTCAATTAATGAGGCAGATCAAGTGGTCCATGTTTTTTGATATTTTTTTATTTTTCTTTTATTCCCTTTATTTTCATTAATTCATATTAATTTTAATATTGATCCAAAAAATATGAGAGTTTCGCAAAAAAAATTCAAGTAATTTCCTCTTTCATATTTCGAATTAAAATTATTTTTTGGATCATTATTAATATTTTTCATGATTTAATTGATTTTGTGTTTATTTTTAATTGTTTAAAAATACTTTTAAGTCTTTAAAAATTCTGAAATTTTTTCCCCAAGGTCCTTTAACTTGTTTGACCTATGATAAATCTCATGGCCATTTCTTTGGTGTTTTGATGAGGTTTTAGGAATTTGACAAACCATATTTTATTTAAATGTATTATTTTAGTATTTTTAATTTGAATAAATGTCAATTAATTGTGTTGACCTATTGTGATGATTTGTATGAGTTTGACTCTTGTTGTTGGGCCTTGGTCAAGATTGGTTTGACTTTGTCAAGTTAATATCATTAGATTTAGGGGATTAATGGAATGCACATTCCATCTCCCAAAATGAATGGATGATATTAATTTGGTAAAAGTCCTCCTTTGACCAATTTGAGTTTTGATCCATTCCCCTCCCTCTTCATCTCATTCCCATTCTTTATGCATTCATCTCATTTGGCCTATGATATCTCTAAGTCCTAAGGCTAGTTGATTGCAAAATCAACATAAGTATGGATGAGATTAGGCCACCTCTTTTGCATATTCTTTTTGTGTGTGGTATGTTTCATGAGCATAGTCATTTATAATATGTCTCTAACATGCATTAACACCAAAATTCTATTGACCGGCCTCAAATAGTTGTGTCTTCTACATAAGTCCAATTACGATTGCTTAACATAGCGCTAAATTTGTGACACAAAAAGGCATAACATTCTAGTTAGTGAGATTGTAAGTCTCCCCTCTTTCATGGTATTGTGTGGAAACTTGGCCTTTTTTCCTTCCTTTGGAAGATGTCTTGGTTCAAGGATCCATGCTTGTGATAAGTGGGTTGAGTGTTCTCCAAAGAATGACTTCAAATAAAAAGCAAAAGCATAACAATACTAACCTCTAACCCATTAACTACTAACATTTAATTTTAAGCCATTTACTTTAATGGAGTTTAATTTTAGCCTTTTTTCATTTGCCACTATTCATACCATTCTAATTGTTTACATTAATGTCACTTTCACTTTGTCCATTTGGACCATATTGTGTAATATATTTTGTTTGTGTATATTTTGCTTGTTTGTTTGATCTTTGACCATTAATGTACATAATAAGAACAAAAACCCTAAAAGACTTTTGTGTGGACTGTTGACTTGATCTTGGACCAATTGGACTTAGAATTTAGGCAACCTCCCTATGCTAAAGGACTTGGTCAATTCCAACTTTTTTGTGAAACCAAGTGCTTGCAATTTGAAACTTCATCTGACACGTCATTCAAGATCCCTTTGAGTTCATCTGCAATATGATCATTATGAAGTTGTTATTTTGAACCTGTGACTTGTGTAATTCATGTGTTACATGGGCTAATTTGAAGAAGATCATGGAGTGGCTAAGCTTGGATGTGGCTATCTTTATTTGATGCCTTGCTCTTCAAGATTGATATAATTATGCATTTGTGTGTTGTTTGATTCTAAATGTCCAAGGGAATTTGGGTTTCTATTGACATTCTTGTCTATTGGATTGTTACCCATTGGTCAGATCTTTTCAACCCTTAACTTTCAATTTTGTGCATAGGATTAGTCTCTTCATCTTCTCCCCATTTCTTTAATTTCAAAATCTCTTCCCATTTTTAAAAATCTTCTTTGATTGAACTTATTTTGTTCTAAACTTTGACCACTTTGAAAACTAGAAACTTTGGCCTTATGCCATTGCATTTTCAAACTTCTTTTCTTAATCAAACTTGTAAATGAACTTAATCATACATGACTTAAACTTTCAAAAAGCCAAAAAGAACTAACTCATTCAAACAATTTTTAGGCCTTTGTGCCTTTCAATTTTAAATTTTGTTAAAAGCAATGCATCCACTTTGAAATTTGTATCACGAACTACGACGTTTTGATCCCTCATTTTTATGTTGGTACGTAGGCACAAGTCCGAAGGTCTTGTTAAACACAAAAATATAATTAATGTATTCTTTTCTCATCCCCTCATTCTATTTGTTTGTAAACATCCATTTGTACAAAATACATATGCACACAAAAAAGGGCTCCCTAGGAGTACCTAGGACACTTTGGGTGTTAACACCTTCCCTCTGTGTAACCAACCCCGTTACCTGTAATCTCTGACATTTTATTAATTTTGATTTGAAAACTTCTTACTTGTGGGCTTTGTTCGTACTTTTTCCCTTTTCCCTTGGAAATAATAAAAGTGCGGTGGCGACTCTGGTTTTATTGATCTCTAGCTTGTCAATAGCTTGATGATCATGAATTTACCGCTACAGAAGGTCTACTTCTCCGATGATAGTTTATCGAGTACCATCAAACACTTTAACAATCATGCCATTGTACCTCATTGGGGCACCTTGATAGGAAAGTTTTGCTAGAGTTGAATTTGGAAACACATTCAATGATTACCCAGTGTCAACTAACACGTTGGACAAAGCGTCCTCCTTATAATTCATTGAAATGTGAAGTGCCAAATTGTGATTCCTACCTTCCGTAGGAAGTTCTTCATCACAAAATCTCAAATTATTACAAGAGGTAATGTTGGCAACAATGTGGTCAAACTGATCCACAGTTACATCATGTTCGACATAAGCTTGTTCCAATACCCTCTACAAGGCTTCTCTGTGTGCCTCTGAATTCATCAATAATGACAGCACGAAATTTTTTTATGGTGTTTGAAGTAACTGCTCCACAACATTGAATTTACTCCTCTTAATTAAGCGTAACACCTCATTATCGTCATTAGTCTTTAACTTTTTGGACTCACCAGACTGACACGTTGGAGCACTAACTGGATTAACTGTAGGAATCTATGCCTTCTTCCCTACGGAAACATCTTCCACTATCTTAGGAAAAACCGGACTGAACACACGACCACTACAGGTCACCTTCACTACATTTGCGATATTCACCATTGAACCTGCGACTAGGAGAGGAACCTCTTGACCCTTTTCAATTATGGTGGCATTATACTGGTATGGCACAGCTTTATCGGATGCGTAGTGGAAGGGCCCGTTAACCGTATAACTAACGACAATACCGATCTATTGACATTATTGTTGTTGCTTCTATCAAATTGAATGACTGTCCGCTCAGGGGTCTTGAAAACTGGCACAATGACGTTCACATCATCTACCATATACCTCGACTGTTGAACCTGGATAACATTCTCATCCATCAATCTTTGAATATCTCTTTTGACAATTACACACCCACGGGGCTTAACACTGCAAATAACATAATTATCATGGTCATGTTCACAATTACTTACCATGCACAAATCTTTGTGGATCTCTACCAAGGACCTACAGATACGATGTACATCAAATACTCTAAAGTTCCCTAGACAACCGTCCACCATGTTCACAAAAGTGTTGCCATGAGTAGGCAACGGATTGGCTTTCACATTCGGTGCTCTATCCTCAAAGGACACCATACCACTCTTGACTAGCTTCTGAACTTCATACTTTAGGGGATAGAGGTTCTCAATATCATGACCAGAAGCTCCCTGGTGAAAAGCACAATGTAAGTCTGTTTTGAACCACCATGGAAATGGCTCAGGAATTTGATGAGGGTTCCTTGGTTAGATAAGATTCCTAATGACCAAATACGGGTACAACTCTGCATATGTCATAGGAATAGGGTTAAAAGAGACCTTCTTCCTCTCAAAGTTTTGATGATGATTGTTGTTGTTGTAGTTGGTACGTTGTTACAGTTGTTGTTTATGTTGTTGTTGCTGAATAGGAACTGATTGATTGGTTGAATTATTAGAAAAGACGAGAATTACTGATGATACTTGATGTTGATGTTTCCGTGACTGATAATTCTTCCTCACCTGAGGCCTTCTCTTCCTCCCAGTTGATACTGCATTAGTTTCTCCTTCCTTCTTTTTGGAGAAGCTACCATTGTACTTCTTACTTGTTGACGCTTCATCTTTAGATAAACGTCCTTCACAGACTCCTTTTTCCAATCTCATCCCCATATTTACCATCTCGGTAAAATCAATAGGGGCACTTGCTATCATTAGTTCATAATAAAATGAACTCGGCATCTTCAAGAAAATCTTAGTCTCCTTTTCTTCCAAAGGTGGACTAATCTGAGCAGCTAGCTCCCTCCATATCTGGGCATATTCTTTGAGTGTCTCTTTGTCTTTCTGAGACATAGACCTCAACTAATCTCTATCTGGAGCCATATCAACATTATACTTGTATTGTTTGACAAAAGCCTCACCCAAGTCGTTGGAAGTACGGATGCTAGTAATGTCCAAGCCCATATACCATCTGAGGGAAACTCCAGTCAAACTATCCTGGAAGTAGTGAATAAGCAACTGGTCGTTATCAGTTTGAGTAGAAATCTTTCTGGCATACATGACAAGATGACTCAATGGACAAGTATTCCCCTTGTATTTTTCAAAGTCTGAGACCTTGAATTTCACCAGAATTTTGACATTGGGATATAAACACATCTCAACAGCACTCTTTCCAAACAAATCCTTCCCTCTTAAGGTCTTCAATTCCTTGCGCAGCTCAAGAAAATGGTCTTTCATTTCATCCATCTTCTCATAAACATCTGGACCTTCAGACGACTTAGAGTGGTAAAATGGTGTCCTTGACTCGAGGCAGAGCGTGAACAATAGGAGGAAGAAGCTTCCCAAAACGAGCCTTGAAACCCAAGGGATCTAGTACATAGGATGTCATATTCCTTAACTCTTTCAAATCTGGTTGCCTGAAACTGTACTTCTTTGTATTCCTTCTTTGTCTTTCCATGTCTGAAAATTTTGCAAATAGACCTCTTAAGTTCCTTGAAAAATTTCTTATTGTTTTGATGACATGGATGCAAATGGGTGCATGAATGCATGAATGCAACAATCACACTCAAGGATCAAGCAAAGCACACCAAATAAAGGTCATGGGATGGATCATATCATCCTTAATATCAATCATCCATTTTGGTGGATTATGGTTTACACCTTATCAACACCCAAGTTCCATTGATATTAAGGATGCATGAACAAATCAACCATGAATCAAGGGTTTGTTGCAAGTCACGAGCATGGAGTTTAGGTTAAGAACCACCTCAAAGGGAATGTACTATGGTTTAAACCTGCCAACCATGTTCTACAAGAGGTTCCCATAGCTATCATCCCATCTTTCGGATATTATCGGAGAAACGACTACTCGTATTCCAAAAATATTCTCAAGAGAGACTCTTATGAGTGTAGTATCGCGTAACAATCGTATCAAATTTTACACTTGAACGACCTTCGCACTACATCCTAAGCATAGGCCAAGATGGGCTTGGTAAACTAAGGTCCTTGGCTTCTAAGGTCTATATTGGAAAGAGTAATGTCTAACCGCAACTTACTTGTGTGACATTATTGATCCCAACATGACCTCCACCAAGTGAATGGACTTGCAAGTCAACTTGCTAAGGAATAACTCCACACAAGTCAACAAGATTATGCCATTCTCCTATCCTAAGTGCACTCGAGTCCGGGTATAGAACTCATCTCACAAAGATCACCAAGCATACAAGGAATTAATATTCAAGCAATTCAAACATTACATACAATACAGTAATCCCAAATTGCACAAAAATATGTCACAAAACAAATATACAATACAATACAACAAATATGAAAAGTAGGCAAAACCCACTAGGCAAATATCCCCAGCAGAGTCGCCACTTTTCTGTAGCGGGGTATTCGTTACGATTAGAGATATTGACTAAATCCAAGGTAAACCATACAAGTCGAGTCGCCACCGCACTTCTATTTATCCAAAGGAATGGTTAGAAAGCGAACAAAAACCTAATAGTTTTAACAAAAACTAGTGAAAGAAACAGAGATCTGGGTAAGGGGGTTGGTTATGTAATGGGAAGGTGTTAGGCACCCAAAACATCCTAGGTACTCCTAGGGAGCCCTTTTCACATTTGTTGTAAGGTTAGTATTTGGTGAAAAACTTATTTGTGCAAACATGATTGAAGGGGTGAGAGAAGAATATACAAGCTTATTTACATTTTGTGTTTGAATGGATAAACCCATTGCCTACGTACCATCTTAAAAAGATTAGGATCAAAACCTCGTAGTTCGGGGTAAAAATCTCAAAAAATGAGTTGGTGGATTAATTGGTCCAAAAGCCTTAAGGTCTTTTGTTATCAAAGGGAGAAAACTCAACCAAACCACAAATCCACCATGTGAGGATAGCTTCAACATGCTAGTGAGGGGTTAACCCTATAATAAGCATGGAAGACTCATTGTCCATCACTAAGGATATAGGTGAGTATTACATCTACCACAAAGATAACTCAAACCTAATAGCTAAAGGTTATGAAAAATTGATTTAAGAAAGTGGCCATTGGAACCACAAAAGAAATTTGAATGGGTTATATTTACCAATTAGAAGTATATACAAAAATGGTCAAAGTGGATTAAAAGGTTCAATTCAAAATAAGTATTATGAAAAGAAAGTTTGAAGATCAAAAGCATAAGGCTTAGGTTTCTAATGTTGAAAACAAATGTTAAATGTTTGCACAAAAGTTTTGGCTTGGGTTAGAGTGGAGAGAAGAAGAAGAATGGCTAAGTCCTAGGTAAAAGTAAAAAAGAAAGGGAAAGAAATGAACCACATTAGGAGTTCCTCTCTTGAGATCATATTGATGATCCAAGTAGCTCCCATCCTTTGGAACAAAGCAACCACAAAGCAAATATTTCAAGCAATCAAACACAAGGTCATGCTTCCAAGAATCCTCCAATGGCTTTTGCATCTCTCTCTTTAGATGAACATGGCAATGGTCCTCCAATTAAGCTCAAATGGAAACTTCTAGCACAAAAGCACACACATCAAAAGTTCCATGAAGTAAAACAAGAATGGACAAGAGTGAGTTTAGATATTTGGTCCTTCTAATCCATCTTCATCATTAAGGTCCATTTACTCCAATTTTGCATAAGGAAAGGTCCTAAGATCTAAGTTCAATTCTCCATTTCTTTGCATAGGGAAAGTCCTAGAAACTAAGTCCATTTCTTTGCATAGGTCCACAACAATCAAATCAAAAGAACACAAGCACAATAATATATACACAATTATATGCTCAAATGAGCAAAAGGCAAATGGCATTAACATAAACATGGGCTCAAATGAGCAAAGGGAAAAAGCAAATGAATAATATGTGCAAGAATTGTAAATTGCATAAAGTAAATGTTAATTGTCAATAGTTAGTGTTAGTAGTTAGTGTGCCATAAGGCAAATTTAGCGCTATGTTAAGCAATCGTAATTGGACTTATGTAGAAGTCACAACTATCTGAGGCCGGTCAATAATAATGTAGGCAACAAACATAAGTTAGGAGTCTTGATTAGTGAACTAAGTCCCAACAACTTGCCATGCCAAAAAGGAGAAGAGAATTGATCTTGTATTGGTTTAAGCCTTTTGCATGATTTAGAAGACAACCTATCCTTAATGCAAAGCCATTCACTTGATCAATTGATCAAGATGAATTAGATTTGGATTAAGGAAGATTAAGTCTCCATAATCAATGCCAACTTATCAACCTTCAACTCATTGATCAAAAAGGAAAAAGAGAAGAAGAAGAAGATGATGAATAATGGAGAATGGAAATGGCAAAATAAAAGTGCATTAAATGAAACATCATGTACCAATCCTCATATGTTGACCAATAACATTGAAAGTCAAGGTCAAACAATCAAAAACAGAAGTGAGATGAAGATTGGAAGTCAAGAAATGAATAAACTATTTTTGGCATTTTTAAATATTCAAAATAAACTTGAATTAAAATATTAAAGAAAGGTGAAACTTCAAAATCACTTCAAATCAACTTTGAAAAGTCCAAGTGATTTATCCTAAGTTCAACAAGGTCAAACAAAGTTTGACAAAAAATTTCAGCATTTTTAAAAGTCAGAAACTATTTTTAATCAATTAAAAGTGAATAAAAATAACCTAATTGAACTAAAATCTCAAATAAATCTCAAATCAATTCAAAAATTGATGAGAATATTTTTGATAGATCCATCATCATTCAAATAGGTTAGGAAAATATTTTTGCATTTTTTGAATATCAAAAACTATTTAAAATGAATTAAAAATAACCAGAAAAGAGAAAATTCACAAAAAATATCAAATGACAAAATAAAAAATATTAAAAATCAGAAATAGAAACTAGAATTTATTTGGAAAATAATGCAATTGGTCCCATAATTTTTGGATTAAAAATGAAAGAGATATTATTTTTTGAAATAAAAGGAATTTAAGAAAATAAAAACAGAAATTACAAAATGCAAAAAAAGGAGGAGCGTTGGATCTTAGCTCATTAATTGAGCTGGCAGATCACACGCTCCTAAGGCGCGCGTCTGTGGTGGTCTCTGGTCAATGCGTGCGCATGGGAAAGAATTAAAAGTCATAACAATGAATGATCCTGATTGAATATGGAAAATGGATCAAACGGTCCAGATTTAAACTGGAGATGATGAAGCCACCGGAGCCACCGTCTTCTCCGGTGAGCTTCCAGATTCCGGCCAAAATGCAGAAATTCAAAAGGCAACCAAAACGTGCGATCTATACATCAATAGAAACTGGGATGATGTACATCATCCCTATACCATCCATTTTCATTCTAGATCTCTATGATTTGAGAAATCAGAAGTTGAAAAATCTGGTGTTCATCATGAACTCAATGAATTGCAAAAATTAAAAGCATAAACATGATGCCTCTATTGAGAGGACTTCAGCCAACACAAAATCACAGCCAATAGGTCAAAGGATTAGGAGAATCGAAGAAAATACCAGTTGGAGTGTGAGCTTGAATTCTGGTGATTTGAGCTTGAAACTTTGCTTGCTTTATCAAAACAGAAGTTCAATGAAGTGTATGGTGAAGGTCTAGAAGCACTAGATCTAAGAATACAACCAGATGAAGCTGAATTCTAGATCTGAAAATTTTAAGAGAAATGAAACTTGCTTCTTTAGTGATGGTTAGGGAATGAATTCTGCAGCATTTCAGGTTGAAATTGGGCGTCTCATTTGAATGAGTATGGCAAGGTATTTATAACTAGAGCTGATGCCAAATGAGAAGAAACTCGTGTGCATGAAGCTTTGGGTCCTCCATGCATGGGCCTGTACAGGCGCATGTGAGGCCCAAAAGCTGGTGGATTTGCAAGCTGATAGCACAATGAATTTATTTGGACGTGTAATTTGCCTTGCAATAGCTTGCATTTCAAGATTCAATGTGAATTTCACAATTGGTCACAAATATTCAGCTCTTCGAAAGTCACTCATGAAAAATCCAAACATAAGCATATGAGTAATGGTTGGAAAGG
The DNA here is from genome assembly GCF_024323335.1 of Lathyrus oleraceus. NCBI lineage: Eukaryota > Viridiplantae > Streptophyta > Magnoliopsida > Fabales > Fabaceae > Lathyrus > Lathyrus oleraceus. The sequence continues at coordinate 138,191,328 of NC_066583.1, read as the reverse complement.
TCTTGATGTAAGGAACAATTGTTATGTTGGGAAAAAATTCATTTGGAGTGTGGAAATTTATGAAATTTGAGTTTAAAGCGTGATGTGCAAAACATGTCAATGCAAGGTTTCTAAAATTGGCCAATTTTCAAGCCCCTCTGTTTTGATGATGCAAGCTTCAAATGGAAAAACCTCCACCATCAAAGTTGTATATCTTTTCAAGACAATCAAAATGGACTTAAATTTTGCATCATTTGGATTTTTGATGAAAGAGGTATGGGCACTTGAAGTTGGACTTTTTTTACTTTTAATGCATTTGGTCAAAAAGGACCTATAATGTCTTGCATTATCACATGTATTTTATTTGAGATTTTGAAATTTTGTTCAACATAACATTTGAAGTAGACATCTTAAGATTTCCAATGCATTTTATCCCACCTCAAAATCATAAAAAATGAGTGAGTTATGTTCTTGGGAAGTTGACCCAAAATTAGGGTTTCAGTCAAAATGACCTATAATGTATTGGAATGGCAGATGGTCTTCCAAGCTTCAAATCAATTTTTGATGAACATGAAAGTTGTTCATATTGTCCTTAAGAACATTTTTTATTTTGGAACCATCTCCATTTGACCAACACATAAAAAGTTAGGTCTCAGTGCATTTCAAAATAGTCAGATGAATTGACTGATCAACTTCTCAAGTCCACACCCCATATCTTGATGAATTGATGATTGAGGACACTCAAATAAGTTCAAATATGAATGAAATGATGAATTAAAGAACTTCCCTTGATTATATTTGACCATGGGCTGAGGTTGCTTCATGAGCAAGGCATTCTGGTGCACAGATGAATTAGGACTTCTCTGGGGGACAAATCTCAAACCCTTTGACTTGCTTTGATAAAAAATAATGAATTGAGATACCAGGGAGGCATATTTGATGGATGAGAGCTTTGGGAACCATTACCATGCTTGCTTCCACCTCCTCTTGACCAATGTCTTTGTACCAATGACCTCCTTGAAGCTTTTGACCTTGTGATTGCTCAAGCTACAAACAAAAGATGTTAGTGACATATTTTTGTGCTTTTGGTTAGTAAAAAAAATGAGAAAAGCAATGATATACAATTCAAGTATGCTTGGTGATCTCAAACCACTCACAAGGAGTCCCACCCAAAGGTAAGGGGTACCAAGATGCTTAATGGTCCTTGAGGCTATGCAAATACAATGTTATGATGCCATGAGGGATCTTAGGGACAAAATTGGGGTCTTACAGATGCCCCTATTTAAGGTCATTCTAGCCGGAGAAGGGAAGGTTAAAATCTTCGTCTCGACGAGGTAGAATGGGCTTAAATAATAACAAAGAGACGAATTTTGGTCCCTAAGAGACCTCATGATGCAAATGTATGTATGCAAAAGGATAACACTTTGTGGGGATATGTGTCCACAAAGGTAAAGATCAGGAGGAAGGTGGAATTCCATATGAGGGGAATACTCAAAAAGGAAACAGAGACTCTGGGGACTCTAATGGGGACAGGAAAGCAATGCGTGAGCAGGGCACGACTCAAAGCTTGGGGAACAGAAATCCAAAGGGAAAGGATCCAATGGAAAGACTCGCGCTGACTCGAAGGTGCATGTATTGGGGAATATGCCAATACAGCAAAAACTATCCACAACGAATACTTCGGATAAAAATCCGGACAAAAACAATCCACTAAGGGACTTCGCTGGGGATGTCTAAAAAGACTCTCCTGGGGAAGCAGCGAGATGAGGTGTTACTGGTTACTGGGTAACAGCTCAAAGAGACATGTGATCTGAACACCGGTATAAGGGCGAGAGATACAACATGCTCAGGAAGAATGAATGTCTAAGACCGGTATAAGGGTGAGAGATATCAAAACTTCGAAACTTCTGAGGAAGACCTAAGAAGGTATATTTCAACTCAGAGAAATCTGACTCCACAGGGGATTAAAAGTCATAATAGGGAGCAGAAAAGAAAGGAACACCAGGGATACCGGTTACTGGGCATATAATAGGTGACCAACCAAGGCGTGAATTGGGGAATATTTCCAAGACACTCATCATCCAAAAGAGGGCTAAAAGCAAACTCGATTACAGGATAGATATTCGACTCCACAAAAGGGATACGAATCTTACTCAACTGGGGAAGAACAAAAGGCTTCAGACCCGAGAGTGCATGAGATATATTGTCTATTACCGTCAGAACGTAGATAATATACTCGCATGGAAGATTATCCACAATCGGTTATTGGGTTAATAAAGGATAAATTGACCGAAAAGAAAAGGCATCGGGATACCGAAACTAGGTATATAAAGATGACCAATTCAGGAGAGAAACAATCGTTACCAACAACAGGGTAGACGAGATAACTTGCTGGGGGGATAAATTGCATAAACAGGGCAACTATCCAGGCGTGTAGCGGGGTATTCGTTACCATTAGAGATATTGACTAAATCCAAGGTAAATCATACAAGTCGAGTCGCCACCGCACTTCTATTTATCCAAAGGAATGGTTAGAAAGCGAACAAAAACCTAAAAGTTTTAACAAAAACTAGTAAAAGAAACAGAGATCTGGGTAAGGGGGTTGGTTATGCAATGGGAAGGTGTTAGGCACCCAAAACATCCTAGGTACTCCTAGGGAGCCCTTTTCACACTTGTTGTAAAGGTTGTTGTTTTTGTGAAATTTTGTTTGTGCAAACATGATTGAAGAGATGAGAAGAGAATGTACAAGTTATTTACAATTTTGTGTTTGAATGGATAAACCCATTGCCTACGTACCATCTTAAAAAAGATTAGGATCAAAATCTCGTAGTTCGGGGTAAAAATCTCAAAACAAGTTGGTGAATTGATTGGTCCAAAATCCTTAAGGTCTTTTGTTATCAAAGGGAGACAACTCAACCAAACCACAAATCCACCATATGAGGATAGCTTCAACATGCTAGTGAGGGGTTAACCCTATAATAAGCATGGAAGACTCATTGTCCATCACTAAGGATATAAGTGAGTATTACATCTACCACAAAGATAATTCAAACCTAATAGCTAAAGGTTATGGAAAATTTGATTAAGAAGATGGCCTTTGGAACCACAAAAGCATATTTGAATGGGTTATATTTAGAAATTAGAAGTATATACAAAAATGGTCAAAGTTGACTTAAAGATTCAATTCAAAATAAGTGTTATGAAAAGAAAGTTTGAAAATCAAAAGCATAAGGCTTAGGTTTCTAATGTTGAAAACAAGTGAAATGTTTGCACAAAAGTTTTGGCTTGGGTTAGAGTGGAGAGAAGAAGAAGAAGGGCTAGGTCCTAAGTGAAACAAAAGGAGAAGGGATAAGAAAATGAACCACACTAGGAGTTCCTCTCTTGAGATCATATTGATGATCCAAGTAGCTCCCATCCTTTGGAATAAGCAATCACAAGCAAATATTTCAAGCAATCAATCAAGCAAAGAATGCTTCCAAGAATCCTCCAATGGCTTTTGTATCTCACACTTTGGATGCTCATGGTAATGGTTCCTCAAAGTTACTCAAGGTTGGAATCCTAGCGCAAAGAAAACACACATCAAAAAGTTCTAAAAACAATCAAGGAATGGACAAGAGGGAGTTTAGAAGATAGTCCTTTCAAAGTTCTCTTCAATTTTTATAGCACTCTAAAGGCCCAATGCCTAGTTGCTCTTTGACTTTATAGCACTCTAAAGTCCCAATGCCTAGTTGCTCTTCAAATTCCATTTGCTTGGGTAAGGTCCTAAATTCTAAGTCCATATTGTCCAATTCTTGGCATGTGGTTCACAACAAACAGACAAACACAAGCACAAAAGATATATTCACAATTATATACTCAAGTGGGCAAAAGGCAAATGACATTAACATAAACATGTGCTCCAATGAGCAAAGGAAAAAAAAGCAAATGAATAATATGTGCAAGAATTATAAATTGCATAAAATGTAAATTGCATAAAGTAAATGTTAATTGTTAGTAGTTAATGGTTAGTATGCCATAAGGAAAAATTTAGCGCTATGTTAAGCAATCGTAATTGGACTTGTGTAGAAGTCACAACTATCTGAGGCCGGTCAATAATAATGTAGGCAACAAACTCAAGTTAGGAGTCTTGATTAGTGAACCAAGTCCCAACAACTTGCCATGCCAAAAAGAAGAAGAGAATTGATCTTGTATTGGTTTAAGCCATTTGCATGATTTAGAAGACAACATATCCTTAATGCAAAGCCATTCACTTGATCAATTGAACAAGATGAATTAGATTTGAATCAAGGAATGTTAAATCTCCCTAATCAATGCTAACTTATCAACCTTCAACTCATTGATCAAAAGGAAAAGAAGTAGAAGAAGAAGAAGGGGAAGAATACTGAAGAATGGAAATGGCAAAAGTAAAGAAATATAAATGCATTAAATGAAATACCATATACCAATCCTCATATGTTGACCAATAACATTGAAAGTCAAGGTCAAACAATCAAAAACAGAAGTGAGATGAAGATTGGAAATCAAGAAATGAATAGAATATTTTTGGCATTTTTTGAATATCAAAAATAAACTTGAATTAAAATATTAAAGAAAGGTCAAACTTCAAAATCACTTCAAATCAACCTTGAGAGATCCAAGTGATTTATCCTAAGTTCAACAAGGTCAAACAAAGTTTGACAAAAAATTTCAGCATTTTAAAAAGTCAGAAACTATTTTTAATCAATTAAAAATGAATAAAAATAACCTAATTGAACTAAAATCTCAAATAAATCTCAAATCAATTCAAAAATTGATGAGAATATTTTTATAGATCCATCATCATTCAAAGAGGTTGGGAAAATATTTTTGCATTTTTTGAATATCAAAAACTATTTAAAATGAATTAAAAATAACCAGAAAAGCGAAAATTCACAAAAAAATATCAAATGATGAAATAAAAAATATTAAAAATCAGAAATAGAAACTAGAAATTATTTGGGAAATAATGCAATTGGTCCCATATTTTTTGGACCAATAATGAGAGAGATATGAATTTTAGAAAATGAAATGGAATTAAAAAGTAAAATGGAAATTAAAATCAGAATTAAAAAAGATGGAAAAGCGTGGGCCGTCTGATGCACTTTCATTAATTGACGTGGATCATCACGTGGCCAAGAAGCGCACGCTCACCATACACCCTAGTCAACTGAATCACATAGTGCATTAAAATAAGTCATAATGTTGGACAGCCAGGATTAAATCTGGAAACGTAAATGGATGGCCACGATTAGATCTGGAGACCAGACGGTGGCCAGCGCCACCGTCTTCTCCGGCTAGCTCCGATGAAGGTTAAAATTTGCAGAGGAAAAAATGTGAACCAAAATGCGCGATCCAGGTATCAAACGAAAGGTGGAGTGATGTACATCACTCCTATGCCACTCAATTCCACTCTAGATCCATATTGAGGGAGAAATCAGAGATGGAACTTTAGTGGTGTTCAACTGAACTTGCTTGATTTCAAAAATTAAAAACACAATAATGTTGCCTCTATGTAGAGGACTTCAGATCACACAAAATCAAGGCAAATGGAACAATATATGAGCTGGTTCGAAGCAAAATGCAGTTGAGGAAAACCTTGGAATTGTGAAGAATTGAGTCAAGATCTTTGAGTTCTTTTGCAAACAGAAGGCTCTATGGATCAAGGTGAAGAGGTCTAGGAACTTTTAGATCTAAGAAAACAGTCGAGGAAACTGAATTCTAGATCTGAAATTTTTAGAAAAAAGAGAGAGTTCCTTTGGTGTGAGGGTGGGGATTCAATTCAGCAGAGGTTCAGGCGCCTTCAGGTTGAAGAATTGAGAGGGCAAGGCATTATATTTATAGATGGAGGGAGCTGCAAGCATCATCAATCTCGTGCGCATGGGAGAAGAGGGCCTCCATGCATGGGCCTGTACAGGCGCATGGAGGGCCCAATTCTGATTGGAATTGCAAGATATACATCACCAAATATGAATTGGACGTGCATATTGGATGTTAATGGATCATGCATGGCAATTGGAATGATTTTCATAAAATGCACTATTTCATTGAAGCCTTCGAAAATGCCATGTCCAAAATCAAAATGCAAGCTTATGAGTAATGGTTGGAAAGCTTATTGCATAAGGAACAAATGTCATGTTGATCAAAACTTCATTTGAGCCTTGGAAATTAGTGAAATTTGAGTTTGAAGGGTGATGTGCAAAACATGTCAAGGCAAGGTTTCTAAAATTGGCCAACTTTCAAGCCCTTCTGTTTTGATGATGCAAGCTCCAAATGAAAAAACCTCCAACATTATAGTTGTAGATCTTTTCAAGAAAATCAAAATGGACTTGAATTTTGTATCATTTGGATTTTTGATGAAAGAGTTATGGCCACTTGAAGTTGGACTTTTTTAACTTTTAATGCCTTTGGTCAAAAAGGACCTATAATGTCTTGCATTATCACATGTATTTCCTTTGAGATTTTGAAATTTTGTTCAACATAACATTTGAAGTAGACATCTTAAGATTTCCAATGCATTTGATACCACCTCAAAATCATAAAAAATGAGTGAGTTATGTCCTTGGGAAGTTGACCCAAAATTAGGGTTTCAGTCAAAATGACCTATAATGTATTAGAGTGGCAGATGGTCTTCCAAGCTTCGAATCAATTTTTGATGAACATGAAAGTTGTTCATATTGTCCTTAAGAACATTTTTTATTTTGGAACCACCTCCGTTTGACCAACACATAAAAAGTTAGGTCTCAGTGCATTTCAAAATAGTCAGATGAATTGACTGATCAACTTCTCAAGTTCATGACTCATACCTTGATGAATTGATGATTGAGGATACTCAAATAAGTTCAAATATGCATGAAATGATGAATTAAATAACTTCCCTTGATTATATTTGACCATGGGCTGAGGTTGCTTCATGAGCAAGGCATTATGGTGCATAGATGAATTAGGGTTTCTCTGGGGAACAAACGTCAAACCCCTTGACTTGCTTTGATCAAAATGATGAATTGAGATACTAGGGAGGCATATTTGATGGATGAGAGCTTTGGGAACCATTACCATGCTTGCTTTCATCTCCTTTTGACCATGTCTTTGTACCAATGACCTCCTAGAAGCTTTTGACCTTGTGATTGCTCAAGCTACAAACAAAAGATGTTAGTGACATATTTTTGTGCTTTTGGTTAGTAAACAAAATGAGAAAAGCAATGATATACAATTCAAGCATGCTTGGTGATCTCAAACCACTCACAAGGAGTCCCACCCAAAGGCAAGGGGAACCAAGATGCTTAAAGATCCTTAAGGCTATGCAATGCAATGTTATGATGCCATGAGGGATCTTAGGGACAAAATTGAGGTCTTACAAGGCGAAAGAGGGAATATCAACACTGAACATTGGATGAAGATAACCATCAAGGAGGGGATTACACCTACCGGATGCTGGGTAGGAAACCATGGAAAAGAAACCGTCATCGATTACGATGAACAAAAAAGGTTAACTCTGCAGGGAAAGAGAATAGGGTTTATAACTACCGGTATAAGGGTAGAAAACCACAGACTCCGCCAAGGATAATCATGAATGATCCCTAATTATTGGGTAATTATTCATTTATACCACGGGGAAGCAAAGGAAACAGTTGCAAGAGCCAATTTAGGATCAAACCAAAGAGGCAAACTGAATCAAAACTCGTCCTAATGAGGATATAACTCAATAGGGAAGCCCATCCCAATATATGTGTTGGGAGGAAACAGAAATAACCATCACCCACGAGGATATAACTCGGTGGGGAATATGGAAGAAAGGATAAACGCTTTCTGCTTATGGGGCTGACTCTATATGGAGAGATCAAACGCACACATCTGCTAGGGGATATATGTATCGCCAAATAGCAGGAGATAACAAGCAACGATATATGGCAAAGAATGCAACATGAATATCTGAATGTTAAGATTATGCATGTATATGCGTGATTTATGTTTGATGAATGCTGACAAATAGACATATCTAACACACACAGGCCCAGGAATCAACCACCCGGTACTACATCTTAGGAGAGAAAGCCAGGATCACCAGAGAGTATCCAATCTGCCGGGGATCAGAGACAACAATATCTCTGCAGGGATGAATCCTCAGTCTCAGCTGGGGAAAAGAGTTTAGTGCACAGGTAGAATCTGCCACATAAGCAACTCTACTGGGGAATCTATCCGAGGGATAAAGGGATTATGGGGGCCAACCACCAAAAATCGAATCTTCCAGAGAGGACACATCTGCTGAGGAGGAAAGATCACTGCTCTGCTGAAGGAAATAGAGGTAAATAACCTCAACAAGCACTCCACTTGGTGGGCTAAATCACAAAAATATTCTGGAGGACGAGGACACAATCATGCCAGGAATATGAACAAATGTCTTACCCTGTTGGAGACCATACTACCCTTGGGAGAGCACTGAGGATCTCTTAAGTATCCTTTTGTCTTTGTGAATGCTCACTTTGTTTTAAAACAATTTATGGAAAAATTTGTTTGTTTAAAACAATGATATTTTCTCAACTAAAACATGTAAAACATTTGTTGAATAGAAACAAATAAGAGTGCAAATAATTGGATAAAGGCTCAGATTTATTTGATGGAATGGTAGTCTGCAAATGGCAAGACTCCATAGATCTTTACAAATTTGAAATTGGTGATATATATTGGAAAAGGGCTACATTGAACATAATGACCATTTCTCCACCAATTCCGAATCTGATGTATCTGAAGCTTCAGTTGATGATGACTGAGCGAGCATCTCTGATGGATGACAGTCATAAAACAAAAGTCTTGTCAGGATGCAGTTACTTGCCAAATCCCTAATTTTTGCCTAGATTGCCCCAGGATGAGGTACTCAATCTAGCGGGATACATATATCCATTTTTTTATGTCTCTAACTTTTGCCTGGACCGCCCTTTCGGGTTTTCAGTCCACCGAGACGCTCATTTTTGCCTAAGCCGCCCTTTCGGGTTTTTAACTTAGCGAGCTATTCTGTTTTTATTTTAGGCGAAGTATTTCTTGACTGCATCTGAGTTCACAGGACAAGTGAAATCCTCCCCATCCATAGTTGTAAGTATCAAAGCACCGCCTGAAAAGGCTCTCTTAACAACATATGAACCTTCATAGTTTGGAGTCCACTTGCCCCTGGAATCGGGCGCGAAAGACAAGACTTTCTTGAGCACAAGATCACCTTCTCTGAACACACGGGGCTTGACCTTCTTATCAAAAGCTTTCTTCATTCTCTGTTGATATAACTGACCATGGCACATGGCAGTCAATCTCTTCTCTTCAATCAGATTCAGTTGGTCATAACGACTCTGAACCCATTCAGCATCAGTCAACTTGGCTTCCATCAAGACTCTCATTGATGGGATTTCCACCTCTACTGGGAGTACAACCTCCATGCCGTAAACAAGGGAGAAAGGGGTTGCCCCTGTTGAAGTGCGGACAGATGTACGATATCCATGCAAAGCAAATGGCAGCATCTCATGCCAATCCTTGTACGTAACAACCATCTTCTGGATAATCTTCTTGATATTTTTGTTAGCAGCTTCAACAGCCCCATTCATCTTGGGTCTGTAAGGAGAAGAATTATGATGTGCTATCTTGAACTCACTACACAGCTCTTTCATCATCTCGTTGTTCAAGTTAGATCCATTATCAGTAATGATCTTATCTGGCACACCATATCGGCATATGAGTTGATTCTTGATAAACTTCACGACCACCTGTCTGGTCACATTTGCATATGACGCCGCTTCAACCCACTTGATGAAGTAATCAATTGCTACGAGAATAAATATGTGTCCATTGGACGCTTTCGGCTCTATCATGCCAATCATGTCAATTCCCCACATGGAGAAGGGCCATGGTGATGAAATCACATTCAGAAGTGTCGGAGGATAATGAATCTTATCTGCATAAATCTGACATTTATGGCATTTCTTCACATATTTGCAGCAGTCAGACTCCATTGTCAGCCAATAGTAGCCTGCTCTTAACATCTTTCTAGCCATGGCATGTCCATTGGAATGAGTACCAAATGAACCCTCATGGACCTCGGTCATCAACAGGTCTTCTTCGTGTCTATCCACGCATCTGAGCAGGACCATGTCAAAATTTCTCTTGTAAAGCACATCACCATTGAGGTAGAAACTGCCTGACAATCTCCTCAAAGTCTTCCTATCTTTCACAGATGCCCCAGGTGGGTAAGTCTGGCTCTGAAGGAAACACTTGATATCATAATACCATGGCTTATCATCTTTTACTTCTTCTACTGCAAACACATGAGTTGGTCTATCTAAGCGCATCACAGTTATATTGGGAACTTCATTCCACAGTTTAACCACAATCATGGAAGCAAGTGTAGCAAGAGCATCTGCCATTCGATTCTCATCTCGAGGAATGTGATGGAAGTCAACCTCAGTAAAGAATGTTGAAATCCTTCTTGTATAATCTCTGTAAGGAATGATACCAGGTTGATTCGTTTCCCATTCACCCTTAATCTGATTAACAACGAGGGCCGAATCACCGTAAACATCAAGATGCTTGATCCTTAGATCCATGCATTCCTCCAATCCCATAATAAAGGCTTCATACTCAGCCATATTATTCGTGCATTTGAAAGTTAGCCTTGCTGTAAAAGGAATATGTGTGTGTCATACCCCAATTTTGTCCGGGCATATTTAATTTTTTCATACAATCAATTTCATTTTTATTTTTGCATCATATGCTTAGCATGACATACATTGCATCATGAATAAGGCCTAGAACGTCAGTCGAAATGAATTTATTTGAGAATACAGACAAATCGGTTGAATCATTAAAATTTAAAGAAACGCTGTATTTCCTCAATAAACACATTTTGTGCTGATCGTCGTAGTGCATTAAGCTTAATTTTTCGATCATTTTTTGGCATTCAATCTAATTCTTATTTACTTATTTAATTACTTTTTCTTTGATTTATTGTAAAAAAAATCAGCATACTTAAATAGGGTTTATTTAAATATCTAGTTTAAATTTATTTTTGTGTATTAATGTTCAAAAATATAAAAAATATAATAACAAAAAGAAAAATAAAAAAAAATAGAAACTTTAATGTCTCTCTTCCACCTGTCACTCACTATCTCTCTCCACTCCCAACAAACTCTCCACGCGTCTCACACTCACCTCCTCACCAAAATCTCTCAGAATCCCTCAAATAACTCGCTCCCTCACACACTCACTAAACCCTTTCCTCTTCCCTCACTCTCACACTCACTATTGATTCTCTCAAGGAAAAACTTCCTCATACAAAAAATCCTCCTCACAAATCCCTCTTCAAACCCTAAATCCGCCGTCATCTTCCTCATCCATAAACCCTTCATCGCCTTGCCGCCACTACCACCATAACATCCGCTTTGCCATCATCTCCATCATCAACCTTCGTTCACCTCACTAACCTCTCAAAACCCTCCGCCTCCTTCCATCTTCATTACAAACCCAACCACACGAACCACCACAATCACCTCTACAGCCGCTAAACCCTTCTTCCTCTCTCACTCAACAACCTTCAATCGCCACTACCGCCGTCGAATCGCGACCCACCACGCAAACGCTCAATCCTCCACCACCCTAACCTAACCACCGCTCGGCCGCTCTCAACAACCATCATCACCATTTAGCGCTACCACTTTTCACATGCAAAGCCAAGATTGGTCACGACAACAAAGCAATTTCGGTATTCCGGTTACACACAAAGAGGAAGATTAAAAAAAAAGCAAAAGCGTTTGAGCCGTTCGAGTAGCCGTTAATCCCTATCACATCGTCGGTGTTCAAGATCCTCATTAGAAATCACAGCAAGCATTGCCGACTTACCGTCCCGTCCGTTGGCAAACTCATCCAGCGTTAGCATTACGGTAAATTTTCTTCCTTTTGCCATTAGAATCGCGTCTGCTGGTTTATGTTCAGATGCTGTTCCAAAACTCACATGGTCATATTGGCACTTTGAATAACATTTTGCTTGGTGTAGAATTTCGGTTATGCTCATAAGTTGTAGTTCATAACAGTTGTTAGTATGCTGTGCACTTGGTAATGTTGCAGAAATACTGAAATATTATTTGTGTGGATTGTGTGGTTCTGAATGTGAATTACAAATATGGATGAGGCGAAAATGTTTTTCGTTTATTTTGTTTTAAGTTGATTCACATGGCTTGTTTGTTATTCCATAGAAATTCCATGTTGGTTTGATGAGTGAAAATTCTGTAACCGTCACGAGAAGTTTGTGTAAGCTGTTGTATTTGGTTCACGAATATTTCGATTCTGTTATGTATTGTTGTGCTCAGTTTTATAGTTCGCGATGAACCTTTCGAATAATAGGCGTTTCAACATACTTCTCAATCTACTGTTGTTTGTTGTAACCATTCTTGGTGGCATCGAAAGAGATAAGCGAGAAAGAGAGGAAGTCGTTTCTTGGTGTAGGTTGCCCTCTGTTAAGCCTACTGTTGAAATTCAAAAGGAGGTTACTTTATTCAGCATGCTTAAAATGCTTAGTGATTGTTATTATTTAGAAATAATAAAAGCTAATTTGGATTTAATGATTTTAGAATTGGGCCCGAATTAACTTCAATAAATCGTGGCCCATGTGTATATGTGCACTGATTTTCGATTTCTCTTCCTTCCTTTTTTTGATTAAATGCATTACTTAATTAAAATATTAAATAATTAGATTAAATCAATTGTTAATCAAAAAATATATTTTTATTACTCATGTTTATGGTATTTAGCCGACAAAAAAATCTGTCCATATTCGATTAATGATACATATTCAATTTTCTTCAAATTCACTACCAATTCAAAAAGAATTTAAAACCTTTCTCACCCTTTACTATCACAATTTCACAATTCATTTCATTCCTTTACAAACCAAGTTCATTTGATTCAAAACCAATTTTAAAAAAAGCACAAATCATACAATTCTCGATTCAATATCGAGCCCATTTTTAAAACACCCTTGTAAGTCGATTGCTCTTCGCATCGCCATCAACCTCACATAGCTTACTCTTGGGCTTCCTTACAATGAAACCTACTTGATTATTGATTAATCGAGTAGATGAAATAATACACTAAATAAATTTCATTTTATTTATAAACACGAATTCAAATCACTTTCAAATCATTCAATTTCAAAAAGAATTTTTCTCTTAAACATAAACTTGGGATGAAAAGGAGATAGGGAGCGTACGCTTCACTATTTCTCAAGCACATGAATAATTGGCGTACGCCATATTGCGCGAGTTCTTGTCACCCGATTAAATCTTAAATCACACCACTTCAAATCATTTTTCCAAACCATTCAACTTCAAAAGGATTTTCTCTTTCAAACATAAACCTTGGGATGAAAAGGAGAATAGTAAGCTTCCGCTTCACTATCTCTCGACTATTCGAATAATTGGGTACGCCATATTGCTCGGATTTTCATCATTCATTTAAAACCCCAAAACTCCATAAAATTAAAATCAATCCCCTAATTAATTATAAATTCTAAAAGTTTTATTTTTAATAATTAATCTTTGAATGAAAAGGAGAATAGTGAGCATCCGCTTCATTATCTCTCGATTATTCGAATAATTGGCGTACGCCATATTGCTCGGATTTTCGTCATTCAATTAAAACCCTAATAATCATACAATTTCAAATCACTTCTCAAAATCAAATATAATTTCCAAATTCAAATTATTCCAACCATGACACTTCAAATCATAATATTTCAAATCATTTCTACAAATTCCAAATCCTTGTAATTCCATATTTCAGATGAAAAAAGGATAGGGGGCGTACGCCTCACTATCTTTCGATTATTCGAATAATTGGCGTACGCCACATTGCTCGAATCTTCGTCATCAAATTAAAACACAATCGAATAAATTCAAACTATTTTCGCAATCGAATACGACATCTAAACATTTCTTTTTACAATTTAAACTTCGGATGATAAAAGATGAGAGGCATACGCCTCGCCATCTCTTGATTATTTGAATAATTGGCGTACGCCATATTGCACAAATTATCGACTTCCGACTAAAACATTTTAAATAAACTTGGATAAAGGAATAGGTGGCGTACGCCTCGTTATTCCTTGAATAAGCAAGTAGGAGGCGTACGCCTCACTACCGTGCGTATTCAGTATCCGCAAACAAACTTTCAAAATAATCCGAATGAAAAGGGGGTAGAAGGCGGTCGCCTTATTATTCCTTGAAAGAATTGGACGATTGGTGTACACCACATTGCTTAATCTTTCGTCGTTCTCCAAAAACATCTAAAACAAATCAAACCTAATTTCTCGCCCCCGTGCGATCGAAACCAAACCAAAACACCCAAACACATCAATTCAACTTGTCACCCCCCGCGTGACCAAAACTCCTTCAAAACGAACACTGTAAATCCTTTCTAATGCGCACAACAAACCAGTGCTAGAGCCTCCCCCGAGAGTAGACAAGCCAGCGTTTAGCCGTTAGAACGCCGACCTACACAGTCGTTCATCAAAACAAAACACACCAAATATTCGTAGTAGCCCGAACTACGAATGCTCTGATTTCCTTATTGCACCATAAGGATACGTAGGCAGGAGATTGCTGTATCTTCGCGAGCACACTAATAAAAAACCTCCCATTCCCCCTCTTGAGGTCTTCATCCATCTATCATCAATTCTAATCACTCGAAGCAAGCGAATGACATTCAATTAACAGTCAAATAGCAAAATCAGACTAAAAGGTTTCCGTTGAGTACAACGGACGTGAGGGGTGCTAATACCTTCCCCTTGCGTAATCGACTCCCGAACCCGAATATGGTTACGACGACCATTATTCTATTTTCTTACAGGTTTTCTCGATATTTTCCTATTCTTTCATTGGAATGAATAAAGTTCGGTGGCGACTCTGTTTCGAACAACATTTTTTCCGCGTTCCATCGCGAGGGATCGCATTATCATTTTTTTCGAGGTGCGACAGACTGGCGACTCTGCTGGGGAGCCTGCTCCAAGCAAGAGAGAGTCTAGCCTAACTTAGTATGATTTTGCTATGATTGTTGGAAGATATTCTTTCTTTCCATATTTATCTCTCTGTATTTTATTCTGATTACTTGTGTTGTATGTAATGTGTTTTGTTACTATAATTTGGGACTTGGTATATATTGTGAGATAAGCTCCATACCCGAGCTTCGAGAAAAACTTAGAACCCGGAGTTGTGTAGTATTAAACCGAGGGGTGTACACCTCATTGGGACAATACGAAGACTCCACCTAGAGTAGATCTGTTTGGAGTTTCCATCACAATATGGCTAGCCCATCATTGTGGGGGAGGTTCTAAACACGATCCGTGACTCTAGGGACCTCGCCTTAAACCCAAGTTTTGTTTTCATGATTGGTGATTGTGTAGTATTGAACCGAAGGGTCTACACCCTGTTCGAACAATACGAGAATCCCACTTAGATTAGATCATTTCAGAACTCCCATCACGATGTGGCTAGCCCACCATTGCGAGGAAGTTTTGAACTTGATCCGTGAGTCTAAGTTCCTTCCTTGAAAACATAACTTTAGAACCTACCTTTGGGGAATTTCTAATCTGAGAAACCTTTGCTTCTTCCAGTTATACTGATGTACTCGACATGTGGATAATTTTGAGTCTGTATTCCTCTGCGAAAAACATGGCAAAGTTTCATGCATTTGCATATCATAAACATGCATTGCATATCATCTTCCAGAGACAAAAACTTACACCATACTCTACCCTTTGTCCAGTAAACGCTGACTACTCGACACCGGTACGAGACACGCCGCAACTACAAGATGACACTTGAACAGCTCGAAGCCAACCAAGTTTCGATGAGAACGGACATTGACTCCATGCAGGCAAAGATGGATCGCTTGCTGGAAACCATGTTACTCTTAGCCCAAAAGGAGAAGGATGATGAGACTAACGCCGAAGCCAGGAAAGTTGCTGCCCAGTTTGGATCACCATCGCTCAGTATCCCTGGAGTAACTAACCTTGATGATGATCCTGCCCATCCTGGAGGAGGACCCATCCCTATTCCTATTCCCATGGTCAACATGAATCCCCATGAGCACTCTGTTACATCTGCTCGCCATGGATCCATGATAGGTGATGAAGATCCATACGACGCCTTCTTCATGCCACAACCCGCCAAACCTGTTGTTGGAGGTCTCCCAGACCAAGCTGTTGATAGACTCCATGCTCTGGAAGAGAAATTTAAGTCCTTGGAGGTTCACACTACTCCCGGTTTGGACGCTGTTGATATGTGCCTGGTGCCAGGACTCGTGATTCCACAAAAATTCAAAGTCCCGGACTTTGACAAGTACAAAGGGATCAGCTGCCCGAGAACTCACCTCAGAGCCTACTGTCGTAAGATGGCTGCCCACATCAATAATGATCAACTCTTGATTCATTACTTCCAAGATAGTCTTAGTGGGGCATCCTTGGAGTGGTACATGCAACTAGAGAGAGGTCAAGCCCAGTCATGGAGAGACCTTGCTGAAGCCTTCCTTAGGCATTATCAGTACAACACTGATCTAGCACCCAACCGCACTCAGCTGCAAGACATGACTCAATGCAACAACGAGTCATTTAAGGAATACGCACAGCGGTGGAGAGAGCTAGCAGCTCGTGTTCAACCTCCTCTTCTTGACAAAGAACTAATTGATATGTTTATGGGAACCCTGCACACCCAGTACATGGAAAAGATGGTAGGATCCAGTTTCCCAACTTTTGCTGAGGTCGTCTCCGTGGGAGAACGAATCGAGAGCCAGATCAAGAAGGGAAAGTTACCTTGCGCTGCCAATGCTTCAAATGGGATGAAGAAACCCTATCCCAACCTCCCAAAGAAGCCAGAAGGGAAGACCAATGCCATAATGAGAGGAGGAGGATATAGGACACGTCCATATGCTCCTATGTCGTATCATCAGGTTGCTGCTGTCATCCCAACGCCATATCAGCCTCCACATCAGCAACCATATCAGCAGCCTTATCAACAACCAGCTTACCAACAACAACATCAAAATCAACAGCAACGTGCTCCACAACAACGTCAACCGAATCAGCAGAGGGCAAGGAGGCTAGAAAGACATTTTGACCCTCTGCCAGTATCGTAGAGCAAGATCCTCCCATACCTGTTAAAGGATGGATCGGTTGTTCTGAAGGAGATAACACCTGCAACTCCACCATATCCTCCAGGCTACGACGCCAATGCTCACTGCGAGTATCACATGGGTGCCCCAGGGCACACAATAGAGAACTGTAAGGCTTTCAAGCACAAGGTTCAAGATTTGATTGACAGTAAAGCACTTACATTCACGCCAGTGAGGCCAAACGTTGCAACAAACCCCATGCCGGCGCATGCAGAGTCGAGTGAAGCTCGAAGGTAGAGCTTCCCATCAGCTTGAACAAGCAGAACAACTCCCACAAAGAGTCAAGAAACGAAGTCCCGTTGCTTTGATTGAAGGCAATCATTATGCCATTTTTACCATTTTGCATTCTTGTAATTTGATCTTGTTTGTCTAAGTACTGTATGCTTTAAACATTGTCATTTATATTTGGTCTTATTAATGAGATAATTATGCATGCTTTGAATCAATCTTTCATATTCACTCATCTATCACATTTGCAAAATCACAAACACATACTTTTACACTTCACCTCCTTTATCACACTATTGTTAGTAAATGTTGGAAGGAGGATGACGAAAACAAAATACTCATAATTGTTGATCGTATGCTTTCGGATAAAACCCTGCTAATGATGTACAGGCATTGTTTCAAATCCCCAAACACTGGAGAGATAAGGAGTTAATCCCTAGTCAACCACTTCGAGCCTAGAAGTAGGAGTTTCTTTCAGATCTAAAAAACCCTTACGCTTAACCAGGGACAGGGTAGTGTTCAGTTAATCTGACTACGCATTCAAATTACAAGATGAAATATCCCATGAGAGGATCAACCACATGATATTATCCGCACACATCTTGAAGTGTCGAAGGAACCATACAAATCCAAATTTCATGTCGGTTGTTCTTCAATGACCAGTGATTTGGAGGTCACAATTTCCACAAAAAAAGAGTCAAAGAAAGAGCCCGCTAAGTCCAACACCCTGAAAGGAGACTTAGGCAAAAACAGGGGCAATCCCGATGGATTAAAGCTTCAAATAAAGCGGTCCATGCAAAATTAGGGATCAAAGCAAAAATCGAAAGAGACAATGAAAGTCCTCAACAAAACAAAACAAGATTCAGTGACCACCATACCAAAATCAAAGGGTCACCGACATCCAAAAAACGAAATAAGGTGGCTGCCATTCCAAGAGACCTTGAATCACCATCTTTATCCTTACACCTGCAAAAGACGAATGTGTGTGAATTAACTGAACGTAGGATTGGAGATCATCAGGAAGAAGGGGTGGGTTAAAATAAACTTTGAGCCTTATATCCTTTTGTTTCAATAACCATGAACCAAGCCACGTTACAACCTTCAAAAGACCTAATTGAAGTAAGGTTTGTTCTGAAAGTATACTATAACAAGGTTGAGTAAACTGACTCCTAGAGATTTGCTAATACTCTCTTCTCACTATATCACTGACACGCTAGCTAAATCAAGCACCGCGATTGGACACATGATCCACTCGCCACACACTACCACAACACTCCAAATGAATGATTGTTTTTCAAAACTTGCATAACTGTTGCATTAAAATCACCATTTCTTGGATAACAATTCTTAATCATCAGTCAGTACTTGACATCGAGAAAATCCCAACAAGGGGTAATTCAAGAGGTACTTGATCTTTGGTGCTGACACGAATCAAGACCATCTCATAAATCAGGGGCATGGCATCATCTTGATTCTATTGACCTAAGAAGTAGTCAGTATAAGACAAATCTCCAAGCATCGGTTGATCAGGGAGGAAAAACACTTCAATACTCAGTCCGTCTGGGGCAAGTCCCGCAAATGCTAATCAGGGGCAAGACAAATGGCAAGGGGCAAATTCCCTTCATATCTTCAAGTCAATCAAGCAGATTGTGCCAGCCACTAGTAACTGCTTGAATTCACAACAGAAACGTCAAAAGTTCATACCAGGGCAACATCATATCTTGACAAGAATCCTTGGGGCACATCAAAAGCACAATCATCATGCATTGATCATGTCGCTATGCTCAGTTACAGGCTGGTCGTACACTTCAGAAGAAGAAATCGAGATCTTCTCAAAGACAAATACACAACATATCAACAAGAGATCAAACTTGGGGCACCAAGAGTGACCGCATCTGTTGCGTGTTCATCACATCATTAACTACCGAGTGTCAGGAAGTCAGATCCTTCCACCAACCGATAATCCAACCCACATTGACAATTACCAGAAAAAAAATCCAAAGCCCACCTTGGTGGCACCTTCACAAAAACAAATACAACCAAACACTGGTTTCCAGAAGATACACTGCCTTTGAAAAGGGGGGGCCAATCCCAAACAAACCAATCATTCTTTGCATTCAAACATGCATCACATGCATCACCTCATTACATAACGCATACATTTATGCATATAGCACAAATCAAAATCCAAGGTTTAGTCGTAGGCATCCAGGCCAACCCTCAGTTGAGTCATTGTTTTTTTTCTGAGTAAGTTCCTACCCTGCTATCGGTTGTTCCCCATTGAGTTACATCTTTCAACCTTTTATTGATAAGATGTTATCCTCAGCTACGTCAAACATTGTTTCTTTAAACACTTACCTTGTTTCACGTTGAGCGTCCCTCAATGAGTCGTTTCCTGTAACCTTTTGTTGACAGAAACTACATCTCCCCAGAGAATATTGGTTCTGCAACCTTTTGTTGTCAATACCCCAAGCAAGTCTTACCCAGCAATGTTCCCACATTACCCAGCAAATCAGGTTTACTGAACTTTGACAGTAGCCTTATTTTTCCAATATTTTTCTCACTATCATCCTTTTGGTGAAAGTCCATTGAGGAATAATATTGATCATCACCCTGTTTACGATAACCGTTATCCTTTTGATAATGGTAAATCCTTGACATTTGTGATCTTACCGTCATCCTTTTGGTGTCGAAGATCCTTGAAGTTTTGGTTCAACCTTCATCCTTTTGGTGAATGGCGACCTCTGCAATTATTACAGCCTACCGTCATCCTTTTGGTGTCGGCGGTCCTTATGGTGATAAGCAATCCTTGTCATTTTGGTTCAATCATCATCCTTTTGGGTGATGACGTCCAGTTCAATCTAAATATCATCCTTTTGGTGATAGAAATTATGGAGTTTGGTTTAAGTTATCATCCTTTTGGTGATGGTGAAATTTGGAAAGTCCAATCCCACTGTCATCCTTTTGGTGTCGGCAATATTTGAAGTTATTATAACTTATTATCATCCTTTTGGTGGTAACAAGTTTCGAAGTTATGATTCCACCTTCATCCTTTTGGTGATGGTGATTGTTGATTCATTATCATCCTTTTGGTGATAACGAGTTCTGTTGTTTGTAGTACCTTCATCCTTTCAGTGATGGTGACTATTGACTTATTATCATCCTTTTGGTGATAACAAGTTTTGTTGATTGGTCTTACCTTCATCCTTTTGATGACGGTGACCATTTGAGTTATGGGCTCATTATCATCCTTTTGGTGATAACGAGTTTTGTTTTGATCTTACCCTCATCCTTTTGGTGATGGCGATCATTGAGTCTGTTTCAGCTTATTA
Organism: Lathyrus oleraceus; assembly: GCF_024323335.1. Taxonomy (NCBI): domain Eukaryota; kingdom Viridiplantae; phylum Streptophyta; class Magnoliopsida; order Fabales; family Fabaceae; genus Lathyrus; species Lathyrus oleraceus. The sequence goes on along the minus strand of NC_066583.1, from coordinate 138,170,575 downwards.
TCATCCTTTTGGTGATAACAAGTTTTGAAGTTCTGTCTTTATTATCATCCTTTTGGTGATAACAAGTTCGGTTTGTTTGATATTACTGTCATCCTTTTGGTGTCAGTGATATTTAAGGTTATTGACTTATTATCATCCTTTTGGTGGTAACAAGTTCTGTTGTCGATCTTACCTTCATCCTTTTGGTGACGGTGATCAATTGCGTGTGTGCTTATTATCGTCCTTTTGGCGATAACAAGTTTTGTCTTTTAATTATACCTTCATCCTTTTGGTGATGGTGATTGTTGACTTATTATCATCCTTTTGGTGATAACAAGTTTTTGTCTTGATCCTACCTTCATCCTTTTGGTGATGGTGATCAATTGCGTTGTGTACTTATTATCATCCTTTTGGTGGTAACAAGCTTTGTCGTTTGACAATACCTTCATCCTTTTGGTGATGGTGATTGTTGACTTATTATCATCCTTTTGGTGATAACAAGTTTTGTCTTGATCTTACCTTCATCCTTTTGGTGATGGTGATCAATTGTGTTGTGTGCTTATTATCATCCTTTTGGTGGTAACAAGTTTTGTCGTTTGACCTTACCTTCATCCTTTTGGTGATGGTGATTGTCGACTTATTATCGTCCTTTTGGCGATAACAAGTTTTGTCTTTTAATTATACCTTCATCCTTTTGGTGATGGTGATTGTTGACTTATTATCATCCTTTTGGTGATAACAAGGTTTTGTTTTGATCTTACTATCATCCTTTTGGTGATGGGGATCCTTTGAGTTGTGTGACTTATTATCATCCTTTTGGTGGTAACAAGTTTTGTTTTTAATTATACCTTCATCCTTTTGGTGATGGTGATCGTTTTGACTTATTATCATCCTTTTGGTGGTAACAAGTTTTATCTTGTACTATACCTTCATCCTTTTGGTGATGGTGATCATTGAAGTTATTTGACTTATTATCATCCTTTTGGTGATAACAAGTTCTGTTGTTGAATCTTACCCTCATCCTTTTGGTGACGATGATCTTTGAAGTTGATGAGTCAACTATCATCCTTTTGGTGATAGCCTTGATACTATACTCTCGGTAATGGGAAACTTTATCAGAATAAACATCATCCTTTTGGTGACGGACATCATCCTTTTGGTGATAACTACTTCTGAAGCTCAGCTTATCCATCATCCTTTTGGTGATGACGATCCTGGAAATCATGGTGAATTTCTGTCATCCTTTTGGTGATAGCAACTAACTCCACTGTCATCCTTTTGGTTTCAGAAAACCAGTCCCACATTTGTCTTTACAACAATAACAACCTGTGCAAGATTTGAATGTTGACTCGAGGGTTGGCATTGATTTGGCATTCTACCCTTATTACCTTGGTGCTGTTAGAATCCATTACATTTTCTTTCTGCATTTCTCCATTCAATTTCAAAGGACAAAATTTGGATCTTTTCATATTTAATTACCTTCCACCACAAATGTATGAAGACTGTTGTCATTCTTACTTTCTAGTTCAAGATAATTAAATAGGGGCAACTGTCATACCCCAATTTTGTCCGGGCATATTTAATTTTTTCATACAATCAATTTCATTTTTATTTTTGCATCATATGCTTAGCATGACATACATTGCATCATGAATAAGGCCTAGAACGTCAGTCGGAATGAATTTATTTGAGAATACAGACAAATCGGTTGAATCATTAAAATTTAAAGAAACGCTATATTTCCTCAATAAACACATTTTGTGTTGATCGTCGTAGTGCATTAAGCTTAATTTTTCGATCATTTTTTGGCATTCAATCTAATTCTTATTTACTTATTTAATTACTTTTTCTTTGATTTATTGTAAAAAAAATCAGCATACTTAAATAGGGTTTATTTAAATATCTAGTTTAAATTTATTTTTGTGTATTAATGTTCAAAAATATAATAACAAAAAGAAAAATAAAAAAAATAATAGAAACTCTAATGACTCGCTTCCACCTGTCACTCACTATCTCTCTCCACTCCCAACAAACTCTCCACGCGTCTCACACTCACCTCCTCACCAAAATCTCTCAGAATCCCTCATATACCTCGCTCCCTCACACACTCACTAAACCCTTTCCTCTTCCCTCACTCTCACACTCACTATTGATTCTCTCAAGGAAAAACTTCCTCACACAAAAAATCCTCCTCACAAATCCCTCTTCAAACCCTAAATCCGCCGTCATCTTCCTCATCCATAAACCCTTCATCGCCTTGCCGCCACTACCACCATAACATCCGCTTCGCCATCATCTCCATCATCAACCTTCGTTCACCTCACTAACCTCTCAAAACCCTCCGCCTCCTTCCATCTTCATTACAAACCCAACCACACGAACCACCACAATCACCTCTACAGCCGCTAAACCCTTCTTCCTCTCTCACTCAACAACCTTCAATCGCCACTACCGCTGTCGAATCGCGACCCACCACGCAAACGCTCAATCCTCCACCACCCTAACCTAACCACCGCTCGGCCGCTCTCAACAACCATCATCACCATTTAGCGCTACCACTTTTCACATGCAAAGCCAAGATTGGTCACGACAACAAAGCAATTTCGGTATTCCGGTTACACACAAAGAGGAAGATTAAAAAAAAGCAAAAGCGTTTGAGCCGTTCGAGTTGCCGTTAATCCCTATCACATCGTAGGTGTTCAAGATCCCCATTAGAAATCACAGCAAGCATCGCCGACTTACCGTCCCGTCCGTTGGCAAACTCATCCAGCGTTAGCATTACGGTAAATTTTCTTCCTTTTGCCATTAGAATCGCGTCTACTGGTTTATGTTCAGATGCTGTTCCAAAACTCACATGGTCATATTGGCACTTTGAATAACATTTTGTTTGGTGTAGAATTTCGGTTATGCTCATAAGTTGTAGTTCATAACAGTTGTTAGTATGCTGTGCACTTGGTAATGTTGCAGAAATACTGAAATATTATTTGTGTGGATTATGTGGTTCTGCATGTGAATTACAAATATGGATGAGGCGAAAATGTTTTTCGTTTATTTTGTTTTAAGTTGATTCACATGGCTTGTTTGTTATTCCATAGAAATTCCATGTTGGTTTGATGAGTGAAAATTCTGTAACCGTCACGAGAAGTTTGTGTAAGCTGTTGTATTTGGTTCACGAATATTTCGATTCTGTTATGTATTGTTGTGCTCGGTTTTATAGTTCGCGATGAACCTTTTGAATAATAGGCGTTTCAACATACTTCTCAATCTACCGTTGTTTGTTGTAACCATTCTTGGTGGCATCGAAAGAGATAAGCGAGAAAGAGAGGAACTCGTTTCTTGGTGTAGGTTGCCCTCTGTTAAGCCTACTGTTGAAATTCAAAAGGAGGTTACTTTATTCAGCATGATTAAAATGCTTAGTGATTGTTATTATTTAGAAATAATAAAAGCTAATTTGGATTTAATGATTTTAGAATTGGGCCCGAATTAACTTCAATAAATCGTGGCCCATGTGTATATGTGCACTGATTTTCGATTTCTCTTCCTTCCTTTTTTTGATTAAATGCATTACTTAATTAAAATATTAAATAATTAGATTAAATCAATTGTTAATCAAAAAATATATTTTTATTACTCATGTTTATGGTATTTAGCCGACAAAAAAATCTGTCCATATTCGATTAATGATACATATTCAATTTTCTTCAAATTCACTACCAATTCAAAAAGAATTTAAAACCTTTCTCACCCTTTACTATCACAATTTCACAATTCATTTCATTCCTTTACAAACCAAGTTCATTTGATTCAAAACCAATTTTAAAAAAAGCACAAATCATACAATTCTCGATTCAATATCGAGCCCATTTTTAAAACACCCTTGTAAGTCGATTGCTCTTCGCATCGCCATCAACCTCACATAGCTTACTCTTGGGCTTCCTTACAATGAAACCTACTTGATTATTGATTAATCGAGTAGATGAAATAATACACTAAATAAATTTCATTTTATTTATAAACACGAATTCAAATCATTTTCAAATCATTCAATTTCAAAAAGAATTTTTCTCTTAAACATAAACTTGGGATGAAAAGGAGATAGGGAGCGTACGCTTCACTATTTCTCAAGCACTTGAATAATTGGCGTACACCATATTGCGCGAGTTCTTGTCACCCGATTAAATCTTAAATCACACCACTTCAAATCATTTTTCCAAACCATTCAACTTCAAAAGGATTTTCTCTTTCAAACATAAACCTTGGGATGAAAAGGAGAATAGTAAGCTTCCGCTTCACTATCTCTCGACTATTCGAATAATTGGCGTACGCCATATTGCTCGGATTTTCGTCATTCATTTAAAACCCCAAAACTCCATAAAATTAAAATCAATCCCCTAATTAATTATAAATTCTAAAAGTTTTATTTTTAATAATTAATCTTTGAATGAAAAGGAGAATAGTGAGCATCCGCTTCATTATCTCTCGATTATTCGAATAATTGGCGTACGCCATATTGCTCGGATTTTCGTCATTCAATTAAAACCCTAATAATCATACAATTTCAAATCCCTTCTCAAAATCAAATATAATTTCCAAATTCATATTATTTCAACCATGACACTTCAAATCATAATATTTCAAATCATTTCTACAAATTCCAAATCCTTGTAATTCCATATTTCAGATGAAAAAAGGATAGGGGGCGTACGCCTCACTATCTTTCGATTATTCGAATAATTGGCGTACGCCACATTGCTCGAATCTTCGTCATCAAATTAAAACACAATCGAATAAATTCAAACTATTTTCGCAATCGAATACGACATCTAAACATTTCTTTTTACAATTTAAACTTCGGATGATAAAAGATGAGAGGCGTACGCCTCGCCATCTCTCGATTATTTGAATAATTGGCGTACGCCATATTGCACAAATTATCGACTTCCGACTAAAACATTTTAAATAAACTTGGATAAAGGAATAGGTGGCGTACGCCTCGTTATTCCTTGAATAAGCAAGTAGGAGGCGTACGCCTCACTACCGTGCGTATTCAGTATCCGCAAACAAACTTTCAAAATAATCCGAATGAAAAGGGGGTAGAAGGCGGTCGCCTTATTATTCCTTGAAAGAATTGGACGATTGGTGTACACCACATTGCTTAATCTTTCGTCGTTCTCCAAAAACATCTAAAACAAATCAAACCTAATTTCTCGCCCCCGTGCGATCGAAACCAAACCAAAACACCCAAACACATCAATTCAACTTGTCACCCCCCGCGTGACCAAAACTCCTTCAAAACGAACACTGTAAATCCTTTCTAATGCGCACAACAAACCAGTGCTAGAGCCTCCCCCGAGAGTAGATAAGCCAGCGTTTAGCCGTTAGAACGCCGACCTTCACAGTCGTTCATCAAAACAAAACACACCAAATATTCGTAGTAGCCCGAACTACGATTGCTCTGATTTCCTTATTGCACCATAAGGATACGTAGGCAGGAGATTGTTGTATCTTCGCGAGCACACTAATAAAAAACCTCCCATTTCCCCCTCCTGAGGTCTTCATCCATATCTATCATCAACACTAATCACTCGAAGCAAGCGAATAACAGTCAATTAACAGTCAAATAGCAAAATCAGACTAAGAGGTTCCCGTTAAGTACAACGGACGTGAGGGGTGCTAATACCTTCCCCTTGCGTAATCGACTCCCGAACCCGAATATGGTTGCGACGACCATTATTCTTATTTCTAAAGGTTTTCTCGATATTTTCCTATTCCTTCATTGGAATGAATAAAGTTCGGTGGCGACTCTGTTCGAACTAACATTTTTCCGCGTTCCATCGCGAGGGATCGCATTATCATTTTTTGAGGTGCGACAGTGTGCCCTGAGGAGTAATAATCACTGCCCCAATACCATTTCCATACTGATTTACAGCGCCATCAAATACCATACTCCATCGGGAACCAGGCTCTGGCCCTTCATCAAGTGTGGGTTCATCACAATCTTTCATTTTCAAATACAGAATCTCCTCATCCGGGAAGTCATACTGAACTGACTGATAATCCTCAATCGGCTGGTGTGCCAAATGGTCAGCCAAGATACTACCTTTGATAGCTTTCTGAGCTCGATACTCAATATCATACTCAGACAACAACATCTGCCAACGGGCAATCCTCCCAGTTAAAGCAGGCTTCTCAAATATGTACTTGATTGGGTCCATTCTGGATATCAACCAAGTCGTATGATTTATCATATACTGGCGTAAGCGCTTAGCAGCCCAAGCCAAAGCACAGCATATTTTCTCAAGCGTTGAGTATCGAGACTCACAATCAGTGAACTTCTTACTCAGGTAGTAGATAGCATACTCTTTCTTTCCTGATTCATCTTGCTGACCAAGGACACAACCCATTGAATCTTCAAGAACACTCAAGTACATAATCAAGGGTCTCCCTTCCATAGGCGGAGACAGAATCGGAGGCTCGGACAGGTACTCTTTAATACTGTCAAAAGCTTTTTGGCAATCCTCGGTCCAATCATGAGACTTATCTTTCCGGAGGAGCTTGAATATTGGCGCATATGTGGCAGTCATGTGGGATATGAATCTGGAAATGTAATTCAAGCGGCCAAGAAAACCTCGGACTTGCTTCTCAGTTTTGGGCGCAGGCATCTCTTGTATTGCTTTGACCTTCGCAGGATCAACCTCAATACCTCTTTCACTGACGATAAAGCCCAATAACTTGCCAGAACGGACCCCAAATGTACACTTGTTGGGATTCAGACGAAGCTTATACTTCCTCAAACGCTGAAAAAGCTTCAACAGGTGCTCTACATGTTCAACTTCCGTTCTTGACTTAGCAATCATATCATCAACATATACCTCAATCTCCTTGTGCATCATATCATGAAACAAGGTAGTCATAGCTCGTTGATACGTGGCTCCGGCGTTCTTCAAACCAAAGGGCATCACTCGATAACAGAATGTTCCCCAAGGTGTGATGAATGTTGTCTTCTCCATATCCTCGGGTGCCATCTTAATCTGATTATATCCGGAAAATCCGTCCATAAACTAGAAGACTTTGAATTTAGCTGTATTATTAACCAACATGTCAATGTGTGGTAGAGGGAAATCATCTTTCGGACTAGCTTTATTCAAGTCTCTATAGTCCACACACATTCGGACTTTTCCATCCTTCTTAGGCACAGGCACAATATTGGCCACCCATTGAGGATATGTAGAAGTCACCAGAAACCCCGCATCAATTTGCTTCTGAACTTCCTCTTTGATCTTCACTGCCATATCAGGATGAGTTCTTCTGAGCTTCTGCTTCACAGGCACGCACTCAGGCTTTAAAGGCAGGAAATGTTGCACAATATTTGTATCTAGACCAGGCATGTCTTCATATGACCAGGCGAAGACATCAACATATTCTCGTAGCAATTCAATCAACCCCTTCTTAACAGATTCTTCCAGGAGTGCCCCAATCTTGACCTCTCGCACACAATCTTCAGATCCCAAGTTGACTGTTTCTAGATTCTCAAGATGTGGCTGAATGATCTTCTCTTCATGCTCAAGTAGCCGGGTGATCTCATCAGGAATCTCTTCAACATCATCTTCCTCTGCCTCAAATACAGGGAATTCAAAATTGGGAGATGGCGTTGGATCATTATGTTCAATGGGTCTAGAAATCAACCTGCATAATGATTTTGAATATAAAAGCTTTAGAATTCAAACAAGGCAAATCATTATGCAGATGAAAAGATTGATTTTATTCTATTTTTAGGGTTTTATGTGATCACCAATTTCATGCAAAAAGCAAAAAGGGAAAATAATTGGAAGAACAAACATTTAACATGAATTTATTGAATGAAAATATCATTGTATTTATGTTGCCAACAATGTCATCACTCCTCCTTTTGGCATGGGAGAAGGGTTTTTTAAACAAAGTGACCATTACGTTGACTTGTGGATAACTGTAAGAACATCCACAACGACCCAATTGTTGCAGATCCCTCCAGGGATTATGAAATTGTCAGAGTCCTCTGCATCCTCTTCCAAGACAGCAGCAACTTCTTCATCCTGACCAGTATGGATAAAACCTTCACTCTTGAACAGCCCTTTCTTGTTGAAGACCCCAGAAGAAAAGCCAATGCCAGCCTGGGATTTATTGTCTTCTAGCTCGATCATTTTTCCTAAACCAGCAGTTGCACCACACTCGATGGCCAACTTTGCATCTTTGTAGGAAGCAAATGAAGGAGTTCTCTTCTCAACAGGATCTGCTATAGATAAAGCTTGGAAAGGAGTTCCAACTTCATCCTCAGCATCTATATATGAGAAAGAAGACAAGTGGCTAACCAGGAGAGCCTTTTCTCCCCCTACCACTACCAGTTTCTTGTTCTTCACAAATTTCAGCTTCTGGTTTAGGGTGGATGTCACGGCGCCAGCCTCGTGAATCCATGGTCTGCCTAAGAGACAGTTGTACGATGGGTGAATGTCCATAACCTGGAAGGTAATTTGGAAATCACTAGGTCCGATTTTGATCGGGAGATCAACTTCCCCAATCACAGTTTTACGCGACCCATCGAAAGCCTTCACAACTACTCCACTCTGCCTCATGGGAGGCCCTTGATATGATAGTCTTGAGAGAGTGGATTTTGGAAATACATTCAAGGATGACCCAGTGTCCACCAGCACATTGGACATGGCGTCGTTGTTACAGTTCATTGAGATGTATAATGCCAAGTTGTGGTCTCTACCCTCCTCAGGGAGATCAGAGTCACAAAAGCTCAAATTGTTACAAGCAGTAATGTTTGCAATAATGCTATCGAATTGCTCTATCGTGACATCATGGTCTACATATGCCACATCCAAAACTTTCTGCAGAGCCTCTCTATGGGGTTCCGAATTCAGAAGCAAAGATAACACCGATATTTTGGATGGCGTTTATAGAAGCTGATCTATAATATTGTACTCACTCTTCTTGATGAGCCTTAGCATCTCATCACATTCTTCTTTCACATTGCCACTCGGGCCAACAGAAGTAGGAGTTATCAATGTAGAGGGGGGTTTAACAGCAAGTGCCGGATTCGGATTGCTCACAGCATTCCCAATCGGGCGTTCAATAAAATCAGCATTAGTTTAAGGCTTTGGTGGTGCTGAAAACACACGACCGCTGCGGGTCAAACCACTTACATCTGCGATATTAACAACAGAGGAGGACGGTAAAGACACCTCCTTCCCATCTTCAACAGCAACAACGTTGTATCGAAAGGGAATTGCCTTTTCGGAAGAGTATGGTACTGGACCGGCAGGCTTAATGATCAGAGAAGGAGAAACCTTCTGCTTGCTACCATCATATTTAATGATAACGGGTTCGGGTATCCGAAATACTGGGGAAATTACGTTGACCTCAGGCTCATCTTCGTCAACATTCCTATTTTGAAGAATCTCGATAACTCCTTCATCCAGCATTTCCTGAAGATCTTTACGCACCTGGCGACAACCCAATCGGTTAACAGAGCAGACTCGGCATCTATCATGATCGTACTCATAGTGACTGTAATCACATAGTAAACGATGCATCTCGACCAAAGACTGTCGAATATGGCTGACATATTTGACTTTGTATTTGCCAGGGCAACCCTGGACCATGTTAACAGATTTCCCATGCTCGGGCAATGGGTTCTTCTTCACGTTAGGACCTACGTCCTCGAAACACAGAATGCCACACCTTACAAGGTCTTGAACCTTGGTCTTTAAAGGACAGCAATTCTTCACGTCATGGCCGGGAGCACCAGAATGATAAACACAATGCAATTCGGGCTTATACCACCACTGGGGGTTAGCAGGTATAACCGGTGGGTCTCTCGGAGTAATCAGCTTCTTTTCTATCAAAGAGGGATATAATTCTGCGTACGTCATCGGAATAGGATCGAAAGTGACCCTTTTCCTCTCGTAACTCGTGCTGGTTTGATTACTGTTTCGAGGCTGGTAGGCCTGCTGTTGCGGACGGTGCTGTTGTTGCTGATATTGCTGAGGTGGTTGTTAATGGTTGTTGTGATGCTGATATTGTTGATTGTCTCTGAAAATAGGTGCTATATGAGCCACCTGGTGCTGGTTACTGGCGGGACACACAGTCTTCCTCCTCACAGAGGGTCTTCTAGGTTTCACATGGGAGGTCACAGCATGTGCTTCTCCATCTTTCTTCTTTGCAAACGCCCCATAACGTTTGGCAGAAGAGCCTTCATCTCTGGTTAGACGTCCTTCTCTAACCCCTTCTTCCAGACGCATCCCCATATTCACCATATCGGTGAAGTCAGAAGGAGCGCTAGCAATCATCCGCTCATAATAGAATGAACTCAAGGTCTTCAGAAAGATCTTGGTCATTTCCTTCTCTTCTAGCGGAGGCACGATCTGTGCTGCCACCTCTCGCCACCTCTGGGCATATTCTTTAAATGCTTCTTTGTCCTTCTGGGACATGGCCCTCAATTGATCCCTATCGGGAGCCATATCCATATTGTACTTGTACTGCTTGACGAAGGCCTCGCCAAGGTCGTTGAAGGATCGGATGTTCGCGCTGTCCAAACCCATATACCAACGCAGAGCGGCACCGAACAAACTGTCCTGAAAGTAGTGGATGAGCAACTGGTCGTTATCAGTCTGAGTAGACATCTTCCTGGCATACATGACCAGGTGGCTGAGAGGGCAAGTATTTCCTTTGTACTTTTCAAAGTCAGGGACCTTGAATTTCACAGGAATCTTCACGTTTGGAACTAAGTAGAGATCGGCAGCAGACTTGCCAAAGAGATCCTTTCCTCTAAGAGTTTTCAATTCCTTGTGAAGCTCAAGAAATTGATCATTCATCGCGTCCATCTTCTCATAGACATCTGGGCCCTCAGACGGCTCAGAATGATAGATGGTGTCGTCTACCCTGGGCATGGTATGCACGACAGGAGGAGGAACAGCAAGGACCGGGCTAGATGCCGGCATAGAAGCAAAAGTTGGAGCAGGACCCTCAGGCACGAATTTAGGAGGCATCCCCCACGGAAACCCGGTTGGCATGGTTGTTGGAGCGAAGTGTGCACTGGCAGCAGGCACAGTTGAAGATACAATTTTAGAGATAACTGTCCTCTGGGGAGGAGTTGAGGGCGTTGGAGAAGACTGGCTTTGGGCAGCCATGAGTGACTCCATCAGGGCAGCCAATCTGGCTACTTCCTCCTTGAGTTCTCGGTTCTCTTGCTCTAGATGATCCATCAGTCTTGAAGAGTTGGCTCTAGTGTAGTACCGGTGAGTCAGTTTGTCTTCAAAATAAATGAAGAGCATAGAGTTAAACCACAGGACAAGAGACCGAAAACAAAACCTGCTTATGCACATGATGCATACAATGCTTGTGCATATGATTTGTTTTTATATTTCAAAGGAACTCTAGAGTTTTATTTGCAAATTTGGGAATATTAAACATTTTATCACATATGGAAATATCTCATAAGATAATATCAGGGAAAAGAAGTACATAATTGTCAATCAGGTACAAGAGATAAGGGAAAAAATCAGCCTATGGATCCCTAGAAACAATCATCTAGAGCTCGGGACACAGGAAGATAAGATGCACGAAGCCTCTTCACCTCCCTCTCGTAAGCTGCCTCCATATCCGCCTTCTCTTTGGCGAGTCGATCGTACTTCCTCTTCCAGAACCGGGAAGACTGAGGAAGTAGAGAAGTCCATGCATCATCAGGATCATCAATGACCTGATGCTCGAGATACTCTATCAAAGCATCCTTCTCCTTAATCTGCTGAAGCAACTCTTCTCGTTCACGGATCCAAGCACGTGAACGGTCTTCGTCTCTCAACTCCTCTACTCCTTGATCAGGGAGGGTTGAAGGCCCAACCACAATCATAGGTGTAGGTCTCGGATACTCGTAAGGCATGAGATACTCAGACGCTCTCTTCCTTACCCAAGCAGTGTAAGGCTCCAAAGCGATGCAATTCTTAGGACCCAACTCCTTCCTTCCTTTCTTATGAATCTTGCGCCAAGCGCGGACCATCCTAGCTTTCAAGCCTTGGGGATCTTTACCCTCCTGGAAGAACACACCCTCTAACAAAATGTTATTAGGTTTATCCCTTAGGGGGAACCCAAGCTGACGACGTGCCAAAACGGGGTTGTAGTTAATCCCACCACATGTACCAAGAAGAGGTACATTGGAGAATTCACCACAAGAGTCAATAATCTGCACACCATCATACACACGGTTGTAGCGGTGTATTCGTCACTTCATGATTTATTGATTAAATCAAAAGCAAAGCATACAATGAATCGAGTCGCCACCGCACTTTTATTTATCCAAAGGAATGGCTAAAAAGCGAACAAAAGCCTAAGAAGTTTTACACATAGAAAACTAATGAAAAGGTCAGAGATCGGGGTAAGGGGGTAATTATGTTATGGGAAGGTGTTAGGCACCCACAACATCCTTAGTACTCTAAGGGAACCTCTTTTCACAACTTGTTGTATCAATTATTTGTTTATGAAATATTTTTGTGCAAACATTGATTGAAGGGATGAGAGAAGAATATACAATTTTTATTATTTTTGTGTTTGGATGGATGAAACCCATTGCCTACGTACCTTTTCATGAAAGATAAGGATCAAAACGCCGTAGTTCGGCTAAAAGATTTCCAAAAAGTAAGTGGATTGATTTTAAACAAAAGCCCTAAGGTCTTTCGTTATCCATAGGAGAAAACTCAACCTATACAACCACAAGTCCACCATGTGAGAAAAGCTTCAACTTGCTAGTGAGGGACCATGCCCTATAATAAGCAAGGAAGTCTTACAATTCAATCACTAAGGACAAAAGGTGAGATTCACATCAACCACTAAGATAATTGAGATCTATGGCTAATGTATGAAAACTTATCAAGAAGTGGACAAAGCCACAAAACAATTGAATGAGTGAAATTAACCATTTGGAATTATTCACAAAATGAAGTCAAAGTATGATTAGAATTCAATTCAAAAGAAGTATTGTGAAAATGAAGTTTGAAAATCAAAGGCTTAAGGCCTAGGTTTCTAGTTTGAAAAACAGGTGAAAATGTTTGCACAAAGTTTTCTGGTTTGGGTTAACATGCACATGGAGGTTTAAAGAACAAAAAGGGTGAGAGGTTAAGGGATGTAAAACTTCTTAGATGTTCACCTCTTGAGATCATATGTAGATAATCCAAGTGATTCCTTTGGAAAAGGCAATAAGCAAAGCAGATACACAACATAAATGGAAACCAGATGCCAATCAATGGACTTATACTAGACTCACAAAACAAAGATGGATACCAGATGCCAATCAATGGACTTATACTAGTCTCCAAGGAATGATCACAGGAAACAACTGCCAATAGCTGGACTTACAATTGACTCCTCACAAGAAACAAATAACAAATGCAATAAGCAAGAGGAAACAAGTTGCCAATAAATGGTCTTACACTCGACTCCAAGGAAAGGAATGCCAATTAATGGTCTTAGTTCCAAATCCTACCAGATCATAGGAAACAACTGCCAATAGCTGGACTTACAATTGACTCCTCAATGGACAAAACAAAATGTCACAAAATATGAACAATGATCATGAAATGATATACAATTAATGCTCAAAGATGAGAACAATGCACAAAGGCACACACAAACAAATATGCACAGATGAACAAATAAGCAATCAAGCAATCAGTTAGCACACACTATACACAATCAATAGGCTCAAGCAAGGTTAGGCTTTAGAAACAAGCCAACTGGAATGGGGTATTTTGAGCTCTTAACCCTAACATTGAGAGTTAGGGTGAAGCAGATGAAATGGATATGAGGGTTATGCCTCATAGCTCTTATCCCTGGCCTGGGATAGCTTTAAACAATAGAAAGTGTGGGAGTTCAAAATGAAGGAACTCTTCTCCACAAATAACATGACTCTATGGACAAGATTTTGGGTTTTATTCAAAGTGCATCAACACATTGTGTGAGCAAGATGAATGACACAACAGAATAGCAGGGGATGGATTACACATCCCTTTTATCTGCCAATTGCCTCTTAAGAGGACTTTACCTGCTTGGCACAAAATTAAACAAACAAAAACATGGCCTCTTAAGGAGGGCTTCAGACAGGTGCCTGCCAAAGTAACATGACAGGTCTTCCAGACTACATGAAGATTAGGGATTATACCTAAGTGGTATGCCAATCACAAGCAAAAGCAAAGCAAAGTTCAAATGAACTTAAAGCAACTTAGGTACCTGTGTAAACAACTAAACAAATCAGTACAGTGTTCAGACAAACAGTCAACAGTCAATAACAAACAGACAATCCCAATGTACAAAATGTAAGCCATAAGGCAAACTCAAGTGAATTATCAACAACCTACAAAACAACAAATGTTAGCAATCAAAAGCAAATATCAACATTCAAATGATGAAGCAACATTAACCATGGAATTTGGATGCTTGCACCTGAAATTCAAAGCTCACATGTAAGTATAAACCACTAGGTCAAAGCCTAGGGCCAAAGGTGAAGAAAAAATTCAAAACAGGAGCTGAAATTCAACACAATGCAACTTCAAACACATATTAACATGTCCTAAAAAGGATCACATCAAAATCATCAAGCAAAAGCATTTCATGATCAAAAGAAGTCAAAGGCAATTTCAAAGCTCATATTTGGACATCATAAATGAAAAATTCCAAAACAAAACAGAAATGATTCAAATAATTCTGGAAAAATTCATGAGCATTCAACACATCCAACATGATTATCATACAAAAAATCAGAAGCATCCAAGATCATTTGGCATGGAAATTAAATTGAACAAGTTGGACAACCAAAGGTGTGACACAAATTGTCACACCATGCTAAACACATGCATAAAACAGAAATGGTAAATGGGAAAAATACCAAACCAAGCCTAAAACATCCATTAACATGTCTAGAATCATCATGTCAAATTTCATGTCCATTGGATTAAAATCAAGCATTTCACAATAAGATGAACAAGGCAAGGTCACAAAAGCATATATGATCACATACTATAGCACAATCCAAAATCCAGCCATGCACAACTTCTGAAATTATCATCATCAAATAGAGTACATCTTAAGGAACAAGTAGCAAAAAACCAGGTATTTTTTGGATCATTTTTCAATTTGTTATGCATTTTTAAAGTTGGAGAAAAAAATAAAAATCAAAATGGACATGTACATGGAAAATAGGAGGGAAATGCATAAAATAAATGAACATTTGAAAATGTGGCAGCGCTGGGAATCGATCCATGTATGGATTTGAATGAGCGCGCGCTGTGTACAAAACGACACCGTTCCACTGTAAACCCTAGCGAAGATCAATTGGACATAAATCCGACGCTAAACCAACGCTACTTCGTCTTCTCCATGAAGACGAAGATGAACAGTGCATGAGCTTCATGCAATTTTCCAGAAATTTCCAGAAATCCAAAACCAGCACATCAACATATAGCATTTTCAATGGAGATCATAGATCAACAAACATCTAAACTTAATTCAACATATCAAGAGAGAATCGATAGAAAACATTTTGATGCATCAAACTTGAATCACACATATCTTGCTCAATAATGCACCAATTCACACGATTTTTCCACCAGAATCATCAGCAAGCTTAGATCTACAAGAATATGTGCATGAATTTCAAAATTAAAAGGTTCGAAACTTGACCTCTTGAAGAGCAGAATCTTGGAAATGCACGATCCACAGCTTTGAATGATCCAAATCCAGTCCAGAATGCTTGTGATGATGTTTGATGAAGAGATTGAAGCTTGAAAGGTGCTGGATCTAGCTCAAAACAGAATTTCCATTTTCATCTTCATGAGCTTGCTACACTTGGTTCTTGCTCGAATTTCACAATCTAATGCTTGATCTGCACAGAATCAAAGCCAAGGAACAAGCATATGGCAAGAAAAAGCAATGTTATGAAGAGAAAATTTGAATTATGAATGGAAGAAAATTTTGGAGGGAGAGAGAATTTGGATCTTGAAATGTGAAAAAATGATTAACCTCCTTAAAATTCTGTTAGATTTAGGTATTTATATGCTTCCTTAATCACCTTGCTAATCCATGTTTAACTTGGTTAATTAAAATAAGGTGTTTTGCAAAAAAATCAAATTTGCATGGTGCATGTAGTAAACCCACGTGAACAGTACCACTTCCTTCATCAAAGTCACTTAAAATTATTTTTTAAACACAATGGCAATGGTAGAAAGTCCATACAATGCACCATTTTTGAATTTTGCAATTTCCCTCCAAAAAAGGCATGGATATGCAAGTAATCATGTGATAACAATTCATGCAATATGGCGAATGTTTTGAAAAGCTCATGTCATGACAAGAAAAATGCACAAAGAACCACCAATTTTGGAGTTATGGATCAAAAGATATGGCCATTTGAAGTTCCATGCACACTTGGCAATGATTGGACCATATCTCCTCAACCATTCATCAGATGCTCATGATCTTGGACTTTTTGGAAATGGGAGAGAGAGATCTTCAACTTTCATGTTGGGCAAAATTTCATTTGAAGCTTCTTTGATGTTGGAAAGTTGAGTTGAAGTTGGATCAAAAACTTGCCATTTTTGGAAAGTTGAAATTATAGGCCACTTTCCATTTTTGGAAACTTTTGACTTGACTTCAAATTCTTCAACCTTGATCTTTGAAATGATGAATAAGCTTGGTTTGGACATGAATGGGATGAAGAAACTCAATTCTCACACTCAAAGCCCACAGTTGACTTTTCAGTTGACTGCATTGGCCCTTAGATGACCTGAGCATGTTCTGATGAATTTGGGGCCTCAACCACTTGGGAATTGGTTCCAAAATGAACCTATAGCTCATATAAGCTTCATGAAATGATCATATGATCCACATCTCAAGAAAATACCAACTGCTCTTTGTACCATGAATTCACCTGATGCCTTGACCTGTTGACTGCTTAAGCTGCAAGTAACAAAGGTTAATGACATATTTTTGTACATTTTGGTTAGTGATTAAAAAGAAAAGCAATGATATACAAATGCAAGCAATTCTTGGTGATCAAGAACCACTCTCAAAGAAAGATCCCACCCACAGGGAATGAAGCAAGGTGTCCAATGATCCTTGAGGCAATGTAACGATATGATATGATGCCATGAGGGATCTTAGGGCCAAAATTGGAGTCTTACAACGGTTGTACCAAGAGATATCATCATTAGTGAGAGACATAAGTCTCGTGGACCACCGTAGACATCCCTTGTTCTCCTTGAAAGCGACCATCTGAGGTAAGTGAGAAATAAACCACTTATACAACAGAGGCAAACAGCACACAATGGCGCCACCACCCTTTGCATTCCTCATATGCAAAGAGAAATAAGCATCACCCAACCGAGTAGGAACAGGATTAAGAGTAGAAAAGATCCTTATAGTGTTCACATCCACAAACCTGTCGATGTTGGGGAATAAAACCAACCCATAGATGAGAAGTACAAATATGGCTTTAAAAGCATCCTCACTCATGGCCTTCCCATACATAGTAGCTTGAGCAATGAGGAACTCAGAAGGGAGACCTTGAATTCCACCTTTGGTAGTCATATGAGCACCAATCAGAGATTCATCTATGTGGAACATGTCTGCTATCTCTCGAGAAGTGGGAATACCCTCCAAGCCACTGAACGGCACCTGATCCAGAATAGGTATCCCCACAAGGTAAGCATACTCCTCAAGGGTAGGCAAAAGTTGGAAATCCGGAAACGTGAAGCAACGGTACAAGGGATCATAAAATTACACCAATACACTCATCAATCCTTCATCCACCTGAGTAGTCAGAAGAGGAAGAAGCTTCCCAAAACGAGCCTTGAAACCCAAGGGATCTAGTACATAGGATGTCATATTCCTTAACTCTTTCAAATCTGGTTGCCTGAAACTGTACTTCTTTGTATTCCTTCTTTGTCTTTCCATGTCTGAAAATTTTGCAAATAGACCTCTTAAGTTCCTTGAAAAATTTCTTATTGTTTTGATGACATGGATGCAAATGGGTGCATGAATGCATGAA
Source organism: Lathyrus oleraceus (assembly GCF_024323335.1). NCBI lineage: Eukaryota > Viridiplantae > Streptophyta > Magnoliopsida > Fabales > Fabaceae > Lathyrus > Lathyrus oleraceus. The sequence goes on along the minus strand of NC_066583.1, from coordinate 138,152,523 downwards.
TGCATGAATGCAACAATCACACTCAAGGATCAAGCAAAGCACACCAAACAAAGGTCATGGGATGGATCATATCATCCTTAATATCAATCATCCATTTTGGTGGATTATGGTTTACACCTTATCAACACCCAAGTTCCATTGATATTAAGGATGCATGAACAGATCAACCATGAATCAAGGGTTTGTTGCAAGTCACGAGCATGGAGTTTAGGTTAAGAACCACCCCAAAGGGAATGTACTATGGTTTAAACCTGCCTACCATGTTCTACAAGAGGTTCCCATAGTCATCATCCCATCTTTCGGATATTATCGGAGAAACGACTACTCGTATTCCAAAAATATTCTCAAGAGAGACTCTTATGAGTGTAGTATCGCATAACAATCGTATCAAATTTTACACTTGAACGACCTTCACACTACATCCTAAGCATAGGCCAAGATGGACTTAGTAAACTAAGGTCCTTGGCTTCTAAGGTCTATATTGGAAAGAGTAATGTCTAACCACAACTTACTTGTGTGACATTATTGATCCCAACATGACCTCCACCAAGTGAATGGACTTGCAAGTCAACTTGCTAAGGAATAACTCCACACAAGTCAACAAGACTATGCCATTCTCCTATCCTAAGTGCACTCGAGTCCGGGTATAGAACTCATCTCACAAAGATCACCAAGCATACAAGGAATTAATATTCAAGCAATTCAAACATTACATACAATACAGTAATCCCAAATTGCACAAAAATATGTCACAAAACAAATATACAATACAATACAACAAATATGAAAAGAAGGCAAAACCCACTAGGCAAATATCCCCAGCAGAGTCGCCACTTTTCTGTAGCGGGGTATTCGTTACCATTAGAGATATTGACTAAATCCAAGGTAAACCATACAAGTCGAATCGCCACCGCACTTCTATTTATCCAAAGGAATGGTTAGAAAGCGAACAAAAACCTAATAGTTTTAACAAAAACTAGTAAAAGAAACAGAGATCTGGGTAAGGGGGTTGGTTATGTAATGGGAAGGTGTTAGGCACCCAAAACATCCTAGGTACTCCTAGGGAGCCCTTTTCACATTTGTTGTAAGGTTAGTATTTGGTGAAAAATTTATTTGTGCAAACATGATCGAAGGGGTGAGAGAAGAATATACAAGCTTATTTACATTTTGTGTTTGAATGGATAAACCCATTGCCTACGTACCATCTTAAAAAGATTAGGATCAAAACCTCGTAGTTCGGGGTAAAAATCTCAAAAAATGAGTTGGTGGATTGATTGGTCCAAAAGCCTTAAGGTCTTTTGTTATCAAAGGGAGAAAACTCAACCAAACCACAAATCCACCATGTGAGGATAGCTTCAACATGCTAGTGAGGGGTTAACCCTATAATAAGCATGGAAGACTCATTGTCCATCACTAAGGATATAGGTGAGTATTACATCTACCACAAAGATAACTCAAACCTAATAGCTAAAGGTTATGAAAAATTGATTTAAGAAAGTGGCCATTGGAACCACAAAAGAAATTTGAATGGGTTATATTTACCAATTAGAAGTATATACAAAAATGGTCAAAGTGGATTAAAAGGTTCAATTCAAAATAAGTATTATGAAAAGAAAGTTTGAAGATCAAAAGCATAAGGCTTAGGTTTCTAATGTTGAAAACAAATGTTAAATGTTTGCACAAAAGTTTTGGCTTGGGTTAGAGTGGAGAGAAGAAGAAGAATGGCTAAGTCCTAGGTAAAAGTAAAAAAGAAAGGGAAAGAAATGAACCACATTAGGAGTTCCTCTCTTGAGATCATATTGATGATCCAAGTAGCTCCCATCCTTTGGAACAAAGCAACCACAAAGCAAATATTTCAAGCAATCAAACACAAGGTCATGCTTCCAAGAATCCTCCAATGGCTTTTGCATCTCTCTCTTTAGATGAACATGGCAATGGTCCTCCAATTAAGCTCAAATGGAAACTTCTAGCACAAAAGCACACACATCAAAAGTTCCATGAAGTAAAACAAGAATGGACAAGAGTGAGTTTAGAGATTTGGTCCTTCTAACCCATTTTCATCATTAAGGTCCATTTACTCCAATTTTGCATAAGGAAAGGTCCTAAGATCTAAGTCCAATTCTCCATTTCTTTGCATAGGGAAAGTCCTAGAAACTAAGTCCATTTCTTTGCATAGGTCCACAACAATCAAATCAAAAGAACACAAGCACAATAATATATACACAATTATGTGCTCAAATGAGCAAAAGGAAAATGGCATTAACATAAACATGGGCTCATATGAGCAAAGGGAAAAAGCAAATGAATAATATGTGCAAGAATTGTAAATTGCATAAAAGTAAATTGCATAAAGTAAATGTTAATTGTCAATAGTTAGTGTTAGTAGTTAGTGTGCCATACGGCAAATTTAGCGCTATGTTAAGCAATCGTAATTGGACTTATGTAGAAGTCACAACTATCTGAGGCCGGTCAATAATAATGTAGGCAACAAACACAAGTTAGGAGTCTTGATTAGTGAACCAAGTCCCAACAACTTGTCATGCCAAAAAGGAGAAGAGAATTGATCTTGTATTGGTTTAAGCCTTTTGCATGATTTAGAAGACAACCTATCCTTAATGCAAAGTCATTCACTTGATCAATTGATCAAGATGAATTAGATTTGGATTAAGGAATATTAAGTCTCCATAATCAATGCCAACTTATCAACCTTCAACTCATTGATCAAAAAGGAAAAAGAGAAGAAGAAGAAGAAGAAGAAGATGAATAATGGAGAATGGAAATGGCAAAATAAAAGTGCATTAAATGAAACATCATGTACCAATCCTCATATGTTGACCAATAACATTGAAAGTCAAGGTCAAACAATCAAAAACATAAGTGAGATGGAGATTGGAAGTCAAGAAATGAATAAACTATTTTTGGCATTTTTAAATATTCAAAATAAACTTGAATTAAAATATTAAAGAAAGGTCAAACTTCAAAATCACTTCAAATCAACTTTGAAAAGTCCAAGTGATTTATCCTAAGTTCAACAAGGTCAAACAAAGTTTGACAAAAAATTTCAGCATTTTTAAAAGTCAGAAACTATTTTTAATCAATTAAAAGTGAATAAAAATAACCTAATTGAACTAAAATCTCAAATAAATCTCAAATCAATTCAAAAATTGATGAGAATATTTTTCATAGATCCATCATCATTCAAATAGGTTAGGAAAATATTTTTGCATTTTTTGAATATAAAAAACTATTTAAAATGAATTAAAAATAACCAGAAAAGAGAAAATTCACAAAAAATATCAAATGACAAAATAAAAAATATTAAAAATCAGAAATAGAAACTAGAATTTATTTGGGAAATAATGCAATTGGTCCCATAATTTTTGGATTAAAAATGAAAGAGATATGATTTTTTGAAATAAAAGGAATTTAAGAAAATAAAAACAGAAATTACAAAATGCAAAAAAAGGAGGAGCGTTGGATCTGAGCTCATTAATTGAGCTGGCAGATCACACACTCCTAAGGCGCGCGCCTATGGTGGTCTCTGGTCAATGCGTGCGCATGGGAAAGAATTAAAAGTCATAACAATGAATGATCCTGATTGAATCTGGAAAATGGATCAAACGGTCCAGATTTAAACTGGAGATGATGAATCCACCGGAGCCACCGTCTTCTCTGGTGAGCTTCCAGATTCCGGCCAAAATGCAGAAATTCAAAAGGCAACCAAAACGTGCGATCTATACATCAATAGAAAGCTGGGATGATGTACATCATCCCTATACCATCCATTTTCATTCTAGATCTCTATGATTTGAGAAATCAGAAGTTGAAAAATCTGGTGTTCATCATGAACTCAATGAATTGCAAAAATTAAAAGCATAAACATGATGCCTCTATTGAGAGGACTTCAGCCAACACAAAATCACAGCCAATAGGTCAAAGGATTAGGAGAATCGAAGAAAATACCAGTTGGAGTGTGAGCTTGAATTCTGGTGATTTGAGCTTGAAACCTTGCTTGCTTTATCAAAACAGAAGTTCAATGAAGTGTGTGGTGAAGGTCTAGAAGCACTAGATCTAAGAATACAGCCAGATGAAGCTGAATTCTATATCTGAAAATTTTAAGAGAAATGAAACTTGCTTCTTTAGTGATGGTTAGGGAATGAATTCTGCAGCATTTCAGGTTGAAATTGGGCGTCTCATTTGAATGAGTATGGCAAGGTATTTATAGCTGGAGCTGATGCCAAATGAGAAGAAACTCGTGTGCATGAAGTTTTGGGTCCTCCATGCATGGGCCTGTACAGGCGCATGTGAGGCCCAAAAGCTGGTGGATTTGCAAGCTGATAGCACAATGAATTGATTTGGACGTGTAATTTGCCTTGCAATAGCTTGCATTTCAAGATTCAATGTGAATTTCACAATTGGTCACAAATATTCAGCTCTTCGAGAGTCACTCATGAAAAATCCAAACATAAGCATATGAGTAATGGTTGGAAAGGTCTTGATGTAAGGAACAATTGTTATGTTGGGCAAAAATTCATTTGGAGTGTGGAAATTTATGAAATTTGAGTTTAAAGTGTGATGTGCAAAACATGTCAATGCAAGGTTTCTAAAATTGGCCAATTTTCAAGCCCCTCTGTTTTGATGATGCAAGCTTCAAATGGAAAAACCTCCAACATAAAAGTTGTAAATATTTTCAAGACAATCAAAATGGACTTAAATTTGGCATCATTTGGATTTTTGATGAAAGAGTTATGGGCACTTGAAGTTGGACTTTTTTGACTTTTAATGCATTTGGTCAAAAAGGACCTATAATGTCTTGCATTATCACATGTATTTTCTTTGAGATTTTGAAATTTTGTTCAACATAACATTTGAATTAGACATCTTAAGATTTCCAATTCATTTGATCCCACCTCAAAATCATAAAAAATGAGTGAGTTATGTTCTTGGGAAGTTGACCCAAAATTAGGGTTTCAGTCAAAATGACCTATAATGTATTAGAATGGCAGATGGTCTTCCAAGCTTCAAATCAATTTTTGATGAACATGAAAGTTGTTCATATTGTCCTTAAGAACATTTTTGCTTTTGGAACCATCTCCATTTGACCAACAAATAAAACGTTAGGTCTCAGTGCATTTCAAAATAGCCAGATGAATTGACTGATCAACTTCTCAAGTACACACCCCATATCTTGATGAATTGATGATTGAGGACACTCAAATAAGTTCAAATATGCATGAAATGATGAATTAAAGAACTTCCCTTGATTATATTTGACCATGGGCTGAGGTTGCTTCATGAGTAAGGCATTGTGGTGCACAAATGAATTAGGGCTTCTCTGGGGGACAAATCTCAAACCCTTTGACTTGCTTTGATCAAAAATAATGAATTGAGATACCAGGGAGGCATATTTGATGGATGAGAGCTTTGGGAACCATTACCATGCTTGCTTCCACCTCCTCTTGACCAATGTCTTTGTACCAATGACCTCCTTGAAGCTTTTGACCTTGTGATTGCTCAAGCTACAAACAAAAGATGTTAGTGACATATTTTTGTGCTTTTGGTTAGTAAACAAAATGAGAAAAGCAATGATATACAATTCAAGTATGCTTGGTGATCTCAAACCACTCACAAGGAGTCCTATCCAAAGGTAAGGGGTACCAAGATGCTTAATGGTCCTTGAGGCTATGCAAATACAATGTTATGATGCCATGAGGGATCTTAGGGACAAAATTGGGGTCTTACAAAGTTGATCAACAATCTTCTTCCAAGAACCGGAAGGATGAGGCATACTATAGGAAAAAACTCATCTAGCTCTCTCTGTCTCTTCACTGCATGATCCTCAAGAATCTCAATAAGCGCATCTTTGTCTTTCGACTCAAGTTGCAACTCCTCATGCTTTCGGCTTAAAGCATGGAACCGATCTTCCCACAAGTCTCTCTCCTGCTTCATCTTGGCAAGTGCGTATTCCAACTCCTCTATATCTTGTTTAGGGAGAGTTGATGGCTCAGCCATAACCACAGACATAGGTCTCTCACAAGCGTATGACATCTTGAGCTCCAAAGCTTTCTTCTTCACCCAAATAGTGTAAGCTTCCAAAGCTACACAGTTGCATGGACCGAGCTCGGATCTTCCTTTCCTATGCACATTATGTTAAGCACGTACCATTCTACTCTTCAGAAGTTGGGGATCTTTACCCTCCTGATAGAATAGACTCTCTAACTTAATGTTATTAGGCTTATATCTCAAGGGAACCCAAGTTGACGACGAGCCAATGTTGCAGTTGGATACCAATGAGAGGCACGTTAGAGAACTCACCACAACTGTCAATAATATCCAAGCTACCCAATGCAGAATTATACCAAACAATATCACCATTAGTGAGAGACATAAGCCTTTGGGACCATCATAGACATTGTCGGTTCTCCATGAAAGCAGGTGACTGAGACAAGTGCGAAATAAACCACTTGTACAGAAGAGGAACACATCATACTATAGTCCCACCACCTTTAGAATTTCTCAAATGGAAAGAGAAATACATGCCACCCAACAGAGTCGGAACAGGATTCCTAATCAAGAAAATTTGAATGACGTTAACATCAACAAAACCGTCAATATTAGGGAACAAAGATAGACCGTAGATGAGTAACACCAAGATAGCTTCAAAAGCATACATGCTACCGGCTTGAGCAAAAATAGTATCTCTACCAATGAGAAAATCAAAAGTTAACCCAAGAATCCCTCCTTTCTTCCCCAAATGAGCATCAATCTCAAATTTCTTTAGATGAAGAGCTCCGGCTATGACATGAGATCTCAGGATCTCCTCCAATCCACTAAAAGGTACCTTGTCTGATATGGGTATACCCAAGAAATGAGCACACTCCTCCAACATGGACATAGATAAAGAGGGTCATAGAACTGAACCAAAACACTCAGAAGTACTTCAACCACATCAGTAGATAATACGGACAAGACCTTCCCATGATGTTGCTTAAAGTCCAAGGGATCTAATACAAAAGATGACAACTTCCTTAGCTCTTTCAAATTAGGAAATCTGAAACTGTACTTCTTAGTGTTCCTTCGTCCACAATCCATGGTCTTAAAACATTGGCAAATAAGACCTTAGTTCCTTGAAATTTATTTTCTATGATGAATGTCATGATGCGCGTGTATGCATGAATGCAACAATTACACACAAGGGATCACACACAAGGCAAACACGAACAAAGGTCAACGGATGGATCAAGTCATCATCAAGATCAATCATCCATTTTGGTGGATTATGGCTTTCATCTTATCAATACCCAAGTTCCATTGATATTGATGAGACTGATCGGATCAACCAAGAATCAAAGGGTTTGTTGTGAGTCACGAGCATGGAGTCGAGTTAAGAATTATCTCAAAGGAGTGTACTAAGGGTAAAAACCTGCAGATCATGTTCTAAAAAGTTCTCATAATCTCAATCCCATCTATCGGATACTATAGGTTATGATGCCTGACTCATCAACCCATGGTATTCTCAAGAGAGACTCGTCTGAGTGTAGTATCGCATAGAAACTGTTATCAAGTTTACACTTGAACAGTCTCCGCACTACGTGCTAAATAGGCCAAGTTGGGTTAAATTTTCTACGGTCTTCAACTTCTTGGACCCCAGCTTTAGAGAAAGTAATGTTTATCCACGACTTACTCGTGTGACATTAGTAACTCCAAATAGGTCTCCACTAAGTGGGGGATGTCATGTCAACTCTTTCAGGACTACTCCTTCAAAGCTAGCATGACTATACCACCCTTCTATCTTATATTACACTCAAGTTCGGGTTAGAACTTATCTCACCACATAGAGATCACCAAGCACAACAGACAGAGTATTGCACAGTAATATATACAAACAAACATCAAATATACAAATATATACACACAAAAAAGTAGGCTAAACCCACTGAGGAATACTCCCCATCAGAGTCGTCACTTAATTTCTGTAGCGGTAAATTTATGACCATCAAGCTATGGATAAACTTGACGTCAATAAAACCAGAGTCGCCACCGTGCTTTTATTGTTTCCAAAGGAAAAGGGCAAAAGTACCAACAAAACCCAAAGATAAGAAGTTTTAAAATCAAAACTAATAAAATGCCAGAGCTTACATGTAAAGGGGAGGGTTATACATAGGGAAAGTATTAGCACTCAAAGTGTCATAGGTACTCCTAGGGAGCCCTTTTTTGTGTGCAAGTGATTTGGTCAAAATGATGTTTGATAAAATATATAGTGGGGATATAATAAAAGAATTCAATTATTATATTTTTGTGTTCGAAAAGACCATCGGTCTTATGCCTACGTACCAACAAAAAAATGAGGGATCAAAACCTTGTAGTTCGTGGTAAAAATTTCAAAGAAATTGGTGAATTGATTTTAATCAAAAATTTAATAAGAAGGAACAAAAGGCCAAAGTTTTGAATGGGTTTGTTAGTTCTTTTTTATCTTTTTGAAGTTAAAGTCAATATGGTTAAATTCATTCACAAGTTTGATTAAGAAAAGATTTTAAAATTCATTGGCATAAGTCCAAAGTTTGTAATCATTAAAACATGTCTAAGTTAGAAAACACAAACAAATAAATTTTTTGAAAAGAGGGAGACATTTTGAAATTTAAGAAGTGGTAGGAGATAAAGGGACTATCCTAAGCAAGAAATTAAAAGTTAAGGGTTGAAAAGATCTGACCAATGGGATGCAATCCAACAGACAAGAATGTCATATAGAAACCCATTTTCCTTTGGACTTTAGCAAGCAACAAGTATAAGCAATATCCAAGGAATTATATGAGGGCCATGGCATCAAATAAAGATAGCCAGAAACATCCAAGCAAGCAATCCAATAGCTAGTAGTCTTCAATTTCTTCCAATGCCTCAGATGAAAATATCCCTTGAGGTGAACTCAGAAGCAATCATCAGACATCAATAAATTATAACAGTATTCAAGTAAGCACAAAGTCAAAGTGATAGCTGAGTCAAAGTCCATCAGGGCTCTTGTATCAGATGAAAGGTACAGGCAAGGATAACTCGTTCTTATATAGTGGCATTGGCCAAGTCCTCAAAGCATAGGGAAGTTGACTACCCTAAGTCCAAAAGTTCAGATCAAATCCAACAGTCCACCAAGATTTTTTGAGGGTTTTTGTTGTTATTATGTGTTTTAAGGTCCTAAGAACACAAACAAAATCAAGACAAACAAACAATGTATACAATCACAAGATATGGCTCAATTGAGCAAAGTGAAAAGGACTGAAACATAAACAAGTTGCATGAAATATAAATGGCAGATGGATGATAAATGAACTGAAATTTAAATTACGTTAAGTAAATGACTTGAAATTAAAAAGAAAAATTAATAAAGTGTTAGTCAAATGCTAGTGAAGATTTTTAATTGATTAAGTCATTCTTTGGAGAACACTCAACCATTCATTCACAAGTATGAATCCTTGAACCAAGACATCATCCATGAGAAGGGCTCCAACTTTGATAATTCAACAAGTATGCCACTAGCTCTCATGAGAGTAAAAAAGGTCAAGTCTTCACATAATACCATGAAGAATTGGAGACTTACAATCTCACTTACTAGAATGATATGCCTTCTTGATCAAATGTAGCTATATATTAAGCAATCGTAATTGGACTTATGTAGAAGTCACAACTATCTGAGGTCGGGCAATAAAAATATAGGTGTTAATGCGTGTTAGAGATTTGGTACAAAGAACCAAACTCCTAAAACATACCACACACTAAAAGAAATAGGGGGAGGACCTATCTCAATTTGGCTCATGTTGATTCATCTGACACAAGGTCATTGTTGAATCAACTAGCATTAGACATGAAGAGATTTCATTGGCGAATGATGGATTGGGGAAGAATAGGGATGAAGATAAGGAGGGAAGGGGAAATAGAAACCTAAATTGATCATAGGAGGAATTTCATCTGATAAATACTATCCATTCATTTTGGGAGATGAAATGTACATTTCATCAATCCCCTTAATCCAATAGTATTGGTCAAACAAAAGTCAAATCAACTATGATCAAGGCCAAACAGAAAGTCAAACATCACAAGACTATAAAAATGGCTCAACATAATTTTCAAGCATTTATTAAATTAAAAATCAAATTAAAAATGAATTAAAATGCATTTTTAAATGGACAAAACCTCAAATCCCTTCAAAACACCAAATAAATGGTCAAGGGATTTATCCTAAGTCAAACAAGGTCAAAGGACCTTAGACAAAAAATTTCACAACTTTTAGAAAGTCAGAAGTATTTTAAAAATATTTTAAAACAAGTCAAAAATCATTTAATTCATGAAAAATATCACAGTTAATCCAAAAAATGATTTTAATTCAAAATATGGAAGAGTAAAATATTTAAAGATTTTTGGTAAAAGTCCCGTATTTTTTGGATTAAAAATGAAATTATTATGAATTAAACAAAATAGAAGCAATTAAAAGAAAATAAGAAAATAAAATAAAATACAAAAAAAAAATCAGGGCCATCAGATCTCCCTCATTAATTGAGGTGGCAGATCTGATGGACACGCGCATAGGAAACATGGTGGAACCAAGAATATGCACCACACGTGTGGTAATTAGAACCAAGGGTCGTGATTAAAACATTGTAAACAAATCAGATGGCTGGAGACACGCCACCACATCACCGGAGTCCTAGCTTCGGTTGTCTTCTCTTGTGGACCTCACCGGACTGGTCCACCCTCAACCATCCAAAAAATGAAAGGTAAGAACACTATTTTAAAGATAAAAAGCTCAAGAGCTCAAATCTGGCCTCAATTTTGTCCAATTCCCAATATATTGAGAGGTATGAGGAATTGAATTTTGAGGTATACGATTTGAGTTGCTTCAATTTAACCTCAAAGCAACTCAATCTTGTTGCCTACATTGGTAGGACTTCAGACAACCAATAATCAAATAGAATGGAGAAGAATTGAGTGAGAATCGAAGGTTTGAAGTTTGGAACAATCACCTTCGGGTAGCAGTGATTTGGCTTGATCTCAATGTGAATCCACTTGGTTCTTCCTCCTCTTGCTTGCAGTGACCAATTGAGATTAAAATGGAAATGAACCCTTGGAGTTTGAATCACAAAATAGAAGGAAAAACTCAATCTCGATCTCAAAGAAATCTTCAAGGAATTCTATGGAGTAGGGTTCTGAGATAGCTTGGCAAGGCTTGAGCAAGGTGTGTGTGTTGTTCTTGAGGCAATGCATTTGTATTTATAGGCTATGGAATTCAGTTTTGCACCACTCCAAAATTTATCAAAAATATCAACATTGGTGCATGGGTACATGGGCATTGAATTAGGCCTAAACAATGATGCAATTCACTTCCATTTTATGCACACTTGGTACATGTAGCGGTGTATTCGTCGCTATATGATTTATTGATTAAACCATAAGCAATGTATACAATGAATTCGAGTCGCCACCGCACTTTTATTTATCCTAAGGACTGGTTAAAAAGCGAACAAAAACCTAAGAAGTTTTACACGTAGAAAACCAATAAAAGATCAGAGAATCCGAGTAAGGGGTAAATTACGCAATGGGAAGGTGTTAGGCACCCATCACGTCCTAGGTACTCCTAGGGAGCCCTTTTCACACTTGTTGTATATAAAATGTTTATTTGTTTTGACATATTGTGCAAACATGAATGGGATGATGAGAAAAGAATATACAAGTTAATTATTTTTGTGTTTGAACGGATGAACCCGTTGCCTACGTACCTTCCATCAAAGGTAAGGATCAAAACGCCGTAGTTCGGCTAAAAGATTTCCAAAAAGTTTGTGAGTTCAATTTTAAACAATAGCACTTAAGGCTTTTCATTATCAAAGGGAGAAAACTCAACCAAGACCAACATCCACCATGCGAGGATAGCTTCGACGTACTAGAGGGGTTAACCCTGTTTTCAGTACGGAAGTCTTATAGTCGACTCACTAAGGATAGGGTGAGGTTTACATCAACCACAATGAGAATTTAAACCTATGGCTAATGCATGAAAACATATTAACAATGGACAAAGCCAAAACAATTGAATGGGTGAAGTTAATTGATTGTGATTATGAAAGTAGAGTCAAAGTATGATTAAAGTCAATTCAAAGAAGTATTCACAAAATGGAGTTTGGAAAATCATGGACTTAAGGTCCGAGTTTCTAATTTGAAAAGAGGTGAGAATGTTTGCACAACATTTATTTCAAGTTTGAAAACATGTGTGAAAAGTCTTAGGACACAATGGGATGAATGGAATGGTGGAGTGAATGTAAAACTTCTTAGGAGGGTCCACCTCTTGAAATCATATAGAAGATGATTCAAGTGGGTCCTTAGGAATAGGCTACAAATGAGCAATGAACATGGTAACAGATGAAAGTAAATAAAAGCGGATATTGGATGCCACTCAATGGTCTTATACCTGTCTCCTAAAACAAGTAAGGATATCAGAAGCCACTCCATGGACTTACACTAATCTCCATCAGAATAAAACAAAAAAACAAAACAGGGAACAGGGAAGTCAACTGCCAATCTATCTGGACTTATGTTAACCTCCACAGTATGATCCTAGGAATACAAATGCCACATTACAGGGACTTACAATGAATCCTCACATACAACACCAATGCTCAAACAAAGAGCAAAGAAGATATGAGTGACCAATGAGGTCTTACACTCTATCTCTTCCATGTCATAGGAACAAAAGCCAATCAATATGGACTTACAATTGTCCTCAATGGGAAAACATCAATGTCACAAGGACGAAAGAAATGATCATGCACTAATGGCAAACAAAGATGATAAATGCACAACGGCAATCAATGATAGTAAATGCACAATGGCAATCAAGTAATCATGTATAAATGAGTCAAGTAATCAATCACATAAATTCAAGTAGCACACACTATAACCATTCAATGAGGCTCAAGCAAAAGGGTAAGGCATTAAAGCCAACTGTAATAGGGTTAAAATTGCTCTTAACCTTGCCATTGAGGGGCTAAGGTGAAGCAGATGAAAGGATATGAGGGGTGTGCCTCATCACTCTTATCTCTGGTCAGAGAGAGTATTGAATATCAGAAGGTGTGGGAGTTCAGAAAGTAGGAACTCTCTCCACAAATTAGACTCGATAGATCTTGGGTTTGGATCTCAATGCTACAACCATGTAATGGGAGCAAGGAGAAGACTCACAGAATAGTGGGAGATAGGCTACATATCTCTTATATCCACCAATTGCCTCAAATGAGGACTTTTCCTGCTTGGGACAAACATAAACACTCACAAACATTGCCTCTTAAGGAGGACTTCAGACAGTTTGCCCGGCCAAATAACAGGCCGGGTCTCCAGACTACATGAAGAATAGAGAGTCTACCTCAATGCAAATTGCTATTTAAGCAAAGCAATGCAAGTTCTTAAGAGAACTGAGCAACTAAGAGTACCTGCAATCAATCAAGTATCATCAGTACTCAGACAGACAACAATAAACAGCAAATGTTAATCAGTCAGACTATACAAACAACACAAGCACATAAATGCAAGCTACAAGCTCAAGCTCAAGCTTCACAACCTACAAAACAAAGTTATGTTAGTTCTCCACATCAAACAAACTCAATTTTATTGACTTGGTTCAATCTCCTTTATGCATTATGCATTTCATCCTGAAAAATCAAGCAAATGTGAGAAACAAGACCACTAGGCCAAGCCTAGGGTCCAAAAGTGAGAAAAAATTTTAAACAGCAAATGATTCTCAACTAAAATCGAGCTAAAGCAATTCAAAAGCAAGAGCAATTGATCCCATGTTTATATCATTCACTATAATCATTTCATGACCAAAACAAGTCAAATTAGGTCAAATGCAACCTCAAAAGTCCCAACAGAATGAATTCCATCAACAGCATATTAAATCAATTCCAAAAATCCTCAAATAATTCACACCTAAACAGGACATATTCAAGGTGTAGCATGTCAATTTTCATGCCATTTGGACTAGTGGAGCTATATCAATTAAATCAACATGTTAAAGCATGCAAAAACACAACCAAATGAGGTCACAAAATGTACACCAACTTCAATCAAATGGTAAACAGTGATATTAAATTAGAAATGGATGGGACCAAAGCCAAATCAAAGTTTAATATGTTAGGAAGCACTCCATCAATTTTCATATTCATAGGATAAGGGATGAGCATTTTATGATACATGTACATTTTGTTACACATAAAACAATCCAAAATTGCTAAACAGCAATCAAAAATCCAAATCAAAATAGAAAATGGATCCATTAAATCCACAAAAATTCATGTTGAAACCTAACATACACATTGTACCTCATGCAAAAAATCAGAGCCATAGGCCTAGGGGAAGCATGGAAAAATAATTCATAAACTCAGCATATCAAAGTGTGACACATATTGTCACACTCAAAAAGAATTAATCACATCTAACAAACCAGAGGTCCAAAAATTACAAATCATATGTCAAAACCTCCAGAAATGTATCAAGAATCATCCTATGAAATTTCATCCAATTTGGAGCTAGCATGATTATTTTGTGATAAAAATGGTAAAACATATAAAAATAACACACATGATAAAGATCCCTAAACCAATCTAAAAAATTACCAGGCACAACTTACATCACTATGCCTAAAAAATTCTAGAGAAAATTTGGAGATTGTCAAAAAAAAACCTCACTCAATTTGGATTAGGGATGATTAATCTATGAATTTTTGAAGTTTGTAAGATTTATTGAAATGATTATTTAAGTGTTAAATGGATTAAATGGATTTTAATTACAGCGAATGGCATTTTTGTAAATAATTGAAACACGGCCAAGACGACGTCGCATGGCATTAATGCGGTGGCCTCTCCTGATTCGTCCAAGCGCGCGGGAAACAAACTTTCAAACGGAAACACGGGAATGCAAGATCTAGCGTGCGAATTTTCCAGATTTTCGTCATCTTCATCAACTTATTTTCCAGAATTCGTATGAACATCAAGAACAACAAACTCTCACCAAAACTCACAAGCTTATATCCGTTGGAAAGGTCTGAGAACGTAGAGTACGAGTATCATGGTAAAAACGTCTAGAAATTCACGTATGAAGTGAATCGATTGAAAGAAATTCTTGCATCTAAACTTTGATCTTAGATTTCTCTTCCAAAACCTAACGATTTTCAATTCTACAAATTGCTACGTACTCTACAAACTATGCTCTACAATAACCACATCATGATTTTGAGAATGGTGATAATCGAATCCTAACCTTCTTGATGTACAGCCGTGGATTTCGCGCGTTTCAGAGCTCCAATGGTGAAAACAGCAGCGGTACAATGTGTAGGGAGATGATTGGAATACGCTTCGTAGCTCAACAGTGCTCCAGGTTGTAGAATTCTTCAGCTGTCATGAACTGGTTCTTGCTTCAACAGCTGCAATTTCTTGATGCCATGGCCATGGTTCGATGAAAACAGATCCAAAATAGCATTCCTGGAAGATGATTATCACAATAGAAAACACAAAGGATCAAGCAATTCAAAGAAAAATTGAAAAAAAGTGTGATGAAGAACTGTGAGATTTTGAGAGGATTGATGAATTTCTGGAATTGGATCTGAAATGTGATTAGTGTTGTGAGTTTCTGTTACAATTAGGCTTATATATGGTTGCTTAATCCCAACTTTAATCAAGATTAGCACAAAAATGGGGATTAGCAAAATGAGCTTATGTGTGTATTTTGGCCTTTTTGCCCTTGGATGGTTAGAAGCAATGCAACAGTGATTTTATCACTTTGAACAAGTCACAAATCTCATTTAGGAGCTAATGGAATTGGTCTCATGTCCATTGAATGTATATTTCTCAATTTCACTATGTCATGGCACTTTGTTCATTTTTCAAGTTCATTTCAAAAGTGAAATCTCAAACCATGAGGCCTTGGCATGTTATGATGATTCCAACCATTTTCAAATGTCATTTGTGAGGTGTTGCAAAAATCCCCACTCAAAAATTCCCATTATTTCTCAAGTTGGACAATTTTGCCCCTGGATCTTTAACTGTACACTTGAAATTTGACTTTTTGCATTGACCATTTTTGAAGAAATCCAATTATGCACCATGAAAGTACATGTCAAATGGAGTTTGTACATGAAAAGATCACCCAATTTGGACACTCCATGTGGAAGTTATGCCCCTCTGATTATGGGTCATTTTTGAAATTGAATGGACCATAACTTGCCAACCATACATGGGAAATTCAAGTTCTTGGACTTTTTAGAAAGGTGAGACCAAGATCTACAACTTTCATGTTGAACAAATTTTGATTTGAAGCTTGTATGATGAAGTAATTTTGGGGAGAAAAACTTTCCATTTTGGGCAGGTGAGAATTACAGGTCATTTCCATTTTTGGAAACTTTTTGTCTGACTTCAAATCCTTCAACCTTGATCTTTGAAATGTCAAATGAGGCTTATATGGACATGAATGAGGTCTTTCTAACCATCTCACACCTTCCAATCCCTGATTAAATGCACAGTTGACCACAGTTGACTTTTGTTGACTTTTCTTGACTGGGCCATGTTCTGATGAATTCCAAACCTCTTTCAATTGAGATCTTGATTCCAAATGATATCACAAGTTATATGAACTCTTGATGAATGATCATGGTGTCCAAATTCTTCAAGAATGGGCACCATTTATTGCTCAATGCCTGATTTAACTGCTTTGACTTAGCTAGCTTCATCTGCAAGCAACATGGTTAGATGACAACATTTTTGTACTTTTGGTTAGTAAACATATGAAAAGCGATGATATACAAATGCAATACATGCTTGGTGATCAAAAACTACACTCACAAGGTATCCCACCCACTAGGAGGGAAGATAGGGTATGCGAAGATCCTTGAGGCTATGATATGATATGATATGGGCCATGGGGGATCTTAGGGCCAAAATTGGGGTCTTACAGTACAAAAGTCATCACATGGAAGCATGCAAAAGGAAATAATCATTTGAGTGTGAAAGTTTCCAAAACAAACCCAACAAAGGAACCATGCGCAATTCCCACAATTCTTATCCAAATGAAGTGATATTAGATGGTTTAGAAAGGTGACATTAAGGGGAACAACTTTTATGTTGAACACTTTTCTGTTTGGAGCTTGGATCATGATGAATTTTGAGATGGAAGTTTGAGAAATCAAACATGGTTGAAAATTTTCTAAGTCCCAAGTCAAGTGACCACTTATTCCACCTTGAATAACCTTTTCTATGAGATTCAAATGAAAATGTTTCTTCATCAAAGTTGTAGCTCTTTCATTCCTCTTCAATTTGGTTACATATTTGACATCATTTGGATTTGGCATGAGGGAGTTATGGATTTTAGAAGTTGAGGAAAATTGCTTGTTCAATGGTAATGGCCCAAAATGACCTATAATGTTTCCTCTTGGCACATGCCCTTGAAAGTAGAATTTTAAATTTCTCAAATAATTGGATAAGAAATCTTTAAATTTATCATTAAACTTGGATGGCATTCATATCATAAAAATTGAGCAAGTTATGGTCCTTGGAAGTTGACCTTCTAACTAGGGCTCAGACAAAATGACCTATAATCTCTTACCATAAAAAACGACTTTCCAAGAAAAATTAATTTTTGATGCCAACATGTAATTTTTTTGGGATGTCATAAGGAGTAACATTTCTCTTCGAATAATTTTCATATGACAAAAATTGTAGGAGATAGGGTCTAGGGAACCCTAGTTTTGACCAGTTGACTTTCTCTAGTCAACTTCTTTGAATCAACTTGCAAACTTGAAGTTCCTTTGACCTTTGGGGATCATGGAGGATAATATATGCTTTAGGTGATGTAAAATGAATTATCCCTTAATATCTTTGACCAATTGTTGAAGAAACTTATTGAGGAAGTCATACAAGATACCCAAATGAATTAGGGCTTCCAAGGCAAACAAGCTTCAAACTCTTGATGAATTCTTGATCAAAATGACAAATAAATAACATGGGGATTCTTATATGATGCTTAGAACCAATATAGACCATTGTTGGATTGATCCTTTGCATTGAGGGTCTCAAACCCTAGTTGTGAGCTTGATATGGCTCTAATGGATGTACACACTACCTACAAAAGAAACAAAGATATACATAGACAAATTTTTGGTATTTTAGTTAGTAAACAAAAGAAAATAAAGTATGATACAATCATAAATCTTCTTGGTGATCTCTCCCAATGAAAACCCAACGAATGAGGGGTAGGGAGGATGCCAAGGTGTGATCCCAAAGCCAATGCAAATTATGAGATATCATGAGGGATCTTAGGGTCAAAATTGGGGTCTTACATAGTCAAAGGGCAGATTCTCTCATTACCCAATACTTTCACCAGCGCGGGGCATCTCAAAGATGATACAATTTATGGTGCGGGTGAAGAAAACAGTATGTCTGACGAAGTGTGCTTCGTGTACCAAAAGGCTGAAGATTAAGTACTCAACCACTAGAATGCGATGGATATACCAGAAGTCACTTTCATGGAAGAGTAATTTTCTTTGCTTTGCTTTGAAAACCGTATGCTCTTCCCAAGGCATAGGGAAAACTTGTAGGGCCCCCATATTTTTAAATAAGGTTTATTAATGAATAAAATGAGCATGTTTTCATTCAATTATGTTCCTTGTCGTTCATTTTTCTTTTTCCAGAAAAAATGGCAATGTCTTTCTTATTATCTTTTTCTTTCCATCATTCTAAAATCAAGCATAAATCATGCAGATCCACTTTGGATTCCATTGATAACGAAATTGTTATAGTCTAGTATGACTTTGATAATCCGATTTACCTAGCCTACGAGGATGGTGAAGAACATTGTCATCTCCTTGAAGATTTATCTAGGTTGTTACGGCAAGAATCAAAGGTCATTCAACCGCATCAAAAAGTATTAGAAATTATCAAACTTGGGTCATTGGAGGATAAGAAAGAAGTCAAGATAGGTGTTGCCCTAGATGGAAAAGTGAAGAAGAAGTTGATCGAGCTTTTGCATAAGTAGATGGATGTATTTTCCTGGTCCTATCAAGACATGCCTGGGTTAGATACGAATATCGTAGTGCACATACTACCCATCAAAGAAGAGTGTCCTCCTATAAAGTAGAAGCTAAGAAGGACTCGTCTTGACATGGCCATGAAAATCAAGGAAGAGGTCCAGAAGCAGCTGGATGTCGGTTTATTAGCAGTGGTAAATTACCCTCATTGGGTGGAGAACATAGTACATGTACCTAAGAAAGATGGTAAGGTACAAATGTGTGTCGACTATATATACGTGAATAGGGAAAGCCCGAAGGATGACTTTCCTCTACCTCACATTGATGTGTTGGTAGATAATACAGCCCAGTTCTTAGTATTCTCTTTCATGGGTGACTTCTCCAGGTATAACCAAATCAAAATGGCATCGGAGGATATGAAAAAGACTATGTTTATTACCCCTTAGGGGACATTTTGCTACAAGGTTATGCCATTTAGGTTAAGGAACGTTAGTGCGACATATCAGCGTGTGACGATAACTCTCTTCCATGACATGATTCATAGAGAGATTCAGGTGTATGCGGTGATATGATCGCAAAATCCCAAACTAAGGAGGAACATCTAAGTCATCTACAGAAGTTGTTTGCACGACTAAGAAAATTCAGGTTGAGACTAAATCTAACATGTGTACTTTTGGGGTGAGATCGCCAAACTTCTAGGTTTTATCATAAGCCAACGTGGGATTGAGGTCGACCTTGAGAAAGTAAAAGCCATACAAGGTATGCCATTGTCAAAAACTGAAAAGGAGGTTCGTGGATTCTTATGGAGATTAAACTACATTTCTAGATTTATATCTCACCTTACAGGCACATGCGAGCCAATATTCAAGTTACTATGTAAAGATCAAGCGATCGAGTGGAATGATAATTTCCAAAAGGCATTTGAGAAGATAAAAGAATATATACAAGATCCACCGATCTTGATGCCTCATGTGTCAAGAAGACCTCTGATTATGTACTTAACAGTTCTTAAAGGATCTATGGGATATGTTCTCATACAACATGATGAAACAGGTAGAAAAGAGCATGCAATCTACTACCTAAGCAAAAAGTTCACTGAATGCGAGAGAATGTATTCACTACTCAAGAAGACTTGTTATGCATTTGCTTGGGCTGCCAAACGCTTAAGGAAATATATAATGACGCATATAGCTCTCTTGAATTCCAAAATGGATCTGATCAAGTACATTTTTAAAAAGCCTGCTCTCACAGGAAGAGTTTCCCGTTGGCATATGGCGCTAACAGAATATGACATCCAGCATGTCACGCAGAAAGCCATCAAAGGTAATGTGTTATCTGATTATCTGGCCCATCATCCCATGGAGGATTATCAACCTATACGTTTTGACTTCCCTAATGAAGACATTATGTTCATTAGAGATTGCAAAATTCTAGGCCATGAGGAAGGACCCGAACCAGGATAGCGATGGATGATCGTGTTCGACGGTGCTTCCAATGCCCAAGGAAATGGAATTGGGGCAATCACCGCCTCTCTAACTGGTTTTCATCTATCTTTCACTGCAAGGTCGTGCTTTGATTGCACTAACAATATGCCAGGGTATGAAGCATGCATCTTTTGTATAGAAGCAACCATATATTTAAGGATCAAGATCCTTGAAGTCCATGGAAATTCAGCCTTGGTAATTAGCCAAGTTAGGGGAGATTGAGAAGTTCAAGATCATAATCTGGTCCCGTACAAGGAACATGTCTTGAAGTTAATCCCATAATTTGATGAGATTACATTTCATCATATTCCTCGAGTGGAGAACCAACTGGCAAATGCCTTAGCCACTCTGGCATCCACGTTTAAGGTTAAGTGGAAGCATGAAGCACCATTTATCCACATTGACTACTTCGATGAACCAGCATACTGTTTCGCAGTGGAAGAAGAATCTGATGGCCATCCATGGTTTTATGATATCAAGAGGTGTTTGGAGAAGCAAGAATATCTAGAGAATGTATCCATTAAGGATAAGAAGTACCTTCGAAGGATCTCGGCTAAGTTCTTCTTAAGTGAGGATGTACTTTACAAGAGGAATTACGACTCGGTCTTGCTCAAATGCATGGATAGACACAAAGCATACTGAATCATAATTGAAATTTATGAAGACTCCTTTGGGACGCATGCTAGTGGGCACACAATGGTTAAAAAGATCTTGAAGGCGGCCTATTATTGGATGACAATGGAGGTTTATTGCCACAGTCATGTGCAAACATGTCATAAATGCCAGATATACACCAATAAGATACATGTGCCACCGGTTCCGCTGAATGTCTTGACATAACCTTGGAATTTTTCCATGTGGGGAATAGACTTGATCGGGTGCATCGATCCAACTGCCTCAAATGAGCATCAATTTATCCTTGTAGCCATTGACTATTTCACCAAATGGGTGGAAGTGGTCTCTTGTGCAAACGTCACAAATCAGGTGGTTTCTCTCTTCTTGAAGAAGGAAATTATATGTCGTTATGGGGTCCCAAATAAAATCATTATTGATAATGGTTCTAACCTTAATATCAAAATGATGAAGGAATTGTACAAATACTTCAAGATCGAAGACCGCAATTTGTCGTCGTACTGTCCAAAGATGAATGGTGTTGTTGAGGCAGACAACAAGAACATCAAAAAGATCGTTTAGAAGATGGTAGAGATCTATAAGGATTGGCATGAAATGCTACCATTTGATTTGCATAGCTACCGTACCTCGGTACACACTTCCACTAGGGTAACTCTGTTCTCTCTTGTATATGGCATGGAGGCAGTAATGCATATTGAAATAGAGATTCCTTCTTTAAGGATATTAGCGGATGTCAAGTTGGATGAAGCTCAATGGATACAAGCAAGATTGGATCATCTTAATGTCATTGATGAAAAGTGCCTAGCATCCATTTGCCATGGTCAGTTATATCAGAAGCGGTTGAAGAGGGCATTCGACAGGAAAGTCCGTCCTCGAAATCTCGAGGTTGGAGACCTGGTGTTAAGAAAGATCTTGTCGATTCATACAGATCCACAGGGAAATGGACGCCTAATTACGAAGGTCCATATATGGTAAAAAAAGGTCTTTTCTGGAGGAGCTTTGATCCTATTAACTATGGATGGTGAAGATCTCCCATCCCCGGTGAATGCAAACACAGTAAAAAAAATACTCCGCCTAATATACCCGATAAGTCGAGGACCCTGAGGGGAGACTTAGGCAAAAAATGAGCATCCCGGTGGACCACAAAAAGAAAGGTCCGGGAAAAAATTAGGGATAAAATCAAAAGAATAAAGAACTCTCTAAGTTGATCACCCTAAGGGGAAACTTAGGCAAAAATGGGTTTCCTGGTAGACTAGAGACCTGAAAGGACGGTGTCGCATCCGCGAAAAACAACCGGCGGGAAAACAAAACAAACAGAGCCGCCAGCGTGCGTTATTTATCCCAAAAGAGGGAAAGGAAACGCTCGAAGTAAACCTGGAAAAGACATGGTCTCGCGACCAGAGAGAGATGGGATCGGGAGTCGGTTATGCGAAGGGAAGGTATTAGCACCCCTACGCATCCGTCGTACTCGACGGGATCCACGCTCAAAAGGATAGAAGAAAGGTTGCTAAACACTGCTCAAAGAATGCACGCACACTGGAATAAAACACAGATGGAAAAAGGGGGAACGGGCTCCCTAGGATATCGCATCCTATGCATACGAATCTCATCTGGAATGAGAATCAGAGCTACCGTAGTTCGGCTCACGCACGCTGAAACAAAACACACACACAAGAAACCGACTGCCAATCGCTGGGCTTACGTCAGACTCCACACAAACAGGCAAACATGGAAACCGAATGCCAATCACTAGACTTACATCAGACTCCGAACCAACAAACACACACAGGAAACCAACTGCCAATCGCTGGACTTACGTCAGACTCCACACAAACAAACCACACACAGGAAACCGACTGCCAATCGCTGGACTTACGTCAGACTCCCAAGAAAACAAGAGGTTAACCGGACGCTGAATCGTCAAAAGCAACAAAAAAGGTTGAACAAACAAGCTAACAGGGAGTCTGGTACTCGAGCCTGCTAACTGCCAAGCAAACACACACCAAAAGAGAAAAGGGTGCCCGGAGAGATCTCGTACGATCTCCTGCCTACGTACCTCATCTGGTATGAGGATCAGGGCGACGTAGTTCCCCTAAACAGGGAAAGAACTTCTAACCTAACCAGAGACTGGGAACTGACAAACTAGAAGGGAGACTAACTCGAGCCTAATAGTTATCATGTAAATTCACCATGGTCCTATGTTGAGGTTTCTATCTAACTTGCGCAGGGAGCAAGCTATCCTAAACAGCACAGTCAAACAACACAAGCACAATAAACAATCACACACACTATATGCAATCAATTGGGCTCATACAAGGTTAGGCTGCAAAAGCAAGCCAACTGGAATCGGGTGTAGTTAGCTCTTAACCCTAACATTGAGAGTTAGGGTGAAGCAGATGAAATGGGAAGTGAGGGTAAGACCTCACAGCTCTTATCCCTGGCCTAGGAGAGCTTCAGACAAATGAAAGTGTGGGAGTTCAGAAAGTAGGAACTCTTCTCCACATATGACTGACACAACAAAGATCTTGGGTTAATATCCACAATGCATCAACACAAGGTGTGAGCAAAGTGGATGACACACTGAATAGCAGGAGATGGATTGCACATCTCTTTTATCTGCCAATTGCCTCATAAGAGGACTTTTCCTGCTTGGCACAAAAATAAACATTCACAAGCATTGCCTCTTAAGGAGGGCTTCAGACAGGTGCCTGCCCACATAACAGGACAGGTCTTCCAGACTACATGAAGTCAGAGAGTTATACCTCAGTGGTTAAGCAACCAAGCAAAAGCAAGTTCAAATTGAACTTAAGCAACTTATGTACCTGAAAACAATCTAAACAAATCAGTTCAACTGTACAAGCAAACAGACAATCATGAATATCAAACAGTCAAACCCAATGAGCAAAGGCATAAGCCAACAAGTCCAAATCAAATGAGTTAACAACCCTACAAAACACACAAGGTTAGTAGTCAAAAGTAAACATCAAATGCTCAAGTGATAGAGCATCATCAACTATGGAACTTGAATGTTCAACCTGAAATCAAAGCTCAAACATAAGCAACCAACCACTAGGTCAAAGCCTAGGGTCAAAGATAGAGAAAAAATCCAAAACAGAACATGAAATTTAACATGAATCAATTTCAAACACATCTTAAAACAATCCAAAAGGTCTCATCTCAATATCAATTACCAAATTCATTTCATGAACCAAACATGGCAAGGTATGCAAATTGTGACCACATTGTGACATCAGAAGAAACAAATGCACATTAAATCAAAAATGATTCAAATAATCTTGGAAAAATTCATGAGTAAACAGGACATACAACATGATCATCACACAAAAAATTAGAGCCATTGGACAACATTAGGCATGGTAATCACATTGCATAAGTCAAGGCAAGCATAACAAGCACATGTGTGACACCAATTGTCACACCAACTTAGCATAGGCATAAAACAGAGATGAATCATGGTAAAAACCTCAAACCAAAGCCAAAACACCATTCAACATGTCTAGAAATAGTGTGCAAAGTTTCACATTCATTGGATAATCCACAAGTATTTCACAATCAAATGAAGTTCAAGGCAATCCAAAAGCTCACATATGACCATCCAGAATGAAAAATCTCAATTAAATCAAAAATCAATCCAAAAATTCCAACAAAAATCATGAGCAGCCACAACATCCATATCAAGCATCATACAAAAAATCAAAGCAGTTGGAATTCATTTGGCATGGCAAATTAATCACATAAGATGAACAAGCAAAGGTGTGACACAAATTGTCCCACCAACATTCACATGATCATAAAACAGAAACCACAAATGGTAAAAATACCAAATCAACACCAAAATGTCAAGCCAAGAGTCTAGTTTCAACATGTAAAATTTCATGAGCATTGGACAAGAATCAAGCATTTCACAAATGATACGGCAAGGCAAGGTCAAATGAGACACATGATCAAAAACCCTAGGGCAAAACAAAATCCAGCCAAGCACAATTTATGGAAAAATGATGATAAAAAACTAGAGGAATCAAGGATCATAATGCAGAAAACCTCATATTTTTTGGATGATTATTCAATTAGATATGATTTTTTAAAGATTGAAATGAAAATGAAATAAAAAGAAACAAATGAAATGGATTAATTGAATTATTATTATTTAATTTGAAAATGGAATGGCGCCAAGGTGATGAAACTCTGCGTTTCATTTAATCCAAGCCTGGCCAATCAGAACACTGCATGAGCGCTTCATGCAGCCAATGGGATTCGAACCCTAGCGAAACACAAAGGCCACGGTTTTGCATGGTAAAATATGGATCAAAGCGTTCTCAAAAATACTGAACTTCATCTTCCTCGCGCGGCCAGCCATGAACAGTAGAGCTCAAGAACATTCAAGAACATTTGCTCCAGATTTTCAAAATGAGCATATCAAAACGTAGCACATACATCATGGATCATGAATCAAGGCATGGCTAAGTCTAAATCACCACATACGAAGAGAATCGAAGCCATGAACATTTGCACATGAAACTTTAAATCGACCTAACTCACTCAATATTGCATGGATTTCAATGATTTAAAGCTCAGAACACTCAGCATTGCAAGATCTACAACATTAGCATGATAATTTTAAGAATTAGAGAGATCGAAATTGTGACCTCTTGATGAGCAGCTTTGAAATTCAATGGATTCAGGCCTTCCAATGCTCCAATGCTTCTCTATGATGCTTGTACAGTTGATTGGAAGAGAAATTGAGGATTAATTGTGCATGATTTCAACAAATTTTGGATTCACCATTAATGCTTCATGCTTTGAATGTGCTTCAATTCAGCTCTGTTTCAACCAGTTCCACGTGCAAATCTCCTTGATAATGCTCCAGGATGATGAATCAAGCAAGAGAAATGCAAGTTGTTTGGAGAAAATTGAAGAAATTTTTGAGAGAAAATTTGAGAGTTCTAGATCTAGATCTGAAATTATGAGTTGTTAATCTCAAAAACAGTTAGGGTTATGGTATATATATGTCATGCTAATCAAGCCTTAATCATGTTTTAAGCCAATGCAAATGGAATTAACAAATATGAGGTGTTTTGGTAAAAAATGAGTTTTTCACCCTATGCATGAAATGCATGGTGAATAGTGCACGAATTTGGATTGAATTTCACTTAAAAATCTGTTTTGGAATCATTGGCAATGATAGAATGTTCAAATAATGCACCAATTTTAAACTTTAATTTTTCCCTCCAAAAATCAAGTGAAATGCAAATGATTATGTGATGACAATTGGTGTAATGCAATGTATGTTTTGGAAACTAGAGGTTAAAAGGAGAATTTAGCAAAAAGAACCACTTGAATTGGAGTTTTGGTTGAGAAGTTATGCCCATTTGAAGTTCAATGTACACTTTGTCAAGTTTTGATCATATCTCCTTAACCACACATGAGAAATTGATGATCTTGGACTTTTTGGAAATGGGAGAGAAAGATGTACAACTTTCATGTTCAACAAAATTTCATTTGAAGCTTTCTTGATGATGTAATCTTGAGTTGAAAACCTTTCCATTTTTGGCAAATTCAAATTACAAGTCACTTTCTATTTCTGGAAAGTTTTGACCTGACTTTATTTTCTTCAATGTTGATGTTTGGAATGTCAAATGAGACTTGTTTGAACATGAATGAATTATTTCTACTCACTTCCCACCTCCAAATCCAACAGTTGACCATGCAGTTGACTTTTGCAGTTGATAGATGACTTGGCCATGCACAGATGAATTTGAGCCTCAATCTCTTGATGAAATGGCTCCAAAATGAAACCCTAGCTTATACAAGCTCCATAAAATCATATGATGATCTCCATCTCATTAAAGACCTCATCTCCTTGAAAAACCCTGACTGGTAGAATTCAACTGATTAGAGTTGACCAGAGGTCAAAACCCTAATCCCAAGGAGCTTGAGCAGAAATAATAAACCATGATGATGATGTACCATTTCAACCAAGATAATACCCAATCTCCTTGAGGAACCAAAAAAACCCTAATTGAAGCAGCAACCTCAGATGATTAGTGATCAATTCATGAGACCCTCAAGCTTGAATCATTTAACCTCTTTATCTTCTGAGCAAGACTTAGGAGGATGACTTGTTCATTTCTCACATGACATGCAAAAATGTAATGCCTAATGTCCTACAAAATGAAATGCAATATGCAAAGCTAGCCCCAATAGAGGAGGGAAAATTTTGAGGTGTTACAGCTGCCCCTATTCAATCCATTGTGAACCTGTCGATATGAACAGCCTCGGCTTTCAGATGATCAGGGTGAAGAGTGATTGAATACCAAGAACAGACGAACAATTTGCACTCTGATGGGAAAATAACTAACAACGCCTGTCAGAATCGGCAAAGAAGCAATTCTCAAAAGAATCCGTCTGGTGCGGAGAAAGTCGGCCTGAATACCGAAAAGGAATTGGTCTGGATACCAAAATAAATGGTAACACAGGAATACCCATGGCCTGAACGCCGCTCATCAGTCTGAATACTGAGCATCGGAACATGAGAGTATTAATATCGGTCTGAACACCGAGAGATTGGCCTGAATGCCTAACAACTGGCCTGAACGCCACTTCGGTATGAATACCGGAAAGCTGGCCTGAGTGCCGCAAGCTGCATCGATCTGAACTTCGGAAGCTTCTTCGATCTGAATATCGGAAAGCTGGCCTGAGTGCCACAAGTTCTTCGACCTGAACGTCGGAAACTTCTTCGATCTGAACATCGGAAACTGGCCTGAGAGCCACAAGTGCTTCGACCTGAATGTCGGAAACTTCTTCGATCTGAACATCGGAAACTGGCCTGAACACCACAAGTACTTCGACCTGATCGTCGGAAACTTCTTCGATCTGAAAATCGGAAACTGGCCTGAGTGCCACAAGTGCTTCGACCTGAACGCCGGAAACTTCTTCGATCTGAAAATCGGAAACTGGCTTGAGTGCCACAAGTGCGTCGACCTGAACATCGGAAACTTCTTCGATCTGAAAATCGGAAACTGGCCTGAGTGCCACAAGTGCTTCGACCTAAACGTCGGAAACTTCTTCGATCTGAAAATCGGAAACTGGCCTGAGTGCCACAAGTGCTTCGACCTGAACGTCGGAAACTTCTTCGATCTGAACATCGGAAACTGGCCTGAGTGCCACAAGTTCTTCGACCTGAATGTCGGAAACTTCTTCGATCTGAACATCGGAAACTGGCCTGAGTGCCACAAGTTCTTCGACCTGAACGTCGGAAACTTCTTGAACACCCACCTCGGTTTGAATACCGGAAAAACTCGTCATGCTTGCCAGCATCGGCAAAAAGGAATAGTGATAAATGAGGCGGCACGCGTGCTAACGACCCATGTTGGGGATAACAAGCCATGAGCATGCTATCCTCTATTCAACCCTAGCCAACGAATACTTCGCACTTAGCTGGGGATTATCTCTTTCTCCTTACTTTACTTTTTGGATCCCGAAACTCCTTGGATTATCATCTCCATCTCCGCCCGACAGAAATCATTCTTCCAATACGGCACTACTGGGGAATACTGCCGATTAAAATCACGATGATACACTCCACAGAGTAACATCTTCACCTTCTGGCGAAACCACTTCTCAAACAGTAACCACGGTCTGAGACTAGCTTATGCTTGCAATGCTGATGCATGATGATTTTTTAGCGTAATGCTCCATAATCAGGGAAATGCTACGCAATTGACTATGCAATATGCTATGCTTATCTACATGATGAATGCATAAAAAGTATCCCCCTCAAGGGACTCTTCTGGGTAGCTCAAGGCACTCTGCTGAGGAACTCGCCGTTGCTCTAACCTCCACCCGGCTGGGGAATAGCACTGCTGCTGGGAAATAGGCCACCCTCACTAGGGATAACCTCCTCGGCACCCAACCCGCTTGGGGACTTCGCTGGGGAAGAAACCACCAACGCACTCTGCGGGGAAAACAACAGTCTCTGACTTGCTGGGGAATTAACAAGCTCCACCATGCTAGGGGAAACAGCTACCCACAGACACCTCCGCTGGGAAACAGCAACCTTCAGGCCTGGCTGCTGAGGAAACACCGATCTGAATCCTGCTGGGGAGATAACCATCCCGACCCTGCTAGGGAAGACACAAACCTTGAATCTGTTGGGGAGGCAACAATCCCAACTCTGCTTGGGGAAACAAGGAAAGTCTGGCGCAGAACACCCGTCAACTCGTCGAACCTTGGTATTCCACATCTAAATCCAGTGTCAGCTTTCCACTTTTGAGAGCTCCCAGACTCGTCTGGACTTTTCTGATTCATCACCTTGTATTCTCGACTTCTCCGTACTCCACAGAGATCGCACTCCCTGGATTCATACAAACTTTCCAGTCCTCAGACTTTGAAGAGTCTTCTTGATTAATATCCAGGATCGTCGCACGTCTTTCGTCGTCTTTTCACCATTCCTCCATTCATTCGTCCCTGATTGGACTCCACGGGGATCTTCTTGTCAAAAAGGCTTCTCATCACCACCTGCAAGTGAGTGAAAATATCTAACAGCACCTGCAAAAGATCGTCAGATAAAACGTGCCCCAGGTATGCCAAAGTCTCAACACCTGGGTCACTCAACCTTCCGAATAAGATTTCAAGCTTTCAATCTTATAAACATGCATTGGAAGGGACCTGTATGTTTCGAAATGCAAAGATTATTTATCAAAATAAACGGATGTTTTTGCAATCAAAGCGGTTATGAAAACAAAAACAAAATTATTTGACTGAATATGCATTTTATTGATTGAAAAAGTGTGGCTCATAACCGAGCAATACAAAGGAAGCAATTCCTGAAAAGAGGTAATTGCGCACAAAAGGAAAAATCTATCCTAATGGCAATGTGAAACCGTGATCTCATCGAGTTTCAACTCGGTTACACCCCATATGTCCTCAAGACTCTCCGTGCTTTCCCGCCTTCTGAACAAGACGTTTCCGATTGATCCCTACCGGGGATTATCCTGATGCCTTAACCAAAGCGCAAACGATCATGCCAGACGCAGTTGTTCGTTTCAATCCCTTTTTTGCCTGGACCGCCCTTTCGGGTTTTCAGTCCACCGGGATACCCTTTTTTGCCCAAGTCGCCTTTTCAGGTTTTCGACTTGCCGGGTGTACAATTTTTTCCTTTTTATCCCTAATTTTTGCCCGAACCTTTTTCTTCATTTTTTTGGTTCGCCGGGATGCCCATTTTTGCCTAGACTTTTTTATTCTTTTCGTCCAGCAGGTCTCTTATACGAAGTATTTTTTAACTGCGTCCGCATTCACAGGGGATGGAGAGTCCTCACCATCCATGGTCGTCAACAATAAGGCTCTGTCAGAGAAAACCTTTTTGACCAAGAATGGACCTTCATAATTGGGTGTCCACTTGCCCCTACGGTCGTTTTGAGGAGGAAGGATCCTTTTCAATACCAGCTCTTCTACGTGGTACGCACGAGGTCGCACTTTTCGGTCAACAACACGCTTCATTCGCTGCTGGTACAACTGCCCATGACAGATGGCCGCCAACCTCTTTTCCTCAATCAGGCTCAACTCTTCATACCGAGTTCTTACCCATTCAGCCTTCTCTAATTTCTCATCCATCAGGACTTTCCACAATGGGATCTAGACTTCAGTAGGTAATACCACTTCTATCCCATACACGAACGAGCGCGACGTTGCCCTAGTAGACGTACGCACCGAAGATCGATACCCAGGATACAAGCTTCGTTCTTAACCACCATTGTTGGTGCATTCAAATGTTATCCGGGCAACAAAAGGAATGTGGGATCTCTTCGGCGCAACCAGAACGGCACTAACTCATCCACATTAACCTCCCCCCATCAGACATCAGAATCCGTTCGGATTCAGGGTCAGACCCCTCCTCCGGGATCGGTTCCTCACAATCTTTCGATTTGAGCACCTCGAAATGTCCTCATCAGGGAACTCAAACTTCCTTGATTGATAATCCTCAATGGGTTGCTAGGCGAGGTAATCAGACAATACACTCCCCTTGATTACCTTCTGAGAGGTATACTGAATATCGTATCCAATCAAAATCATTTGCCCTCTCGCAACCCGTCCGGTCAATGCTGGCTCTTCAAAAATCTACTTGATCGGATCCATCTCGGAAATCCACAAAGTGGTATGAACCAGCATATACTGTCTCAGTCGGCGAGCAGCCTATGCCAAAGTACAACAAGTTTTCTCGAGCAGTGAATGTACTGTTTCACAGTCGGTAAACTTTTTGCTAAGGTAAATTGCATGCTCTTTTTGACCAGACTCGTCATGCTGCCCCAGTACACACCTCATAGACCCCTCGAGGGCTGTCAAGTACAGAATTAACGGTCTCTCTCCACATGGAGGCATCGGAATCGGAGTTTCCTGCGAATATTCTTTTATTTCTCAATGCCCCTTGGCAATCATTATTTCACCTGACCGTTCGATCTTTTTTTCATATGGGTTCATATGTGGCTGTTAAGTGAGATGTGAACCGTGAAATACAGTTCAATCTACCTAAGAAACCACGAACCTCTTTTTCTGTTCTCGGTTCAGGCATTTCTTATATTACTTTTTCCTTCTTTTTTTTTTTTTGTTAGCAGGATCAACCTCGATTCCTCTTTTCCGCTCACAATAAGCCCCAGCAACTTACCGGACCGCACTCTGATAGTGCACTTATTCGGATTCAACCTCAGTTTGAATTGTCTCGACTGGTCAAATCAGCTTGGCCAGATCTACCAGATGCCCCTCTTCTGTTTGGGACTTTGCTATCATGTTATCAACATAGCATTCAATTTCATGATGAATCATATCATGAAACAAAGTCGCCATAACTCTCTGATAAGTAGCACCGGCGTTCTGCTTCTCTAGAGGACAGTCTTCTCTCCATGGTAGCTTGTGCACAACGACATCGGTATCCGACTCTGGCATATCCTGACACGACCAGGCGAAGGTATCCACATGCTCTTTCAACAGGGCTACCATTCTGCTCTCGACTCGCCTCTGAAGCGGTCCCAACTTTCACTTCCGTTCTGACCTCGGCGGTGCCTGGATTAACAATCTCAACTCGCTTCACGTGCGGCTGAATCACCTTCTCCTCTTGTTTCAACAACTTGGCTAATCTTCCAGCATATCACAATCTTCTTCGCCTTCTTCTTCGGCATGATAGATCGGATTGTCGAAGTCATACAGAGGTGTAACCGAATTGTTATCAACGAGATCAGGAGAATACGAAAGTCGAAACAAAGCCAAACAAAAGAAAGAAAAATGAAAATAACCATTGCCATTTTTATTTTTGTTTTTAAACTGCAAAAATAAGTGAAAAACAGGGAACGCCGCTTTTAATGTGAAAAACATCCATTTATTAATGATGCAAAATGTTGCAAAATGAAACACATGAGGTGGCCCTTACAATGGACCATTACGTTTCGGGCAAAACGTATGGCTTTCATGCAAACAGAATTGAAAAACAGAAATACTACTCTTCAGGATGAGTGACAGTGATGATCTTTTTAGGCCTTCCAGTTCTGGCCTTCCAGTTCTGGACTTCCATCCCTGGTACGCACGGTTTTATCCAACCATCAAACTCGCAATCACTGTCAGTCTCTTCACCTACCGCACAGGCGTGATCCGAATCTTCAGCAATTACACCCACCATCACCTGACCATGCGCCGGCATGGGATTAGCATCAACATTCAGTGACAGTGTAAAATTGAGGGCCTTGGAATCCACCAGGTCTTGGACGGCATGCTTAAAGGCTCTACAACCTTCAATGTTATGTCCAGATGCACCAGAATAGAATTCACACTTGGCGTTCTCATCATAATTAGGAGGCCTCTGATCTGATCTCAATGGAGCTAATGTCCTCAATTGTACCATTCCGAGATCTTTCAACTTCTTCAACAGAAGAGCATACGTCATGGGTGGCTTATCAAACTGACGATCAGTCCCCTTTCCTCTCAATTGGTACCCAGCTCTCTGTGTTCTCCGTTGAGGGAACTGATGCTGCTGTTGTACCGATTGATTACCAATAGGAATCATTACAGCAGCAGTATGTTGGTAGTAATGACCCCTACCGTGTCCCTTTTGGGCATACACCGCACTTGTGTCACCCTCGTTCTGGCGCTGACCATTACCAAAGGATTTCTTCGATCCAGACGACGAAGCGTTTCCTTGTATTTTCCCCTTCTTCAGCCAGTCTTCAATCCTCCCCACCTTCTCGGCAATTGCTTTCTGCCCCAAGGCGAACTCTTGCATGACATTGATCAGCTCTCCCATCTTCTCTTTCAGCTCGAGAATGTCTGTGTTGGGTGGATTCATCATTCCTGTGTCAATCAATCATGTTAGAAGCTGACACCTGCAAAATAGAAGACAGTTATTATGACTCACACATGAATGCAATGTCTATCCGCATGAGGAACACTCTGTCTTTCGATCCTGGTTTCATTGAGGTAGATAATAA
Organism: Lathyrus oleraceus; assembly: GCF_024323335.1. Classification (NCBI taxonomy): domain Eukaryota; kingdom Viridiplantae; phylum Streptophyta; class Magnoliopsida; order Fabales; family Fabaceae; genus Lathyrus; species Lathyrus oleraceus. The sequence goes on along the minus strand of NC_066583.1, from coordinate 138,118,873 downwards.
TTCAGCAGCAACATTCTGACATCAATCGTCTGGTTTTGCCATACAGAGCAGAAAGTTATGATTTAGCAAAGATATCACCCAACCATGTGTGTGTTGTGAGTGTGCACAGATAAGAAAATAAAGCTTGAAGATCAATCACTGAATGATAATAACCACTGTATACCAAAAGTGCACTACAAGTGCAAAAGTCATACATCAGGCTGATACAAGTCAAATTACAATTCTCCAGAATCAGAAAGAAAATACAAGCACGTGAATTCCGTCAACAGGCCTGACGGTAATCCAACACATGATAACAACTGCGACAAAAGTCTAAGCTGAAGAAAGTCCTACAGACGGTTCTGCATCATCAACCATCCTGGTGAACTTCACAGCAAACCTGAGCTCAGTGTTCTCCTGCTGTAATCTCCCCACCTCCTTCTGGTGAATCTTCATCTGTCGGAAATAATGATCCCTCTCAGCAAGATAATGATCTCTCTCAGCAATAATCTTTGCTTTCTCCGCTTCCCATTCTGTAGTAAGGACTTTGGCTCTAACTTCCCTCTGAGTCTTCACAAGAATTTGTCTCCTCTTCTCATCATCAATGACCTTCAAAGCTCTAGCTAGCTTCTCCTTGGTAAGGTCATGCTCCTTTGTAGACGACTCCAACGCTTGGTTGATCTTGCGGTAATAGGCAGTGTCTATCTCAAAGCGCTTCACCTCCATGGCATGTCTCTTATACCGGTCTTCCATTTTCCCTTTGATTTCCTGATTAGCCATCTGAATTCTAGCAACACTCATCTCCAACTCAACCTTCTCTGCTCGCAACTGATCTCTCTCCTTCTTCATCTCAAGGAACTCCTCCATGTTGATAGAAGAACGTGGTCCCTCAATCAATGGACGCCAAGGATCACCCCCAAGAAATGGTAGATGCGTGAGCTCAATCCTCTTCCTAAGCCAATCATCAAATGGAGGAAAAGACCTGCTATTAACCTTGCCAAAAGGAATCTTGCCCTTTCTCTGAATGTTACGCCATGCCCCAGACACTTGCCTAAACCGTGTCAGATTACCCTCAGCCGGGAAATAGAAAGACTCCTGAATCTCACGCTCGAGAGGAGGAACCTCCATAGCAAACCCCATCTGTCTCCTAAGAAGCGTCGGGTTGTAATTAATGCAACCCTGAACTCCTATGAGAGGCACATTGGGAAAACTCCCACAATTGTAGATGAAATCTCGTCCGGCCTCACCATTGTGAGTCCAAGCTATGTCCTTGGCTCGCAAACCCATCAGTTTGGTTGCCCAATTGACAGTATGGTCATGAAGAACAAAAGCAAAGGCACCTCTGGAAGGCAAATACCCCATAAACCATTTGTGCAACAGTTGAGCACAACATCTGATCAATCCCCCACGCCGCTTCTCGTTCCGATTATGGACCGAGTAATAGACATCTCCAACCAGGGTAGGAATGGGATTCCTCTGCATAAACACCCGAATGGCATTAATGTCCACAAAGTTCTTCTGATTAGGAAACAGGATGATCCCATAGATGCTCACAGCAATCAAAGCACAAACGGCCCTCCAATTTCCCACAACAGCATGCTCCTTGGCTTTAGCCTCCAAGAAACTTAGATGAAAACCGGGAAACTTCCCCTTCTCCTTCAAACCCCCCTTGGTCACCTCCGGGCTCAAATAAAGAGCACGAGAAATCTCAATAACATCAGGTTCCTCCTTAGTGACGTAGAAAGGAATCTGGTCCCAGATCTGAATCCCCAGGATGCTGGCATAGTCCTCCATCAAAGGTCCCAACAAGTAATCTTGGAAAACAAAGCACCTCAATCCCGGGTCATAAAACTGGAGAAAAGTGTGGATGGCACTCTTATCTGTATCAGTAAGCCTGAAAACCACCTTCAGAATACCACCATAAGCCTCACGGAACATCCCCACATGGTCAGGTGTTATCAATGCTATCATATCCTTCAACACATCAATCTCTGGATTGAAGAAACTGTAGACGACGTCATCTTTCAAGCCGGACCTCATGTCTGGAACAAAGAAGTCTCTCAACCAGGATCTCAATCAAGAATGTTCCCTGCATATGGATAAACATGTGTTAGATGCAGATAAATGCAAAATGTGAATGATGCTGATGTATGAATGCAATGCAGTGTGCCATCCTCCAAGTCATCTGAACATTTACTGCACTGAGTTACAGCCTCTGAACTGATCACAACCATCTAAGGTACTGAGCAACCACAAATCCGACTTGGGATTCCGAAATAAACGGAATGGAAGATACATCACCATCATCACCAGAGATCCTCTGAACAGATAACCACAAGACCCTCTGAACCAGCCCAGGGAATCCTGAAATAAACGGATCCCCACTGATAAATACCGCGGACAGCATTCCGGCGTCTCAGAAATAAATCCGTAAATCCGACTTATAAATAGGACTCTGATCAACGGCTGAACCATTAGTCACCAACAAAGTCACCACCAGAACATGCATCTGTAAGAATCAACCCTCCCCTCACAGGTGAATTCTAATCAGGTCATCCTAAGGCGGATAATGGTCTCGACAATCGGGCAAAGATACTCAACGGGTTTGCCCTTTCGGGTGTGCCGTTGCAGCTCTCTTAAGATCGTCTAAACCAAAGATCCGGGAAAGAACGGTCACCGAAGTCAATAGCTCAGATGAGATAACTAGACCAAAGTGGAAGACTCCACAATGGAAGAGCTCTCTCAGATGAACCTCGTCCGGCTTGTGGGATGTCACGTCGCAACAACATGCCCAACCAACATGTGAGGAACGTGAGACCACACTAATCCTAGGTGTATACTCGGGCCTGGGTTTTAGCCCCACTCAGAACACCCACCCCAAATTAGAGAAACCACCTGTACAGAAGACAGCACAATGATAGTATGATGCATGCAAATATTTATGCAAATATATACACAACATAATAATCATAAATGCAATAAATAGAGCAGCACAAGCAACCTAAACTATCCTAGAGAACGCTAGGAGAGACTCGCTTAGGGACGATGGACCAGCAGAAGGTCAACTTCTCTAGTCCCCAGCAGAGTCGCCAGCTGTCGCATCCGCGAAAAACAACCGGCGGGAAAACAAAACAAACAGAGCCGCCAGCGTGCGTTATTTATCCCAAAAGAGGGAAAGGAAACGCTCGAAGTAAACCTGGAAAAGACATGGTCTCGCGACCAGAGAGAGATGGGATCGGGAGTCGGTTATGCGAAGGGAAGGTATTAGCACCCCTACGCATCCGTCGTACTCGACGGGATCCACGCTCAAAAGGATAGAAGAAAGGTTGCTAAACACTGCTCAAAGAATGCACGCACACTGGAATAAAACACAGATGGAAAAAGGGGGAACGGGCTCCCTAGGATATCGCATCCTATGCATACGAATCTCATCTGGAATGAGAATCAGAGCTACCGTAGTTCGGCTCACGCACGCTGAAACAAAACACACACACAAGAAACCGACTGCCAATCGCTGGGCTTACGTCAGACTCCACACAAACAGGCAAACATGGAAACCGAATGCCAATCACTGGACTTACATCAGACTCCGAACCAACAAACACACACAGGAAACCAACTGCCAATCGCTGGACTTACGTCAGACTCCACACAAACAAACCACACACAGGAAACCGACTGCCAATCGCTGGACTTACGTCAGACTCCCAAGAAAACAAGAGGTTAACCGGACGCTGAATCGTCAAAAGCAACAAAAAAGGTTGAACAAACAAGCTAACAGGGAGTCTGGTACTCGAGCCTGCTAACTGCCAAGCAAACACACACCAAAAGAGAAAAGGGTGCCCGGAGAGATCTCGTACGATCTCCTGCCTACGTACCTCATCTGGTATGAGGATCAGGGCGACGTAGTTCCCCTAAACAGGGAAAGAACTTCTAACATAACCAGAGACTGGGAACTGACAAACTAGAAGGGAGACTAACTCGAGCCTAATAGTTATCATGTAAATTCACCATGGTCCTAGGTTGAGGTTTCTATCTAACTTGCGCAGGGAGCAAGCTATCCTAAACAGCACAGTCAAACAACACAAGCACAATAAACAATCACACACACTATATGCAATCAATTGGGCTCATACAAGGTTAGGCTGCAAAAGCAAGCCAACTGGAATCGGGTGTAGTTAGCTCTTAACCCTAACATTGAGAGTTAGGGTGAAGCAGATGAAATGAGAAGTGAGGGTAAGACCTCACAGCTCTTATCCCTGGCCTGGGAGAGCTTCAGACAAATGAAAGTGTGGGAGTTCAGAAAGTAGGAACTCTTCTCCACATATGACTGACACAACAAAGATCTTGGGTTAATATCCACAATGCATCAACACAAGGTGTGAGCAAAGTGGATGACACACTGAATAGCAGGAGATGGATTGCACATCTCTTTTATCTGCCAATTGCCTCATAAGAGGACTTTTCCTGCTTGGCACAAAAATAAACATTCACAAGCATTGCCTCTTAAGGAGGGCTTCAGACAGGTGCCTGCCCACATAACAGGACAGGTCTTCCAGACTACATGAAGTCAGAGAGTTATACCTCAGTGGTTAAGCAACCAAGCAAAAGCAAGTTCAAATTGAACTTAAGCAACTTATGTACCTGAAAACAATCTAAACAAATCAGTTCAACTGTACAAGCAAACAGACAATCATGAATATCAAACAGTCAAACCCAATGAGCAAAGGCATAAGCCAACAAGTCCAACTCAAATGAGTTAACAACCCTACAAAACACACAAGGTTAGTAGTCAAAAGTAAACATCAAATGCTCAAGTGATAGAGCATCATCAACTATGGAACTTGAATGTTCAACCTGAAATCAAAGCTCAAACATAAGCAACCAACCACTAGGTCAAAGCCTAGGGTCAAAGATAGAGAAAAAATCCAAAACAGAACATGAAATTTAACATGAATCAATTTCAAACACATCTTAAAACAATCCAAAAGGTCTCATCTCAATATCAATTACCAAATTCATTTCATGAACCAAACATGGCAAGGTATGCAAATTGTGACCACATTGTGACATCAGAAGAAACAAATGCACATTAAATCAAAAATGATTCAAATAATCTTGGAAAAATTCATGAGTAAACAGGACATACAACATGATCATCACACAAAAAATTAGAGCCATTGGACAACATTAGGCATGGTAATCACATTGCATAAGTCAAGGCAAGCATAACAAGCACATGTGTGACACCAATTGTCACACCAACTTAGCATAGGCATAAAACAGAGATGAATCATGGTAAAAACCTCAAACCAAAGCCAAAACACCATTCAACATGTCTAGAAATAGTGTGCAAAGTTTCACATTCATTGGATAATCCACAAGTATTTCACAATCAAATGAAGTTCAAGGCAATCCAAAAGCTCACATATGACCATCCAGAATGAAAAATCTCAATTAAATCAAAAATCAATCCAAAAATTCCAACAAAAATCATGAGCAGCCACAACATCCATATCAAGCATCATACAAAAAATCAAAGCAGTTGGAATTCATTTGGCATGGCAAATTAATCACATAAGATGAACAAGCAAAGGTGTGACACAAATTGTCCCACCAACATTCACATGATCATAAAACAGAAACCACAAATGGTAAAAATACCAAATCAACACCAAAATGTCAAGCCAAGAGTCTAGTTTCAACATGTAAAATTTCATGAGCATTGGACAAGAATCAAGCATTTCACAAATGATACGGCAAGGCAAGGTCAAATGAGACACATGATCAAAAACCCTAGGGCAAAACAAAATCCAGCCAAGCACAATTTATGGAAAAATGATGATAAAAAACTAGAGGAATCAAGGATCATAATGCAGAAAACCTCATATTTTTTGGATGATTATTCAATTAGATATGATTTTTTAAAGATTGAAATGAAAATGAAATAAAAAGAAACAAATGAAATGGATTAATTGAATTATTATTATTTAATTTGAAAATGGAATGGCGCCAAGGTGATGAAACTCTGCGTTTCATTTAATCCAAGCCTGGCCAATCAGAACACTGCATGAGCGCTTCATGCAGCCAATGGGATTCGAACCCTAGCGAAACACAAAGGCCACGGTTTTGCATGGTAAAATATGGATCAAAGCGTTCTCAAAAATACTGAACTTCATCTTCCTCGCGCGGCCAGCCATGAACAGTAGAGCTCAAGAACATTCAAGAACATTTGCTCCAGATTTTCAAAATGAGCATATCAAAACGTAGCACATACATCATGGATCATGAATCAAGGCATGGCTAAGTCTAAATCACCACATACGAAGAGAATCGAAGCCATGAACATTTGCACATGAAACTTTAAATCGACCTAACTCACTCAATATTGCATGGATTTCAATGATTTAAAGCTCAGAACACTCAGCATTGCAAGATCTACAACATTAGCATGATAATTTTAAGAATTAGAGAGATCGAAATTGTGACCTCTTGATGAGCAGCTTTGAAATTCAATGGATTCAGGCCTTCCAATGCTCCAATGCTTCTCTATGATGCTTGTACAGTTGATTGGAAGAGAAATTGAGGATTAGTTGTGCACGATTTCAACAAATTTTGGATTCACCATTAATGCTTCATGCTTTGAATGTGCTTCAATTCAGCTCTGTTTCAACCAGTTCCACGTGCAAATCTCCTTGATAATGCTCCAGGATGATGAATCAAGCAAGAGAAATGCAAGTTGTTTGGAGAAAATTGAAGAAATTTTTGAGAGAAAATTTGAGAGTTCTAGATCTAGATCTGAAATTATGAGTTGTTAATCTCAAAAACAGTTAGGGTTATGGTATATATATGTCATGCTAATCAAGCCTTAATCATGTTTTAAGCCAATGCAAATGGAATTAACAAATATGAGGTGTTTTGGCAAAAAATGAGTTTTTCACCCTATGCATGAAATGCATGGTGAATAGTGCACGAATTTGGATTGAATTTCACTTAAAAATCTGTTTTGGAATCATTGGCAATGATAGAATGTTCAAATAATGCACCAATTTTAAACTTTAATTTTTCCCTCCAAAAATCAAGTGAAATGCAAATGATTATGTGATGACAATTGGTGTAATGCAATGTATGTTTTGGAAACTAGAGGTTAAAAGGAGAATTTAGCAAAAAGAACCACTTGAATTGGATTTTTGGTTGAGAAGTTATGCCCATTTGAAGTTCAATGTACACTTTGTCAAGTTTTGATCATATCTCCTTAACCACACATTAGAAATTGATGATCTTGGACTTTTTGGAAATGGGAGAGAAAGATATACAACTTTCATGTTCAACAAAATTTCATTTGAAGCTTTCTTGATGATGTAATCTTGAGTTGAAAACCTTTCCATTTTTGGCAAATTCAAATTACAAGTCACTTTCTATTTCTGGAAAGTTTTGACCTGACTTTATTTTCTTCAATGTTGATGTTTGGAATGTCAAATGAGACTTGTTTGAACATGAATGAAGTATTTCTACTCACTTCCCACCTCCAAATCCAACAGTTGACCATGCAGTTGACTTTTGCAGTTGATAGATGACTTGGCCATGCACAGATGAATTTGAGCCTCAATCTCTTGATGAAATGGCTCCAAAATGAAACCCTAGCTTATACAAGCTCCATAAAATCATATGATGATCTCCATCTCATTAAAGACCTCATCTCCTTGAAAAACCCTGACTGGTAGAATTCAACTGATTAGAGTTGACCAGAGGTCAAAACCCTAATCCCAAGGAGCTTGAGCAGAAATAATAAACCATGATGATGATGTACCATTTCAACCAAGATAATACCCAATCTCCTTGAGGAACCCAAAAAACCCTAATTGAAGCAACAACCTCAGATGATTAGTGATCAATTCATGAGACCCTCAAGCTTGAATCATTTAACCTCTTTATCTTCTGAGCAAGACTTAGGAGGATGACTTGTTCATTTCTCACATGACATGAAAAAATGTAATGCCTAATGTCCTACAAAATGAAATGCAATATGCAAAGCTAGCCCCAATAGAGAAGGGCAAATTTTGAGGTGTTACAGACGGCCTAGGAAAAAGTTAGAGATTTGAAAGGCAAGAGACTAACGTTTACAAAGGATTTGTTTATCCATCGCTACAACTATGGAAACCCTGAATGAGAAGAATATATCCAATCACCCCCTCCAGAGGAAAAGGAAGAGGACCTCCAAGGACATGCGGACTAGAGCCGAGTTAGAACTCAATGGATATTTGAGAATTCTCATTGCCATTGTATTTTTTTCATTTTTCTCAATTACCTCTTTAAGGAATTTCTTCCCCTTGTAAATAACCCATTTATAGGTTTTTCATCAATAAATGAACTTTCATCAAATGTGCTCAATAATTTTACTTTTTCTGCTTGTTTGCAAAAGTGTGAATTTATTTTTTAATAAACAATGCTTTGAAAACTTTGGGGAATAACAATAAAAGTATTTAAAAAGAACATGAAGTTACTTTTCTTTTACAAATGTATGAAGGATATTTGCGGTTTCCGAACAATGTATTCAGTACACGAGGATGTCATGAAAATCATACGAGTTCTTGGACTCAGCCTGACCAGAGGCCCCCCAAGATAAGCAACAACTAGCTTGTTGGCTCCAATACAGGTTGGACGCTCTAAAAGATCCAAGATCTTGCCAGATTATTATCATAATGTCTGAAAAGACCATGATGTTAGGAAGTCAGATCCTTACCCTAAAGATCTAAACCAAAAGCCCAATAATACTTGGAAACCCCCAAAATCTGAGCACGCCTTGAGCTTAGCATACATAATCATTGCATATCATCGCATCATGAAACACATAGCATTTTCCATCGAGATGGAAACATTATGCCACACAAAATCAAACATGCATAACCTCATGAAAGTCTTTCTCGAAAGCATAAAGGAATCCTCCGTTTAGACATTCTTCTTCCCCATTAGAGAACATTATCATGAAGTTCTTGAGTGGTATTCCCGACAGGTTTCCCGAAATATCTCTTCTTCGTGATTTCCTTTTGTAAGTAACTTTTTACCTTTCGTAAGTCACTTACCTTTTGTAAGTCCCTTTTTCCCTATGCCAATTTCCTTGTCTTTTTCATGGAGAAGATTTTATTTAGACAGCTTACCTTTTGGGGGTTTATATTGTTTCCTTATGCACGTAATCATATCTCGATGCTTACCTTTTGTAAGTTTGCTCGTTGCTTTTTGCAACTAAAAATCCCACAATACGCTTACAGTACATCCATTCCCTTCTTTTGCAACTAAAAATGGTGGGTATTCTAATATGTAATCCTCTTTTACCTCGAAAATACAAAAGTCATTGATATTCATGCCTCCGGGTCCAAGAAGATTAAATAGGGGAAGATGACACACACTCATTTTTACCCTAGCGTTCCTATCATCCATTCATCATGAAATTTCATTAGCATTGGTCCTCAAGCATGGCTATCCATTAGTGTGAGTGAATGATGAGGACTAGGATTTATCTGATTTTCTTTCTCAAAGGTTATACCAAGGTCACCAAGCATTGTGTGTTGCTTTTGCGGTTAGGTTTTATTCATTCTTGTTGCATTATTGAACATCTAACCATTATGCATCTAATGTGTGCATTTTCTTTTCTTTATGCTCAACATGTAGGTGTACAAGGATGATTCAAGGTGTACTATGCTTTACATCAATCCCAAATAAGAATTCAAGGGCCATGGTGCTTAAATATGGCTTCATGATCAAGGCATTTTCATTATGGCATGAGAGATTCACTTTGGTCCAGAGAAAAGTCAAAGTAAATTCAAAATGTTCATCATTTCTTAAGTGATAAGAAATTGGCAAGGCATACCTACATGACCAAGGTTTTCTTTCAAGATTGATTTAATCTTGCTTAACATGGGACCAAACATTAATTCGTTCCTTTCCAATTTGTTTTTGGTGAGAATTCAAGGTTGATGTAAAAAAAATCAAGTGTGATTAATGGATCAAATCTAAAGTATCATGATGGATCATTAATTTTTAAGCCATGTATCTAGGTTCTAAGTAAACAAGTATGCACCATTCATCAATTATCATTCAAATGTGCTTCATTTTGCATTTTTTGCAAATTCAAGCTTAGTCGTCATCCAAGTTCAAGTAAAGTTATAAGGCTACATCATGATTCACAAGTTCATCATGCAAATTTCCAAGACAATGAAAGGCATGGTTATTCTATGCATCATCATAAGCATAAGGATTAAAATGACCACATGATAATTGATCTTAGCATGCTTCAAATTTGTCACCCTAATGAGCAAGAAAACAAGCATGGACATAGCAAGCAAAACAATCATATTCAAATGCAAGTTTACAAACCAAGTTTCATGGAGAAAAAGCAAGCATGATGAAAGTCCAAGAGAGGTCCAACTCGGGTTTATCAAGAAACAATGGAAATCATATAAATGCAAGCACAATATTATTCTTGCGTTGGTGCAAGGCTGCAATGGAAGGCCATGAAACAAAGTTGCAGCATGATGATCACATAAAATGGAAGCCACGGGCAAGCTCTCAAAGTCATGTAAAATGACCAAGGCAAGCCATAAAATGCAAGTGTGACTGGTCAAGCATAAAAGCATGTGTCAAAGGCAACATGAGGGGGTGAATTGTAGTCCTGAGGTCATGAAGAAAACATGCTCCATGTATAGCAAATACGAGCAAATACCAAGTAAAATACAAAAAAAAATGCATGGATACAAATCAATACAAAATACAAAATGACAAAATTCAGAAGCCTTCTAGAATCTAAATGATTGCCACGTCATTCCTCAATGATTAGCACGCACTTTGGAGATGATTGGATCAATTTTCCAGCTCACTTATTCATCACATTTCAGTCACGTGTTCAAATTTGGATCACACAATTCACACCTCCATTTGGAACGTATAAGCTACCATTATCTTCCCTATAAATAGAGCTTCATTTACCAAGCTTCATAGCCATAAAAACTTTGCATAAATCACTCCATAACTTCCATCAAAACAAAGCATACGGGTGGCATAATTAAAGCACTTTCATCTCATCTCATGCATCCAAACACCTTCCATGATCATCACTGAAGCTAATAGGATCAAGAGAAGCAATTGAAACCACCGTGCCTGAGCTCCCCACATCCACTAGAATCTGCACTTGTACAATTTTCCAGCAATGTAGAAAATGTGACCAATTCAATCAAAACTAATTACCAGACTACTCGTGCTTGTGTGCTGAATATTTCCCCTAACCTTTGAACCTCTATTACTGCATCGTTGGGATTTAATTTTTAAATTAGGGTTCAGTTTTCAACTGTTTTGAGCTTGAATTCTCCATATTCAGGGCCAATCAATGGCTCTAGAGTGTGGATTCTGCAACTATGCTCATGGATGGAATGAAATTCATGCTTGATTTCATGTGAATTTGTGAGTTGCAGGGTGATGAATTTTGGAAATCTGGAGGTTGAAGATGAAGCTCTTCACGAGTTTCTCCCTCCATTTTTATGTTTCATTTAAATTCACCAATGTTGATTTTCCACTTGCCTATTTCTGATTGGAAGTTGGATATTGTAAGATCCCAATTTTGACCCTAAGATCCCTCATGGCATCATAACATTGCATTTGCATCTTGCCTCAAGGATCATAGCATCTTGGCTCCTAACCTTGGGGTAGGAACACTTGTGAGTTGGTTTGAGATCACCAAGCATGATTGAATTGTATATTATTGCTTTTCTTACTTTTTTTACTAACCAAAAGCACAAAAATATGTCACTAACTTCTTTTGTTTTGTAGCTTGTGGAATCATAAGATCTGAGGCTCCTAGGAGGCCCTATGCTCAATGATGTGGCCAGATGAAGTGGAAAGAAAGAATGACAATGATTCACAAAGCTCTCATTCATCATATATGCCTCCCAAGTGTCTCAATTTGTCAATTTGATCAAAGCAAACCAAAGGGCTTGAGGCTTGTTTCCCCAAGGAAACCCTAATTCATATGTTCATCAATTGTGCCTTGCTCATGAAGCAACCTCAACCCATGATCAAATACAATCAAGGTAAGTTATTTCATTCACCATTTCATGCATATTTGAGCTTATTTGATTATCATCAATCATCAATTCATCAAGGTTTGAGGTATGGACTTGAGAAGTTGATCAGTCAATTCATCTGATTATCTTGAAATCCATTGAGACCTAACTTTTAATGTGTTTGTCAAATGGAGATGACCCCAAGAGATAAAATGTTATTAAGAACCATATGAACAACTTTCATGTTCATAAAAAATTTATTAGAAGCTTGGAAGGTCATCATTCATTTCAAAATATTATAGGTCATTTTGACTGAAACCCTAATTTTGGGTTAACTTCCCATGGACATGACTCTCTCATTTTTCATTATTTTGAGGTGGGATCAAATGAATTGGAAATTTTAAGATGTCTACTTCATTTGTTATGTTGAACAAATCTTCATAATCCTAAAATAAATACATGTGATAATGCAAAACATTATAGGTCACTTTGGGCCAAAGGCATTGAAGTGTGAAAAAGTCCAACTTCAAGTGCCTATAACTTTCTCATAAAAAATCCAAATGATGCAAAATTTGAGTCCAAACTTATTTTCTTGAAAATATATACAACTTTGATGTTGAAGGTTTTGTCATTTGAAGCTTGAATCATTGAAACAGAAAGGTTTGAAGTTGGTCATTTTTGGAAAATTTCACATGCACATGTTTTGCACCTTGAACTTTATGACCAATTTTCACTAATTTCCCAATTCCAATTGAAGTTTTGTTCAACATAACAATTGATCCTCATGTCAAGACCTTTCCAACCATTACCCACAAGGCCATGTTTTATTTTTGGAAGAGGCACTTTCGAAGAGGGGAAGATTTTAGTGCAATTATGGAAACTTGATTCAAACTTCATGCATAAGCCAATTACATCATATATGCACGTCCATTTTATCTTGTTATGACCTCAGCTTACCAAACCAATCAGATTTGGGCCCTCCATGCGCCTGTACATGCCCATGCATAGAGGCCCTCTTCATTCATGCACACATAATTCTCATGCTTTCCTTTGCCATTTGCTATAAATAAGTGTGTTTGGCTTCACTATTCTTCAACCTAAAGGCGCCTGTTATGCTGCAAAACTCAATCCATAACCATACCTAAAGGAATTCTCTCTTTCATTTCAAAATTTCATATCTAATTTTCAACTTCATTGGTTGATAATTAGACTTAAAATTCCTTGGCCTTGCTTCATCTTCACCTCAAGAGTAAACTACAATCAATAATTGAGAGGAATCGTGCTTCACAGATCCATATTTCCAAGGTTGATGCACAAACTTTTCTTCTTCGAAACTCATTAACTATTGCTTGTTTCTTGTATTTCTTGGCTTGGCTGAAGTCCTCTCATCAGAGGCAATTGAATAGTGTGCTTAATTTTGAAAATTCATTGAGTTCAGGTTGAACACCATCATTTACCACCTCTGATTTCTCTTCCCATGGAGATCTAGAGTGAAAACTAATGGTACATGGGTGATGTACATCACCCCAGCTTTCCAATGATATGAGGATCGCTCCATTTGGTTAAGATTTTTTGTCTGCAACTTTGGCCGGAATCCCTGGTCTCGTCGGAGAAGACGGTGGTGTACACCACCATCCGTTTGCCAGGTTTAATATGGGCCCTTGGATCTGATCTCTAGATCTAATCTCCACCTTCCATCCTTATGACTTCATTTAATAGTTGGTGTGACTCAGTTGACTATGGTCTTTGGTGCGCGTGCATGTCACAGCCCTTGGATGTGCCAACTCAATTAATGAGACTGGATCCAACGCGCCACATATTTTAGCATTTTCCAATTTTTGATTTAATTTCCTTTTATTTTCTTTTATTTCATTTTATTTCAAAAAATCATAACTCTTTCATTTTAATTCCAAAAAACATGGGACCAATTGCATTATTTCCCTTTTAATTTTTAGTTTCTAAAAATGATTTTTAATATTTTTTATTTTATCATTTGATATATTTTATGATTTTTCTCTTTTCTGGTTATTTTTAATTCATTTTAAATAGTTTTCAATATTCAAAAATTACAAAAATATTTTCTTAATCTCTTTGAATGATAATGGATCTATGAAAAATATTCTCATCAATTTATTAATTGATTTGAGATTTATTTTAGATTTTAGTTCAATTAGGTTATATTTTGTTCATTTTTAATTGTTTAAAAATAGTTTCTGGTTTCTAAAAATGCTAAAAAAAATTGTCAAACTTTGTTTGACCTTGTTGAACTTAGGATGATCCATTTGGACTTTTCAAAGTTGATTTGAAATGGATTTGAAGTTTGACCTTTAATTGTTTATTTTAATTCAAGCATTATCTTAAATTTGAAAAATACCAAAAATATTTTATTTGTTTCTTGACTTCTAAGTTTCATTTTGCTTTTGTTTACTACTGTTTGACCTTGATTCCATTTGTCTTTGGTCAATGCACTTTACTTATTTCACTTGTATTCCATTAATGTACATTCTTATTCATCTTCTTCTTCATTTTTTTTTCTTTTTGATCAATGAGTTAAAGATTGGTGGTTAGCCTTGATGTATAGGAGGTTTAACCTTCCTTGATTCAAATCTAATTCATCTTGATCCAAAGATCAAGTGAATGGCTTTGCATTAAGGATAGGTTGCTTCTGGATCAAGCAAAAAACCTAAATCAATACAAGATCATTCTCATTTTCTTTTGGCATGGCAAGTTGTAGGAGTTTGGTTCACTAATCAAGGTCTCTAACTTATGTTTGTTGCCTATATTTTTATTGACCGGCCTCAGATAGGTGTGACTACTACATTAGTCCACTTACGATTGCTTAACATAGCGCTAAATTGCCTTATGGCACACTAATACTAACTATTGACCATTAACTTTTAATTCAAGTCATTTAATTCTTGCAATTTACTTTATGCAATTTAATTCTTGTACATATAATTCATTTGCTTTTGCGATTTGCTCACTTGAGCTCATGTTTATGTTAATGCAATTTGCCTTTTCCTCACTTGAGCACATAATTATGTATATACTATTGTGCTTGTGTTTTGTTTTGATTGTTGTGAACCAAATGCAAATGGACAAAAGGACTTAGACTTTAGGACATTCCCTATGCAAAATGGAGTCAAAGAGCAACTAGGCCTCATGCCTTTAGAGTGCTATAAATGTCAAAGAGCAACCAGGCCTCATGCCTTTAGAATGCTTAATGTTGAAGACTTTGAAAGGACCTAATCTTTAAACTCATTCTTGTCCATTCTTTGTTTGCATTGTGGAACTTTTTGATGTGTGTGTTCTTGTATTAGGGATTCCAACCTGAGCCTAATTGAAGAACCATTGTCATGAGCATCCAAAGTGAGAGATACAAAAGCCATTGGAAGATTCCTAGGAGCTTTGTTTGATTGTGTGCTTGATTGCTTGAGTGTTTGCTTATTTGCTTGCTTATTCCAAAGGATGGGAGCTACTTGGATCATCACTATGATCTCAAGAAGGGAACTCCATTTGTGGTTTTATTTCTCTTCCTTCATATTTTGTATGTTTAGGACTTAGCCATTCTTCTTCTTCCCTCCACTCTAACCCAAGCCAAAACTTTTGTGCAAACATTAACATTTGTTCTCAAAATTAGAAACCTAAGCATTATGCTTTTGATTTTCCAAAACTTCTTCTCATAACACTTATTGTGAATTGAATCCTTAAGTCAACTTTGATCATACTTTGTAAATACTTTTCATTGGTAAATACAACTCACTCAATTGTTTTTGTGGTTTCAATGGCCACTTTCTTATCAAAGCTTTTCATAAACATTAGCTATTAGGTTTGAGTTATCCTTGAGGTTGATATAATACTCACCTATATCCTTAGTGATGGACAATGAGTCTTCCATGCTTATTATAGGGTTAACCCCTCACTAGCATGTTGAAGCTATCCTCACATGGTGGATTTGTGGTTTTAGGTTGAGTTTTCTCCCTTGGATAACAAAAGACCTTAAGGCTTTTGGACCAATCAATTCACCAACTTGTTTTGAGATTTTTACCCGGAGCTACGAGGTTTTTATCCTAATCTTTTTTAAGATGGTACGTAGGCAGTGGGTTTATCCATTCAAACACAAAATTGTAAATAATTTGTACATTCTTCTCTCATCTCCCCAATCACGTTTGCACAAACAATTTTCACAAATACCAACCTACCTTACAACAATTGTGAAAAGGGCTCCCTAGGAATACCTAGGATGTTTTGGGTGCTTAAAACCTTCCCATTGCATAACCAACCCCCTTACCCAGATCTCTGACATTTTTATTAGTTTTTGTTTTGATAAAACTTCTCGGTTTTTGTTCGCTTTCTAACCTTTCCTTTGGATAAATAGAAGTGCGGTGGCGACTCGAATTGTATGATTTACTTTTGATTTAGTCAATAAATCTAAAGGTAACAAATACCCCACTACAGAAAAGTGGCGACTCTGCTGGGGAATATCCACTAGTGGGTTTTACCTACTTTTCATATTTGTTGTATTGTATTGTATATTATTTGAAATATATTTTTATGCAAATTTGGGATTACTGTATTGATTGTAATGTATGAATTACTTGATATATTAATTGCTTGTATGCTTGGTGATCTTTGTGAGATGAGTTCTATACCCGAACTCGAGTGCACTTAGGATAGGAGAATGGCATAGTCTTGTTGACTTGTGTGGAGTTATTCCTTAGCAAGTTGACTTGCAAGCCCATTCACTTGGTGGAGGTTATGTTGGGATCAATAATGTCACACGAGTAGTCGTGGTTAGGCATTACTCTTTCCAATATAAACCTTAGAAGCCAAGGACCTTAGTTTACCAAGCCCAGCTTGGCCTATTTTTAGGACGTGGTGCGAAGGTCGTTCAAGTGTAAGATTTGATACGATTGTTACGCGATACTACACTCATAAGAGTCTCTCTTGAGAATATTTTTGGAATACGAGTAGTCGTTTATCCGATAATATCCAAAAGATGGGATGATGACTATGGGAACCTCTTGTAGAACATGATTGGCAGGTTTAAACCCTAGTACACTCCCTTTGGGTGGTTCTTAACCGAGACTCCATGCTCGTGACTTGCAACAAACCCTTGATTCATGGTTGACCCGTTCTTGTATATCCTTAATATCAATGGAACTTGGGTGTTGATAAGGTGTAAACCATAATCCACCAAAATGGATGATTGATATTAAGGATGATTTGAGCCATCCCATGACCTTTGTGTGGTGTGCTTTGCTTGATCCTTGAGTGTGATTGTTGCATCCATGCATTCATGCATCCATACACATCCATATCATTAACAATGAGAAAATTTTCAAGGAACTTAAGAGGTCTATTTGCAAATTTTCAGACATGGATAAGCAAAGAAAAAATACAAAGAAGTACAGTTTCAGACAACCCGACTTGAAAGAGTTAAGGAGTTTGACATCCTATGTATTAGATCCCTTGGAGTTCAAGGCTCGTCATGGGAAGCTTCTATCTATTCTTGCTACTCAGGTGGATGAAGGTCTGATGAGTGTATTGGTGCAATTTTATGATCCCTTGTACCGTTGCTTCACATTTCCGGATTTCCAGATTTTGCCTACGCTTGAGGAGTATGCCTATCTTGTGGGTATACCTATCCTAGATCAGTTGTCGTTCAGTGGCTTGGAGAGGATCCCTACTTCTCAAGAGATTGTTGATCTGTTGCATATAGATGAATCTCTGGTTGGTGCTCATATGACTACCAAAGGTGGAATTCAAGGTCTCCCTTCTGAGTTCCTCATTGCTCAAACTACTTTGTATGGGAAGGCCATGAGTGAGGACGCCTTTGA
Source organism: Lathyrus oleraceus (assembly GCF_024323335.1). Taxonomy (NCBI): domain Eukaryota; kingdom Viridiplantae; phylum Streptophyta; class Magnoliopsida; order Fabales; family Fabaceae; genus Lathyrus; species Lathyrus oleraceus. Next base: position 138,101,001 of record NC_066583.1, on the reverse strand, counting down.
GGCCATATTTGTACTTCTCATCTATGGGCTAGTGTTATTCCCCAACATCGACAAGTTTTTGGATGTGAACGCCATTAGGATTTTCTCTACTCTTAATCCCGTTCCTACTATGTTTGGTGACACTTACTTTTCTTTGTATATGAGGAATGCAAAGGGTGGTGGTACCATTGTGTGCTGTTTGCCTCTGTTGTACAAGTGGTTTATTTCGCACTTGCCACAGACAGTCGCCTTCAAGGAGAACAAAGGATGTTTACGGTGGTCCACGACGCTTATGTCTCTCACTAATGATGATATCTTCTGGTACAACCGCGTATACGATGGTGTGCAGATTATTGACTCTTATGGTGAATTCTCCAATGTGCATCTTCTCGGTACATGTGGTGGGATTAACTACAATCCTATTTTAGCACGTCGTCAGCTTAGGTTCCCCTTAAAGGATAAACCTAATAACATTTTGTTAGAAGGTGTGTTCTTTCAAGAGGGTAAAGATCCCCAAGGCTTGAAGGGCAGGATGGTCCGCGCTTGGCGCAAGATTCATAGGAAGGGAAGGAAAGAGCTTGGTCTGAAGAACTGTATTGCTTTGGAACCCTACACCTCGTGGGTGAGGAGGAGAGCTTCTGAGTACCTTATGCTTTATGAATATCCGAGACCTACACCTTTGGTTATGGATGGGCCTTCAACCCTCCCTGACCAAGGAGTAGAGGAGTTGAGAGATGAAGACCGTTCACGTGCTTGGATCCGTGAACGAGAGGAGTTACTTCAACAGCTTAGAGATAAGGATGCATTGATAAAGTTTCTTGAGCATCAGGTTATCGATGAGCCTGATGACGTGGTGACTTCTCTTCTTCCTCAGTATTCCATGTTTTGGAAGAGGAAGTATGATCGACTCGCCAAAGAGAAGGCAGATATGGAGGAAGCCTATGAGCGAGAGGTGAAGAGGCTTCGTGCAGCTTATCTTCCGGTCTCGAGAGCTTTGGACGATTGTTTCTAGGGTTCAATAGGATGTTCATTTTCCTTCTCTCTTGTATTGTATTTGGTTACCAAGACTGTACTTCTTTGGTGTAAAAATATTTTTCCAGATATTATTGATATGATATTTCCATATATGTCTAAATGACTAATATTTTCAATATTTGCAAATAGAACTCTGAAAGTTCCTCTAATTAAAAAATAAATTGTCGCACCTCGAAAAAATGAGAACACGACTTAAGCGAAGCGCAATCGCACACTCGCATGATGGGCTAAACAGAGTCGCCACCGGACTTTATTTATTCCTAAAAAGGAAAGGGGAAATATCGATAAAACCCAGGAAAGAACGACAATGATTATGGTTGTCGCAACCAAATCAGGGTTCGGGAGTCGATTACGCAAGGGGAAAGTATTAGCACCCCTCATGTCCGTTGTACTCAACGGGAACCATTAGGTTAATTGTGTGCATTAGTGTTAGTTAGAAATGTTAGGCTTTAAGTTATTAGGTAGGAAAGAAAGAATAGAAGAGAAGAGAATATTTTTGGATTTTCGACGAAGGACTAAACCTAAGTTTTTTATTAATGGGCCTGACAAGATTTCGCAATCCTGCTCCTACGTATCTCAATAGAGAAATCAAGGCTTACGTAGTTCTGGGTAGAAAATGTTTGTTTGTTGGTCGATTTTAGCGAAAGCTATATTGTATTAATCGAAGAAAACATTGTTTTACCCAAAACAGATGAGGAGCAGACGTATACCACACATCGAATGGATTTACAAATCAACATTCGGAAAAACGTCACTTATCTCAACTCAACAATTATGGCTGAAGCATTGCTTTGCATCATCTCAAGACAAGATTTCTTTCGTTTATGAAAAAGGTTTTTTATTAATCGCACGGCGGCGAAAAAGAGTTTGATTGGTTGGATGTATTTTTGAGTTTGAAAGACGAGTATTTATGACTTGCAAGCTCTTACAACTTGTGTCTAATACTCGGGACTATGTTTGAACCTTTCACCCAGGTAATCTTTTTCTTTTAATTTTATTGAGAAAAGACGTTTGAACATTTACAAATATTTTAAAGAGAAGACAGATACATAGGGCTTACAAGCTCTTACAGCTTGGGCCTAATATTCGGGATTAAGACTGGATATTCCATCCAGGTAATCTTTTTCTTCCAATTTTATTGAGAAAAGAAGTTTGAATAATTAGAAGTGTTTTGAAGAGAAGACGAATACATAGGGCTTACAAGCTCTTACAACTTGGGCCTAATATTCGGGATTACGACTGGATATTTCATCCAGGTAATCCTTTTCTTCCAACTTACTTATGAAAATGGTTTGCATATTTACAAGTGTTTTGAAGAGAAGACGAATACTTATGGCTTGCAAGCTCTTACAACTTGAGCCTAATATTCAGAATTACAACTGGATATTTCATCCAGGTAGTCTTTTCCTTCCAACTTGCTTATGAAACTGGTTTGAATATTGAGGTGTTTTAAAGAGAAGACGAATACTTATGGCTTGCAAGCTCTTACAACTTAGGCCTAATATTCAAAATTATGATTGAATATTCCATCCAGGGTAATCTTTTTCTTCAGATTTTATTGAGAAAATCTTTTTCTGTAATAAATTATCACATTTGATGGCATCAATAATAGTAAAAATAGAAACAAGTAAAACCAAATTAAAAATTTAGTAACAAAAAACAAAATACTGAAAGGTTTTCTCTCTCACTTAACTTTATCTCCCATCTCACTCCAATTCACCTTCTTACTCTCTTAACAAAAACTATCACAAGTTTTCAAATAATAATCAAACAAACAGCTTTAGATTTAAAAATAAATATGAACAAAAACAGAAAATAAAAGAGGGGAATGGAGAGATACTAGCTGATAGTGTGGTGGCGACTGAAGCTTTCACGAGATCGCCGAAAATGGCACGGTCGGAGCTTTCACGAAGTCGTCGGAAATGGTATGACAACTTGGTGTTTTTATGAGTAAGTGAAGTGAGTTCATGATGATAAGAATGAAGTTGAAATTATGTTTATGAGTAAGTGAGGTGGATTTATGATGATGTAAAAAATTGTGAGAAGTTTAATGGTATTATGACAAAGTTTGATGAAAATAAATTATTATGTGAAGATTATATAGAGCTTTGTTGTTAGAGAGGTTTATGTGTAGGAATGTATTTATGAAAATGGTGTTTAGCGTGTTTAAAGAGAATAAGAATATTGCCCCTTTTTATATCAAGTTCTTCTTCTTGATGTGTGTCCCATGATATGAAGTATAGACTCCTTAAAATGAGAGAGAAACATGGTTAATGGTTGTGGTATGTGATATGAGAAGAAAAGTAAAAAAAATAGATATGGATTGTATGAACAGGGAAGTAAAGGCATGTTTGGCTTTTTATTTTTATTTGAAAAAAAAGAACAGAGTGATGAATTGAAATATAGGGGCGGCGGATGTGTGTATGCTGGGATTGGCCTCCCTCTCCCAATGTCAAGTGTATGGTTATATAGTGGGTACATTAGGGTTACCAACTTATTTAATACCAATAATGCCCCTTGGAGTGTTGTTAGTATAAAAATAGTTATAAACAAATTTGATAAAATGAAAATAATACTGATATAAATAAATAAAATTAAATCGGAACCAAAATATACAAAATTATAATTAATTATTATGAAATTTTTGACAAAGAAATAAAAATAAAATCACTCAAGATGGATAAAGGCCGGGCGCAAAAGTGCTCGAAAAATTAAAATGAATGCACCAAAATGATCAGTGCGAAATAAATTTATTGGAAAAATACAGCGTTTCTTTTAATTTTGAAATAAATTTTGACCGGTTAAACAGGCTCAAGCTGATCAGAAAGTGGCCAAAAATTAGCTGAAAAATAAATCGAGCATACCAGATTAAACTACGTGAAACATAGATTAATAAAGCTGATGTCTGGAAGCTTGATTTTAAAAAAATCCGTCCACTGATTTGACGCACATCCGTCGATTAGTTCAATTGGTTTGCCTGTAGATCCGTAAAAATTATTTCGACTGATATTCTTGGCACTATGTGGTATGGAATGTATGATATGCTATGTAGAGATGCAATAACTATGATGAATATATTGAATCAGCGGTTCAGGGTCAAAGTTGGGGTGTGACAGTTGCCCCTATTTAAGTATCTTCAACCAGAGAAATATGAAGCAGGACACTCTTTATATGATCATAGTGGGAGATAGTTAAATATTAAGAATACCCGAATTTTGATCCTGAAATGAAAATGATGTGATATGATACGATACGAGACTCTCTGGTTTTTTGAATTTATTTGTCAGGGATATGGTGAATCCCTAACAGGAGATGTTATGCCAGACAGACCAATCTGTAGGGAATACTGATTACCTACAGGGAAATAAACAAATAGGGTAAAACAAACTCGTTGGGGATAACAATCCTGCTGGAGGGTCAAACACACACTAAGGATTACTCAAAGTGAAAGTTGATAAATGACACTTAAAATACAAGAGATTTCATCAACAGGTTCACACACGACCTGAAGACAACTTGAATATTAAGAAAAGTTTAGTCGACTGGTTCATACATGATCTGACAACACTAGAGAAAAAAAATCAAAGAATTCCATCAATAGGTTCATACATGACCTGACCATTGGAATATTCGAAGAGTTTCAATAACAGGTTCAAACATGACCTAACTATGTTGGAAAACATACCAAGTGAGTTTCATCAACAGGTTCATACATGACCTGACACTTTAGAATACATCCGACAGTTTTTGAGATTTCTCACATGAAATTCATCCGATCAAAGATTTTGGAGATTCCTAACATGGAATTTATAGAAAACAAAGATAAGTGGGAGTCTTCTTATAAGTAGATCATCCATGCAAAAGGCTACGATGATTCTTTACAAAGAAATCAAACAAAACCAACATCATTGGAGTTTTCTAACATGAAAACTTCCAAGCTTCTGGGAATTCCTCAAGATGATGATTCATACATGACTTTCACGGAACCATAAGGAAAGACAGGGTAATCAAACTCTCTGTACGTGCCAACAACAATTGGATTTTGACCGTAAGCAATGGATTACAACCAGCTTTTAACAGATTTTGCCAACAACAATTGGACTTTGACCGTAAGCAATAGATTACAACCAGCTTTTAACAGATTTTGCCAACAACAATTGGACTTTGACCGTAAGCAATGGATTACAACCAGCTTTTAACAGATTTTGCCAGCAACAATTGGACATTGACTATAAGCAATGGATTACAACCAGCTTTTAACAGATTTTGCCAACAACAATTGGACTTTGACCGTAAGTAATGGATTACAACCAGCTTTTAACGGAGTTTACCAACAACAATTGGACTTGAAATGATGTTGGTGACAACCAAAGTTCAGAGAGCAATTACGATTGTATTTACAAACGGAGTGACAATGATTCCAACGACAATTGGGTTTAAAATGAGTTCTAGTGACCACTGAGCTTCGAATAATGCCTAGTAACACCTGAATTTTAGGAGACAACAATGAGTCTTGAAATAATTCCAGGGAGTGGCATAGGGGTTCTGGAAGTGCGTCATAACAAAAATGACACGTACGGGAATTCATCAGAGAGTAAAAGAAACGAATTCTGGAAATGCATCAGAATTACAAGAGATATTTTGGAAATACATCAGAATACAGACACATCCGATAACACATCGAGGAAATTCTGGAAATACATCAAAATACAAGACAGGCATATTTTAGAATACATCAAATAGGTGGGGAAACATCTGGAAACACATCATACAAGCTATGGAAATATATCAATAAATAAAGGAGTAATTCGGAAATTCATCGGATAATCCCAAAAGGAATTGAACCTCATGGACAAAATTGCCAATTGAGTTGGACTGAAAGATGATTGCAAAAACCAAATGATGGATTAAGGGCGCCAAAGACAAACTAGAATTAGAGGTCAAAGGATATATGACCAACAACAAGACCTGGGTCAGTGCAAAATGAGCACGAAGTACATTTCGGCTATGCATGATTTGAATTTCTTTTTATGCGTGATATATGAATGATCATGATATGAAAATGCTGACACCCTAAGTGGACTAGGAGTTGTATAGGCTTTTTATGAAGATCATGATTCCTCAACACCAAGAACTCAACCAAATATATGTGATAGATATTGTCAGAGAGAATTCTATCAATCTTGACAACCACAAACTTAGCCAATGAGATCCTTTTTAAGGATCAATGAATCCTGCTAGCATAATTTTCGAGCACTCGTCTTAAACTCAAAAGTTGTTGACGTATGGTAGAATTTGTTTGAGCAGTTTGAAAGCATGAAGAAAGAGGTTTTGCCCCTCTGTGGCTCATCTTGCCCCAGTCTGTTGGGTCTTTGGAAATGTTCACCTCGAAAGTGAGTTTAGAAACAACTTGCCATGAGACTACCTCGAGATAGCTTGCCCCAAGTGTTTGAAACTTGCAATGGTCTGAACTTGACTAACCAAATGTTGGAATGGTAGACTCTTGATTGATTTTCCTTTGGATAGTTGGACTTATTGAGCTCTGAGGTGGCTTGCCCAGTCTGGATCTTGAAGCAAATTACTCTTGACTAAATGACCCTTAGGGTGATTAGCTCGGATTAACTGATGCTCAAAGTGATTTGCCCCTGACTGGACTTCTTTCATTTTATCATGTTCCTCAACTGTATATTATTGGAATTTCTTTGATGCTAAGTGTTGACTCGCAAATAAGATTGTTCATTCAAAAATGGTAATTTTAATTCAATGCTTATGAAAAAATTTGAAATCAAAGTTTATTGATATGAATGGGTGAAATACAGTGAATGAGACATTGATAAGAACACAATGGTGATCAAGTCATTCACAGTATGCAAGTTGGTGCCGTCAAATGATTAACAAAAATCGTTTGGAGTCAGGTTAACACAACCTTGTTATATTATGCTTTCAGAATAAACTCTGCCTCAATTAGGTCTTTTCAGGGTTGTAATGTGGCATGGTTCACGGTTTTTTAAACAAAAAGGATATAAGGCTCAAAATTTAATTTTCACCCACCCCTTCTTCTTTATGATCTCCAGTTCCTACGTTCAGTTAATTCGATACACGCATTCGACTTCCAAGAGGGTTCGAAGGTGTGATGAGGATTCAAGACGAATTTTCTTGAAATCGTAGTCACCTTATTTTGCTTTATTTTGTTGAGGATTTGAGGACCTCTTTTTTTGTTTTTCTTTATCCATTTTCCTGGACCGCTTCTTTGAAGCTTTCGGTCCATCGGGATGCCCTGATTTTTGCCTAAGCCATTTTTTGAGGTGTTTGACTTAGCGGGTTTTTTTCTCTTTTTTTAAAAGGTGTGACTGCCACATTATTGGTGGATGAGGATCAACCAACGCTAATTTTAGCTTTTCTCAGCTTCTTCGACACTTCAACATATGCGCGAAGGATAACACGTGGTTGAACCTAATTTGAGGGTGTACATATGGACGAATTTTTTTGAAAGATTGAATGCACGGTCAAACTATCTGAACACAACTACCCTGCCCCAGGTTAAGATTAAGGGTTTTAGATCCGAAATAAACACCAACTTCTAGGCTCAAAGTGGTTGACTAGGGATTAACTCCTTATCTCTTCAGTGTTTGGGGATTTGAAGCAATGCCTTACATCATCGACAAGGTTTTACTCAAAAGCATACCACAATAATTTCAGGTGTTTCGTTTTCATCATCCTCCTTCCAATCTTTGTTAAAACAACGGTTTGATAAACAAAAGTGAATGAGAGGAGTATTTTTGTTTTTAACATAAATGAAAAACGAGTGAATACGAATGAATTAATTCAAAAGATGCATAAACATTTCATTAATCTTACTCATTCAAAGAAAACAACACTGCTTAAAAGCAATTAACAATCAACATGCGAGGAAACTACAAAAGAAATGCTGAAACAACCAAATGATTGCCAGCTTTAGGGAATGACTTCTTCAAACTTGATCCATTAACTTAAGGAGACACCCCTTGAGATCTTCGCACTTATCCGGTCGATGGGTTAATGTTTACCACCAAGCTTCTTTCTTGAAAGGCTATGTACCTGTTGTCAATCAATTGTTGTACTTTGGCTTTGAAAGCGTTGCAGTCTTCGGTTGAATTCCCTTCTGATCTGGCATGATATCCGCATTGCACATTTGGGTCATACCCGGGTGGGTAAGATTGTGGAACCGGCTTAAGAGACTTGGGGACCACCAACGAGTTTTGAATCAGAGGCTGCAGAAGTTGCCTATATGTCATGACGATTGGATGACGAGGAGCATTTCTTCTTTCCAAGTTAGTTTGGGGCCTAAGCTGATTTTGATGTTGATTTCGATATCTCGGGCCTTGGGCTTGTTGATTTGGATGAGGAGCAAACCAGGATTGTTTGTAATGAAGACCAAAAGGTAGTGTTTGCTGGTATGGCACTTTGGGTATTGCTAACTGCTCATTTTCAGCCACTTGAAGGTTGAGATTAACAAGCTTTTTGACATTGGCACGATGATCTTCAAATTATTTTCCTTCAATCTCATTGTTGAACGCAACCCTCTTGGATCCACTACTCACTTCTCTTTTTCTTTCGTTGGTATGGATCGTGACATTGGAAATCCAAGGCGATATCTCAATGCTCTTACCAGGAAACGATGATATCTCATTAACCACATCCCTGACCTCTTCCTTGTGGTACAAAACCTTGAGGGGTTTTAGGGGTCCTTTCCCTTTCTCATTACCTGGCCCAGAAATCAAGATATATGTACCTGAGCTTTCCTCCTTGAGTGTTGGTGACCTTATGTCAATCAATCTTTGTAGCTTGAGCTTAAAACTCTTGCATTCCTCGATGGAGTGCCCCACTGTTCTAGTATGGTATTCGCATTTGACCTTCGGGTGATCTTCTTCAAAGACTAAGCTCTTTTTGTTAATCAGTTCTCGTACCAAGGCTTTCAGCGCTAAGCAAGAATCCAGGTCATGTCCCACTGCACCTTTATGGAATTCACATGTTGCATTTGGATTGTACCAAGGAAGGTATGGCGACGTAGGTGTGAGAGCTCGAGGGGTCACCAAAGCATTCTGGATCAGTTGCGGGTAGAGCTTGCTATATGGCACCGGAATCAGGTCGTTGTGATTTTTGTTCCCCTTGTTCTGATTCTGATTTTTGTTTCGAACTTGACTTCGGTGATTTTGAGGAGGAATATCCAGAGGATGTTGATGATGAAATCCTGAGGGAGGGCCATATGCTGGTAGATGAGGAGTTGCCACATAGAATTGCCCTTGACTTGGGGTAACACCATATAGATGTGGAGCAGTAGCTCCTTCCGTTACCGCAATGGGTATGGGATGAACCTCTTTTCTCAGTAAAGCTTGCAGAGTTTCCACGACCCATCCCATTTGGCTCTTCAAAATATTGAGTTCCTCCTTCAATGCTTCTTGACTTTTCCTTAGCTCGTCCATCATCTCTTGAGACATGGTTCTTTGTTCTAAACGCGTGTCAAGAATCACTTTGCGGATCATGGACAAAGGATAGATGAGTTTTTTTGTATTTTGTCTGGAAAATGACATGCATTATGATGAGATGCAGATGCAATGAAATGTGAATGAATGCAATGCAAGCCATGTATATTTGTTTTTTTTTTAATACACAGGTTCAAAAGTCTGAGGTACTGATGAATTTGATTGCTTTCCAAGAATAGGTTCTCACCGGGTAAGATCTAGGGTTTCAAAAAAGTTCCTAGAGTCATGGATCCATTAGACTGTTTGCTGCCTATGGAAACTTACTTGTCGGGCATCAACTCCATCCAAAGAATCTACTCTAAGTGAGGTTCTCGCATCGATTCAACGAGAAATTCATCTCGCACACCCACACTACGCAACCATCTTTCCTAGTTGGCCAAAGGATTAAGGTTCTACAAATGGTTCTCAGAGTCATGCATCCTAAAGAAAATATCGAAGCTTACGGCAACTTACTTCCCGAGCGACAACATCCTCTCAAGAATCTACTCTAAGTAAGGTTCTCGCACTGACCCAACGAGAAATTCATCTCGTGGACCCGCACCACTCAACCTCGTCCTATCTTATGTTTTTACTCGAGACTCGGGTAAAAAGTCCTTCCCTCAAGGTTTGCAATCAGAGTATCCAAGTACCAAAGCATAGTGGAACCAATACAACAGATTTATATCAATATGACAATAAAGATAGCAAAATCAAGAAAGAAAATCCACACAAGTAAACAAAAAAAGGCACACAAACGACCTAACTAGGCTTGACTCACTTAGGGAGAGATATCCAGCAGAGTCGCCATCTGTCGCACCTCAAAAAAATGAGAACACGACTTAAGCGAAGCGCAATCGCACGCTCGCATGATGGACTAAACAGAGTCGCCACCAAACTTTATTTATTCCTGAAAAGGAAAGGGGAAATATCGATAAAACCTAGGAAAGAACGACAATGATTATGGTCGTCGCAACCAAATCAGGGTTCGGGAGTCGATTACGCAAGGGGAAGGTATTAGCACCCCTCACGTCCGTTGTACTCAATGGGAACCATTAGGTTAATTGTGTGCGTTAGTGTTAGTTAGAAATGTTAGGCTTTAAGTTATTAGGAAGGAGAGAAAGAATAGAAGAGAAGAGAATATTTTTGGATTTTCGACGAAGGACTAAACCTAAGTTTTTTATTAGTGGACCTGACAAGATTTCGCAATCCTGCTCCTACGTATCTCAATAGAGAACTCAAGGCTTACGTAGTTCTGGGTAGAAAATGTTTGTTTGTTGGTCGATTTTAGCGAAAGATATATTGTATTAATCGAAGAAAACATTGTTTTACCTAAAAACAGATGAGGAGCGGACGTATACCACACATCAAATGGATTTACAAATCAACATTCGGAAAAACGTCACTTATCTCAACTCAACAATTATGGCTGAAGCATTGCTTTGCATCATCTCAAGACAAGATGTCTTTCGTTTATGAAAAAGGTTTTTTATTAATCGCACGGCGGCGAAAAAGAGTTTGATTGGTTGGATGTATTTTTTAGTTTAAAAGATGAGTATTTATGACTTGCAAGCTCTTACAACTTGTGTCTAATACTCGGGACTACGTCTGAACCTTTCACCCAGGTAATCTTTTTCTTTCAATTTTATTGAGAAAAGACGTTTGAACATTTACAAATATTTTAAAGAGAAGACAGATACGTAGGGCTTACAAGCTCTTACAGCTTGGGCCTAATATTCGGGATTAAGACTGGATATTCCATCCAGGTAATCTTTTTCTTCCAATTTTATTGAGAAAAGAAGTTTGAATAATTAGAAGTGTTTTGAAGAGAAGACGAATACATAGGGCTTACAAGCTCTTACAACTTGGGTCTAATATTCGGGATTACGACTGAATATTTCATCCAGGTAATCCTTTACTTCCAACTTACTTATGAAAATGGTTTGCATATTTACAAGTGTTTTGAAGAGAAGACGGATACTTATGGCTTGCAAGCTCTTACAACTTAGGCCTAATATTCAGAATTACAACTGGATATTTCATCCAGGTAGTCTTTTCCTTCCAACTTACTTATGAAACTGGTTTGAATATTGAGGTGTTTTAAAGAGAAGACGAATACTTATGGCTTGCAAGCTCTTACGACTTGGGCCTAATATTCGGGATTATGACTGAATATTTCATCCAGGGTAATATTTTTCTTCAGATTTTATTGAGAAAAAGACGTTTGAATATTTACAAATATTTTGAAGAGAAGACGAATACTTATGGCTTGCAAGCTCTTACAACTTGGGCCTAATATTCGGGATTACGACTGGATATTTCATCCAGATAATCTTTTTCTTCACATTTTATTACAAAAAATATTTGAATATTGGAGTGTCTTGAAGAGAAGACGAATACTTATGACTTGCAAGCTCTTACAACTTGGGCCTAATATTCGGGATTACGACTAGATATTCCATCCAGGGTAATCTTTTTCTTCCAACTTACTTAAGAAGATGGTTTGAAATTAAATTAAAATTATCAATATACGAAGTTTGAAATTGCGTTTGATTTATGAAAAGTCACTCGATGTGATCGAGATTTGATTGCCATATATGAGAAATGATTTGAGAATGATAAGATTTTGAAAGCTAAATTGGTATTGCTCAAGGTTTGAATCTTATTTTGGAATATTAATTTTATTACACACATTTTTGTTATCTTATTTAACAATTAATAGTATAAATGCAATAATAAACCAATGATACATACACAAGCAAGTATTCACATAAACACCAAGCACCAAACAATTCAAGTAAACCATGAGTCAAGATTTTATTTTTAAAGGAATTTTGAAATTTTATTTGGTAAGAGAAACCTATATCACCCATCTATAAATATTTAAGTAAAATTTCAATTTTGATTGAATAAATGAAATCAAAATAAATAAACAAAAATTTACATTAAAATCTAAGCTCCTTTTTTATCATCTTTTTTTTAAAAAGTATTTATTAAAACAACTTAAAGTTTCTGATAAAAAAAATTAACTTTACACGATATTTGAATCAAAATACAACTAAAAGAATTATAAAAAACACAAAATGGGCTGGAAGTTTATTTCTTAAGATGAGGGTGCGATGAGAAAGTAGGCAAAATGGGCCTAAAGCCCAAATCAAAATCATAAACCAAAAAAAAACTAAATAAATAGTAAACTAGACTAAATAATTAAAATAAAAAAAAACAAAAAAAAAACATAGAAAGTGGGGCTCTGTTGTTCTCCTTGGTTTAGTAAATCAACGAGCCCCTTTTTAAATATCTGTAATAAATTATCACATTTAATGGCATCAATAATAGTAAAAATAGAAACAAGTAAAACCAAATTAAAAGATTAGTAACAAAAAACAAAATACTGAAAGGTTTTCTCTCTCACTTAACTTTATCTCCCATCTCACTCCAATTCACCTTCTTACTCTCTTAACAAAAACTATCACAAGTTTTCAAATAATAATCAAACAAACAGCTTTAGATTTAAAAATAAATATGAACAAAAACAGAAAATAAAAGAGGGGAATGGAGAGATACTAGCTGATAGTGTGGTGGCGACTGAAGCTTTCACGAGATCGTCGGAAATGGCACGGTCGGAGCTTTCACGAAGTCGTCGGAAATGGTATGACAACTTGGTGTTTTTATGAGTAAGTGAAGTGAGTTCATGATGATAAGAATGAAGTTGAAATTATGTTTATGAGTAAGTGAGGTGGATTTATGATGATGTAAAAAATTGTGAGAAGTTTAATGGTATTATGACAAAGTTTGATGAAAATAAATTATTATGTGAAGATTATATAGAGCTTTGTTGTTAGAGAGGTTTATGTGTAGGAATGTATTTATGAAAATGGTGTTTAGCGTGTTTAAAGAGAATAAGAATATTGCCCCTTTTTATATCAAGTTCTTCTTCTTGATTGTGTCCCATGATATGAAGTATAGACTCCTTAAAATGAGAGAGAAACATGGTTAATGGTTGCGGTATGTGATATGAGAAGAAAAGTAACAAAATAGATATGGATTGTATGAACAAGGAAGTAAAGGCATGTTTGAATTTTTATTTTTATTTTGAAAAAAAAAAGAACAGAGTGATGAATTGAAATATAGGGGCGGAGAATGTGTGTATGCTGGGATTGGCCCCCTCTCCCAATGTCAAGTGTATGGTTATATAGTGGGTACATTAGGGTTACCAACTTATTTAATACCAATAATGCCCCTTGGAGTGTTGTTAGTATAAAAATAGTTATAAACAAATTTGATAAAATGAAAATAATACTGATATAAATAAATAAAATTAAATCGGAACAAAAATATACAAAATTATAATTAATTATTATGAAATTTTTAAAAAAGAAATAAAAATAAAATCACTCAAGATGGATAAAGGTCGGGCGCAAAAGTGTTCGAAAAATTAAAATGAATGCACCAAAATGATCAGTGCGAAATAAATTTATTGGAAAAATACAGCGTTTCTTTTAATTTTGAAATAAATTTTGACCGGTTAAACAGGCTCAAGCTGATCAAAAAGTGGCCAAAAAATTAGCTGAAAAATAAATCGAGCATACCAGATTAAACTACGTGAAACATAGATTAATAAAGCTGATGTCTGGAAGCTTGATTTTAAAAAATTCCGTCCACTGATTTGACGCACATCCGTCGATTAGTTCAACTGGTTTGCCTGTAGATCCGAAAAAATTATTTCGACTGATATTCTTGGCACTATGCGGTATGGAATGCATGATATGCTATATAGAGATGCAATAGCTATGATGAATGTATTGAATCAGCGGTTCAGGGTCAAAATTGGGGTGTGACATAAATCATATGCACAAGCATTGCATGCATCATGTGCATAAGCAGGTTTTGCTCCAGGCTTCTTGTTCAGTGGTCTAACTCTGTGTTCTTCATTTATTTTGAAGGCAAGCTGACGCACCGGTACTACACTAGAGCAAACTATTCAAGACTAATGGATTACCTAGAACAAGAGAATAGAGAGTTGAAGGAGGAAGTGGCAAGACTGACTGCCTTGATGGAGTCTTTCTTGGCCGCCCAAAGTCAGTCTACTCCAACGCCTTCAACTCCTCCCCAGAGGACAGTCATCTTTGAGATTGCCTCCTCGACAGTGCTTGTTGCCAATGCCCATTTCGCACCTACTGCTATGCCAGCCGGGTTTCCCTGGGGGATGCCCGCAAATTTTGTTCCTGAGTGTCTCGCCCCAATGTTTGCTTCTCTGCCGGCATCTAGCCTGGTCCTTGTTGTGCCACCTCCGGTCGTGCTTACTATGCCAAGGGTAGACGACACCATCTACCACTCTGAGCCATCTGAGGGCCCAGATGTGTATGAAAAGATGGATGCTATGAACGATCAGTTCCTTGAGCTTCGTAAGTGTCGCATTACGCGAAAAACCGGCGGGAAAACAAGACAACAGAGCCGCCACCGTGCGTTATTTATCCCAAAAGAGGGAAAGAAAACGCTCGAAGTAAACCTGGGAAAGACATGGTCTCGCGACCAGAGAGAGATGGGATCGGGAGTCGGTTATGCGAAGGGAAGGTATTAGCACCCCTACGCATCCGTCGTACTCGACGGGATCCACGCACAAAAGAAAGGATAAGGTTGCTAAAAACTGCTCAGACATCACACAAGGCTGGAAAGAGACACAAGAAAGACGAAAGAAACTGACTCGGCAGGATATCGCATCCTGGGCCTACGTAGTTTGTCAGGCACAGACATCAGAGTCGACGTAGTTCGGGACAGGGGAAACGTGCTCGCTAGGATGTCGCATCCTATGCATACGTATCTTCTCTGACTGGAGAAGAATCAGAGCACTCGTAGCTCGGCTCACGCACGCCAAACAAAACCACACAGGAAACCGACTGCCAATCGCTGGGCTTACGTCAGACTCCACACAAACAGGCAAACCTGGAGACCGAATGCCAATCGCTGGACTTACATCATACTCCGAACCAACAAACACACACGGGAAACCAACTGCCAATCGCTGGACTTACGTCAGACTCCAACAAGCAAACAAGACACAGGAAACCGACTGCCAATCGCTGGACTTACGTCAGACTCCAAACACACACAAAGGGGTTGCAAAAGAAAAAGGGCGCCCGGAGAGATCAGCTCATCTCCTGCCTACGTACCTCATCTGGTATGAGGATCAGGGCGACGTAGTTCCCCTACGCAGGGAAAGAACTTCTAACCTAACCAGAGACTGGGAAATGACAAACTAGAAGGGAGACTAACTCGAGCCTAATAGTTATCATGCAAATTCACCATAGTCCTAGGTTGAAGTTTCTATCTAACTTGCACAGGGAGCAAGCTATCCTAAACAGCACAAGCAAATACATACAAGCACACAAAGCAAGCACACACTATATACAAACAAAGTGGGCTCACACAAGGTTAGGCTGTGAAACACAAGCCAACTGGAATCGGGTGTAGTTAGCTCTTAACCCTAACATTGAGAGTTAGGGTGAAGCAGATGAAATGGGAAGTGAGGATAAGACCTCACAGCTCTTATCCCTGGCCTGGGAGAGCTTCAGACAAATGAAAGTGTGGGAGTTCAGAAAGTAGGAACTCTTCTATCCACATATGACTGACACAATAATGATCTTGGGTTAATATCCACAATGCATCAACACAAGGTGTGTGAGCAAAGTGGATGACACACTGAATAGAAGGAGATGGATTGCACATCTCTTTTATCTGCCAATTGCCTCATAGAGGTCTTTTCCTGCTTGGCACAAAGATAAACAAACACAAGCATTGCCTCTTAAGGAGGGCTTCAGACAGGTGCCTGCCCAAGTAACAGGACAGGTCTTCCAGACTACATGAAGTCAGTGAGTTATACCTCAAATGGTTAAGCAACCAAGCAAAAGCAAAAGCAAGTTCAAAAGAACTTAAGCAACTTATGTACCTGAAAAAAATCTAACTCAATCAGTGTACAAGTCAAAAAGTCAAACAGACAATCACACAATCAACCAGACAGATAAGCAAGCAATGCAAGCCACAAGCCAATGTGCCCAACACAAATGACTTGGCATCAACCTACAAAACAACTCAAGATTGGTCAACATCAACCAATTAGTCAACTCAAGCAAGTGAATCAATCCCATTATGGCCATGTGCTTCTTAACCTGAAATCAAAGCTCAAACATAAGCAACTAACCACTAGGGCAAGGCCTAGGGTCAAAGAGGGAGAAATAATTCAAAACAGAGCATGAAATTCAACATGAATCAACCTCAATCAATTAAGAACACCATCCAAAAGGTCTCATGTCAATAGCATCACCAAATTCATTTCACAAACCAATCATGGCAAGGTATGCAAGTTGAAAGCACATTGGGACAACAGAATAAACAAATGCACATTAATTCAAAAATGATTCAATTAATCTCAAGAAAAATCATGGCTAAATAGAACATACAATATGATCATCACACAAAAAATTAGGGCAATTGGACATGATTAAGAATGGTAATCAAATTCATCAAGTCAAGGCAATCAAAACAAGCTCAAATGAGACACCACATGCTACATCAACTTAGCACAAGCCTAAAACAGAATTGAAACAAGGTAAACACTTCAAACCAAAGCCAAAACAAACTTCAGCCTGTCTAGGAGGAGTGTGAAAAATTTCACATTCATATGATAAATCACAAGCATTTCACAAATGATTGAAATTCAAGACCATTCAAAAGTGCACAAATGACCATCCAGAATGAAAAATCTCAAACAAATTAGAAATGAATCCAAAAATTCCAAGAAAAATCATGATCAATCACAACATCCATATCAAGCATCATACAAAAAATCAAAGCATTTGGAATTCATTTGGCAAGGCAAAGAAATTAATCAAGTTAAGCAAGCAAAGGTGTGACACACATTGTCACACCTACATTCACATGAACATATCTCAGCAATGGCAATTGATAAAAATGCAAACTCAACACCAAAATGTCCAGCCAAGAGTCTAGTTTCAACATGTCAAATTTCATAGGCATTGGATAAACAACCATCATTTCACAAATGGAAAAGCAAGGCAAGGTACAAATAGCATACATGTTCATAAACCCTAGGTCAAAACAAAATCCAGCCAGGCACAAATTATGAAAAAATAACCAAAAAAAACTAGACATAAAATGTGATCTAATGCAAAAAGTCTCATCATTTTGGATGATTATTTAATCATTTATGAATTTTGGAAGTGAAAGAAGAAATAAAAAATGCATGTGAAGTATGTACATGAACATATGAGGGAAATGGGAAAAAATAAGGCAAGGCATTTGAATTATGTTGGAGCCAAGAATCGAACAGCAGCACAATTTGAATGACTAGGCGCACCAAGGTGCTACGCACCGTTTCATTAATCCACATGGCCTGGTCAGCGCACATGTGGCCTAGTCAAAGGGATATGGACCAACCAGCCTGCTAGCATGGCAATGATATGGCGCACACGTGGACGTATCAAGTACAAACCCTAGCTAAAACACATATGGCAACGGATTTGCATGGCAGAAGGATTAAAAACGTTGCCTAAACATGAACTAGCAAGAAATTCCGCAGGAAATGAAGAACACAGCATGAACACGATGAAGATCATGAAGATCTTCATCAAATTTTCCAGAAAAATTCCAACAGTGCCAGAAATGAACATTGAGCATATCATTGCAAAGATCTTCCATCATACAACAAAAATCCATAAGCAATTCATCAAGAAAACATCATACGTGCATGGATCGAAGTAAAGAATGTTCATCATCAAAAATTCAAACATCCATATCTCACTCAATTTGGCACGAAATTGCACGATTCAAAGCCTAGATTACTCAGCATAGCAAGATCTATAACATTATGGCAATGAAAATCAAAATTATGAGAGTTGATTTTGTGACCTCTTGTAGAGCAGTGCTGGAATGAGCTGGATTCACGCCTTTGCAATGCTCCAAAAGCCTTCTACAATGCTTGTACAGTTGATTAGATGAAAGATTGAGGTCCAATTGCTCACGAATTCTCAACAATCTGAATCCACCATTGATGCACCAAAGCTTCGAGCTGCTTCAAACTGCACCGTTTGTTCTTGATTCTTGCTTCAAAATAGCTCTATGATGCGTCCAGATGAGGAATCAAGCAATGGATGATGAATTGGTTTGAAGAAAATTGAGAAAAATTTGAGAGAAAAAAATGTGAAAAATGAATCTAGATCTGAAAAAGTGATTATGTTTAGTGAAAAACAGTTATGCTTTGCCTTATATACATCCTCTTAATCATATCCTTAATCACACTTAAGCCATTGGTAATTGGATTAGGGAAAATGGAGTGTTTATGCCAATTTGCAATTTCACCCTTTATGCATGAAATGAATGGAACAGTACACGAATTTTGGATCAAATTCACTCAAAAGTTCATTTTAGAGCCAATGCAAGTGTTGGAATGTGAAAACAATGCATTATTTTTAAATTTGAAAATTCCCTCCAAAATTCAAATGAAATACCAAAAAGATATGTGATGAGAATGCATGGCATGTGATGCATAATTTGGATAGTAGAGGTCAAAACATGAATGTTACAAAAAGAACCACTCCATTTGGCCATTTGGTTTGAAAGTTATGCATGTTTGAAGTTCCATGTTCACTTGGCCATGTTTGATCCATATCTTTTCAACCACACATGAGAAATTCATGATCTTGGACTTTTTGGAAAGGGGAGAGAAGGATCTTCAACTTTCATGTTGGACAAAATTTCATTTGAAGCTTTCTTGATGATGTAATCTTGAGGAGAAAACCTTTCCATTTTTGGCAATTTCAAATTACAGGTCACTTACTATTTTTGGAAATTTTTCATCTGACCTCAAATTCTTCAATGTTGATGTTTGAAATGTCAAATGAGACTTGTATGGACATGAATGAGGCCTCTCTAACCATCTCCCACCTCCAAATCCATGGTTGAACTGACAGTTGACTTCTGTTGACTTTTTAGGGTTTCAGATGAATTGATCATGAACTGATGAGCCTTGAGCCTTCAATGCTTGACCAAACCACTTCAAAATGATCCTTGAATCATATGAACTCATTGAACCAACCCTAGGGTAGAAAATGCACTTGCTTGCTTGCACAGTTGAATCTTCTGACCAGTCTGACTGATGACATATGATGGACTATGCAGATGAAATGCAATGTTAATGACCTAAAATGAAAATGTATGTACAAAATGAGAGGTGCAAATTTGAGGTGCTACAGCTGCCCCTATTCAATCAACTGGGAACCTGAATGGATGAGAGCAACGGCTGTCAGACCTTCAAGGTTCACAGGGATTGAATACTAAAGAACCGTAGAAATTTGCACTCTGCGGGACATGATACAAAGAAAAGCCAAGCCATTTACCGATGACGGCTGCACGATAACTTCAGAAAAGCGAAACCATTTACCGATGGCTAAATACTGGAAACTTGATATTTACCGATATCAACTTCAGCGAGACCATTTACCGATGGCTGCTGGGAAAACACTTTCAAAAGAAGCAGGACCATTTACCGATGGCTAAATACTGGAAACTTGATATTTACCGATATCAACTTCAGCGAGACCATTTACCGATGGCTGCTGGGAAAACACTTTCAAAAGAAGCAGGACCATTTACCGATGGCTAAATACTAGAAACTTGATATTTACCGATATCAACTTCAGCGAGACCATTTACCGATGGATGCTCCGACTGAGGATTCGATATTTACCGATATCGAAGAAAGCGAGGCCATTTACCGATGGCGGCTAAACTGGGCATTCGATATTTACCGATATCGAAGCAAACGGGGCCATTTACCGATGGCATCTCCACCTGGGGAGGAAAAAGATATTTGCTACTGGAACCAGACAAGACGTTTACCGACGACTCCTGGGGATCTTTGATTTTTATCAAAGGAAAGACGCACGACCAGACATTTACCGATGACTGGGAACAAGACTCGATGTTTACCGACATCAAAGAAAGGTGACCAGACATTTACCGATGACTGGGGAAAAGGACTCGACCAGACGTCAACGGACGAAAGGGAGAAGCTCGACGTTTATCGACACCAACAGAGAGGTGAACACTTCACTGGGGAAGGAAAACAAATACTTGCAACCGGAAACCAGATAGGACGTTTACCGACGACTCTACTGGGGATCTCTAGCTGGGGAACTATCAGACATTTACCGATGACTGGGGAAAATACTCGATGTTTACCGACATCGAAAGATGATGTTTACCGACATCAAAGAAAGGCGACCAGACATTTACCGATGGCTGGGATGAGACTCGATGTTTACCGACATCGAAAGATGATGTTTACCGACATCAAAAAAAACGACCAGACATTTACCGATGACTGGGATGGGACTCGATGTTTACCGACATCGAAAGATGATGTTTACCGACATTAAACAAAAATGACCAGACATTTACCGATGACTGGGAACAAAACTCGATGTTTACCGACATCGAAAGATGATGTTTACCGACATCAAACAAAGATGACCAGACATTAATGAATGACTGGGAAGACTCGACCAGACGTCAACGGACGAAAGGGAGAAGCTCGACGTTTATCGACACCAACGGAGAGGTGACCAGACATCAACGGATGAATGGGAAAGACTCGACCAGACGTCAATGGACGAACGGGAGAAGCTCAACGTTTATCGACACCAACGGAGAGGTGAAACTCACTGGGGATCAAGGTCACGACAGGGAGCAGACAGGAAGGAACACCAAGGATACCGGGTTGTAGGCATGAAACAGGTGACCGACCAAAGCGTGAATTGGTTTGTGTTCCAAAACACTCATCATCCTGAAGAGGGCTAGAAAAGCAATCTTGTTAGAGGATGGACATTCGATTCCACAAGGAATACGAATCTTACTCAGTTGGGGAAACAAACAAAGGGTTCAGCCAAAGAGCGCATGAGATATATTATCTATAGCCGTCAAAACGTAGATAATACACTCGCATGGAAGATTATCCATAACCGGTTTGTAGGTTGTTAAATGGATAAGTCGACCGAAAACGTGAATTGGTGTGTGTTCCAAATCACTCAACATCCTGAAGAGAGCGAAAGCAAACTTGTTAAAGGATGGACATTCGATTCCACAAGGAATACGAACCTTACTCGACTGGGAAGGACAAAACTTCGACCAAAGAGCGCATGAGATATATTATCTATAGCCGTCAAAACGTAGATAATATACTCGCATGGAAGATTATCCATAACCGGTTTGTAGGTTGTTAAATGGATAAATCGACCGAAATCGAAAGGCATCGGGATACCGAGACTAGGTATGCAAAGATGACCAATCAAAAGGGAAACCACACACATTACCGGCAAACGGTGAATGAAAGAGGACCCACTGAGGATAAAATTGCCTACTCGGAGCGATTATCCAAAAGGAAGGGGAAGACCCGCTGGGGATAAAGTTGCTTAATCAAAGCAAATATCCGAAAGGGGAAAGGAATATCAATACCGAAACCTGGATAATGATAACCACAAAGAGGGGATTACATCTACCGGTTCTTAGGTAGAAAACCACAGAAAAGTAACCGTCATCGACTAGGATGAGCACAAGGGTTGACTCCACAAAGGAGAGAAAAGAGGATTCACATCTACCGGTTAGTAGGTAGAAGACCACAAAGATAGGACTTACAGCTACCGGTTCGTAGGTAGAAGCCAACAACTTCCGCTGAGGGACAGAGTGAGAAAAAAGGATTTACAACTACCGGGTAGTAGGTAGAAGACCGCGGAATCCGCCAACAATCAGAATGAACCACAAAGGTTACCTCTGCTAGGGGATGAAAGTGGGATTTATAACTACCGGTTCGTAGGCAGAAAACCGCAAAGATAGGACTTACAACTACCGGTTAGTAGGTAGAAGCCACAAATTCCGCTGAGGATAAGATGAATGAGTGCCGGTTAGTGAGCAACTATTCATTTATACCACAGGGAAGCACAAGAGACAGCCACAAAGAAGCCAGTTTAGGATCGATCCAAAAAGGCATACTGAATCAAGACTCATCCTAATGAGGAAAGAACTCAATAGGGAAAACCCATCCCGTTATGTGTGCAGGGAGGGAACGGAAACAACCGTCATCCACGAGGATATAACTCAGTGGGGAGCGCAGAAGGAAATGACAGACACTTTCTACTTAAGGGGTCGACTCTATATGGAGAGATCAGACACACCCACATCTGCTA
The DNA here is from genome assembly GCF_024323335.1 of Lathyrus oleraceus. NCBI lineage: Eukaryota > Viridiplantae > Streptophyta > Magnoliopsida > Fabales > Fabaceae > Lathyrus > Lathyrus oleraceus. The sequence continues at coordinate 138,078,233 of NC_066583.1, read as the reverse complement.
GAGGAGGATCTACTGGGGAGATCTGTATCACCAATAGCAGGAGACAACCATCAACAGATACATGGCAAAAGATGCAACATGAGTACCTGAATGCTATGATTATGCATGTATGCATTATGCATGAGGAATGTATGATGAATGCTGACAAACAGACATGTTCAACACACAGGTCCAGGAATCAACCATCCGGTGCTACTCTTCCAGAGGGAAAGCCAAAAGATCACCAGAGAGCAAACGCGATCTGCTGGAAACTGGGATATCAGGGAACAACGACATCCTGCAGGAGAGGAAGGCCACAATAGGCTCCCGGAGGGATCATCAGTCACAACCGGAGAAAAGAGTTCAATATACAGGCAGCCACGCCACAACAACAACTCATGCTGGAGATCAGAGATACCAAGAAGCAACCAGATCTCTGATGAGGATAGATATGCATTGATAAAGCTCATCATGCCAACAACTCCGCTGAGGGATCTATCCGAGGGCATGCCGGATTACTGGGATGTCAAACCACCAAATACCAAATCTTCCAAAGACAAACACCCATGCCGGGGAGAGGAGAAGACTGCTCTGCTGGAGAGACGAAAGTTGGAGTCTTCAATAAACACTCTGCTTGGGAACTGGCCCACAAAAAGGCTCGAACAGCAAACTTGCTGGAGATGCCCCACAATAGGGCTCAAACAACACTCTACTGGAGATGCACCACAATAGGGCTAACCGGGACTTGGAGGAAGAAAGTTGCACTGCCGGGGACATGAAAATGAACAACTTCAACCAACACTGCACTGAGAAACCTCGCTGAGGAGAAACCATAAGAGGTTCTACAGGTAAAAGATACAGTTATGCTCGAGATACGAACAAATGTCTTACCTGTTGGTAATCATACCACCCTTGGGAGAGCCCTGCGGATCTCCTAAGTATCCTTCCATCATTGTGAATGTTCACTTTGTTTAAGAACAATTTGTGAAAAATTTGTTTATTTTGAAAACAATGATACTTTATCAATTAAAACATGCAAAACATTTGTTGAGTTGAAACAAATAAGAGTGCAAATAATTGGATAAAAGCTCAAATTGATGTGATGGAATGGTAGTCTGCAAATGGCAAGACTCCATAGATCTGTACAAGTTCGAAATCGGTGATATATATTGGAAGAGGACTACATTGAACATCATGACCTTTTCTCTAACATTCCGAATTTCGATGTATTCAAAGCTTCAGTCGACGACGAATCGAGAATTTCTGGCGGACAACAGATGTAGAGCACAGTCTTGTCAGGATGCAGTCACTTGCCAAATCCCTAATTTTTGCCTAGATTGCCCCAGTGTGAGGTGATCAGTCTAGCGGGATGCAAATTCTTTTTTTTTCAATGTCTCTAACTTTTGCCTGGATCGCCCTTTCGGGTTTTCCATCCACCGAGACGCTCCTTTTTGCCTAAGTCGCCCTTTGGGGTGTTCGACTTAGCGAGCTGTTTTGCTTTTTTTTTTAGGCGAAGTATTTCTTGACTGCATCGGAATTCACAGGACGAGTGAACTTCTCCATCCATTGTTGTAAGTGTCAAAGCACCGCCTGAAAAGGCTCTCTTGACAACATATGGACATTCATAGCTTGGGGTTCACTTGCCCCTGGAATCGGGCATGAAAGACAAGACTTTCTTGAGCACAAGGTCACCTTCTCGGAACACACGAGGCTTGACCTTCTTATTGAATGCTTTCTTCACTCTCTGCTGATGTAACTGACCATGACACATGGCAGTTAATCTCTTCTTTTTTATCAGATTCACTTGGTCGTAACGACTCTGAATCCATTCAACATCAGTCAACTTGGGACTTCGAGGGTGCTATTTTTCTTTTATTTCTTTCTTTCTTTTTCCTTTCTTTTGATTTTGATTTCTTTTCATTTTGCACCCTCCTCTTTTTCTTTTTTTTTTTCTTTTTTTTTTTTTTTTTTGTAATGCCCCAGTTGGCTGTTCTGCTGATTCTCGAGATGCAGCTGAGTGATCTTCTTTTCTTGCTCAAGAAGTCAGGAAAATCTCGTCAGGAATCCCTTCAACATCATCTTCTTCCGCTTTAAATACAGGGAATTCAAAATTGGGAGATGACGTCGGATCATTATGTTCAATGGGTTTAAGAATCAACCTGCATAATGATTTTGAATATGAAAAGCTTTTTGGAAATCAAACAAGACAATCGTTATGCAGATGAAAAGATTGCTTTTATTCTTGTTTTTAGGGTTTTTTGTGATCACCAATTTCATGCAAAAAGCGAAAAGGGAAAACAAATGGAAAAACAAATGTTTTAACATGCTTTTATTTGAATGAAAATATCATTGCTCAAATTTTGCCAACAATGTCATCACTTCTCCTTTTGGCATGGGAGAAGGGTTTTTAAACAAAGTGATTATTACTCTGACTTATGAACAACTGTAGAAACGCCCACAGTGACCCAATTGTGATAGATCCCACCAGGGATGACAACTGTCAGCATCCTTTGCATCAGCAGCTTCTGCTTTTTGAACAACCCTCTTCGTTGAAGATCTCAGAAGACAAGTCAACGCCAGCCCGGGACTTGTTATCTTCAAGCTCGATTACCATTGGGACCTAAGTCCTCAAAGCTCAGAATCCCTGATCTGATAAGGTCCTGCACCATATTCTTCAACTGAAAGCAGCTTTCCACATCATGACCAGGAGCACCCGAATGATACACACAATGCTGATCAGGCTTATACCACCACCGAGGGTTGACGGGTATAGCCGGCGGGTCTCTGGGAGTAATCAAGTTCCGCTCTATCAAAGAGGGATACAACTCTGTGTACGACATAGGGATCGGATCAAAAATGATCTTCTTCCTCTCATTACTCGTACTGGCTTGATTATCATTGAGAGGCTGGTAAGCCTGCTGTTGAGGACGATGTTGTGGATGTTGATATTGCTGAGCTGGCCTTCTCTGCTGTTGTTGAGTTGCTGGAATAGTCACAGCAGCAGCCTGACGATACTGTCCTCTATTCACATTCCTCCGACGGTGCACAGCATTTGTTTCACTCTCTCCCCTTCTGGGTGCCCCAGAGAATGGCTTCTTAGAATTCGAAGAACTTGAAGAGCCAGGATCTTGTATCTTTCCTGCTTTGATAAGACTCTCAGTCCTCTTCCCACAGACAACAACATCAGAAAAGCTACTGAACGGGCAACTCCCCATGCGGTCCATGAACACACCCTGCAAGGTCCCGACGAACATGTCAGTCAGCTCTCTCTCCAACATCGGAGGTTGTACTCTTGCGGCTAGCTCACGCCATCTCTGGGCGTACTCTTTGAAGCTTTCAGTTCTCACGACTTCATCATCCTCACTGAGGAGAGTGAACATATCCTCCTGCCGGTCAACCAACGGAGCAGGATGGCAAATAGGAGCACAGGTTGCTCTGGCATTAACAGTCTCTGCAGCAAGAGGTTGTCCATTGATTCGGATACCCCTCAATTCATCACCCACGGCATAGTCGTTGACGGGAGCAACAACAGCAACATTATCGGTTACAGGTGTACCCGCTGGTGAAGCACGACTCGGAGGTGGGAGCACAGCTTCCTGTCTCTGGACTAAGGCACGCAGCTCCTCTTGCCCTTGCACAACACCCTGCATCATGGTCATGAACTGGGCCATGTTAGCCCTCATCTCAGCCAACTCAGCCTGAACTTGATCCATACTTCTCTGTTGATTCAGTCTGGTTGAGTAGCGGTGTGGACGACGATCAGCAATCCTATCTCAGTTAGGAACCAGAGTGAGAAGTCTTTTCCCCAAACATGTCTGTAATGCAAGGATGATATGTGCATGATATGCGTATGATGCGGATGCTATTTTATCATGACTGATCCTGATAAAGGATATGCACATGCGGGTTAACTTTTTTCTTTATGCATTATTATTTTTTTGAAAATAAACATGTTATGATGCAGATGATGCAAACATGACTGGCTGGTTGTGCATCTCGGAGCACAGGATCAAAGCTTCGGCTTGAACTCGGAACCACAAATTCATCTGAAACCCAAAGTCATCTGAGCCCAAAGTCATCTGAGACCCAAACTTCAGAACCAAATCACCATCGGAGCAAGTACCCTCAAATTCAGCCCAGGGATCCGAAATAAACGGAACCCTCTGATCAATACCAGGGTCAAACCTCCGGCGTCCAGAAATAAAGATCCAAAAATCCGGCTTAAGATCACCAACACAGCATCACTGGCAAAAACCTGTACTTGCAAGAATCAAACCCTCCCCTCACAGGTGAATTCTAACAAGGTCATCCTAAGGCGGACAATGGTCTCGACAATCGGGCAAAGATACTCAACGGGTTTGCCCTTTCGGGTGTGCCGTTGCAGCTCTCTTAAGATCATCTAAACCAAAGATCCGGGAAAGAATGGCCACCGAAGTCAATAGCCCAAAAGAGATAATCCGACCTAAGCAGAATAACTCCACCCGGAAGGACTCTCTCAAATGAACCTCGTCCGGCTGTGGTGACACGTCTCCTCATCATGTCGTACAACATGTGAAGAAACATGAGACCACACTAATCCTAGGTGTATACTCAGGCCTGGGTATTGGGCCTCACTCAGAACACCCACCCCCAACAGAGGAACAACCTGTACAGGAAGACAGCACAATGATAGTATGATGCATGCAAATAGATATGCACATATATACAACATAATAATCATAAATGCAATAAATAGAGCAACACAAGCAACCTAAACCCTATCCTAGAGAGCGCTAGGAGAGACTCGCTTAGGGAAGATGGACCAGCAAGAGGTCAACTTCTCTAAATCCCCAGCAGAGTTGCCAGCTGTCGTATTACGCGAAAAACCGGCGGGAAAACAAGACAACAGAGCCGCCACCGTGCGTTATTTATCCCAAAAGAGGGAAAGGAAACGCTCGAAGTAAACCTGGGAAAGACATGGTCTCGCGACCAGAGAGAGATGGGATCGGGAGTCGGTTATGCGAAGGGAAGGTATTAGCACCCCTACGCATCCGTCGTACTCGACGGGATCCACGCACAAAAGAAAGGATAAGGTTGCTAAAAACTGCTCAGACATCACACAAGGCTGGAAAGAGACACAAGAAAGACGAAAGAAACTGACTCGGCAGGATATCGCATCCTGGGCCTACGTAGTCTGTCAGGCACAGACATCAGAGTCGACGTAGTTCGGGACAGGGGAAACGTGCTCGCTAGGATGTCGCATCCTATGCATACGTATCTTCTCTGACTGGAGAAGAATCAGAGCACTCGTAGCTCGGCTCACGCACGCCAAACAAAACCACACAGGAAACCGACTGCCAATCGCTGGGCTTACGTCAGACTCCACACAAACAGGCAAACCTGGAGACCGAATGCCAATCGCTGGACTTACATCATACTCCGAACCAACAAACACACACGGGAAACCAACTGCCAATCGCTGGACTTACGTCAGACTCCAACAAGCAAACAAGACACAGGAAACCGACTGCCAATCGCTGGACTTACGTCAGACTCCAAACACACACAAAGGGGTTGCAAAAGAAAAAGGGCGCCCGGAGAGATCAGCTCATCTCCTGCCTACGTACCTCATCTGGTATGAGGATCAGGGCGACGTAGTTCCCCTACGCAGGGAAAGAACTTCTAACCTAACCAGAGACTGGGAAATGACAAACTAGAAGGGAGACTAACTCGAGCCTAATAGTTATCATGCAAATTCACCATGGTCCTAGGTTGAAGTTTCTATCTAACTTGCACAGGGAGCAAGCTATCCTAAACAACACAAGCAAATACATACAAGCACACAAAGCAAGCACACACTATATACAAACAAAGTGGGCTCACACAAGGTTAGGCTGTGAAACACAAGCCAACTGGAATCGGGTGTAGTTAGCTCTTAACCCTAACATTGAGAGTTAGGGTGAAGCAGATGAAATGGGAAGTGAGGATAAGACCTCACAGCTCTTATCCCTGGCCTGGGAGAGCTTCAGACAAATGAAAGTGTGGGAGTTCAGAAAGTAGGAACTCTTCTATCCACATATGACTGACACAACAATGATCTTGGGTTAATATCCACAATGCATCAACACAAGGTGTGTGAGCAAAGTGGATGACACACTGAATAGCAGGAGATGGATTGCACATCTCTTTTATCTGCCAATTGCCTCATAGAGGTCTTTTCCTGCTTGGCACAAAGATAAACAAACACAAGCATTGCCTCTTAAGGAGGGCTTCAGACAGGTGCCTGCCCAAGTAACGGGACAGGTCTTCCAGACCACATGAAGTCAGTGAGTTATACCTCAAATGGTTAAGCAACCAAGCAAAAGCAAAAGCAAGTTCAAAAGAACTTAAGCAACTTATGTACCTGAAAAAAATCTAACTCAATCAGTGTACAAGTCAAAAAGTCAAACAGACAATCACACAATCAACCAGACAGATAAGCAAGCAATGCAAGCCACAAGCCAATGTGCCCAACACAAATGACTTGGCATCAACCTACAAAACAACTCAAGATTGGTCAACATCAACCAATTAGTCAACTCAAGCAAGTGAATCAATCCCATTATGGCCATGTGCTTCTTAACCTGAAATCAAAGCTCAAACATAAGCAACTAACCACTAGGTGATCGCGACTTTATGAGTCGAATTTGGGGTACAAACTGCAAGTGCACAGTTCTATCGCGTAGTTTTAAAAGATATCGATCCCACAGGGACTTATGAATCGATATACCGTTATCTAAGGTTACTTCGTAAAGCTAAGGTGAATAATGGTTGATTGTTTGGGGGCGAAGCTAAAAACTAAACTAAGATCTAGATTAAATATTAATAAAGCGGATATCGGTATGTAGTTCGTCGTAATTAGGGAATCAATTCTTTGTCGGTTTCTTGGTTTTAAAATAAATCGTTTCAGTTAACTTTATTGATTAAAGGTTTTATCTCAAACTCTCGCTCTGTTGAATAAACCATGATTTTATGTTAATGTAGCTGTCACTTATAATTAAGTCAAAAACCACTTTTTGAAAGCAATAAAGTTGCAGAAACTCTTTTTAAGAAAACACTGACCGTTTTAAACACCCTTATCTCAAACTCTCGCTCTGTTGACTTAGGTTATACAATTAAACCCGAATGCTTAACTCTCGTCCTCACATTCAATCTTTAAAAATACTTTTTGGAAAAGGTCAGAATTTAATTAACTCTAAAACTTGCTCTCGCCCTGATCTAGAATTAATGCCTAATTTACACTGTCCAGTTAAAACCTCAAACTCTCGCTCTATTGATTTTAACTTCTTTATGTCTTTTACTTTTGTAAAAAATTCTTGTTATTAAACCTGTAAATTGAGACCGTAAAAAGATTGATTTTAATTTTAAATTTAATTAGACCGACTTAGTCTTGATCCCTTATTCCGCTTACTTTACATACCGATATCTAGGCGAATTAGCCAGACATGCTAAACAAACAAAAATATATATCATGCATAAACAGACTCATCCCAGGCAGATAATATAAATAAGTAATAAAACAAAGCATTAAATAATAATTAAAGAACCTGAATGCGTTAAACAATAGTCTTGAACACTCCACCACAAGCCGGTAGGATTTGTTCTTGGATTCTTCAATTAAACAACAAATTAAAACGAAGGAAATAAAAACTAGATTCTAACGTAAGGTTAGATCCGGTAAAAGTTGCACAATAGTTTCCGGTGTAGAAACTATTGTGCGAAAAGAATTAATTAAATACTAAAAAGGAAAGTATAAATTGCCAGGGAAATAGTGTAGAACTTGTAAAAAATAAATAAAGAAACAATACTGAAATTGCTGGAAAAGAAAATAAGCAAAAGCGGCAAAGGAAAAAATTGGAAAAGCTTCGGAACCACTTTAGGTTTTCCAAAGTGGCTATTTATATTGGTGTCATTAGGTAACTGTCTGCTGCCAAAAGGTCTTCAACGTAGCTAATTGCATGGCGTGGATATAGGGCCCAACACTCCTCAACGTCTCTTCAAGTCTCTGAGGCGTTACTTGCGCCCAAAAAGTAGGGGAATGGTGTGACGTTCGTCACATTATGTGTGACGCTCGTCACAAGGCTGTTTTGCGTGACGCTCGTCACGCCCTCTGTGACGTCCGTCACAGGTACAGCGTTTGTGTTTTGCGCTTTGGGCTGGGCTTTGGCATTTGGTTCTTTTTCTCTCCTTTTTGCACCTCCTTTTCTTCCATTTTTACTAATGCTTCGAAATAAACCACCTGAGACAAATAGGAAGAAAATACCGCGTAATATCTTATAAAATGAAGTGAACTGAAATAAATAATAATAAAATTTGATTGAATTAAGTCCAAAAATATGATATAATTTCGTGTTATCAAACTCCCCCATACTTAGATCTTTGCTTGTCCTCAAGCAAAATTCAGTATAGAACTCGTTTTAGAAATTTAGCCAGATGAAATTTCAAAACACACATCAATTCGTAATAGGTTGCAAGTGGATTTTGTTTAGAAGCAACTTGAGTTAAATCTTGGCATCAACAACCACCGTCACAACCTAGACAACCCCACCTTATGCAAATCAGTTCAAGTACACTATGATAGCTATCCTAGTTCCTTTACTCTTATTTCACCCGTTTTCATTCTAGCGAAATCACATTAAGCCCTTTATCTTTTCGCGCACATAGTGGAGTAACCGGTTAGTGATTATGATTCCCTTTTAGCTGGAAGTTCTGGTACATAAATCGGATAACTTCGTTATTCAGTCCATTGCAAATTGCGGGGGATCGAACCGTAGTCCGCCCTACCAAGTTCAGTACCAGATACCTGCTGAACCAACTCATAATGGATCTTTTATATTATGCTTTTGTATGATCTGCAACCTTTAGATTAAATGATCTGGTAAGGATCACCTAACTTAATTAGTGCATTTCCTGATATATATATATATATATATATATATATATATATTTTTTTTTTTTTTATGTTACTTTGGGAAACATCCACTTATATTCATCGGCTCTCCACGTAGTTTGCTATTAAGATGGTGCTGACTTCTCGTATAAACTACTTTGGGGTTACTATAAAACTAAAAGTTCAAGGAATTGGTATAATAGGTACTTATCCTGATCTAACGTGTTGAGGTTCGTTTAGAGTGTTTGGCGGTAGTAGTCTTTGTCTTGATTCGACTCAAGATCGATAAGATGAGCAACCTTTATACTTATTGGGTGTTGAATTTTTGTTGTTGTGGCTCATGAAAGTTTGAGGGAATAGATAATGGAAATTTTGTTCACACTCGGGACTTAACTTAAGATAATAGATTTTTTTTTTTTTTTTTATAATAAATAAATAATAATTAAAATAGCAATGAAAGGAAAGGTACATACTTGAAGAAATGGAAATAGAAAGAACATGGTTTCCCCCCCATACTTAAAATAAACATTGTCCCCAATGTTTTAAGGAAATGAAATACAATATGGAAAGGAAAGAGAAACTACAACTAAGGTTGTCTTCCGCCTCTGGTTCTTGGACCTGGTGATCTCTGACGTAAGTCTAAGTTGTCGAACCTGCTGAACAACTCAGTAAACCGCTGGTCGGTTATGGCATTCCTAGCATCCTGTTGTTATTGCATTTGATGCATTATCTGCATCATCTCGACATTCTGTGCCTGCATACCCTCAATAGCATCTATGATGTCGTCGTTGGTTGCAGGCCTTCTTCGTCGACGACGTTGGGAGGATGGGCCAGTTGCATTGCCGGAAGGGTTGAGCGGGACTGACTGTTGTGTAGGCGGATGATCACCTTGCTCCATTGCTTCAAACTCGTCTGTGTGCGGGTTTGTTTGTGAAGGCTCGGTGGCTTCGGGAGCGTTTAGATCATAGAGGTGGCGGGCGGGGTTTGTGACATCAGTTAGGGCGATATTTGGTAGAACAACGCTTGGGACTGCCTGGTTGTTCACCATAAGATAATATCCTCCGCCTACTCTGTTCTTAATCAAGCGGCTGGATCTACAGTAGCTGATATCCATAGATAGGGGAGGTAGAGATTCTAAAGTTTGGAGTTTATCCCCTAGGTTTAGGCCAAGTGCTATGGTGGTGATTAATCCACCAATTATAAAAGGTTGCCGGCCTCTAGCACATAAGGTGCGGATATGATGAAATAGAAAGGAGGCGGCGTTTACCTGAGTATCTGGTTCGAAGACGCACTGGAGGAAGAATAGCTCCTTTGAGTTGACCTTGCTGTTGTTTGGTCTTCCAAAAACTGTGTTTTGCAAGATGCGGATAAAGTACCGGATAGTGGGGTTATGTATATGGGAGAGAAGGAGCTCTTCCCAGTTGTAGGTATCTATACCGGAAATTTTCTTAAAAAGGCCGAAAACGCCAACTGTGTTCCAGTTTGAGTTTGGAGGGATTCTGGGGTGTAGCAGACCTTCTATAGGGAATTGTAGCATGGTACTCAATTGGTTTTGGGTTAAGGAGTACTCGGTGTTAAACATACGGAAGGTTGCGGTACCGGTTAAAAATTCGTCTTCACCGGCGGGAGTGGTGTAGTCGTATGAACTTAAGAATTCTAAGGTTAGGGATGGGTAGGTGGGTTGATTATGAGTGCAAAGGAAGGTTAAGTTGGCTTGACGGAGCATCCATTCGATACCTTGGAGTAATCCTAATTGTTGTAAACAAGTTAAATCGGGGTACCTGGTGGAAACGACGCCTCGCTGTTGGAAACGCTCGAATTGCTCCCTTTGATAATTTTCATCTTCGGATCGGAAGATGATATTTCCAAGATTCTGATTTCTCGCCATTGTGATGAATGAATTTTGAAGGGGTGATTTGGAAAGAAAAGAAATGTATTTGGTAGGAGAGAATGGTTTGTGGTGAATGAAGGGAGGTTTGGAGGGGTATTTATAGGAGAAGAATTTGGAAGTTGGAAAGAAAAAGTGGTTGAAAAGTAATTAAGTGTGGTTGAATGGAAATTAATGGGGAAGGTAGAAAGTAAAAAAAAAAAAAAAGTGTAACGTTCGTCTCCAACGGCTCTTTAACGTTCACTAGTCTGAAGGGTGTTACGCTCGTCACAGGGGTGTGACGTTCGTAACAGGCACTTGGTGTGCCGTCCGTTATGGGTTGTGTGACGCTCGTCACACATTCCATTTTGGCAAGGCTTCAGTAGCGTTTCACAGAATCACTTTGGTAAAGGGTTTTATTTTTGTTACTTATTTTGTTTTGTTTTGCTTATGATTGGTTTATTCTGCAATTTAATTTATCGTGCACGCTTAATCTGCTTTGTATAATAATAAGTCATAGGTAGCAACAGTAGAGCATAATAGCTATTGCATAATAAAATTAAATAAACAGCTTCAATAAAATGATCATAATGTAATACAGGAAAGGAAAACAATGAAATGAAAGAGAAATAAATGTGAACATGAATTCAAATAACATTAATGAATAATCTAACTTAAAACTAAATAACTTAGAAAAATAACTAAATTCTATCCCTCTGTACGATCTCTGGCCGGAGGAGCAAAAGAGTTAACACGATGTAGCAACTCGTGAAACTGATCTGTCATACTGCTCATGTATCTTAGAACTTCGTGTCTCATGTTAGTAAATTCTCCTCTGAGGGCGTCTTGTTCTGACATCAAAGCTTCAATGGCGGTGTTATAATCAGTTCCGGGCATATGATGCCGGAGGTCGGATATGGCTGATTCTTCGGTCTGAACAGGCTGAGGAGGAGGGTCAATATCATAATAGCCGGATGGTGTCTGAGGGTCAGATTCAGCATGAGGGATCTGGTCATCATAAGTCTCATAGTCATCACAAATCTCATAGTCCTGGATGGATTCAGTGGATCTAGCAGGAGTGGGAGTTTCGTTCAGGTTATAGAGCCAGTTACTGCGGTTATGAATGCTAGTCCTAGGATCGGGCATGGTGAATAGGCAAAGAACCTGGTTATCAATAATAAGCTCAAACTCGTCAGACCCTAGGTTTGCTATAAACATAGTGTTGAAGAGGAAGGGTATACTCATAGTAGTAATGCCACAAAAAGGGCTTAGGTCAAGCATAGGCTGACGTAATCCAATAGCATTACCTATCATAGTTATCAAACCGCCTATTCTAATGGGTGCTCGCTCATCCTGGATAAGGTGGTCCAAATTAGCTAACATAAAAGTGGCACCGTTTACTGGACGGTTCTGGGAAGCACAAAATATGATGAAGAGTTCATCACGTGAAACTGAAGTACTATTTGGCTTCTTCCCAAATAAAGTGTGGGTCAGGATCTTATGGAAATAGCGGAAGGCCGGGTTGTGTATGTTTCCAGAGAGAAACTCATGTTCTTCGGGCTCATCATTTCCAGTCAGCTTACCCCAAAAGTGTTCAAGTTCTCTATGTTCAAAAAGTTCTTCCTGGCTTACTGTGAATGTGTCAAAGGAGGTAGGAAAACCCAAAAGATTGGTAAAGTCTCTAATATTAAATTGGTACTCCATATTGAACATTCTGAACTGGATAAAACCTCTGCTAATTCCTTTTCCATGGCTGGGTAGATAGATTAATGAGCTAAGGAATTCTAGTGTGAGTCTCCGGTAGGTGGTGAAATGTCTCAGGATAGGGGATGTCTCCCATCCTATCTGGTTCAGCAAATACAGGACACTTTGTCTAAGTCCAAGGGCAGTCATAGCCCAATCATCAGCATATAAACTAGGTAGCATCTCTCTAGTGGCTAGTTCTTCAAACTTTTGTTTCTGAGCCATTCCTCTGAATTTGATACCCATACGATCAAAATGTCCCATCTGGTTAGTGTTAGCTAGGGAAAAGAAAACATGGGTTTTAGTCAGGATTTGGCCAAATGCCGAAAGAAGAAAAAAAGTTATTATTATTATTATTTTTTTTTTCTTTTTTTCTTTTGAATTAAAATAAATCAGTAATCAGAAATTAAAAGAATAATTAAGGAAGAAATAGGAAAATGATAATAATAGAATAAGAAAATAATTGTGGGTTGTCTCCCACTAAGCGCTTTGTTTAAATGTCGCAAGCTCGACAAAGAAACTGTTAAGTATAATCTATAGGTCCTGGGGGCATTTCGTCTAAGTGTAGGATTTGCGAATCTCCATTGGTTTCCGCATAATGATAGTGTTTTAGACGTTGCCCGTTTACGGTAAACGGTTCTGTGGATTTGCCTTTAATTTCTATTGCTCCACTGGGGAAGATGTTAGTGATATGAAAAGGTCCTGACCATCTGGATCGTAGTTTTCCCGGGAATAACTTTAGTCTAGAGTTAAATAAAAGGACTGCGTCGCCTTGCTTGAAGATTTTCCTTGATATACGCTTGTCATGCCATTGTTTTGTTCTTTCTTTATAGATTCTGGCATTTTCATAGGCGTCTCTTCTGAGTTCTTCTAATTCGTTTATGTCAAGGATTCTCTTTTCACCGGCGGCTTTATAGTTTAGATTCAGATTTCTAATAGCCCAATAGGCTTTATGTTCTAATTCTACCGGGAGGTGACAGGATTTTCCATAAATGAGCTTAAATGGGGTCGTCCCTATGGGGGTTTTATAAGCAGTTCGGTATGCCCACAAAGCTTCTGGTAATTTCAATGACCAATCTTTCCTTGAAGTGGCGACCGTTTTTTCTAGTATTTGCTTGATTTCTCTGTTAGATACTTCCACTTGTCCACTGGTCTTAGGGTGGTAAGGTGTCGCTATCCTATGTCTCACTCCATATTTAAATAATAATTTTTCGAGTACCTTGGATATAAAGTGCGATCCACCATCACTGACTACTATTCTTGGGATGCCAAATCTCGGAAATATTATATTCTTAAAGAGTCTAGTTACTACTCGGGTGTCGTTTGTTGGGGAGGCTACAGCTTCGATCCATTTTGATACGTAGTCAACTGCCACGAGTATGTATTTGTTACCGAAAGAGGATGGAAAAGGTCCCATGAAGTCTATTCCCCACACGTCGAAGATCTCTACTTCCAAAATACCTTTTTGTGGCATCTCGTCACGTCTAGATATGTTTCCCGTGCGTTGACATCTGTCACATTCCTTAATAGCCGCATGTACGTCCTTCCATATAGTTGGCCAATAAAAGCCGGCTTGTAGGATTTTAGAGCAGGTCTTGGATGTACTTGTGTGTCCACCATAAGGAGCGGAGTGGCAGTGTTGGATTATATTTTCTACCTCTTCTTCGGGTATACATCGACGGAAAATACCATCGGGGCCTCTTTTGAAAAGTAAGGGATCATCCCAGTAATAGTGTTTTATGTCGTAGAAGAATCGTTTCTTCTGCTGGTAAGATAAAGTAGGTGGAACTATTCCGGCAGCTAAATAATTGACGAGATCAGCGTACCATGGTGTGGCAGATATAGCTAAGGTGGTTTCTACTTGCATGTCGGAGTTGTTCTCTTCCAAAGTAGCTATAAGTTTGTCATACGAGAAATCATCATTAATTGATGTTCTTTCCGGTTCAAGGTTCTCAAGTCTAGAGAGGTGGTCTGCTACTACGTTTTCAGTTCCTTTCTTGTCCTTGATTTCTAAGTCGAATTCTTGTAGCAACAAGATCCATCTTAGGAGTCTAGGTTTAGCATCCTTTTTTGTTAAAAGGTACTTGATAGCAGCGTGATCAGTGTAAACTATTATTTTAGCTCCGACCAAGTAAGAACGAAATTTATCTAGCGCAAATACCACTGCTAGGAGTTCTTTCTCGGTAGTGGCGTAATTCATTTGCGCTTCATCCAGGGTTCTGCTTGCGTAATATATAACGTGAAGCTTTTTATCCTTTCGTTGTCCTAAAACAGCACCTACAGCATAATCGCTGGCATCGCACATTATTTCGAATGGTTCATTCCAGTCTGGTGTCTGCATTATGGGTGCGGAGATCAATGCTTGCTTAAGCGTTTGAAATGCTTTTAAACAGTTATCGTCGAATATGAATTCGGCATCTTTCATCAACAGTCCGGTTAAAGGTTTAGTTATCTTAGAGAAGTCTTTGATGAATCGTCGGTAAAAACCGGCGTGTCCTAAAAAGCTTCGTACTTCTCTCACGGTTCTTGGGGGTTGAAGATTTTCGATTACCTCTATTTTGGCTTTGTCTACTTCAATTCCTCTGTTCGAGATGATGTGTCCTAAAACAATTCCTTCTTGTACCATAAAGTGGCACTTTTCCCAATTAAGTACTAAGTTTACTTTTACACATCGCTCAAGAACTCTTTCCAGGTTTTCAAGGCATTCTTCGAAACTTTGTCCGTATACAGAAAAGTCATCCATAAATACTTCCATGATGTTTTCGAGAAAGTCGGCGAAAATTGCCATCATGCATCTTTGAAAGGTTGCAGGGGCATTACACAGACCAAACGGCATTCGTCTATAAGCGAAGGTACCAAAAGGGCACGTGAACGTTGTCTTTTCTTGGTCATCAGGGTGAATTGGTATTTGAAAGAAGCCTGAATAACCGTCTAGATAACAGAAATGTGAATGTTTTGCTAATCGTTCTAACATTTGGTCAATGAATGGTAAAGGGAAATGATCTTTTCGGGTTGCTTTGTTTAGTTTCCTATAATCAATGCACATTCTCCATCCTGATTCGATTCGTTTAGTTATAGTTTCCCCTTTTTCGTTTTCAATAACGGTTATGCCTCCTTTCTTTGGTACAACGTGCACAGGACTAACCCATTTGCTATCAGATATAGGATATATAATACCTGCTTCCAATAACTTGGTTATTTCCTTCTTTACTACCTCACTCAGGATCGGATTTAGTCTTCTCTGGTGTTCCCTAGAGGTTTTACAGTCTTCTTCTAACATGATGCGGTGCATACAAATAGAAGGACTTATTCCTTTAAGATCGGTGATGTGGTACCCTAGTGCGGTTGGATACTTCCTTAAGATATGTAGGAGTTTTTCTGTTTCGAGTCTTCCTAGGTCTGCATTAACTATCACAGGTCGTTCAAGTTCTAAGTCTAGGAATTCATATCTCAGATTTTTGGGAAGTGTTTTCAGGTCAGGGGTTGGTTTGTTAAGACATTGCGTAGGATCCGGTGTTATTGCTAAACATTGGTTAGATCTGTCTTCTACAAGGCAGTCAGATGATTTGTCTTCTTCTAACTCTGCTTCTTTTATGCATTCATCGATGATATCCATGAAGTAACATGTATCTTCTATTGCAGGTGCTTTCAAGAATTGGGAAAGAATGAATTCGATTTTCTCTTCACCTACTTCGAAGGTGAGTCGTCCTCGTTTTACGTCTATGATTGCACCGGCAGTTGCTAAGAATGGTCTTCCCGGTATAATGGGTGTAATATCATCTTCTCTAATGTCCATAATTGTAAAATCAGTGGGAATGTAGAATTGACCTATGCGTACGGGAACGTTTTCAAGGATTCCTACAGGATATTTGATGGAACGATCTGCTAGTTGCACAGACATTTTGGTTGGTCTTAATTCTCCCATTTCCAGTTTCTTACATATGGATAAAGGCATAACGCTAATTCCGGCTCCTAAATCGCATAAGGCTTTGTCGATGACAAATTTTCCTATGTGACAGGGTATAGAGAAACTACCTGGATCCTTGAGTTTAGGGGGCATGTTTTGGATTATAGCGCTACATTCGGCAGGGAGTGTAACGGTTTCGCTATCCTCAAGTTTCCTCTTATTAGAAAGGATTTCTTTTAAGAATTTAGCATATGAGGGCATCTGCGTAATAGCTTCGGTGAACGGAATTGTAACGTTTAATTGTTTAAGGAGATCAACAAATTTTCTAAATTGGCCCGCATCTTTGGTTTTAACAAGCCTTTGAGGGTAAGGTATAGGTGGTTTGTAAGGTGGTGGAGGTACATAAGGTTCCTTCTTTTCTAGGGTTTCCTTATTACTCTCTTCCTTTTCCTTAGGTTCACTTTCCTCAGTTGATTTCTCAGGGTTTTGGTTTTCTATCCTTGGATCAGACGGTCCTTCCACTTCCGTTCCACTTCTTAATATAATTGCATGAGCGTGGCTTCTCGGGTTAGGTTGGGGCTGTCCAGGGAATGTACCAGTTGGGGCAGCAGTAGGTGCTTGTTGTTGGGCTACTTGTGATATTTGTGTTTCCAGCATTTTGTTATGGGTAGCCAAGGCATCTACTTTGCTTGCTAGTTGTTTAAGTTGTTCGCCAGTGTGTACATTCTGGTTTAAGAAATCTTTATTGGTTTGTTGTTGGGAAGCTATAAAGTTTTCCATCATGATTTCCAAGTTGGATTTCCTAGGGGCGTTATTGTTAGGCATGGATGGGTTCGGTTTCTGATATCCCGGAGGTATAGCTGGGGCTTGATTTGGAGACTGTCCAGGTGCGTACAAAGCGTTATTGCTCTTATATGAAAAGTTTGGATGGTTCTTCCAATTTGAGTTATAGGTGTTCGAATAGGGGCTTCCTTGAGCATAGTTTACTTGCTCTGCTTGGATTCCTGTCAAGAGTTGACAGTCCGTAGGAGTGTGGCCTTGGATTCCACAGACCTCGCAATTCTGAGTTATAGCAACCACGGCGGCTGGAGGTGATACGTTTAAACTTTCAATTTTCTGGACCAAAGCATCCACTTTTGCGTTAACGTGATCAAGGTTACTTATCTCGTACATGCCAGTTTTCGTTTGAGGTTTTTCCACCGTTGTTCGTTCGGTTCCCCACTGATAGTGGTTTTGGGCCATGCTCTCGATAAGCTGGTAAGCATCAGCATAAGGTTTGTTCATTAATGCACCACCTGCAGCGGCGTCTATTGTTAACCTTGTGTTGTATAAGAGACCATTATAAAATGTGTGAATTACTAACCAGTCTTCCAAACCATGGTGTGGGCAAAGTCTCATCATGTCTTTGTATCTTTCCCATGCTTCGAAAAGAGACTCGTTGTCTTTCTGTTTAAATCCGTTTATCTGGGCTCTTAACATAGCTGTTTTGCTTGGCGGAAAGTATCGGGCAAGAAAAACTTTCTTCAACTCGTTCCATGTGGTGACTGAGTTGGAAGGGAGAGATTGAAGCCATCTTCTAGCGCTATCTCTTAATGAGAAAGGAAAAAGACGAAGTCGAGTTGCCTCTGAAGTGACACCATTAGCTTTAACAGTATCAGCGTATTGGACAAATACGGATAAATGAAGGTTTGGATCCTCGGTAGGATTTCTAGAGGATTGGTTCTGTTGCACCGCCTGCAACAGCGAAGGTTTAAGTTCGAAGTTGTTTGCTTCGATTGCGGGCGGAGCAATACTTGAATGCGGCTCATCTTGCGATGGAGCGGCGTAATCTCTAAGAGCACGAGCTGGTTCTGCCATCTCGGTTATCGAAGGAAAAAGGTTTTTGAAATCAGGAAGTTCTATAGGAGGGAGATTGTTTGCAGCACGATATTCCCGAATTCGTCGTAAGACTCGGAGATATAGTTCGATATCGTTGATTCGTAAATAGAGCGGTTCGCCTTGTGAGCGAGTGCGTGGCATACAAATCAACGAAAGAAAGAATAGAAGAAAAAGAAACCTTAGTCTCTACAGCGTAACGGAAGAGTTACGATATCGATTAAATAAAGTCCCCGGCAACGGCGCCAAAAACTTGGTCGCGACTTTATGAGTCGAATTTGGGGTACAAACTGCAAGTGCACAGTTCTATCGCGTAGTTTTAAAAGATATCGATCCCACAGGGACTTATGAATCGATATATCGTTATCTAAGGTTACTTCGTAAAGCTAAGGTGAATAATGGTTGATTGTTTGGGGGCGAAGCTAAAAACTAAACTAAGATCTAGATTAAATATTAATAAAGCGGATATCGGTATGTAGTTCGTCGTAATTAGGGAATCAATTCTTTGTCGGTTTCTTGGTTTTAAAATAAATCGTTTCAGTTAACTTTATTGATTAAAGGTTTTATCTCAAACTCTCGCTCTGTTGAATAAACCATGATTTTATGTTAATGTAGCTGTCACTTATAATTAAGTCAAAAACCACTTTTTGAAAGCAATAAAGTTGCAGAAACTCTTTTTAAGAAAACACTGACCGTTTTAAACACCCTTATCTCAAACTCTCGCTCTGTTGACTTAGGTTATACAATTAAACCCGAATGCTTAACTCTCGTCCTCACATTCAATCTTTAAAAATACTTTTTGGAAAAGGTCAGAATTTAATTAACTCTAAAACTTGCTCTCGCCCTGATCTAGAATTAATGCCTAATTTACACTGTCCAGTTAAAACCTCAAACTCTCGCTCTATTGATTTTAACTTCTTTATGTCTTTTACTTTTGTAAAAAATTCTTGTTATTAAACCTGTAAATTGAGACCGTAAAAAGATTGATTTTAATTTTAAATTTAATTAGACCGACTTAGTCTTGATCCCTTATTCCGCTTACTTTACATACCGATATCTAGGCGAATTAGCCAGACATGCTAAACAAACAAAAATATATATCATGCATAAACAGACTCATCCCAGGCAGATAATATAAATAAGTAATAAAACAAAGCATTAAATAATAATTAAAGAACCTGAATGCGTTAAACAATAGTCTTGAACACTCCACCACAAGCCGGTAGGATTTGTTCTTGGATTCTTCAATTAAACAACAAATTAAAACGAAGGAAATAAAAACTAGATTCTAACGTAAGGTTAGATCCGGTAAAAGTTGCACAATAGTTTCCGGTGTAGAAACTATTGTGCGAAAAGAATTAATTAAATACTAAAAAGGAAAGTATAAATTGCCAGGGAAATAGTGTAGAACTTGTAAAAAATAAATAAAGAAACAATACTGAAATTGCTGGAAAAGAAAATAAGCAAAAGCGGCAAAGGAAAAAATTGGAAAAGCTTCGGAACCACTTTAGGTTTTCCAAAATGGCTATTTATATTGGTGTCATTAGGTAACTGTCTGCTGCCAAAAGGTCTTCAACGTAGCTAATTGCATGGCGTGGATATAGGGCCCAACACTCCTCAACGTCTCTTCAAGTCTCTGAGGCGTTACTTGCGCCCAAAAAGTAGGGGAATGGTGTGACGTTCGTCACATTATGTGTGACGCTCGTCACAAGGCTGTTTTGCGTGACGCTCGTCACGCCCTCTGTGACGTCCGTCACAGGTACAGCGTTTGTGTTTTGCGCTTTGGGCTGGGCTTTGGCATTTGGTTCTTTTTCTCTCCTTTTTGCACCTCCTTTTCTTCCATTTTTACTAATGCTTCGAAATAAACCACCTGAGACAAATAGGAAGAAAATACCGCGTAATATCTTATAAAATGAAGTGAACTGAAATAAATAATAATAAAATTTGATTGAATTAAGTCCAAAAATATGATATAATTTCGTGTTATCACTAGGGCAAGGCCTAGGGTCAAAGAGGGAGAAATAATTCAAAACAGAACATGAAATTCAACATGAATCAACCTCAATCAATTAAGAAAACCATCCAAAAGGTCTCATGTCAATAGCATCACCAAATTCATTTCACAAACCAATCATGGCAAGGTATGCAAGTTGAAAGCACATTGGGACAACAGAATGAACAAATGCACATTAATTCAAAAATGATTCAATTAATCTCAAGAAAAATCATGGCTAAACAGAACATACAATATGATCATCACACAAAAAATTAGGGCAATTGGACATGATTAAGCATGGTAATCAAATTCATCAAGTCAAGGCAATCAAAACAAGCTCAAATGAGACACCACATGCTACATCAACTTAGCACAAGCCTAAAACAGAATTGAAACAAGGTAAACACTTCAAACCAAAGCCAAAATAAACTTCAACCTGTCTAGGAGGAGTGGGCAAAATTTCACATTCATATGATAAAGCACAAGCATTTCACAAATGATTGAAATTCAAGACCATTCAAAAGTGCACAAATGACCATCCAGAATGAAAAAATCTCAAACAAATCAGAAATGAATCCAAAAATTCCAAGAAAATTCATGATCAATCACAACATCCATATCAAGCATCATACAAAAAATCAAAGCATTTGGAATTCATTTGGCAAGGAAAAGAAATTAATCAATTTGAGCAAGCAAAGGTGTGACACACATTCTCACACCTACATTCACATGATCATATCTCAGCAATGGCAATTGATAAAAATGCAAACTCAACACCAAAATGTCCAGCCAAGAGCCTAGTTTCAACATGTCAAATTTCATAGGCATTGGATAAACAACCATCATTTCACAAATGGAAAAGCAAGGCAAGGTACAAATAGCATACATGTTCATAAACCCTAGGTCAAAACAAAATCCAGCCAGGCACAAATTATGAAAAAATAACCAAAAAAAACTAGGCATAAAATGTGATCTAATGCAAAAAGTCTCATCATTTTTGGATGATTATTTAATCATTTATGAATTTTGGAAGTGAAAGAAGAAATAAAAAATGCATGTGAAGTATGTACATGAACATATGAGGGAAATGGGAAAAAATAAGGCAAGGCATTTGAATTATGTTGGAGCCAAGAATCGAACAGCAGCACAATTTGAATGACTAGGCGCGCCAAGGTGCTATGCACCGTTTCATTAATCCACATGGCCTGGTCAGCGCACATGTGGCTTAGTCAAAGGGATATGGACCAACCAGCCTGCTAGCATTGCAATGATATGGCGCACACGTGGACGTATCAAGTACAAACCCTAGCTAAAACACATATGGCAACGGATTTGCATGGCAGAAGGATTAAAAACGTTGCCTAAACATGAACTAGCAAGAAATTCCGCAGGAAATGAAGAACACAACATGAACACGATGAAGATCATGAAGATCTTCATCAAATTTTCCAGAAAAATTCCAACAGTGCCAGAAATGAACATTGAGCATATCATTGCAAAGATCTTCCATCATACAACAAAAATCCATAAGCAATTCATCAAGAAAACATCATACGTGCATGGATCGAAGTAAAGAATGTTCATCATCAAAAATTCAAACATCCATATCTCACTCAATTTGGCACGAAATTGCACGATTCAAAGCCTAGATTACTCAGCATAGCAAGATCTATAACATTATGGCAATGAAAATCAAAATTATGAGAGTTGATTTTGTGACCTCTTGTAGAGCAGTGCTGGAATGAGCTGGATTCACGCCTTTGCAATGCTCCAAAAGCCTTCTACAATGCTTGTACAGTTGATTAGATGAAAGATTGAGGTCCAATTGCTCACGAATTCTCAACAATCTGAATCCACCATTGATGCACCAAAGCTTCGAGCTGCTTCAAACTGCACCGTTTGTTCTTGATTCTTGCTTCAAAATAGCTCTATGATGCGTCCAGATGAGGAATCAAGCAATGGATGATGAATTGGTTTGAAGAAAATTGAGAAAAATTTGAGAGAAAAAAATGTGAAAAATGAATCTAGATCTGAAAAAGTGATTATGTTTAGTGAAAAACAGTTATGCTTTGCCTTATATACATCCTCTTAATCATATCCTTAATCACACTTAAGCCATTGGTAATTGGATTAGGGAAAATGGAGTGTTTATGCCAATTTGCAATTTCACCCTTTATGCATGAAATGAATGGAACAGAACACGAATTTTGGATCAAATTCACTCAAAAGTTCATTTTAGAGCCAATGCAAGTGTTGGAATGTGAAAACAATGCATTATTTTTAAATTTGAAAATTCCCTCCAAAATTCAAATGAAAAACCAAAAAGATATGTGATGAGAATGCATGGCATGTGATGCATAATTTGGATAGTAGAGGTCAAAACATGAATGTTACAAAAAGAACCACTCCATTTGGCCATTTGGTTTGAAAGTTATGCATGTTTGAAGTTCCATGTTCACTTGGCCATGTTTGATCCATATCTTTTCAACCACACATGATAAATTCATGATCTTGGACTTTTTGGAAAGGGGAGAGAAGGATCTTCAACTTTCATGTTGGACAAAATTTCATTTGAAGCTTTCTTGATGATGTAATCTTGAGGAGAAAACCTTTCCATTTTTGGCAATTTCAAATTACAGGTCACTTACTATTTTTGGAAATTTTTCATCTGACCTCAAATTCTTCAATGTTGATGTTTGAAATGTCAAATGAGACTTGTATGGACATGAATGAGGCCTCTCTAACCATCTCCCACCTCCAAATCCATGGTTGAACTGACAGTTGACTTCTGTTGACTTTTTAGGGTTTCAGATGAATTGATCATGAACTGATGAGCCTTGAGCCTTCAATGCTTGACCAAACCACTTCAAAATGATCCTTGAATCATATGAACTCATTGAACCAACCCTAGGGTAGAAAATGCACTTGCTTGCTTGCACAGTTGAATCTTCTGACCAGTCTGACTGATGACATATGATGGACTATGCAGATGAAATGCAATGTTAATGACCTAAAATGAAAATGTATGTACAAAATGAGAGGTTCAAATTTGAGGTGCTACAGCTGCCCCTATTCAATCAACTGGGAACCTGAATGGATGAGAGCAACGGCTGTCAGACCTTCAAGGTTCACAGGGATTGAATACTAAAGAACCGTAGAAATTTGCACTCTGCGGGACATGATACAAAGAAAAGCCAAGCCATTTACCGATGACGGCTGCACGATAACTTCAGAAAAGCGAAACCATTTACCGATGGCTAAATACTGGAAACTTGATATTTACCGATATCAACTTCAGCGAGACCATTTACCGATGGCTGTTGGGAAAACACTTTCAAAAGAAGCAGGACCATTTACCGATGGCTAAATACTGGAAACTTGATATTTACCGATATCAACTTCAGCGAGACCATTTACCGATGGCTGCTGGGAAAACACTTTCAAAAGAAGCAGGACCATTTACCGATGGCTAAATACTGGAAACTTGATATTTACCGATATCAACTTCAGCGAGACCATTTACCGATGGCTGCTCCGACTGAGGATTCGATATTTACCGATATCGAAGAAAGCGAGGCCATTTACCGATGGCGGCTAAACTGGGCATTCGATATTTACCGATATCGAAGCAAACGGGGCCATTTACCGATGGCATCTCCACCTGGGGAGGAAAAAGATATTTGCTACTGGAACCAGACAAGACGTTTACCGACGACTCCTGGGGATCTTTGATTTTTATCAAAGGAAAGACACATGACCAGACATTTACCGATGACTGGGAACAAGACTCGATGTTTACCGACATCGAAAGATGATGTTTACCGACATCAAAGAAAGGTGATCAGACATTTACCGATGACTGGGGAAAAGGACTCGACCAGACGTCAACGGACGAAAGGGAGAAGCTCGACGTTTATCGACACCAACAGAGAGGTGAACACTTCACTGGGGAAGGAAAACAAATACTTGCAACCGGAAACCAGATAGGACGTTTACCGATGACTCTACTGGGGATCTCTAGCTGGGGAACTATCAAACATTTACCGATGACTGGGGAAAATACTTGATGTTTACCGACATCGAAAGATGATGTTTACCGACATCAAAGAAAGGCGACCAGACATTTACCGATGGCTGGGATGAGACTCGATGTTTACCGACATCGAAAGATGATGTTTACCGACATCAAAAAAAACGACCAGACATTTACCGATGATTGGGATGGGACTCGATGTTTACCGACATCGAAAGATGATGTTTACCGACATTAAACAAAAATGACCAGACATTTACCGATGACTGGGAACAAAACTCGATGTTTACCGACATCGAAAGATGATGTTTACCGACATCAAACAAAGATGACCAGACATTAATGAATGACTGGGAAGACTCGACCAGACGTCAACGGACGAAAGGGAGAAGCTCGACGTTTATCGACACCAACGGAGAGGTGACCAGACATCAACGGATGAATGGGAAAGACTCGACCAGACGTCAACGGACGAACGGGAGAAGCTCAACGTTTATCGACACCAACGGAGAGGTGAAACTCACTGGGGATCAAGGTCACGACAGGGAGCAGACAGGAAGGAACACCAAGGATACCGGGTTGTAGGCATGAAACAGGTGACCGACCAAAGCGTGAATTGGTTTGTGTTCCAAAACACTCATCATCCTGAAGAGGGCTAGAAAAGCAATCTTGTTAGAGGATGGACATTCGATTCCACAAGGAATACGAATCTTACTCAGTTGGGGAAACAAACAAAGGGTTCAGCCAAAGAGCGCATGAGATATATTATCTATAGCCGTCAAAACGTAGATAATACACTCGCATGGAAGATTATCCATAACCGGTTTGTAGGTTGTTAAATGGATAAGTCGACCGAAAACGTGAATTGGTGTGTGTTCCAAATCACTCAACATCCTGAAGAGAGCGAAAGCAAACTTGTTAAAGGATGGACATTCGATTCCACAAGGAATACGAACCTTACTCGACTGGGAAGGACAAAACTTCGACCAAAGAGCGCATGAGATATATTATCTATAGCCGTCAAAACGTAGATAATATACTCGCATGGAAGATTATCCATAACCGGTTTGTAGGTTGTTAAATGGATAAATCGACCGAAATCGAAAGGCATCGGGATACCGAGACTAGGTATGCAAAGATGACCAATCAAAAGGGAAACCACACACATTACCGGCAAACGGTGAATGAAAGAGGACCCACTGAGGATAAAATTGCCTACTCGGAGCGATTATCCAAAAGGAAGGGGAAGACCCGCTGGGGATAAAGTTGCTTAATCAAAGTAAATATCCGAAAGGGGAAAGGAATATCAATACCGAAACCTGGATAATGATAACCACAAAGAGGGGATTACATCTACCGGTTCTTAGGTAGAAAACCACAGAAAAGTAACCGTCATCGACTAGGATGAGCACAAGGGTTGACTCCACAAAGGAGAGAAAAGAGGATTCACATCTACCGGTTAGTAGGTAGAAGACCACAAAGATAGGACTTACAGCTACCGGTTCGTAGGTAGAAGCCAACAACTTCCGCTGAGGGACAGAGTGAGAAAAAAGGATTTACAACTACCGGGTAGTAGGTAGAAGACCGCGGAATCCGCCAACAATCAGAATGAACCACAAAGGTTACCTCTGCTAGGGGATGAAAGTGGGATTTATAACTACCGGTTCGTAGGCAGAAAACCGCAAAGATAGGACTTACAACTACCGGTTAGTAGGTAGAAGCCACAAATTCCGCTGAGGATAAGATGAATGAGTGCCGGTTAGTGAGCAACTATTCATTTATACCACAGGGAAGCACAAGAGACAGCCACAAAGAAGCCAGTTTAGGATCGATCCAAAAAGGCATACTGAATCAAGACTCATCCTAATGAGGAAAGAACTCAATAGGGAAAACCCATCCTGTTATGTGTGCAGGGAGGGAACGGAAACAACCGTCATCCACGAGGATATAACTCAGTGGGGAGCGCAGAAGGAAATGACAGACACTTTCTACTTAAGGGGTCGACTCTATATGGAGAGATCAGACACACCCACATCTGCTAGAGGAGGATCTACTGGGGAGATCTGTATCACCAATAGCAGGAGACAACCATCAACAGATACATGGCAAAAGATGCAACATGAGTACCTGAATGCTATGATTATGCATGTATGCATTATGCATGAGGAATGTATGATGAATGCTGACAAACAGACATGTTCAACACACAGGTCCAGGAATCAACCATCCGGTGCTACTCTTCCAGAGGGAAAGCCAAAAGATCACCAGAGAGCAAACGCGATCTGCTGGAAACTGGGATATCAGGGAACAACGACATCCTGCAGGAGAGGAAGGCCACAATAGGCTCCCGGAGGGATCATCAGTCACAACCGGAGAAAAGAGTTCAATATACAGGCAGCCACGCCACAACAACAACTCATGCTGGAGATCAGAGATACCAAGAAGCAACCAGATCTCTGATGAGGATAGATATGCATTGATAAAGCTCATCATGCCAACAACTCCGCTGAGGGATCTATCCGAGGGTATGCCGGATTACTGGGATGTCAAACCACCAAATACCAAATCTTCCAAAGACAAACACCCATGCCGGGGAGAGGAGAAGACTGCTCTGCTGGAGAGACGAAAGTTGGAGTCTTCAATAAACACTCTGCTTGGGAACTGGCCCACAAAAAGGCTCGAACAGCAAACTTGCTGGAGATGCCCCACAATAGGGCTCAAACAACACTCTACTGGAGATGCACCACAATAGGGCTAACCGGGACTTGGAGGAAGAAAGTTGCACTGCCGGGGACATGAAAATGAACAACTTCAACCAACACTGCACTGAGAAACCTCGCTGAGGAGAAACCATAAGAGGTTCTACAGGTAAAAGATACAGTTATGCTCGAGATACGAACAAATGTCTTACCTGTTGGTAATCATACCACCCTTGGGAGAGCCCTGCGGATCTCCTAAGTATCCTTCCATCATTGTGAATGTTCACTTTGTTTAAGAACAATTTGTGAAAAATTTGTTTATTTTGAAAACAATGATACTTTATCAATTAAAACATGCAAAACATTTGTTGAGTTGAAACAAATAAGAGTGCAAATAATTGGATAAAAGCTCAAATTGATGTGATGGAATGGTAGTCTGCAAATGGCAAGACTCCATAGATCTGTACAAGTTCGAAATCGGTGATATATATTGGAAGAGGACTACATTGAACATAATGACCTTTTCTCTACCATTCCGAATTTCGATGTATTCAAAGCTTCAGTCGACGACGAATCGAGAATTTCTGGCGGATAACAGATGTAGAGCACAGTCTTATCAGGATGCAGTCACTTGCCAAATCCCTAATTTTTGCCTAGATTGCCCCAGTGTGAGGTGATCAGTCTAGCGGGATGCAAATTCTTTTTTTTTCAATGTCTCTAACTTTTGCCTGGATCGCCCTTTCGGGTTTTCAATCCACCGAGACGCTCCTTTTTGCCTAAGTCGCCCTTTGGGGTGTTCGACTTAGCGAGCTGTTTTGCTTTTTTTTTTTAGGCGAAGTATTTCTTGACTGCATCGGAATTCACAGGACGAGTGAACTTCTCCATCCATTGTTGTAAGTGTCAAAGCACCGCCTGAAAAGGCTCTCTTGACAACATATGGACATTCATAGCTTGGGGTTCACTTGCCCCTGGAATCGGACACGAAAGACAAGACTTTCTTGAGCACAAGGTCACCTTCTCGGAACACACGAGGCTTGACCTTCTTATTGAATGCTTTCTTCACTCTCTGCTGATGTAACTGACCATGACACATGGCAGTTAATCTCTTCTTTTTTATCAGATTCACTTGGTCGTAACGACTCTGAATCCATTCAGCATCAGTCAACTTGGGACTTCGAGGGTGCTATTTTTCTTTTGTTTCTTTCTTTCTTTTTCCTTTCTTTTGATTTTGATTTCTTTTGATTTTGCACCCTCCTCTTTTTCTTTTTTTTTTTTTTTTTTTCTTTTTTGTAATGCCCCAGTTGGCTGTTCTGTTGATTCTCGAGATGTAGCTGAGTGATCTTCTTTTCTTGCTCAAGAAGTCAGGAAAATCTCGTCAGGAATCCCTTCAACATCATCTTCTTCCGCTTCAAATACAGGGAATTCAAAATTGGGAGATGACGTCGGATCATTATGTTCAATGGGTTTAAGAATCAACCTGCATAATGATTTTGAATATGAAAAGCTTTTTGGAAATCAAACAAGACAATCGTTATGCAGATGAAAAGATTGCTTTTATTCTTGTTTTTAGGGTTTTTTGTGATCACCAATTTCATGCAAAAAGCGAAAAGGGAAAACAAATGGAAAAACAAATGTTTTAACATGCTTTTATTTGAATGAAAATATCATTGCTCAAATTTTGCCAACAATGTCATCACTTCTCCTTTTGGCATGGGAGAAGGGTTTTTAAACAAAGTGATTATTACTCTGACTTATGAACAACTGTAGAAACGCCCACAGTGACCCAATTGTGATAGATCCCACCAGGGATGACAACTGTCAGTATCCTTTGCATCAGCAGCTTCTGCTTTTTGAACAACCCTCTTCGTTGAAGATCTCAGAAGACAAGTCAACGCCAGCCCGGGACTTGTTATCTTCAAGCTCGATTACCATTGGGACCTAAGTCCTCAAAGCTCAGAATCCCTGATCTGATAAGGTCCTGCACCTTATTCTTCAACTGAAAGCAGCTTTCCACATCATGACCAGGAGCACCCGAATGATACACACAATGCTGATCAGGCTTATACCACCACTGAGGGTTGACGGGTATAGTCGGCGGGTCTCTGGGAGTAATCAAGTTCCGCTCTATCAAAGAGGGATACAACTCTGTGTACGACATAGGGATCGGATCAAAAATGATCTTCTTCCTCTCATTACTCGTACTGGCTTGATTATCATTGAGAGGCTGGTAAGCCTGCTGTTGAGGACGATGTTGTGGATGCTGATATTGCTGAGCTGGCCTTCTCTGCTGTTGTTGAGTTGCTGGAATAGTCACAGCAGCAGCCTGACGATACTGTCCTCTGTTCACATTCCTCCGACGGTGCACATCATTTGTTTCACTCTCTCCCTTCTGGGTGCCCCAGAGAATGGCTTCTTAGAATTCGAAGAACTTGAAGAGCCAGGATCTTGTATCTTTCCTGCTTTGATAAGACTCTCAGTCCTCTTCCCACAGACAACAACATCAGAAAAGCTACTGAACGGGCAACTCCCCATGCGGTCCATGAACACACCCTGCAAGGTCCCGACGAACATGTCAGTCAGCTCTCTCTCCAACATCGGAGGTTGTACTCTTGCGGCTAGCTCACGCCATCTCTGGGCGTACTCTTTGAAGCTTTCAGTTCTCACGACTTCATCATCCTCACTGAGGAGAGTGAACATATCCTCCTGCCGGTCAACCAACGGAGCAGGATGGCGAATAGGAGCACAGGTTGCTCTGGCATTAACAGTCTTTGCAGCAAGAGGTTGTCCATTGATTCGGATACCCCTCAATTCATCACCCACGGCATAGTCGTTGACGGGAGCAACAACAGCAACATTATCGGTCACAGGTGTACCCGCTGGTGAAGCACGACTCGGAGGTGGGAGCACAGCTTCCTGTCTCTGGACTAAGGCACGCAGCTCCTCTTGCCCTTGCACAACACCCTGCATCATGGTCATGAACTGGGCCATGTTAGCCCTCATCTCAGCCAACTCAGCCTGAACTTGATCCATACTTCTCTGTTGATTCAGTCTGGTTGAGTAGCGGTGTGGACGACGATCAGCAATCCTGTCTCAGTCAGGAACCAGAGTGAGAAGTCTTTTCCCCAAACATGTCTGTAATGCAAGGATGATATGTGCATGATATGCGTATGATGCGGATGCTATTTTATCATGACTGATCCTGATAAAGGATATGCACATGCGGGTTAACTTTTTTCTTTATGCATTATTATTTTTTTGAAAATAAACATGCTATGATGCAGATGATGCAAACATGACTGGCTGGTTGTGCATCTCGGAGCACAGGATCAAAGCTTCGGCTTGAACTCGGAACCACAAATTCATCTGAAACCCAAAGTCATCTGAGCCCAAAGTCATCTGAGACCCAAACTTCAGAACCAAATCACCATCGGAGCAAGTACCCTCAAATTCAGCCCAGGGATCCGAAATAAACGGAACCCTCTGATCAATACCAGGGTCAAACCTCCGGCGTCCAGAAATAAAGATCCAAAAATCCGGCTTAAGATCACCAACACAGCATCACTGGCAAAAACCTGTACTTGCAAGAATCAAACCCTCCCCTCACAGGTGAATTCTAACAAGGTCATCCTAAGGCGGACAATGGTCTCGACAATCGGGCAAAGATACTCAACGGGTTTGCCCTTTCGGGTGTGCCGTTGCAGCTCTCTTAAGATCATCTAAACCAAAGATCCGGGAAAGAACGGCCACCGAAGTCAATAGCCCAAAAGAGATAATCCGACCTAAGCAGAATAACTCCACCCGGAAGGACTCTCTCAAATGAACCTCGTCCGGCTGTGGTGACACGTCTCCTCATCATGTCGTACAACATGTGAAGAAACATGAGACCACACTAATCCTAGGTGTATACTCAGGCCTGGGTATTGGGCCTCACTCAGAACACCCACCCCCAACAGAGGAACAACCTGTACAGGAAGACAGCACAATGATAGTATGATGCATGCAAATAGATATGCACATATATACAACATAATAATCATAAATGCAATAAATAGAGCAACACAAGCAACCTAAACCCTATCCTAGAGAGCGCTAGGAGAGACTCGCTTAGGGAAGATGGACCAGCAAGAGGTCAACTTCTCTAAATCCCCAGCAGAGTTGCCAGCTGTCGCATTACGCGAAAAACCGGCGGGAAAACAAGACAACAGAGCCGCCACCGTGCGTTATTTATCCCAAAAGAGGGAAAGGAAACGCTCGAAGTAAACCTGGGAAAGACATGGTCTCGCGACCAGAGAGAGATGGGATCGGGAGTCGGTTATGCAAAGGGAAGGTATTAGCACCCCTACGCATCCGTCGTACTCGACGGGATCCACGCACAAAAGAAAGGATAAGGTTGCTAAAAACTGCTCAGACATCACACAAGGCTGGAAAGAGACACAAGAAAGACGAAAGAAACTGACTCGGCAGGATATCGCATCCTGGGCCTACGTAGTCTGTCAGGCACAGACATCAGAGTCGACGTAGTTCGGGACAGGGGAAACGTGCTCGCTAGGATGTCGCATCCTATGCATACGTATCTTCTCTGACTGGAGAAGAATCAGAGCACTCGTAGCTCGGCTCACGCACGCCAAACAAAACCACACAGGAAACCGACTGCCAATCGCTGGGCTTACGTCAGACTCCACACAAACAGGCAAACCTGGAGACCGAATGCCAATCGCTGGACTTACATCATACTCCGAACCAACAAACACACACGGGAAACCAACTGCCAATCGCTGGACTTACGTCAGACTCCAACAAGCAAACAAGACACAGGAAACCGACTGCCAATCGTTGGACTTACGTCAGACTCCAAACACACACAAAGGGGTTGCAAAAGAAAAAGGGCGCCCGGAGAGATCAGCTCATCTCCTGCCTACGTACCTCATCTGGTATGAGGATCAGGGCGACGTAGTTCCCCTACGCAGGGAAAGAACTTCTAACCTAACCAGAGACTGGGAAATGACAAACTAGAAGGGAGACTAACTCGAGCCTAATAGTTATCATGCAAATTCACCATGGTCCTAGGTTGAAGTTTCTATCTAACTTGCACAGGGAGCAAGCTATCCTAAACAGCACAAGCAAATACATACAAGCACACAAAGCAAGCACACACTATATACAAACAAAGTGGGCTCACACAAGGTTAGGCTGTGAAACACAAGCCAACTGGAATCGGGTGTAGTTAGCTCTTAACCCTAACATTGAGAGTTAGGGTGAAGCAGATGAAATGGGAAGTGAGGATAAGACCTCACAGCTCTTATCCCTGGCCTGGGAGAGCTTCAGACAAATGAAAGTGTGGGAGTTCAGAAAGTAGGAACTCTTCTATCCACATATGACTGACACAACAATGATCTTGGGTTAATATCCACAATGCATCAACACAAGGTGTGTGAGCAAAGTGGATGACACACTGAATAGCAGGAGATGGATTGCACATCTCTTTTATCTGCCAATTGCCTCATAGAGGTCTTTTCCTGCTTGGCACAAAGATAAACAAACACAAGCATTGCCTCTTAAGGAGGGCTTCAGACAGGTGCCTGCCCAAGTAACGGGACAGGTCTTCCAGACTACATGAAGTCAGTGAGTTATACCTCAAATGGTTAAGCAACCAATCAAAAGCAAAAGCAAGTTCAAAAGAACTTAAGCAACTTATGTACCTGAAAAAAATCTAACTCAATCAGTGTACAAGTCAAAAAGTCAAACAGACAATCACACAATCAACCAGACAGATAAGCAAGCAATGCAAGCCACAAGCCAATGTGCCCAACACAAATGACTTGGCATCAACCTACAAAACAACTCAAGATTGGTCAACATCAACCAATTAGTCAACTCAAGCAAGTGAATCAATCCCATTATGGCCATGTGCTTCTTAACCTGAAATCAAAGCTCAAACATAAGCAACTAACCACTAGGGCAAGGCCTAGGGTCAAAGAGGGAGAAATAATTCAAAACAGAACATGAAATTCAACATGAATCAACCTCAATCAATTAAGAACACCATCCAAAAGGTCTCATGTCAATAGCATCACCAAATTCATTTCACAAACCAATCATGGCAAGGTATGCAAGTTGAAAGCACATTGGGACAACAGAATGAACAAATGCACATTAATTTAAAAATGATTCAATTAATCTCAAGAAAAATCATGGCTAAACAGAACATACAATATGATCATCACACAAAAAATTAGGGCAATTGGACATGATTAAGCATGGTAATCAAATTCATCAAGTCAAGGCAATCAAAACAAGCTCAAATGAGACACCACATGCTACATCAACTTAGCACAAGCCTAAAACAGAATTGAAACAAGGTAAACACTTCAAACCAAAGCCAAAACAAACTTCAACCTGTCTAGGAGGAGTGTGCAAAATTTCACATTCATATGATAAAGCACAAGCATTTCACAAATGATTGAAATTCAAGACCATTCAAAAGTGCACAAATGACCATCCAGAATGAAAAAATCTCAAACAAATCAGAAATGAATCCAAAATTTCCAAGAAAATTCATGATCAATCACAACATCCATATCAAGCATCATACAAAAAATCAAAGCATTTGGAATTCATTTGGCAAGGCAAAGAAATTAATCAAGTTGAGCAAGCAAAGGTGTGACACACATTGTCACCCCTACATTCACATGATCATATCTCAGCAATGGCAATTGATAAAAATGCAAACTCAACACCAAAATGTCCAGCCAAGAGTCTAGTTTCAACATGTCAAATTTCATAGGCATTGGATAAACAACCATCATTTCACAAATGGAAAAGCAAGGCAAGGTACAAATAGCATACATGTTCATAAACCCTAGGTCAAAACAAAATCCAGCCAGGCACAAATTATGAAAAAATAACCAAAAAAAACTAGACATAAAATGTGATCTAATGCAAAAAGTCTCATCATTTTTGGATGATTATTTAATCATTTATGAATTTTGGAAGTGAAAGAAGAAATAAAAAATGCATGTGAAGTATGTACATGAACATATGAGGGAAATGGGAAAAAATAAGGCAAGGCATTTGAATTATGTTGGAGCCAAGAATCGAACAGCAGCACAATTTGAATGACTAGGCGCGCCAAGGTGCTACGCACCGTTTCATTAATCCACATGGCCTGGTCAGCGCACATGTGGCTTAGTCAAAGGGATATGGACCAACCAGCCTGCTAGCATGGCAATGATATGGCGCACACGTGGACGTATCAAGTACAAACCCTAGCTAAAACACATATGGCAACGGATTTGCATGGCAGAAGGATTAAAAACGTTGCCTAAACATGAACTAGCAAGAAATTCCGCAGGAAATGAAGAACACAGCATGAACACGATGAAGATCATGAAGATCTTCATCAAATTTTCCAGAAAAATTCCAACAGTGCCAGAAATGAACATTGAGCATATCATTGCAAAGATCTTCCATCATACAACAAAAATCCATAAGCAATTCATCAAGAAAACATCATACGTGCATGGATCGAAGTAAAGAATGTTCATCATCAAAAATTCAAACATCCATATCTCACTCAATTTGGCACGAAATTGCACGATTCAAAGCCTAGATTACTCAGCATAGCAAGATCTATAACATTATGGCAATGAAAATCAAAATTATGAGAGTTGATTTTGTGACCTCTTGTAGAGCAGTGCTGGAATGAGCTGGATTCACGCCTTTGCAATGCTCCAAAAGCCTTCTACAATGCTTGTACAGTTGATTAGATGAAAGATTGAGGTCCAATTGCTCACGAATTCTCAACAATCTGAATCCACCATTGATGCACCAAAGCTTCGAGCTGCTTCAAACTGCACCGTTTGTTCTTGATTCTTGCTTCAAAATAGCTCTATGATGCGTCCAGATGAGGAATCAAGCAATGGATGATGAATTGGTTTGAAGAAAATTGAGAAAAATTTGAGAGAAAAAAATGTGAAAAATGAATCTAGATCTGAAAAAGTGATTATGTTTAGTGAAAAACAGTTATGCTTTGCCTTATATACATCCTCTTAATCATATCCTTAATCACACTTAAGCCATTGGTAATTGGATTAGGGAAAATGGAGTGTTTATGCCAATTTGCAATTTCACCCTTTATGCATGAAATGAATGGAACAGTACACGAATTTTGGATCAAATTCACTCAAAAGTTCATTTTAGAGCCAATGCAAGTGTTGGAATGTGAAAACAATGCATTATTTTTAAATTTGAAAATTCCCTCCAAAATTCAAATGAAATACCAAAAAGATATGTGATGAGAATGCATGGCGTGTGATGCATAATTTGGATAGTAGAGGTCAAAACATGAATGTTACAAAAAGAACCACTCCATTTGGCCATTTGGTTTGAAAGTTATGCATGTTTGAAGTTCCATGTTCACTTGGCCATGTTTGATCCATATCTTTTCAACCACACATGAGAAATTCATGATCTTGGACTTTTTGGAAAGGGGAGAGAAGGATCTTCAACTTTCATGTTGGACAAAATTTCATTTGAAGCTTTCTTGATGATGTAATCTTGAGGAGAAAACCTTTCCATTTTTGGCAATTTCAAATTACAGGCCACTTACTATTTTTGGAAATTTTTCATCTGACCTCAAATTCTTCAATGTTGATGTTTGAAATGTCAAATGAGACTTGTATGGACATGAATGAGGCCTCTCTAACCATCTCCCACCTCCAAATCCATGGTTGAACTGACAGTTGACTTCTGTTGACTTTTTAGGGTTTCAGATGAATTGATCATGAACTGATGAGCCTTGAGCCTTCAATGCTTGACCAAACCACTTCAAAATGATCCTTGAATCATATGAACTCATTGAACCAACCCTAGGGTAGAAAATGCACTTGCTTGCTTGCACAGTTGAATCTTCTGACCAGTCTGACTGATGACATATGATGGACTATGCAGATGAAATGCAATGTTAATGACCTAAAATGAAAATGTATGTACAAAATGAGAGGTGCAAATTTGAGGTGCTACAGTAAGGAACTCAAAACTCTCAGAGGGAAGGACCTCTTTGGCAAGTCTGATGCTGAGCTCTGCCTGGTTCCCATTGTCAAGATCCCTGTAAAATTCAAAGTGCCTGACTTTGAAAAGTACAAAGGAAACGCTTGCCCTCTCAGCCACTTGGTTATGTATGCAAGGAAGATGTCGACTCAGACCGACAATGATCAGCTCCTCATTCATTATATTCAGGACAGCCTGTTCGGTGCCGCCCTGAGATGGTACATGGGTTTGGACAGCGCGAGCATCCGCTCCTTCAACGATCTTGGCGAAGCCTTCGTCAAGCAGTACAAATATAACGTGGATATGGCTCCCGATAGGGATCAATTGAGGGTCATGTCCCAGAAGGACAAGGAAACATTCAAGGAGTATGCCCAGAGGTGGCGAGAATTAGCTGCACAGATTATGCTCCCGCTGGAAGAGAAAGAAATGACCAAGATCTTCTTGAAGACCTTGAGCTCATTCTATTATGAGTGGATGATTGCCAGTGCTCCTTCTGACTTCACCGAGATGGTGAATATGGGGATGCGTCTTGAGGAAGAAGTTAGGGAAGGCGCCTGACTAGAGAAGAAGGCTCTTCTGCCAAACGTTATGGGGCGTTTGGAAAGAAGAAAGATGGTGAGGCACATGCTGTGACCTCCCATGTCAAATCCAGAAGACCCTATGTGAAAAGGAAGACCGTACGTCCCGTTGGTAATCAGCATCAGGTGGCTCATATAGCACCTGTTTTCAGAGAGAATCAGCACTATCAGCATAATAATCAGAATCAGCAACAGCAACATCAACAGTATCAACAACAATAGCACCGTCCTCAACAGCAGGCCTACCAGCCTCGAAACAATAATCAGACTAGTACAAGCTATGATAGGAAGAAGGTCAGTTTTGATCCTATTTCGATGACCTATGCAGAGCTCTATCCTTCTTTGATAGAGAGGAAACGGATCACTCCACGCGATCCACCTGCTATACCTACCAACCCTCAGTGGTGGTATAAGTCTGAGCTTCATTGTGTTTATCATTCCGGTGCTCCTGGACATGATGTGGAGAACTGCTACCCACTGAAGACCAAGGTTCAAGACCTTGTTAGAAGCGGTATATTGTTTTTCGAGGACGTAGGTCCTAACGTCAAGAAGAACCCATTGCCCGAGCATGGGAAATCTGCTGTCAACATGGTTCAAGGTTGCCCTGATAAGTATAATGTCCGATATGCCAGCCATATCCGACAATCGTTGGTCGAGATGCACAGACTGTTGTGTGGATACAGTCATTATGAGCATGACCATGGCAGATGCCGTGTTTGCACTGTCAATGAGAGAGGATGTCGTCAAGTTAGAAAAGACATCCAAGAAATGCTGGATGAA
The DNA here is from genome assembly GCF_024323335.1 of Lathyrus oleraceus. Lineage (NCBI taxonomy): Eukaryota > Viridiplantae > Streptophyta > Magnoliopsida > Fabales > Fabaceae > Lathyrus > Lathyrus oleraceus. Next base: position 138,040,820 of record NC_066583.1, on the reverse strand, counting down.
GGTGTAATTGAAATACTTCAGAGTCGCGATGAGGATGATGAAGTTAATGTGATATCGCCAGTATTCAGGATCCCTGAGCCTGTTGTCATCCGATATGATGGTAGCAAGCATAAGGCTTCTCCTGCTCTCATAATCAAGCCAGCTGGCCCTGTGCCATATTCTTCTGATAAAGTTGTTCGCTATCGTTATAATGCTGTCGCATTGGAAGATGGGAAGGAAGTGCCTCTACCCTCCACTTCTGTTGTTAACATCACTGATGTAAGTGGCCTGACTCGTAGTGGTCGTGTTTTCTCGGCTCCGCCGAAACCCCAGGCTGACACCAGAAGGGCTGATGTTGCTGATTGTGGGGTTCGTCCGGTTGGGAATTCTTCCAATTCTCCGAATCCGACACTTGTTGTGAATAGACCTGCCGCCGCTGTTAAAATCATGTCCCTGCTGGCCAGAATGGCACGATGAAAGAGGACTGTGATGAGATGTTAAGGCTCATCAAGAGGAGTGAATACAACGTTGTAGATCAGCTTCTACAAATGCCTTCAAAGATCTTTGTGCTATCTTTGTTGATGAACTCAGAACCACACCGTGAATCTCTGCAGAAGGTGTTGGACGTGGCGTATGAGATCATGACGTCACAATAGAATAATTCGATAGCATTGTTGCAAACATTACTGCTTGTAACAATCTGAGTTTCTGTGATGCTGATCTCCCTGAGGAGGGAAGAGACCACAATTTGGCACTTCACATTTCAATGAACTATAAGGATGATGCCATGTCTAATATGTTGGTAGACACTGGATCATCACTGAATGTGTTGCCAAAATCCACTCTTGCCAGACTCTCTTATCAGGGGCCTCCCATGAGGCAGAGTGGAGTGGTCGTCAATGCTTTTGATGGATCCCGCAAAACTGTGATTGGTGAGGTTGAACTCCCAATCAAGATTGGACCAAGTGATTTCCAGATCACTTTTCAGGTCATGGATATCCACCCATCATACAGTTGTTTGCTAGGCAGACCATGGATTCACGAGGCAGGCGTCGTGACATCCACCCTACACCAAAAGTTGAAATTTGTCAAGAACAAAAAGTTGGTGGTAGTAGGGGGAGAGAAGGCTCTCTTGGTAGGCCATTTGTCTTCCTTTTCTTATATAGATGCTGAGGACGAGGTTGGGACGCCGTTCCAAGCCTTGTCTATTGCTGAGCCTTCTAAGAAAGGAACTCCTTCATTTGCGTCCTACAATGATGCTAAGTTGGCCATTGAGCATGGCGCAACAACTGTTTAGGACAAATGATCAAGCTGGAAGACAATAAATCTCGGGCTGGCATAGGGTATTCTTCAGGCACTTTCAACAAGCATGGGCTGTTTCAGAGTGGAGGATTCATCCACACGGTTGAAGATCAGGAAGCTGCTGCTATTGTGGAAGAGGATGCAGAGGAAGATTCTGGCAACTTTGTCATCCCTGGAGGGGTCTGCAATAACTGGGTCGCTGTTGATGTTCCAACAGTTGTCCATAAGTCAACGTAATGTTCATTTTGTTTAAAAAATCCTTCTCCCATGCCAAAAGGAGAAATGATGACATTGTTGGCCCAAATACAATGATATTTCATTCAATAAATTCATGTTAAATGTTTGTTTTTCCAATTATTTTCACTTTTTGCTTTTTGCATGAAATTGGTGATCACATCAAACCCTAAAAATAGAATGAAATCAATCTTTTCATCTGCATAATAATTTGCCTTGTTTGAATTCTAAAATCTCTTTTATATCCAAAATCATTATGCAGGTTGATCAAACCCATTGAACATAATGATCCAACATCATCTCCCAACTTTGAGTTCCCTGTATTTGAGGCCGAAGAAGATGATATTGAAGAGATTCCTGATGAGATTACTGATATCGTGCAACATTTCCTGCCTTTGAAGCCTGAGTGTGTGCCTGTGAAGCAGAAGCTCAGAAGAACTCATCTCGATATGGAAGTAAAGATTAAAGAAGAAGTTTAGAAGCAAATTGATGTGGGGTTTCTGGTGACTTCTACATATCCTCAATGGGTGTCCAATATTGTGCCCGTGCCTAAGAAAGATGGAAAAGTCCGAATGTGTGTGGACTATAGAGACTTGAATAAAGCTAGTCCAAAAGATGATTTTCCTCTACCACATATTGATATGTTAGTAGATAATACAGCTAAATTCAATGTCTTCTCATTTATGGACGGATTTTTCGGATATAATCAGATCAAAATGCCATCCGAGGATATGGAGAAGACAACATTCATCACACCTTAGGGAACATTCTGTTATCGAGTGATGCCCTTCGGTTTGAAGAACGCCGGAGCCACGTATCAACGAGCTATGACTACCTTGTTTTATGATATGATGCACAAGGAGATCGAGGTGTATGTTGACGATATGATTGCAAAGTCAAGAACGGAAGTTGAACATGTAGAGCACTTGTTGAAGTTTTTTCAGCGTTTGAGGAAGTATAAGCTTCGTCTGAATCCTAACAAGTGTACATTTGGAGTCCGTTCCGGCAAGTTATTGGGCTTTATTGTCAGTGAAAGAGGTATTGAAGTTGACCCTGCCAAGGTCAAAGCAATATAAGAGATGCCTGCGCCCAAAACTGAGAAGCAAGTCTGAGGTTTTCTTGGCCGCTTGAATTATATTTCCAGATTCATATCCCACATGACTGCCACATGTGCGCCTATATTCAAGCTCCTCCGGAAAGATCAGCGTCATGATTGGACCGAGGATTGCCAGAAGGCCTTTGACAGTATTAAAGAGTATCTGTCCGAGCCTCCGATTCTGTCTCCGCCTGTGGAAGGGAGACCCTTGATTATGTATCTGACAGTTCTTGAAGACTCAATGGGTTGTGTCCTTGGTCAACAAGATGAATCAGGGAAGAAAGAATATGTTATCTACTACCTGAGTAAGAAGTTCACTGACTGTGAGTCTCGATACTCGATGCTTGAGAAAACATGTTGTGCTTTGGCTTGGGTTGCTAAGCGCTTACGCCAGTATATGTTGAGTCATACGACTTGGTTGATATCCAAAATGGCTCCAATCAAGTATATCTTTGAGAAGCCTGCTTTAACTGGGAGGATTGCCCATTGGCAGATGCTGTTGTCTGAGTATGATATTGAGTATCGAGCTCAGAAAGCTATTAAAGGTAGTATCTTGGCTGACCACTTGGCACATCAACCAATTGAGGATTATCAGTCAGTTCAGTACGACTTCCCGGATGAGGAGATTCTGTATTTGAAAATGAAAGATTGCGATGAGCCTACGCTCGATGAAGGGCCAGAACCTGGTTCCCGATGGAGTATGGTGTTTGATGGCGCTGTAAATCAATATGGAAATGGTATTGGGTCAGTGATTATTACTCCTCAGGGCACACATTTTCCTTTTACAGCAAGGCTAACTTTCAAATGCACGAATAATATGGCAGAGTATGAGGCCTGTATTATGGGTTTGGAAGAGTGCATTGATCTTAGGATCAAGCATCTGGATGTTTATGGTGATTCGGCCCTTGTTGTGAATCAGATTAAGGGTGAATGGGAGACGAATCATCCTGGCCTCATCCCATATAGAGATTATGCGAGGAGGATTTCAACGTTCTTTACCGAAGTTGACTTCCACCATATTCCTCGAGATGAGAATCGGATGGCAGATGCTCTTGCTACGCTTGCTTCTATGATTGTGGTGAGACTCTGGAATGAGGTTCCCAATATCACTATGATGCGCTTGGATAGACCAGCTCATGTATTTGCAGTAGAAGAAGTGAAAGATGATAAGCCTTGGTATTATGATATCAAATGTTTTCTTCGGAATCAGACTTACCCTCCTGGGGCATCTGTGAAAGATAGAAAGACCTTGAGGAGATTATCTGGAAGTTTCTACCTCAATGGCGATGTGCTTTATAAGAGGAATTTTGACATGGTTCTGCTCAGATGGGTGGATAGACACGAGGCAGACATGTTGATGACTGAAGTCCATGAGGGTTCATTTGGTACTCATTCCAATTGAGATGCCATGGCTAAGAAGATGTTGAGAGCAGGCTACTATTGGCTGACAATGGAGTTTGACTGTTGCAAATATGTGAAGAAATGCCATAAGTGTCAGATTTATGCGGACAAGATTCATATTCCTCTGACACTTCTGAATGTGATTTCATCACCATGGCCTTTCTCCATGTGGGGAATTGACATGATTGGCATGATAGAGCCGAAAGCGTCCAACGGTCACAGATTTATTCTCTTAGCAATTGATTACTTCACCAAATGGGTTGAAGCAGCGTCGTATGCTAATGTGACCAGGCAGGTGGTTGTGAAGTTTATCAAGAATCAACTCATATGCCGTTATGGTGTGCCAGACAAGATCATTACTGATAATGGATCTAACTTGAACAACAAGGTGATGAAAGAGATGTGTATTGAGTTCAAGATTGCACATCATAATTCTTCTCCTTATAGACCCAAGATGAATGGGGCTGTTGAAGCTGCTAATAAGAATATTAAGAAGATTATCTAGAAGATGGTTGTTACGTACAAAGACTGGCATGAAATGTTGCCATTTGCTTTGCATGGCTATCGTACATCTGCCCGCACTTCAACAGGGGCAACCCCTTTCTCCTTGGTATATGGCATGGAGGCTGTGCTCCCAGTAGAGGTGGAGATCCCATCAATGAGAGTCTTGATGGAAGCCAAGTTGACTGATGCTGAATGGGTTCAGAGTCGTTATGACCAATTGAACTTAATTGAACGAAAGAGATTGACTGCCATGTGTCATGGTCAGTTATATCAAAAAAGGATGAAGAAAGCCTTTGATAAGAAGGTCAAGCCTCGAGTGTTCCGAGAAGGTGACCTTGTGCTCAAGAAAGTCTTGTCTTTCGCGCTCGATTCCAGGGGCAAGTGGGCTCCAAACTATGAAGGTCCATATGTTGTCAAGAGAGCCTTTTCAGGCGGTGCTTTGATACTTACAACTATGGATGAGGAGGATTTCACTCGTCCTGTGAATTCAGATGCAGTCAAGAAATACTTCGCCTAAAATAAAAAACAGAATAGCTCGCTAAGTTGAAAACCCGAAAGGGCGGCTTAGGCAAAAATGAGCGTCTCGGTGGATTGAAAACCCGAAAGGGCGATCCAGGAAAAAGTTAGAGACATAAAAAATGAATATATATCCCGCTAGATTGGGTACCTCGCCTTGGGGAAATCTAGGAAAAAATTAGGGATTTTGGCAAGTAACTGCATCCGGACAAGACTTTGTTCTACAAATGTCATCTGTCAAGGAATTTCGCTCAGTCATCGTCAACTGAAGCTTCAAATACATTGAATTCAGAGTTGGTGGAGAAATGGTCATTATGTTCAATGTAGCCCTTTTCCCAATATATATCACCAATTTCAAATTTGTAAAGATCCATGGAGTCTTGCCATTTGCTGACTATCATCCCATCAAATAAATTTGAGCCTTTATCCAATTCTTTGCACTCCTATTTGTTTATGTTCAACAAATATTTGCATGTTTTAATTGATAAATATCATTGTTTTAAATAAATAAAATTTTCATAGTTTGTTTTTTAAAACAAAGTGAACATTCACAATGACAAAAAAGGATAATTGGGACATCTTCAGTGCTCTCCCAAGGATAGTATGATCTCCAAAAGGGTAAGGCATTTGTTCATATTCCTGGCATACTTGTATCCTCTTCATTTTCTTTCAGGATGTCTCCTCCATGAGCATAGAAGAAAGTTAAGCATCATCAATTCCCAGAGAGTATGGAGTTTGATCTCAGCTTTCTAGCTCCCCAATTGAGGTTGGATCTAGCATTGGTGTTATCAGTTATATGGTTGTCATCCCTTGTGTGGATTGACCTAAAATTCCTTATAAACTGATAAATTGACATGCTATCTTTTCGAGGAAGTTGGTCTTCCCTCATTCAGATTGGAATTCTCCCGCTGAGTGAGCAGGGAACCCCCAGCATGAGTGGAATTCTCAACAATTTGGTTTGTAGCTTATCCCCCGTGGACTCACCTACATTAATCTCCAGCAGGATTGGCTTTGATCATCCTCAGCAGGGTTAATCCCATTTTACTCCTCAGTACAGTCACCAGCAGGTTACCTCCAGCTGATTGTCTACAGGTTGTTCCCGGTTCAGTCCTCAGCAGTGTTTCCCCAATGGATTTGTCTGATCAGAACCCGTTGTTGATTCCTCCTGAGCAGAGTGGGTGATGAAAATGTTTATTTTTCTTTCCCTAGTGGATTGGTGTTTCTCCTCTCCTCAGCAGAGATTGTTTCTCCAGCAGTGCAAGGAAACATTGTTGATTTCGGAGTTTTTGATTGGTGGTTATTCCCCACAAGAGTTTCATTTCTCTCCCTGATAATTTCCCCAGTAGAGTTATTTCTACAACGGATCTTATCTGTTGCTTAGATTCCCCAGCCGAGACTTTACCTGATCCCAGTTTAGCGTTGGAACTTCTGAGGAAGATGTGTTGATTCCTTCCCCAGCGGAGTGACTGTTTCTCCTTCTCCTCAGCAGAGATATTTTCCTTCTGTGATTAGAAGTGAATATTGTTTGATGTATTTATGTTTGGTGGTTGTCCCCCACAGAATTCTACATCACTTCCTGATAAGATCCCCACTAGTCGCTTCTCTGATTGATCTTATCCTTGTCTCTGCATACTGTTGGAAGATCCCCAGCTTTGGTGATTGTCATCCCTTGCTTATTCCCAACAGTATTCTCTATTTCCCGGTGATCCTCTGCTTGTTCCCCTGGCAGTAGTCTTTTTCCCCCGCAGAGATTGGTGTTTCTTGGTATCTGTTGCCCACATCAGATTGGGAGTTTCCCCAGTTGGGTCTGGCTTTTCTCTTTCAAGATGTAGTACCGGATGTTTGTCCATTTGATTCTTGGACCTGGTTGTGTTAGATATGTCTTTTTGTCATCATTCATCATACACAAACCATGCATATACATGCATAATTTTTAACATTCAGATATTCATGTTGCATTCTTTGCCATATATCTTTGTTTGTTGTCTCTTGCTATTTGGTGATATATATTTCCCCAAGCAGATGTTGATGTCTAATCTCTCCATATAGAGTCACCCCCATAGGAAGAAAGTGTCTACCCTTTCTTCCATATTCCCCACTGAGTTATGTCCTCGTGGATGATGATTATTTTTGTTTCCTCCCAAAATATGTATTGAGATGGAATTTCTCCCCTGAGTTATATCCTCATCGGGATGGGTCTCGTTTCTTTGTGTCTCTCTAGTTTGTTCCTAGAGTGACTTCTTTTGTTTTTTCCCCTGCACTTCCTCGTAGTTTAGATGAATGATTGCTCAGTAACCAGTAATTGTCCATCTTTTCCCCGGCGGAGTCTGTGGCCTTCTACCCAGTAACTGGTAGTTATAAGTCCTATCTTTGTGGTTTTCTACCCTCATACCGATAGTTGTAAACCCCTTTTTTATCCCCTTACAGAGTTAACATTGATTTTATTCATCCTAACCGATGACGGTTACTCTCTTCTATGGCCTTCTAACCAGTAACCGGTAGTTATAAGTCCTATCTTTGTGGTTTTCTACCCTCATACCGGTAGTTGTAAACCCCTTTTATCCCCTTGCAGAGTTAACATTGATTTTGTTCATCCTAACCGATGACGATTACTCTCTTTTGTGGTTTTCTACCCAGTAATCGGTAGATGTAATCCCCTCTTTGACGGTTATCTTTATCCAATATTCGGTATTGATATTCCTTTCTTTTGAGTGTACCACCCAGTAACCGGTGATATATCTCTTGGATAATTGCTCTGATAAAGCAATTTACCCCCGGCGAGCCATCTTTCATTTACCCTTGTTTGGTAACGATTGTTTCCTCCCGATGTCCTTTCTTTTCGGTCGATTTATCCTTTATTAACCCAGTAACCGGTTATGGATAATCTTCCCTTCGAGTTTGTTATCTACGTTCTGACGGTAATAGATGATATATCTCATGCACTCTTCAGTCGAAGTCTTCTCCTTCCCTAGTTGAGTAAGATTCGTATTTCCTTATGGAATCGAATGCCCATCCTGTAATCGAGTTTGCTTCTTCGGCCCTCCTTTCGGATGATGAGTGTCTTGGAAATATTCCCCAATTCACACTTGGTCGGTCACCTATTATATGCCCAGTAACCGGTATCCCTGGTGTTCCTTCCTTTCTGCTCCCTATTAAGACTTTTTGTCCCCTATGGAGTCAAATTTTCTTGAGTTGAAATATACCTTTTTAGGTCTTCCTCATATGTTTCAGATGATTGATATCTCTCACCCTTATACCGGTCTTAGATATTCATTCTCCCCGAGCATGTTGTTCTCTCACCCTTATATCGGTCTTAGATATTCATTCTCCCCGAGCATGTTGTTCTCTCACCCTTATACCGGTGTTTTGATCACATGTCTCTTTGAGCTTATTACCCAGTAACCGGTAATACCTCATTTTGTTGTTTCCTCAGCTGATTCCTCTTTAGGGCATTCCCCATCGGAGTCCCTTAGTGGATTTTCCCCACCTGATCCAGTTTTTTTTTCTGAAGTGTCCTTTGTGGATAGTTCTGTTGTATTGGCATATTCCCCAATACATGCATCTTTGTGTTAGCTCGAGTCTTTCCATTGATTTATTTTCATGGAATCTATTCGTGCCTCTCAGCAAGTTTTAAGTCGTGACCTGCTCGCGCATTTTATTCCTTTTTTTCTCCCCAGAGTCTCTGCTCCATTTATGAGTGTATTACTCATACGGATTTTTAGTCTCTCCTGATTTCTTTTCCTTTGTGGACATATATCTCCACAGAGTATTACCTTTTTCATACATACATTTGCATCGTGAGGTCTCTTAGGGACCAAAATTCGTCTCTTTGTTATTATTTAAGCCCATTCTACCTCGTCGAGACGAAGATTTTAACCTTCATATCTCCGGCTAGAATGACCTTAAATAGGGGCATCTGTAAGATCCCAATTTTGACCCTAAGATCCCTCATGGCATCATAACATTGCATTTGCATCTTGCCTCAAGGATCATAGCATCTTGGCTCCTATCCTTTGGATAGGAACACTTGTGATTTGGTTTGAGATCACCAAGCATGCTTGAATTGTATATTATTGCTTTTCTTACTTTGTTTACTAACCAAAAGCACAAAAATATGTCACTAACTTCTTTTGTTTTGTAGCTTGAGCAATCATAAGATCTGAGGCTCCTAGGAGGCCCTATGCTCAATGATGTGGCCAGATGAAGTGGAAAGCAAGCATGACAATGGTTCACAAAGATCTCATTCATCATATATGCCTCCCAAGTATCTCAATTTGTCAATTTGATCAAAGCAAACCAAAGGGCTTGAGGCTTGTTTCCCCAAGGAAACCCTAATTCATCTGTTCATCAATTGTGCCTTGCTCATGAAGCAACCTCAACCCATGGTCAAATAAAATCAAGGTAAGTTCTTTCATTCATCATTTCATGCATATTTGAGCTTATTTGATTATCCTCAATCATCAATTCATCAAGGTTTGAGGTATGGACTTGAGAAGTTGATCAGTCAATTCATCTGACTATCTTGAAATCCATTGAGACCTAACTTTTAATGTGTTTGTCAAATGGAGATGACCCCAAGAGAAAACATGTTCTTAAGAACCATATGAACAACTTTTATGTTCATATAAAATTGATTAGAATCTTGGAAGGTCATCATTCATTTCAAAACATTATAGGTCATTTTGACTGAAACCCTAATTTTGGGTCAACTTCCCATGGACATAACTCTCTCATTTTTCATTATTTTTAGGTGGGATCAAATGAATTGGAAAGTTTAAGATGTCTACTTAATTTGTTATGTTGAACAAATTTTCATAATCCTAAAATAAATACATGTGATAATGCAAAACATTATAGGTCACTTTGGGCCAAAGGCATTGAAGTGTGAAAAAGTCCAACTTCAAGTGCCCATAATTTTCTCATCAAAAATCCAAATGATGCAAAATTTGAGTCCAAATTGATTGTCTTGAAAATATCTACAACTTTTATGTTTAAGGTTTTGTCATTTGAAGCTTGAATCATTGAAACAGAAAGGTTTGAAGTTGGTAATTTTTGGAAAATTTCACATGCACATGTTTTGCACCTTGAACTTTATGACCAATTTTCACTAATTTCCCAATTCCAATTGAAGTTTTGTTCAACATAACAATTTATCCTCATGTCAATACCTTTCCAACCATTACCCACAAGGCCATGTTTTATTTTTAGAAGAGGCATTTTTGAAGAGGGGAAGATTTTAGTGCAATTATGGAAACTTGATTCAAACTTCATGCATAAGCCAATTACATCATATCTGCACGTCCATTTCATCTTGTTATGACCTCATCATGCCAAACCAATCAGATTTGGGCCCTCCATGCGCCTGTACAGGCCCATGCATGGAGGCCCTCTTCATTCATGCACACATAATTCTCATGCTTGCCTTTTCCATTTGCTATAAATAAGTGTGCTTGGCTTCACTATTATTCAACCTGAAGGCGCCTGTTATGCTGCAAAACTCAATCCATAACCATACCTAAAGGAATTCTCTCTTTCATTTCAAAATTTCAGATCTAATTTTCAACTTCATTGGTTGATAATTAGACTTAAAATTCCTTGGCCTTGCTTCATCTTCACCTCAAGAGTAAAACTGCAATCAATAGTTGAGAGGAATCGTGCTTCACAGATCCATATTTCCAAGGTTGATGCACAAACTTTTCTTCTTCGAAACTCATTAATTATTGCTTGTTTCTTGTATTTCTTGGCTTGGCTGAAGTCCTCTCATCAGAGGCAATTGAATAGTGTGCTTAATTTTGAAAATCCATTGAGTTCAGGTTGAACACCATCATTTTCCACCTCTGATTTCTCTTCCCATGGAGATCTAGAGTGAAAACTAATGGTACAGGGGTGATGTACATCACCCCAGCTTTCCAATGATATGAGGATCGCTCCATTTGGTTAAGATTTTTTGTCTGCAACTTTGGCCGGAATCCCTAGTCTTGCCGGAGAAGACGGTGGTGACACCACCGTTCGTTTGCCAGGTTGAATATGGGCCCTTGGATCTGATCTCCAAATCTAATCTCCATCTTCCATCATTATGACTTCATTTAATAGTTGGTGTGACTCAGTTGACTATGGTCTTTGGTGCGCGCGCATGTCACAGCCCTTGGATGTGTCAGCTCAATTAATGAGATTGGATCCAACGCGCCACATATTTTAGCATTTTCCAATTTCTTATTTAATTTCCTTTTATTTTCTTTTATTTCATTTTATTTCAAAAAATCATAACTCTTTCATTTTAATTCCAAAAAATATGGGACCAATTGCATTATTTTCCTTTTAATTTCTAGTTTCTAAAAATGATTTTTAATATTTTTTATTTTATCATTTGATATTTTTTATGATTTTTCTCTTTTCTGGTTATTTTTAATTCATTTTAAATAGTTTTCAATATTCAAAAATTACAAAAATATTTTCTTAATCTCTTTGAATGATGATGGATCTATGAAAAATATTCTCATCAATTTATTAATTGATTTGAGATTTATTTGAGATTTTAGTTCAATTAGGTTATATTTTGTTCATTTTTAATTGTTTAAAAATAGTTTCTGGTTTCTAAAAATGCTTTAAAAAAAATTGTCAAACTTTGTTTGACCTTGTTGAACTTAGGATGACCCATTTGGACTTTTCAAAGTTGATTTGAAATGGATTTGAAGTTTGACCTTTAATTGTTTATTTTAATTCAAGCATTATCTTAAATTTGAAAAATACCAAAAATATTTTATTTGTTTCTTGACTTCTAAGTTTCATTTTGCTTCTGTTTACTATTGTTTGACCTTGATTCCATTTGTCTTTGGTCAATGCACTTTGCTTATTTCACTTGTATTCCATTAATGTACATTCTTATTCATCTTCTTCTTCATCTATTTCCTTTTTGATCAATGAGTTAAAGATTGGTGGTTAGCCTTGATGTATTGGAGGTTTAACCTTCCTTGATTCAAATCTAATTCATCTTGATCCAAAGATCAAGTGAATGGCTTTACATTAAGGATAGGTTGCTTCTTGATCAAGCAAAAAACCTAAATCAATACAAGATCATTATCATTTTCTTTTGGCATGGCAAGTTGTAGGAGCTTGGTTCACTAATCAAGGTCTCTAACTTGTATTTGTTGCCTATATTTTTATTGACCGGCCTCAGATAGGTGTGACTACTACATTAGTCCACTTACGATTGCTTAACATAGCGATAAATTGCCTTATGGCACACTAATACTAACTATTGACCATTAACTTTTAATTCAAGTCATTTAATTCTTGCAATTTACTTTATGCAATTTAATTCTTGTACATATAATTCATTTGCTTTTTCCCTTTGCTCACTTGAGCTCATGTTTATGTTAATGCAATTTGCCTTTTGCTCACTTGAGCACATAATTCTGTATATACTATTGTGCTTGTGTTTTGTTTTGATTGTTGTGAACCAAATGCAAATGGACAAAAGGACTTAGACTTTAGGACATTCCCTATGCAAAATGGAGTCAAAGAGCAACTAGGCCTCATGCCTTTAGAGTGCTATAAATGTCAAAGAGCAACTAGGCCTCATGCCTTTAGAATGCTTAATGTTGAAGACTTTGAAAGGACCTAATATCTAAACTCATTCTTGTCCATTCTTTATTTGCATTGTGGAACTTTTTGATGTGTGTGTTCTTGTGTTAGGGATTCCAACTTGAGCCTAATTGAAGAACCATTGTCATGAGTATCCAAAGTGAGAGATACAAAAGCCATTGGAAGATTCCTAGGAGCTTTGTTTGATTGTGTTCTTGATTGCTTGAGTATTTGCTTATTTGCTTGCTTATTCCAAAGGATGGGAGCTACTTGGATCATCAATATGATCTCAAGAAGGGAACTCGATTTATGGTTTTATTTCTCTTCCTTCATCTTTTGTATGTTTAGGACTTAGCCATTCTTCTTCTTCCCTCCACTCTAACCCAAGCCAAAACTTTTGTGCAAACATTAACATTTGTTCTCAAAATTAGAAACCTAAGCATTATGCTTTTGATTTTCCAAAACTTCTTCTCATAACACTTATTGTGAATTGAATCCTTAAGTCAACTTTGACCATACTTTGTAAATACTTTTCATTGGTAAATACAACTCACTCAATTGTTTTTGTGGTTTCAATGGCCACTTTCTTATCAAAGCTTTTCATAAACATTAGCTATTAGGTTTGAGTTATCCTTGAGGTTGATATAATACTCACCTATATCCTTAGTGATGGACAATGAGCCTTCCATGCTTATTATAGGGTTAACCCCTCACTAGCATGTTGAAGCTATCCTCACATGGTGGATTTGTGGTTTTAGGTTGAGTTTTCTCCCTTGGATAACAAAAGACCTTAAGGCTTTTGGACCAATCAATTCACCAACTTGTTTTGAGATTTTTACCCCGAAATATGAGGTTTTGATCCTAATCTTTTTTAAGATGGTACGTAGGCAGTGGGTTTATCCATTCAAACACAAAATTATAAATAATTTGTACATTCTTCTCTCATCTCCCCAATCACGTTTGCACAAACAATTTTCACAAATACCAACCTACCTTACAACAATTGTGAAAAGGGATCCCTAGGAATACCTAGGATGTTTTGGGTGCTTAAAACCTTCCCATTGCATAACCAACCCCCTTACCCAGATCTCTGACATTTTTATTAGTTTTTTATTTGATAAAACTTCTCGGTTTTTGTTCGCTTTCTAACCTTTCCTTTGGATAAATAGAAGTGCGGTGGCGACTCGAGTTGTATGATTTACTTTTGATTTAGTCAATAAATCTAAAGGTAACGAATACCCCGCTACAGAAAAGTGGCGACTCTGCTGGGGAATATCCACTAGTGGGTTTTACCTACTTTTCATATTTGTTGTATTGTATTGTATATTATTTGAAATATATTTTTGTGCAAATTTGGGATTACTGTATTGATTGTAATGTATGAATTGCTTGATATATTAATTGCTTGTATGCTTGGTGATCTTTGTGAGATGAGTTCTATACCCAAACTCGAGTGCACTTAGGATAGGAGAATGGCATAGTCTTGTTGACTTGTGTGGAGTTATTCCTTAGCAAGTTGACTTGCAAGCCCATTCACTTGGTGGAGGTTATGTTGGGATCAATAATGTCACACGAGTATTCGTGGTTAGGCATTACTCTTTCCAATATAAACCTTAGAAGCCAAGGACCTTAGTTTACCAAGCCCATCTTGGCCTATTTTTAGGACGTAGTGCGAAGGTCGTTCAAGTGTAAGATTTGATACGATTGTTACGCGATACTACACTCATAAGAGTCTCTCTTGAGAATATTTTTGGAATACGAGTAGTCGTTTATCCGATAATATCCGAAAGATGGGATGATGACTATGGGAACCTCTTGTAGAACATGATTGGCAAGTTTAAACCCTAGTACACTCCCTTTGGGTGGTTCTTAACCGAGACTCCATGCTCGTGACTTGCAACAAACCCTTGATTCATGGTTGACCCGTTCTTGTATATCCTTAATATCAATGGAACTTGGGTATTGATAAGGTGTAAACCATAATCCACCAAAATGGATGATTGATATTAAGGATGACTTGAGCCATCCCATGTCCTTTGTGTGGTGTGCTTTGCTTGATCCTTGAGTGTGATTGTTGCATCCATGCATTCATGCATCCATACACATCCATATCATTAACAATGAGAAAATTTTCAAGGAACTTAAGAGGTTTATTTGCAAATTTTCAGACATGGATAAGCAAAGAAGAAATACGAAGAAGTACAGTTTCAGACAACCCGACTTGAAAGAGTTAAGGAGTTTGACATCCTATGTATTAGATCCCTTGGAGTTCAAGGCTCGTCATGGGAAGCTTCTATCTATTCTTGCTACTCAGGTGGATGAAGGTCTGATGAGTGTATTGGTGCAGTTTTATGATCCCTTGTACCGTTGCTTCACATTTTCGGATTTCCAGCTTTTGCCTATTCTTGAGGAGTATGCCTATCTTGTGGGTATACCTATCCTAGATCAGTTGTCGTTCAGTGGCTTGGAGAGGATCCCTACTTCTCAAGAGATTGTTGATTTGTTGCATATAGATGAATCTCTGCTTGGTGCTCATATGACTACCAAAGGTGGAATTCAAGGTCTCCCTTCTGAGTTCCTCATTGCTCAAGCTACTTTGTATGGGAAGGCCATGAGTGAGGACGCCTTTGAGGCCATATTTGTATTTCTCATCTATGGGATAGTGTTATTCCCCAACATCGACAAGTTTGTGGATGTGAACTCCATTAGGATTTTCTCTACTCTTAATCTCGTTCCTACTATGTTGGGTGACACTTACTTTTCTTTGCATATGAGGAATACAAAGGGTGGTGGTACCATTGTGTGATGTTTGCCTCTGTTGTACAAGTGGTTTATTTCGCACTTGCCACAGACGGTCGCCTTCAAGGAGAACAAAGGATGTTTACGGTGGTCCACGAGGCTTATGTATCTCACTAATGATGATATCTTTTGGTACAACCGCGTATACGATGGTGTGCAGATTATTGACTCTTGTGGTGAATTCTCCAATGTGCCTCTTCTCGGTACATGTGGTGGGATTAACTATAACCCTATTTTAGCACGTCGTCAGCTTGGGTTCCCCTTAAAGGATAAACCTAATAACATTTTGTTAGAAGGTGTGTTCTTTCAAGAGGGTAAACATCCCCAAGGCTTGAAGGACAGGATGGTCCGCGCTTGGCGCAAGATTCATAGGAAGGGAAGGAAAGAGCTTGGTCCGAAGAACTGTATTGCTTTGGAACCCTACACCCCGTGGGTGAGGAGGAGAGCTTCTGAGTACCTTATGCCTTATGAATATCTGAGACCTACACCTTTGGTTATGGCTAGGCCTTCAACCCTCCCTGATCAAGGAGTAGAGGAGTTGAGAGACGAAGACCGTTCACGTGCTTGGATCCGTGAACGAGAGGAGCTACTTCAGCAGCTTAGAGATAAGGATGCATTGATAGAGTTTCTTAAGCATCAAGTTATCGATGAGCCTGATGACGTGGTGACTTCTCTTCTTCCTCAGTCTTCCAGGTTTTGGAAGAGGAAGTACGATCGACTCGCCAAAGAGAAGGCAGATATGGAGGCAGCCTATGAGCGAGAGGTGAAGAGGCTTCGTGCAGCTTATCTTCCAGTCTCGAGAGCTTTGGACGATTGTTTCTAGGGTTCCATAGGATGTTCATTTTCCTTCTCTCTTGTATTGTATTTGGTTACCAAGACTGTACTTCTTTGGTGTAAAAATATTTTTCCAGATATTATTGATATGATATTTCCATATATGTCTACATGATTAATATTTTCAATATTTGCAAATTGAACTCTGAAAGTTCCTCTAATTAAAAAATAAATCATATGCACAAGCATTGCATGCATCATGTGCATAAGCAGGTTTTGCTCCAGGCTTCTTGTTCAGTGGTCTAACTCTGTGTTCTTCATTTATTTTGAAGACAAGCTGACGCACCGGTACTACACCAGAGCAAACTATTCAAGACTGATGGATCACCTAGAACAAGAGAACAGAGAGCTGAAGGAGGAAGTGGCAACACTGACTGCCCTGATGGAGTCTTTCTTGGCCGCCCAAAGCCAGTCTACTCCAACGCCTTCAACTCCTCCCCAGAGGACAGTCATCTCTGAGATTGCCTCCTCGAAAGTGCCTGCTGCCAATGCCCATTTCGCGTCTACTGCTATGCCAGCCGGGTTTCACTGGGGGATGCCCGCGAATTTTGTTCCTGAGGGTCTCGCCCCAATGTTTGCTTCTCTGTCGGCATCTAGCCTGGTCCTTGCTGTACCACCTCCGGTCGTGCATACTATGCCAAGGGTAGACGACACCATCTACCACTCTGAGCCATCTGAGGGCCCAGATGTGTATGAAAAGATGGATGCTATGAACGATCAGTTCCTTGAGCTTCGTAAGGAACTCAAAACTCTCAAAGGGAATGACCTCTTTAGCATGTCTGCTGCTGAGCTCTGCCTGGTTCCCAATGTCAAGATCCCTGTAAAATTCAAAGTGCCTGACTTTGAAAAGTACAAGGGAAACGCTTGCCCTCTCAGCCACTTGGTTATGTATGCAAGGAAGATGTCGACTCAGACCGACAATGATCAGATCCTCATTCATTATTTTCAGGACAGCCTGTTGGGTGCCGCCCTGAGATGGTACATGGGTTTGGACAGCGCGAACATCCGCTCCTTCAACGATCTTGGCGAAGCCTTCGTCAAGAAGTACAAATATAACGTGGATATGGCTCCCGATAGGGATCAATTGAGGGTCATGTCCCAGAAGAACAAGGAAACATTCAAGGAGTACGCCCAGAGGTGGCGAGAATTAGCTGCACAGATTATTCTCCCGCTGGAAGAGAAAGAAATGACCAAGATCTTCTTGAAGACCTTGAGCTCATTCTATTATGAGCGGATGATTGCCAGTGCTCCTTCTGACTTCACCGAGATGGTGAATATGGGGATGCGTCTTGAGGAAGGAGTTAGGGAAGGGCGCCTGACTAGAGAAGAAGGCACTTCTGTCAAAGGTTATAGGGTGTTTAGAAAGAAGAAAGATGGTGAGGCACATGTTGTGACCTCCCATGTCAAATCCAGAAGACCCTCTGTGAAGAAGAAGACCGTACGTCCCGCCGGTAATCAGCATCAAGTGGCTCATATAGCACCTGTTTTCAGAGAGAATCAGCACTATTAGCATAATAATCAGAATCAGCAACAGCAACATCAACAGTATCAACAACAACAACACCGTCCTCAACAGCAGGCATACCAGCCTCGAAACAATAATCAGACCAATACAAGTTATGATAGGAAGAAGGTCAGTTTTGATCCTATTCTGATGACCTATGCAGAGCTCTATCCTTCTTTGATAGAGAGGAAACTGATCACTCCACGTGATCCACCTGCTATACCTACCAACCCTCAGTGGTGGTATAAGCCTGAGCTTCATTGTGTTTATCATTCCGGTGCTCCCGGACATGATGTGGAGAACTGCTATCCGCTGAAGACCAAGGTTCAAGACCTTGTTAGAAGCGATATATTGTTTTTCGAGGACGTAGGTTCTAACGCCAAGAAGAACCCATTGCCCGAGCTCGGGAAATCTGTTGTCAACATGGTTCAGGGTTGCCCTGGCAAGTATAAGGTCCGATATGTCAGCCATATCCGACAATCGTTGGTCGAGATGCACGGACTGTTGTGTGGATACAGTCATTATGAGCATGACCATGACAGATGTCGTGTTTGCACTGTCAATGAGAGAGGATGTCGTCAAGTTAGAAAAGACATCCAAGAAATGCTGGATGAAGGTGTAATTGAAATACTTCAGAGTCGCGATGAGGATGATGAAGTTAATGTGATATCGCCAGTATTCAGGATCCCTGAGCCTGTTGTCATCCAATATGATGGTAGCAAGCAGAAGGCTTCTCCTGCTCTCATAATCAAGCCATCTGGCCCTGTGTCTGTAAGATCCAAATTTTGTCCCTAAGATCCCTCATGGCATCATATCATATCATATCATTGCCTCAAGGATCATTGTGCACCTTGCCTCCTTCCCTGTGGGTGGGTTATCTTTTGAGAGTAGGTTTCTTGATCACCAAGCATGTTTTGAATTTGTATATCATTGCTTTTCATTTGTTTACTAACCAAAAGTACAAAAATATGTCATCTAACCTTGTTACTTGCAGATGAAGCAATCAACAGTCAAACAGTCAAAAACAGTCAAAAACAGTCAATGCATTTCAATGAGCAATAGATGGTGGCCATTCTGAAGAATTTGGGAACCATGATCATTCATAAGAGCTCATATGAGCTATGATGTCATTTTGAATCAAGATCTCAAGTGGTAGAGGCTTGAATTTCATCAAGGCATTCTTCAGTCAACTGAAACCCTAGCCAGTCAACTGCCAGTCAACTGTTGGATTTGGAGGTGGGAAGAGCCTAGAAATACTTCATTCATGTTCAAACAAGTCTCATTTGACATTTCAAACATCAACATTGACTAAAATAAAGTCAGATGAAAACTTTCCAAAAATAGAAAGTGGCCTATAATTTGGATTTGCCAAAAATGGAAAGGTTTTCTCCTCAATATTACATCATCAAAAATGCTTCAAATGAAATTTTGTTGAACATGAAAGTTGTAGATCTTTCTCTCCCATTTCCAAAAAGTCCAAGATCATCCATTTCTCATGTGTGGTTAAGAAATTATGGATCAATCATGGCCAATGGATTTTGAACTTCAAGCTAGCATAACTTTTGAACCAAAAGGCCAAAGGGAGTGGTTCTTTTTGGAGCATTTCTCTCTTGATCTCTACTATCCAATTCATGCATTACACTTCATCAATTCTCATCACAAAATTTTTGCATTTTTCACTTGAATTCATTTTGAATTTTGGAGGGAAATCTCCAATTTGAAAATTATGCATTGCCTTTGCATTTTTCCATTGGCATTTGGTTCTAAACAAATTTTTAAGCTCATTCCAAGTGAAACTCGGTCACTATTCCATTGCCATGCATGCATAAGGGGTGATTTTGCCATTTTGCATAAACATGCTAATTTCACTAATCACTTGCATTGTGGCTAAACATGATTAACAAGCTTGATTAACAGAGGGTATATAATGATAATCATAACAGAAAATCATAACAACAACTTCATAATTTCAGATCTGAAAATTTCACTTCAATTTTCTCTCAACTTTTTCTTCGATTTTCTTCATAAGCATTGGCTAGTTCTTGGTTTGTTCATCATCTACAAGCATTATTGAAGATTGTTGAAGCAAGATCTTGAAGAATTCAAGCAAAATCGTGGACTGTTGAACCTTGCATCATCCATGGCAACTGAAATTTTTGGACGAATCAAGCACAACTGAGCTACAATCCTTCATCCATTCACCTATCCAAGCATTGTAGAACTTCTGTTTCAGCTTTTCCAAGCCAGAATTGCACGATTCCACTTCTGTTTCTCCAGCAAGGTTAGAATTCGATGCTCATAATTCTTGAAATTGTTAGATGCATCTTGTAGATCTTTGAACATAGGTCACACTGAGCTTTAGATCTCTTGATTTCATACAGAATTGAAGTAGTTATGTTGATTTGAATTTTGGCATGTGAAATTGTTCTTGCTCGATTCTTTGAGTATGTGTTGATTTAGGTCAAATTAATGCTGGATTGTTGATGTGTGTTAGAAGACGATTCCAATGATATATGTTTGGTGAATTTCTGTGCATGTTTGTTCTTGGTGATGAATAACACGATGAATATGTGATGAATGCTAGGGTTTTGGATTTCCAGAACTATTTTGATCTTCATGGCGCGCTTGTGCATGCGTTTTTCTGTTTTTCATTCATGCACTGGTCCACATCAGCATCCACATGGCCTTGTGATTGGTTCAGATTGAAGCGCCTTGCCATGTATTTTAATGAAACGGAGCGTTTCATCAAGTGGCGCGCTCAATTTAAATGCATACGCGGTTCGAATCTGAGCCAAGGCATTTCCAATAATTGCCATTTCATTTTATTTCACTTAGGCCTTCCATGTTCATGTATGCTCATTCATTCATTTTTATTTTTTTCTCTTCATTCAAAAATCCATAACTCCATAAATAATCATCCAATTCATGTGAGATTTTTTGTACCATGTTCCTCATGATGTCTATTATTTTTTGGTGATTTTTCCAGAATTTTTGCTTGGTTGAATTTTTAAATTGCCTAGGGTTTGTTCATGCACATGCTTTCATGTACCTTGCTTGCCATTTTGGTTATGAAATGATGATGATTGATCCAATGAATATGAAAATTGACATGCTTAAACTAGATATCCTAATTGATATTTTGGCATTGAGTTTGCATTTTTTGCCTTTCTGGTTGTTGAGATATGATGTGATTAATGGAGGTGTGACAATGTGTGTCACACCTTGGCTTGTTTGATTTGCTGATTTTCTTTACCATGCCAAATAAATGCCAAATGATCTGAATTTTTTTGTGATACTTGATATACATGTTAGGAATGATCATGAATTTTTGTGGAATTTTTGGAATGATTTCTGATTTGTTTGAGATTTTCCTTGCTGGTTGGTCATGTTTGGACTTTTGATGAGTGTTGAACTTTCATGATTTGTGAAATTCTTATGCTTTATCATATGAACTTGAAATTTTGCACATGTTTTCTAGACACTTTGAAGTTTATTGTGGCTTTGGTTTGAGTCATTTATCATTTGTCATCTCTGTTTTAGGATTGCCTTAAGTTGATGTACCAATTTGTGCCTCCTTTGAGCTTGTTTGTGACTACTTTGCCTTAGTGAATTTCTTTGCCATGCTTATACTTGCTCAAATGCCTTGATTTTTGGTGTGCTGATCATTTGATGTGTTCTGTTTAGCCATGATTTTTCTTGAGATTTATTGAGCCATTTTGGAATTAATATGCATGTGTTCATTCTGTTGCTTCAATGTGATTCCAACTTGCATGCTTTGCCTCATTTGATTTGTAAAATGAAATTGGTTAATAATTTTGACATGAGACCTTCTGGATTTTATTCTTAATTGATTGAGCTTGATTCTTATCAATTTTCATGTTCTGTTTTGAATTATTTCTCCTTCTTTAACCCTAGGCCTTGTCCTAGTGGTTTGCTTCTCATGTTTGAGTTTGATTTTCAGGTTAAGGAAGCATGTGGTCACAATTGGATTGATTCACTTGATTGAATGGTTTATTTGGTTTATCTTGACTAACTTGGTTTGTTTTGTAGGTGTCTTGTAGCTCATTTGAGTTGAGTTTGTGCTTTGCACATTGTAGCTTGTTTGTTGACTATGTCTGTTGACTGTTGATTCTTAACTGTCTGTTGGATCTTTTTGATTTGAATACTGATTGAATTGGATTGTTTTCAGGTACCTTAGTTGCTATAGTTCATTGTGAACTTGCTTTTGCTTTGCTTGATAGCTTAAGCATTGAGGTAGAACATCTCTTCTTCATGTAGTTTGGAAGACCTGGCCTGTTACTTGGCCAGGCACCTGTCTGAAGTCCTCCTTAAGAGGCCATGTTCTTGTGTGTTTACTTTTGTCCCCAAGCAGGAAAAGTCCTTTGATAAGGCAATTGGTAGATAAAAGAGATGTGTAGTCCATCTCCTACTATTCTGTGTGTCATCCCTTTGCTCACATTACATGTTGATGCATTGTGGATCTTAACCCAAGATCTATAGAGTCAATAACTTGTGGAGAAGAGTTCCAACTTTCTGAACTCCCACACCTTCTGATATTCAAAGCTCTCCCTGACCAGGGATAGAAGCTATGAGGCACACCCCTCATCTCCTTTTCATCTGCTTCACCTTAACTCTCAATGTTAAGGTTAAGAGCAACATTTACCCCATTCGAGTTGACTTTAAAGTCTAACCCTTGCTTGAGCCTAATTGCTTGTATATAGTGTGTGCTAACTGAATCATTGATTGCTTATTGGTTCATTCATTTGTACATGTTTGCTTGTGTGTCTTTGTGCATTTATCATCATTAATTGTTCATTATTGCATGATCATCATTTCATATCTTTGTGACCATCTTTGGTTTGCCCATTGAGGAAGCAACTGTAAGTCCATTAATTGGCCATTGTTCCTATGATTTGGAAGGGATTGAGTGTAAGACCATTTCATTGGCCACTTATGTCCTCTTTGTTTATTGCTTGTGTTTGTTGGTTGTATGTGAGGATTCAATTGTAAGTCCATGTTGTTGGCATTTGTTTCCCATGATCATCTGTTGGAGGTTAGAGTAAGCCCAGATAGATTGGCATCTGACATCCATGTTTTGTTTTATTTTGGGAGATTAGAGTAAGCCCAGATAGATTGGCATCTGATATCCAGGTTTTGTTTTGCTTTGTGAGACTAGTATAAGCCCAGCAATTGGCATCTGGTATCATTGTTTTGTTTTAGGAGATTGGTATAAGTCCAGATAGATTGGCATCCGGTATCCACTTCTTTTGTGCTTCAGTGAGATTGGTATAAGTCCAGTAATTGGCATCCGATATCCATTTTGTTTTGCTTACTTGTTATTGCTTGTTGCCTATTCCAAAGGACACACTTGAATCATCTTCTATATGATTTCAAGAGGTGAACCTTTCTAAGAAGTTTTACACTCCATTATCCATTCACCCTCTTTGTTCCAAAACTCCCTTTTCACATGTTGCTTTCAAAACTTGAAATAATTGTTGTGCAAACATCTTCATGCCTTTTCAAACTAGAAACCTGGACCTTAAGTCCTTGATTTTCAAACTTCACTTTTGATAATACTTCTTTCTGAATTGAATCTTAATCATACCTTGACCATACTTTGTGAATACTCATAATCAATTAACTTCACTCATTCAATTGTTTTGTGGATTTGTCCATTCTTGATATGTTTTCATACATTAGCCATAGGTTTGATTTATCCTAGTTGGTTGATGTTAATCTCACCTGTTGTCCTTAGTGATCGAACTGTAAGACTTCCGTACTGAAAACAGGGTTAACCCCTCTAGTACGTCGAAGCTTTTCTCACATGGTGGACTTGTTGTTTGTATAAGGTTGAGTTTTCTCCCGTGGATAACGAAAGACCTTAGGGCTTTTGTTTTAAAATCAACTCACACACTTTTGGAAATCTTTTAGCCGAACTACGGCGTTTTGATCCTTACCTTCCATGGAAAGGTACGTAGGCAACGGGTTCATCCGTTCAAACACAAAAACAATAAAAATTGTATATTCTTTTCTCATCATCCCATTCATGTTTGCACAATAAATATTTCATAACAAATAACATTTCATACAACAATTCTGAAAAGGGCTCCCTAGGAGTACCTAGGACGTTTTGGGTGCCTAACACCTTCCCATTGCGTAATTTACCCCTTACCCAGACTCTCTGATCTTTTCATTAGTTTTCTATGTGTAAAACTTCTTAGGCTTTTGTTCGATTTTTAGCCAATCCTTTGGATAAATAAAAGTGCGGTGGCGACTCGATTCATTGTATGCTTTGCTTTTGATTTAATCAATAAATCATAAAGTGACGAATATTCTTCTAATAAGGTTGTCCCATATCTTTATAATGTTGTCGCATTGGAAGATGGGAAGGAGGTGCCTCTATCCTCCACTTCTGTTGTTAACATCGCTGATGTCAGTGGCCTGACTCGTAGTGGTCGTGTTTTCTCGGCTCCGCCGAAACCCCAGGCTGACACCAGAAGGGCTGATGTTGCTGATTGTGCTGTTTGTCCGGTTGGGAATTCTTCCAATTCTCTGAATCCGAGACTTGCTAGGAATAGACCTGCCGTCGCTGTTAAAATCCTGTCCCTGCTGGCCAGAATGGCACGATGAAAGAGGATTGCGATGAGATGCTGAGGCTCATCAAGAGGAGTGAATACAACATTGTAGATCAGCTTCTACAAACGCCTTCAAAGATCTATGTGCTATCTTTGTTGATGAACTCAGAACCACACCGTGAAGCTTTGCAGAAGGTGTTGGACGTGGCGTATGTAGATCATGACTTCACAATAGAACAATTCTATAGCATTGTTGCAAACATTACTGCTTGTAACAATCTGAGTTTCTGTAATGCTGATCTCCCTGAGGAGGGAAGAGACCACAATTTGGCACTTCACATTTCAATGAACTGTAAGGATGATGTCATGTCTAATGTGTTGGTACACACTGGATCATCACTGAATGTGTTGCCAAAATCCACTCTTACCAGACTCTCTTATCAGGGGCCTCCCATGAGGCAGAGTGCATTAGTCGTCAAAGCTTTTGATGGATCCCGCAAAACTGTGATTGGTGAGGTTGAACTCCCAGTCAAGATTGGACCAAGTGATTTCCAGATCACTTTTCAGGTCATGGATATCCACCCATCATACAGCTGTTTGCTAGGCAGACCATGGATTCACGAGGCAGGCGTCGTGACATCCACCCTATTGTTATATTTTAGTATTATAATTTGAGTATTTCTTGCACCTTAATTTCTTGAATGCAAATTAACCTCTAACTACTAACTTCTATTTCTTTTTATTCCAACTCTTATTCAACTTTTGTGATTGCTTGGTTGATTAATCTTCATTATCTCAAATCATCCATAGATGAATATCCTTCGGTCGATTCAATCTTCTTCAATTCAAACTTGTCGATAAGTGATCAATTAATCATTCTTGGCACTTTGAATTGATGATAGGTTATCTCGTGGTGAAGCATATATTTGGGTCCTTTGATTTGTTGATGGATGGTCATTAAGTGATTGTTCTTTTAACCTAATTTATAACCTTTACTTTATGCAATGCTAACTTCTAACATTTACATTATAGCACCTTTATTCTTGTTGTCTCCTTACTTTGTGCATTCTAACTATCATTCATCATCATTATCCTTCCTACCTCATCTTTATACATTCTGGTTATTGGTTTATCTTGTGCTCTAATCTAAAAACAAAATAAAAACATGATAAAAATGGAAAATACCAAAAAGAGTAATCTTTGGGATTTGATAATGGACTTAGAGGACTTGTTAATACCCTTGCTTGGAATTGGAATGTTGTGATTGACCTATGCACAACCTAGAGTTTATTTGGACTTGTAATCTTTTATTGTAAGAATGGATTTTACTCATGGCACTACCCTAGGGAGACATTCTTTGTAATTCCATTATCCACTTATTAGCTTAGGACACTATGCACACACAAGGTTTTCTCTTGGGCTACATTACAACGAGACCCTTTATTTCTCGCATTACTCTCTTATGCTTTTCATGTATCCCTCTCCCCATTTTGGTGTACTTTATTTCTCACTTTCCTTTGTTTTGTTGTTGCTTGTTATCCAACCTTAGGAGCTAGGATCGTCACCATTTCAAAACAATAAATAAACCCTTGATCCAACGTCAGACGGTCTTTTTTCAAATAAAATCCAAAAAATAATAAAATACGATTAGGATTGCACGCTCTATGTAGTAGTGCAAAACCAACCACCTTTTCACAAAAACCTAAAAACAACATCAACTCATCAAACTATATTTTTATGCCTTAGGGCATCATTCTGAAAATCCTTTTTCAAGGTAAAAAAAACCGACAAACAAATATTTTTTACCACAAACTAAGGGGCTCTGATTTCTCACTTCGACAAGTGAGCATACGTAGGCACGAGGGTCCAAATCCTTTGCGAGCACACCAATAAAAAAACTCATCTACACTCCGTAAGCCTTTAGCAAATAAGCATTAAGATATTAACACCCATTCAAGCGAAAGATAATCAAGATGGTTCTTGTCGAGTACGACGGATGTGAGGGGTGCTAATACCTTCCCCTTGCATATCCGACTTCTGAATTTGTTCATGGTTGTGATGACCATTCTTTTTGGGGTTTCCTCAATATTTTCCCTTTCTTTTAGAATAAATAAATTCCAATGGCAACTCTGTATTTTTTGCATAGCGACAATGACTCTTGTTTTTTCCTAAGTTAATTTAATCAATAGCTTAATCTCAATTTTTCCCCACCGTGACAATTGGAGACTCTGATGGGGAGCATTCTCTAAGTGGGTTAAGCCTAGCTTATTTATCTATGTTTATTATTGCTTTTTGTTTGCTTTTTTTGGGGCGCTTGGTGATCTCTGTGTGGTGAGATAAGTCCCCTAACCGGACTTGAGTGCACTTAAGCTAGGATGGTGGTATATTCATCTCGACCTTACTGACGTTAGCCTTGTTAGGTTGGGATAAGAACCCTGCTTAAATGAGACCCCTTTGGAGGTACTAATATCTTGCGAGTAGTCGTAATGGCGTTATTATTTTTGACTTGGAAGTCCAAGATTATGAGAGACCTTAGAAAACTTTAACCCCTCTTGGACTTTTAGAACGTAGTATGGTGACCTTTTCGGCGTAGGCCTGGTATGGTTGATACATGATACTACACTCAGACGAGGTTCTCTTGAGAATATTATTGGTCTACGAGCAAGTCATTAAACCGATAGTACCCGAAAGATAGATTTACGACTCTGGGAACTTTTTTAGAACCTGGTTACTGTTCGAGACATCCAAAGCTATAGAACATACCCTGTGGGATGGTTGTCACCTTGTCCACCTGACTCCATGCTCGTGATATTAAACCTTTAACCCCCCCCCCCCCTTCCATGTTTGTGATTGTGGCATAATCATGCATTCATGCATTCATAAACATCTCTTTTTCACCTGGTTTTCAAGGAACGTAGGAACTTTATTTGAAAACATCGTAGGTAATTTGAGAATGAACTCTGGAAGGAGAAATACTCATTAGTTCTGTTTCAAACATCCTGAATTGAAAGAGTTAAGGAAGCTAGGATCTTTGGTGGCTTGTCCTCCTGATTTCAAAGACTGGTATGGAGGACTTCTGACTGTATTGAACACTAATGTAGAAGATGGAGTTATGAACACCTTGGTACAGTTCTATGATTCAGCATATAGGTGTTTCACTTTCCCTGATTATCAGCTCGCACCTACTTTGGAGGAGTATTCCCATTACATAGGCTTGCATGTATATCAGATATCGCTCAGTGGTTTAGAGGAGATTCCTAAGTCTCATGTCATTGGAGGGGTTGTGCACTTGAGAAAAGGGGAGATTGATGTTAATCTTGTGACTAAAGGAGGTATTCTTAGTCTACCTGTTAAGTTCTTGATGGAGAAGGTTGTTGCTCTTTCCAGTGTTGGGATTTCGATGTTTTTCTCGCTTTTCTTATATATGGCATAGTTTTGTTCCCTAATGTTGACAACTTTGTGGACATAAATGTTATCCGTATCTTTTTGATTCGGAATCCAGTTCCTACTTTGCTTGCAGATGCCTACCATTCCATCCATCACAGAACGGAGAAGAACGGAGGATTTGTTATGTGTTGTGCACCTTTATTATGCAAGTGGTTTATTTTGTACTTGTCGCGGTCTACTTTATTCAAGGATAACAAGAAGTGTTTAAGGTGGTCATAGAGGACCATGACTCTCACCAATACATATGTGACTTGGTATTCTATATTTTATGATGGCGTGAAGATTATTGACAGTTGTGGTGAATTCCCTAATGCACCTCTTCTTGGTACAAAAGGAGGTATCAACTACAATCCAATTTTGGCTCGACACCAGCTTGGGTATGCTATGAAGGATATGCTAAGAAATATTCTTTTGGAAGGGTTCTTCATGCAATAAGGTGTTAATAGCAAGGGATTAAAGGAGAAGATAGTCCACACCTGGCGTAAGATTCACCGAAAGGGAAAGGATGAATTAGGAAACAAAGATTGTTTTGCCTTGGAGCCTTACACTCAGTGGGTGCAAGCAAGAGCTGTTAAAATCAATATGCCTTATCCTCCTGAAGAACCCATGTTCCCTAAATACGTAGGACTCATTCCTATTCCAGTTAAAGATTTGAAAGAACATCAAGTTGCTTTAGCTCGGATGAATCAAGAAAGAGATGCTTGGGAGAGTAAGTTTCATGTTTCAAATACGGAAAGGATAGAACTACAAAGGCAATTGAAGGAGAAAAATGATATGTTTCACCAGAAGGACGGCTTGATTGAACAACATGGAAAGAAAAGGAAGAGGGAGAAAGAGGATAGGTCTGGCGCTTGGAAAGGTGTTGTTGACAGATCTTAAAAGAAAATGTTGACATGAAGACTGCTTTTGAAGCTCAAATCAGGAAGCTCAAGAGAAAGTTACAGCAGAAAGGTGGATCTTCTCTAGTTGTGGGCCCCTTGGATCCTAGGCCTTAGTTTATGTCTTTTGTTTAAGATTGCTTTGAAATCATGTACTGAAATTGTAATCCTTTCAGATATTTTAATGAAATGAAAGTTCGAGTTTTTCTCTTAATGAGTTATTACTTATGATGTTTGCAATTTGTTTTAATTCCTTAGTTCCTTGAAACAGTCATTTCACATTGCATTTCAAGCATCATTTGGTCTTGCTGTTTGCAAGTGTTTTTCGGAGTCTCATTCGTTTTCCTTCATCTTCGTAGAAGACAAGCTGATACACCAATATAATATCCGTGCCAACTCAAGACGAAAGATGGAGACAAATGAGCAAGAGCAAAGAGAACTTCGTGAAGACGTGAATTCACTAAAACATGAATGGAAAACTTAGAATCGGCATCCACCTTTGGCTCAGCCTTAACTGACTATATCTCTGAGATTGCAACAGTTCTTGTCGTATATGATTTACCTACTGTTAATCATGTATGTCGTTTTGTCTTCCACCATACAGGAAGCTCAAGTCCACCATAACAATTAATATTCATCGTTAATCGATCAAGTCTAGTTCCCGCACGAAACTCACATAATTAAAATAAGAATTAAAGAAATAAAGGTAATCTATTTTTTTATCTTGCTATTTAAATCATTTATATATAAGCGATTCGATGAATTGTTTATTCAACCCGAACCTTAGGGTGTGATTGGTTATAGTGAGAAATTATGAAGAGAGAAATAAGGGGGAAAAAGTATAATAAGAGAGAAAGATAAAAGAAATATAATAGATTTGAGATATTGTTTGATTTTAGAGAGAAAGAAGAGAAATAGAAGAGAGAAAAGTGTTGATAAAATTTGAAAATATTTTTTTATTTAAAAAAATCATTGAGCTCATTTTTTTTATTTTATATTGATTAATTTTAGTTCATTAATTAAATTATTTATTCTGATCTATGTGATTTGATCATTTAAAGATATAATCAAAGTAGTTAATTCAATTAAACTATTCTTATTTTTTATTTAAAAAATACTAGTAATAAATTTATTAAGAGCTAAATTAGTATCAACCACGTATAAAGATTACAGAAAATTATAACATCAATTTATGTGGAAAGAAATAAAGAAATGTGTGTAGTGTTTAAGTAGAACAACAACAATAGTCATTAATTTTTATTTTTTTTTGCAAAATAAATAAAGCAAAGGAAAGGATAAGGGAATGTATGGAAAGTAAAAAAGAATAGGATGCCACAAAAAATCTTCGCAGATCAGAGGAAAAAGGAAAAAGTGGCGAGTCCCCCTATAATTCTATCTCTCTTCTCCATTTTTTAGGATACCAATCAGGAGAATTTTGGTATTTCTTTTAAACTTCTCTCTCCCTTACTTAGGATACCAATCAGGAGAAATTTGGTATTTCTCTTAAACTTCTCTCTCCCTTATCTCTTTTCTATTTCACTCTTACCAAATATAGGCTTAATGAGAAAGAAAAATATAAGTATTTTACATTTGTCCATTTATATGTTGAGAAATGATATTCCTAAACTAAAATCATACACCTGTATCGTATTTCACTGTTCATCAATACGGTAAACAGTTAAATATTATAATAATATACTTTTTAAAAATAAAATATGAAAAAAAATATTATTTTTTAAAATTAAATGATATTGATATAATATTGTGTGATTAACCAACTTCATAATTTTATTAACCAACTTTTGTGATTGTTCAAAATTATTTTGGACATCTAGACGTTTATTAACCAACTTCATAATTTTATTAACCAATTTTGATGTACTAATAAAAATTATTTTTAACATCTGGACGTGTATTAACCAACTTTTTACATTTCATTAACCATTTTTATTTCACTACTTTACAGGCACTGTTCACAATTATTGTTTATCGATATTGTTTACGGGGTAACTGTTCATACATTATTCACGCATTGTTCATATTTTTTTTTAATTTAAAAAATATATATTATTTACCGTATAAATACAGTGAATAGTATACATGGTATATGTATTTGGTGTAAGAAATGGGGTAGGAATAACATAACTGTTATATTTTATTGTTCACGAAATCATAAAACAATTGTTAAAACTTATTTACATCTTATGGCACCGTAAATCCTTGTGGCTTTGTTCTCATTAACTAAAACAGTAATTATGTATTCCCCGTTATATGTGAAAGTGGAGATGGTTTGGTTAGGGTGAATGATTAGAACTTTTTATTCAAATAATCTAGTTTTTCAAAAAAAATCCCAAAATAATCCACATTTCAGATAATTTCCCAAAATAACTCATTTTAAAGAACTGGTGTCAGATGAATTGGCGTTTGTTCTCTAAGTTAAAGAGGTGGCGCCAATTGGACTGACTTATGCATTTAGTACTGTCAATCCAATTGGCGCTTATGTGTTAGGTTTAAGAGGAGGCATCAATTGGTCTGACACATGTGTGTTGTGTAATTTTTTTTAAAAAATAATGTACATTTTATATAAAAGTCGAAATCGGACCAATTGGTATTAATATTAATATGCGTTTACATAAAAATACCAAAAAGACTAATGTCTTTGACCGGGATGACCTAACCGACCTCCGATACCACATCCCCTAACTACCCGAACGTGTAGTCCTAACCCACGTTGATGATTCACCCCAGGTGTTTGAGGATTTGAGGATCCAGGAACATCACCACCACCTGCAGGAGATTCATCTAAGATATTCAGACAAATCTGCGTAGTCTTGTGTATGCAATAAAGTGCTACCGTCATTGCTGAGTTCGTGACTCATGCCAAAGTAGTTGGGTTGTGTTTGAGTTATTGGAGGGCAACCAGGACGATTGAAGGGCGGAATTTGTGTGAATGATGCATTGAGGAAAGGTTGAAATGGTTGTTGTGGTGTTTGGTAAAGATATGGTTAGACATAGGAATGGGGCAGGTCGGAGACGGTTTTCATCTCCCCCAAACCCAAACCTGAATTCTCAAACAGTCCATGTTCCCCACCCCAAACCCAAACGGGAATGGAGAATAAAAATTCAAACTCGTCCCAAACGAGTTCGGGTTGGGTTCGGGTATCCCCCGCCTCATCACCATTCATTTAGTGAAATCAATTTTTTTAATAAAAATATTTATTTTTTCAAAAATAAAATTATATTACAAATAATAAAATAAAACAATCTAAAAAAATTTCATACATATATTTCAAATATTTTAAATAATAATTTCAAATTAAAATATCAAAACATTGACCATATATTTAATATTCTAAATTATCAAAAATAAATAATAGTGTACATAATGAAATAAACGGGACGGGTTCGGGGTGGGTACTAGTGTCCCCACTACCTGACCCGTCCCTATATTTTATAATCGGGGAAAACCCAAACCCAATCAAGGTGGATTTTCCCCGTCAACTTCGGGGCGGGTAACGGTTATGTTGTCATGTCTACATATGGTTGTTGCATGTTTTGGTTTTGTAATGTTTGAGCTTCTTGGCTATAGTAGGAGGAGTGAAGGTTGGTGTTAAATGATCTTGAGTGTTTTGGCTAAGGCGGTTATGGTAGGGTGATGTGTTTGTGCATATCGATATTGGGTGTCTTGATGATGATCTTCTTGTTGGTGGTGGTACGGGGTATGCTCTTGGTACTGTGGTTGGGTATTTGGCATGTTAAGGTCGTAGGTTTGTCTATTTGTGGGCCAATAGTTTTTATGGGTAGGGGTTGTGAGTTACCGGTCTGGCAATGTTGTGGGGAGTAGATGTTGAACCTTCTTGTGTGTAAGTTACCTGGCGTGGGTCGTATAGGCACATATCCTCGGCGAAGAACTCAAATCCAACCGATATGTATCGGGCCATATAATTATCATTTGGTTTTTCTTCGGTTGGCATCACAGCGTCAGTTAAGACATGGTCTTGTCGGTGCTTCTATTTTCGACACTCAGATCTAGCGAAGCTTTGTCAAGGGTTAAAGTTTCATTGATCGTTAACTTCTCGTAGATGCCATCTCCGAGGTTTGTCAGGGGATCTAGGATGTGTTGAAGCATACCTAACTGTCATTTAACACGGTCACTATGGTGCATCTCAACAGTGGTGAACCTTATGATCGGTATACATGCAGTCCAAACAGCTGCATCTTGTTCGTTGATTTCATGGTCATGATCCAAGTTTAGATATGGACGCCAAATGAACTGAAATGTGAAAATATATTAGATTATAAAATGGGTCATATTATAAACAAATTATTAAAAATTAATTCGGTTAATAACAATACATATGTTGGTCGAAGGTGATCCAAGAAATTGCGATATTGGGTAATACAGTGTCTAGGACATCTGTTGTAACTCATACCACGAGTCGATCATCTGCACCAAAAAA
The DNA here is from genome assembly GCF_024323335.1 of Lathyrus oleraceus. Lineage (NCBI taxonomy): Eukaryota > Viridiplantae > Streptophyta > Magnoliopsida > Fabales > Fabaceae > Lathyrus > Lathyrus oleraceus. Next base: position 138,007,707 of record NC_066583.1, on the reverse strand, counting down.
GTAAATATATTTTTTAGAGATAATAATCGATAAAGTAATTAAATATCGTTAATTGAGAACTTACTTTTGTGCGTACAGGAATGTGAACGAGTTGTGGTTGACGGGCGCTAGGGAAGGTAGTTTGGACCAACCCCATGCTTGGAGCAAAACAACGCATCCAGAAAATGTAGATGTGTCTTTGTGTGCATTTTTACAAAAAAGAGCTATAAATATAAGTCAAACAAGTGGACCCCTAACTATAACTTCTTATTCTATCTACATGTCTTAATAAAGGTAAATTAATAACATGCATACTAGAACCACTACCTTCGGAAAATAAAAATAAATCAATTAAAAGCATAATATAACACCTAGTTTTTATTATTTGAGCGTCTTCGGTAGAATTTTCATCTAACTATAAGTTGTTGTAATATGCCTTAAGGCGTGAAAGGAGTATACCTTGACCTCTCGAGTTATCATCTAACAAGTCTGCACCCAAGAGTTCCATGCAAATTGAATTCGCATGGTTGGTTTTCCCATTTTCCGCCTTACCCTCGATAAGCAGCCTCAATAACATGTACACATCTTCTAGCGTCACAGTACATTCACCGGTTGGAAACTAGAATGTGTGTGTCTCAGGACATCATCTTTCACATAAAGCTAGAATAAATTTATTATCAATCGACCAAGACATGATTTTGCTAACATGTCCAAAACCGGTGAGTTCGCCATAAGGTTGAATCAACTCGTTGATGGCAACAAATTTGTGGACACGAGTTCGAAACCTAGAAACATCCTAAAAAATAAACAACAAAATAAGTTTTTTCATAAAAAATATGTGTTAGAAAAATATGTTTTTACATAAACACTTACGTAAGCCGCTATGTTGGCGACTGTTCCTCTATGCGATTCATCCATAGTGAGTAGAGACATTTTGTCATAGTGTTGCAGATGAAAAAGCATTTGTTGCAAATGAAAAAGTATTTGTTTGCAGATGAAAAAGTGTTTGTTGCTGATGAAGAAGTGTTGGTTTTTATGTTTACTTATAATGAAAAACATGCACTAGTGCCCATGCGAAAAATACATCTAGCGTCAGTCCAATTGACGAGCACACGTCACTTTAAATGCTAGTGCCATCTCAATTGGCGCCTTCCTAGGTGTCTAGATGCATGGTTATCTCGTGGCAGGTCTTCCATGCTTAGTCTTTTCATTAGGATGTATGGCTAGGGATGCATGGCTAAGGAATGCAACACAGAATCTTGAGGGCATGCATAGAAGGCGCCAAATGGACTGGCGCCTATGTACAAATTTCCAAAGCAGACGCCAATTGGACTGGCGCTAGGTCTTGCATGCATGTTCATGTCACATTCATCTATTAATTCTCTTACTCATACCAACACAAATTCATACTCTTACTCAAACCACCACAACTTCATTATCAAACCTACACAACTTTATTATCATATTATATCATATGCACCCAAATATATTATCAATGCTCACTGCAACGGTGAGACATATGACTGTGATGTATACGGGTTTAGTTTTCAAAACATTGAAACTACCTGATTTACAATCAAGAGAAATTCAAATTTCTTGCATTTGGAAAGAAGAATAGAAACATATCTAGGATCTTGTCATGTGTCACAAATCACGTACCATAATCCAATTTATTTTGAAAACAATCAATGTAAATTTTACCCGCTAAAGGTGCGAGACGATGAAGATGTTGAATATATGTTTGTTAGTCACGAACATTCTGGTTTCATCTCTATTGAGTTATATATTAATCTCCAACAAAGTATACCATCTCAACAATCTCAGATAACTGATCAAGCTGAATGTGATGAATTTAAATCATAAGACTCAGATGAAGCCGACGCAGAAGTAGAAGCAGAAGTCAACGTTGTTGAAGAAAAAGAAGAAGAAGAAAGTGAGACATAGGTCGATCATATGTTGAACAACAACATTGAAGATGACAATCATCGAGCGCCATTACCTCCAAGTCATGTATATTGTATGCCTCAACATATGACAAACATGGAATTGCATGATGATGACACATCCGAGAATGTTTTTGACAACCCGTATCCACGGTCACAAGGTGAGTTAAAAGTGGGAGAGGTTATGCACTAAAGAAGAATGGATAACTCTGATGATTTCACAGTGAAACGCACTGATTCGAGAAGGTATGTCATTGAATGTCGTAACATTCTTTGCAAGTTTCGGTTGGCTGTGTCTCATAGGAAGAGAAGTGATTCTTGGTAGATAACTTCTATAGACACACCTCACAGTTGCATTACCACTAATATTATACATGATCACCGAAATTTAAGCGTTGAATTGATATGTCAAGACATTTTGCCGCTTGTTAACAAAGATCCATCAGTCAAGGTGAGTATATTAATATCTCATATCGTCACACTATATAATTATACTCCCTCTTACAAGAAAGCGTGTATTGAAAGGACAAAGGTTATTAAACAGGTATTCGGCAATTAGGAGGATTCATATAAGGAATTGCCAGGGTTTTTATGGGCACTTAAGAAATACGCATCGGAGATTGTTGCATTTATGGAGACATTGTCAGCATTTACGCTAGATGAAACTTGTGTTGGTGGAAATAGAATTCTTCACCGACTCTTTTGGGTATTTCAACCATGTATCAAAGGTTTTGCATTCTGCAAACTTATTATTCAAATTGATGGAACATGGTTATACGGAAAATACAACGGCACCTTGCATATGGTTGTTGCACAAGGCGGCAACAATAATGTCTTTCCCATTGCCTTTGCTCTGGTTGAAGGTGAAACCGTTGGTGGTTGGGGTTTCTTCCTTAGTCATCTCAGAACACATGTCGCTCCATAAGCCAATCTCTGTTTGATTTCAGATAGACATGTTGTTATTAAGAGTGCTTACAATAATCATGATAACGGATGGCATAATCCTCCTTCTACCAATGTCTATTACATTAGACATATCGTACAAAACTTCATGCATGCAATCAAAGATAAGAACCTTCGCAAAAATTGGTGAATGCAGGGTATGATCTAACTCATCCGTTATTTCAACATTACAGTGACGAAATTAGATTGTCAAATGCAGATGTGGGAAGGTGGGTGGATAACATACCATTAGAGCAGTGGACAATGGCATTTGACAGAGGATGTCGATGGGGCCACATGACAACAAACCTTGTGGAATGCATGAACGGAGTCTTCAAAGGCATTAGAAATCTACCAATAACCGCATTGGTGAAAACAACCTATTTTAGGTTGGCATCGACCTTCGCAACCATAGGAGAAAGATGGAATGCAGTCTTAATGTCAGGTCAATTATTCAGTGAATGTTGTATAAAAGTGATGAAAGAGGAAACTATCGAAGCTAGCACATGCGCGGTTACAATCATTGATCGTCATAGGCAAAATTTTAATGAATAGGAAACAATGGACCACAATGAGGGGATGCAAAATTTATCATATGATGTCATACTAAACTGAAGTTGGTGCGACTGTGGCAAGTTCCAGGCCTTCTGTATACTTTACTCTCATGCCATTGTGACATGCACACATACTCGTCATGACGCTTACAATCATATATCTGATGTTTACAAGGTCATTACCGTCATGAATGTCTATAACGAAAGCTTCTCAGTGCTAGCAATGGAGGAATATTGGTATCCATATTAAGGGGACATAGTTTGGCACAACGATGAGATGCGAAGAAAGAAAAAAGGACGATCAAACAGCACACGTATTAGAACAAAAATGGATACGACTGATAAAATGATAAGATTATGTAGTATATGTCGTCAACCCGGACACAATAAGAAAAAATGTCTCAATCTCGGAGCAACCTTTGCATCATAGTTTAATACCTCCTTTCAATTTTAGTAACCTCTGCATCATAATTTAGTACAACAATGTTAACAATAAACATCACTCCAACTTAAACACACTTAAAAAAGAACAGGTCTGAATAAACAACACAAACAATAGATATCAAAATAGATAAAAAATACTTAACAACAATATTTCTAACTCATTACAACAATCAAATTGATATCATTTGGTCCAAACATCATTTCCCTTTCATCCTTATCATTTTTAACTCACACCTACCCACGTACGGCATCATATCTCTCAATACTTCTATTTTTCCCGCCTTCAGGTATGTTTCCATCTAACCAACGAACCAACTCCCTTTGCAGTTGCTCGAAACGATAAATGTTCCAAAAGAACATCTCCATCAGAGGCTTGTCTCTCTAATAAATCACTTTCCCATAGCGGCGACGAACCAATTGGCGCCTTCTCTCATTCTTTACATACATACGCCAATTGGATTGGAAGCATCATGTGTTATAACCAATTCAATTGGCGTCTCTTCTTTAAATTTAAGAGTATGCGTCAATTCATATGACACATAGGGCATCTTAAATTGGATTATATGAAATTGTCTTAGCAACTGCATCATCTGGTACCCGCGGGTATTTATATCAAACTATTATATTCTCGAAATTACTTGTACGAAATAAAAGAATTTTTTTGTCCTCTTATGAAATTGTCTTAGCAACTGCATCATCTGGTATAGCTACAACATTGTTACCCGGTGGTAGGACTGCACACTCTCGATTTAAGATACCTGTTGATATACAACCGAGCTCCATTTGTGGTATTCAAAAGCAAAAAGATATCGCAACTCTCATTAGAGTTGCTGCCGCAATAATTTGGGATGAAGCACCAATGACAAACAAAAATTGTTTGGAAGCCTTAGATCGATCATTATAAGACCTTTGTAGCAACCGTGCTCCATTTGGTGGAAAAGTTCTGATCATGGGGGGAGATTTTCGTCAACTTCTTCATGTTGTAAGAAAAGGTACTAAGGCACAAATGATTTCAGCATGTATTGTTCAGTCTCATTTATGGAATCATACCAAGATTTTGCGTTTGCGTCAAAATATGCGACCATTGCATGATCAAGAGTTTGCAGAATTTCTTATTCACATTGGTGATGGTGTTGAACCTACCAAACTAGATGATATGGCGAGGTTACCTTTACATATTGCAATCCCATGGGAAGGTGAACATTTCATACAAGTACTTATCCAACATATTTTTCCTAATTTAGAATTGCATGGTTGGGATGCCCCATATATGGTACAAAGAGCTATTTTGACACCAATAAATGATGATGTCCAGAAATTGAATGATATGATTATCGACCAGTTTCCAGGAGAAGAACATAATTTGTTGTCATTTGACGAGGTTGAAGGAGATAATCATAATTTATACCAGCAAGAATTCTTAAACTCAATTGCACAAGGTAGTTTGCCACCACATATTCTAAAGATAAAAAAGGGTGCACCATTGATGTTGTTACGAAATCTAGATCCTAGATATGGGTTGTGTAATGGGACGCGGTTATTATGCCGTGGTTTATTTGTGAATATGTTGGATGTGGAAATCTTGATAGGAAGCAACGCAGGAAAACGTTCTTTTTTGCCCAGAATTAAAATAAAAACATCTGCAACTGATGGACTGCCTTTTGTCCTTAGTAGAAAGCAGTTTCCTGTGCGACTGAGTTTTGCAATTACAATAAATAAATCATAAGGACAAACCATTCCAAATGTTGGAATATATCTTCCACGACATGTTTTTAGTCATGGACAATTATATGTGGCTTTATCCAGGGGTGTTTCACAGACTACAACAAGAGTTTTAACTAGGGAAGAAAAATTGAAAGGAGAAGATGGTGACTACACAAAAAATGTAGTCTACAAACAAATTCTTTTATCGCACCCGCAGGTATTTATTAAGTACATTGAAAAAATTGCTCACACGTTGATTCCCATTTTGGTTACACGACATACCAGGCTTATATTGTATTCTTTATATCATAGAAATAACTAAATATAATTTTCTTTTGCTTTAAATTACAGCTAAACTAGAACACGGTGAGATCTTTCAATTATGTAAGGAGTTGAGACGAAAGAATGTTGAAACTTGCTTCGACATAAAAGTAAGTTATACTTAATCATTTATTTTATGCTTTTATGTTAGATATCAATTGGGTTATACTTATTCTCATTATTCTTATGCAATAAATTTTAGATAGCAGACTTTGAAGATAAATGGAACACATGGAAGGATGAACAAAGTATTTCCTCCATCGGCAAACTCGACAATAAGGTGTATTTACCTTTTCTGCAATACGTATAAAAAATAGTTTCTTGCATTTTCATCACTCTTCCACTAACATTTTTATCATCCTTATTGAAACAGATCAAACGTCTGAAAATTTACTCTATCGGTTGGAACTCCACAGTGATAACAGATAAAACACAACTTTGGAAAATGGTGAAAAGAGAAATAATATCTCAAAGGATGGAGAGGTTTTTACTTAATTCATTTAAGAATATTTTTACTCTATACTATTTTTGAATGTATGAATTTAACTGCTATTTGTGGTTTATGTAAATAAAGTCATATATATTTACTAAATTCATTGTTTTTCTTATTTACCAGAAATTCAGGTAATTCAGAAACAAGTCATAATTGTTGTTCTACCAAATCTAGACTAAAACAAAGTATCTCCATTCTCCAGGTATTATTTGTGTCGCAATAAACCATATTATATTCAAACGAGTCAAATGTTCTGAATGTATTTCTTTGATGATATGACATTTCTTCGTGTATTTATAGTTCTTTAAATCTCAAGAGCGCATTGATAAAGGGATGTACGAAGAATTGATTCGAATTTTTATAAGGTAAACAAAAACTTGATTACACTACTTACTATCAATTTTAGTATCTTTTTCTCTAAAAAAATTCTAATTTAAGAGTCTTACATTTTTTCTTTACTACGGAAAACAATTGCAAGGAAAAAGAGAATACTTCGAGTAGAGATTTCATGTTCGGTATTCCTCTTAAAGAACGTCATTGATTACATAGTATCAATATTACTTTGCATGCTTCGATATAATTTTGAATATCTTTATTTACCATTTTCAAAATGTAATAATATTATTTTTAATGCGACCTACAATAGAAACCTCATAAAAAGAAAAAGAAATATTTATTTTTCTCTGTTGTACGCATTAAAAAAAGCAGACAAACGGGCACGGGAGTGCCCGTGCCCGTCTGAACGCTAGTATAAAGAAGATAGATAATTTTGGGCTGACATTTATTTCTTCCACAAATATCCTCAATTAACTTCTTTTATATTTGTTTATTATTTAAAAGTAATTAAAAAAAGAAATAGATTAACACATATGTGGCATTCAACGAAGAGCGGTTATAAATTTAAATAACTTCCTAATTCCTATCCAATCATTTCGAATTTTTCATTCATTATAGTCTTATATAACTTTTTTTAAGGAAATATAACTTCCTATTTTATATCCAACCATTTTGAATTTTATACTTATCTATAACACTAACAAGATTAATCCGAAATAACATTAAAAGATGAATCAATTATTTTATTTTTATGTTATTATTTACCATATTTTTTTCTTTGATATTTCAATATGATAAAATAAAATATTTTTAATGCATATTGTTTGATAAAATAATGTATCAACTATTGAGAAAAAACATTTTGTCTTAATGAGTTATCAAATAAATAACTATTTTATTCTTGGACATAACCCTTTCACAGTAAAAAAACGGACAAACTTACTAGGTGTTACATTATCCTTTTAATTGGTTCATTTTTATTTCCCGAATGTAGTGGTTCTAGCATGCATATTATGTATTTACCTTTACTTAGACATGAGGTTAGTCAAGACTACCGTCCCTAGCACCCGTTAACAACAACTCTTTCACATTCCCGTATGCACAAAAATAAGTTGTTTAAATTGTTATATTTTTATTTACTTCTTTAAAGATTATTATCTCTAACTAATATTCTTACCTTTTTTGGTGTAGATGGTCTGCACGTGGTATGAGTTATAACAGATATCCTAGACATTGTATTACTCGGTATCGCAATTTGTTGGATCACCTTCGACCGACAGACGTAAGGATAATAACTTCATTATTTCGTTATAATTTGTTAACTTTTTCTACCTAGATTATAATCCTATCTTCTTTCACATTTCAGTTCATTTAGCGTCCATACCTTCCAATTTAAGATATAATCTTTTTAAACTCATCATGTGCTTCATCCCAAATTATTGATGTTTTTTTTAGAAAATGAGATAATTTGGAAATTAATCTAAAATGTGGATTATTTGGAAAAGAAATTTGAAAAATCAGATTATTTTTATTAAAAAATTCGATTGGTTATTTATCTTAGACTAGTCTTGTAGTGGAAGTGAATCATGTCATGGATGACTACGGATGCATAATTTAATAGATGTGATGAAAGATATTATTTTCTACTCCCTCCATTTTGAAATGATTAACAATTTAAAATTTATTTATTGTTATTTTTATAATTGTATCATTTAATTATTATTCTTATTTTTATAATTTTATCATTTAATTATTACTCTGTATATTATTTTCAATATATTTTTTAAGTTAATTTAGTAAAAATATACTATTCTAATCTGATTAATAAGAAAAAAAAATAACTTTAACGTTTATTAAGAATGATAGTTACTATAAATGCATTTAATTTTTTTAATTTCATGTAAAAAGTACCTAAATTTTTTAACATTAATTTATTTATATTTAAGATAAAAAAATTTAAAAGACTTTTATTTATAAATAAGTTCAGATGAAATATACTTTTACAATAACCTTAAACGATATTCATTTTTAAGTCATTTTGAAACGAATGAGCAGTTTAGAAATGAAAGATTGAGGAGATGATTAAGGTTAACTCATTTAAGAGAATAATACAAATTTTATATTTGGTTCAACAGCCAAGACTCATTATAGTACTGCATATGATTTTTGTCCTTTACCTCATTAGACGTGACGGCACATAAAAGAAAAAGATAACCATTTTCTTGCTTGATGGAAGAATCATGAAGAATTAGTGCTTCCCAAAACTGTACAGCAGTGGATTTGATCCTAAGATATACAAATATATGGATCCCGTTGTAGATGATTATACAACAACAACTTTATGCAAATGAAATACCAAAAAATAGGAGAAACACAAGAAGAAAAAAATTGAAAGCCATGCCAAAAAAGATGTATCAAGGCCTAAATATTCTTTATCTCATTATAGGATGCTAAAAATCAAATGAAACTGATGATTATTTGCTCCTAAATAATAAATCCATTGAAAGTCCAATTGTTGATGGTTTGAAAGGACGCATGAATTTCCATGATGAAGCCATCTGAGACTCTTCTTTTTTAGTTTTTGTCCCTTTGTGAAGTCCTGTACCTTCATGATTTCTTGAAGATCCAGAGGATTTCATATTGAATATCCCTGAACTAAAGGATGTGTCTGGGGCACCAAATGAAACAGGTCCTTTACTTGATGCATCTTGTGGATATCCAACAGCTCCATCTTGATGAGGAGGTGGAAATTTCTCACTCTTGCTTTTACCATTTGCGTGGGTCACAACTCTCCACCTCTGAAATTCAGTGAAACACATGTCATGTTTGCCCAAGACATTATTTTAATGAAAAGCTCGATTCACCATGACAGCATCATCAAGTCAACCAATTTTCTCACAAAGTTCAATGTCTTTAAATCAAAAGAAAACAAAAAATATCACAAAAATAATATTTTAAATATCAGGGTAGACATGATCAGAGAATCTCATGTAAACAAATGCTTAAGAATCTAAGTCACAAGTTCCAGGTGACATTATGATTAATAAATACCAGTGATAAGATTTCATGAAAAGGTACTTAAATTAGTCCTGAGTGTATGTCAGTACATGACTTTAAGGTACTTAAAGAGATTCACTATTTATGAAAGTGTGTGACATGCTAGGCCTTGGGTTGAAGGAACAGGAAAGTGAAATGACTACAGACAAATCGTGTAACATATGCAACACAAAATGAAAATTACTAGTGTCAAGTATGAGTATAACAGACAAAATAACTATACGTTTGACTTACATCTAAGTTTGTTTGGATCTCTGCATTGGCTTCTGGGGCCGGCATGGCACGACCACGCTCCCGTGCTCTGACTCTTTTGCCACCATCTGCATTAGCTTTTCCATTTAATGCTTTTTGCCTGGGCTTGAAATGAAAAACATGTGAGTAACTGAACAGAGTCAGTCAAGAAGTTAAATACGAAAAAGAAACAATAACCTTCTAGCTTCTTCATCTCTCATTTTTACATCCAATTCTTTGCTAGGAGGATACTTTGGCAAACTCGACGGTTCACAAGCATAAGGCTCAGTGGTAAAAAACTGCAGATAGAAAACAGATGTGAAATGTGTTGCATTTAAATTCTCAGATCTCAGGTTAATTCAGAGGGATCACTTACTTCATGATTTAGAGCAGCTGATGCAGTGCTACGGCCATCAGGATCGATTGCAAGAAGAGTTTCAATTAGAGGCAGCGAAGATTGAGGAAAATCCTTGAATGTTTCTGAGATACATCGTTTATATGGCTGCTGTGGCTTAAAGATAGTAGCATTTGGCAATTTATGCTTCCTCCAATATTCCTCAGCTGGAGAGCCACACAACTTAAAGATTTTGTGTAGTTGTTCAACCTAGCCCCAAGCAACCTAAAAGTCAGTAATACATCATACTGAAAAATATACATTTCTAGAGCAAAAATAAAAGACATTCCGATGCAGATAAAGGAAATTTGTGAGACCCAAAATTATTTGTAGCATAAACTGAATATCATAGCAACTGTCCTAAACAGAATGGTTTTCATTTTCTGTAATTTCTGTTTAACCCATCTCTCTAGCATGTTTTCTTTATTCAAAGTTGATGACACAGCCCAACATTAGCCTTCTAACTTACCCAATTTGGTTGGTGTCTAGAAAACATTCCAATTAAATGGTCAGAAAAATAGATGTTACCTGCACACAAGACCTCAAAAGTGATACTCCTTAAGGAACAAGATGAACCGCAAGAAAACTACTAAACCGAATACTTGAGATATTTGAAAACAGATGAAAGCATCGCAATTAGGATTTATGAACAACATGAAAAGCAATACCTCTGTTCGGCCAGGCATGATTGGCTTCCCAGCAAGCAGCTCTGCCAAAATGCAACCAGCACTCCAAAGGTCAATACCCACACCATAAAATGTAGCTCCAAGAAGAAGCTCAGGGGGTCGATACCAAAGTGTCACAACTCTGCTTGTCATGCACTGCTTTTGCTTAGGATTATAGAAAGTTGCCAATCCAAAATCTGCAATTTTAAGGATTCCTTCGTTGTCAATAAGCAGATTGGAACCCTTGATATCACGGTGCAACACGCCTTGACTGTGGCAATGCTCAAGACCAGAAAGTAATTGCTTCATAAAGCATTTGACCTGTCATAGAGAAGACACTGAGAGACAATTTAGCCTTTCAGTACGGGTTTTCTTTTAACATTTTATCACAATATGACCCCGAGTCTTTCTTCCATCTAGTCTCACTCTCACTGATGATTAAAAAAGTAGCTCTGCTACACATAACTTCACCAAGCATTTAATGTAGGAAACAGGTAATAAGCCTGGTATGACTTAATATTTATATTGTAGTTGTATACATGTAAAGTCACCCTCCCTGTGTGATGTGCAATTTCTATCATCTATTTGAAGAGTAGTCTAAAATTGAAAAAAAAAATTCATAACAACCAAATAATCTAGGAGACTAATCAACAGGCACAAAATATTTATTTTGTTTGAAATATAACAGCTTGCTTAAGTAAAATTCTTTCCATATAAGAGCAAAAAAGCAAAATCATTCACAATTTTAGGTAATAAGTTAATAGCCTCACTTTCTGCATATAAATATATATATATATACATCAGAGAGAAAATGTCATTTAAAAATATATCATACTATACACAAGAAGGATTTTTTTTTAAGATGGACAAATGAGAAGCTTGGACAATATAGATTCATGAATCATGAAATAAATAGAAAACTAAATATGGTAAGAATAATGAAGGGGACCCAATATCCCTTTGAAAAGCCTAGGAGTAAAATCAAAAGCCTACACTCTACAAAATGAAAAAATTAATGCTAACCAAGAACTTTATGTTATTAAAAACATTTAAAGGAAACAAATCAATAAACTAGAACCTCTATTATACCCAAATTTGATCATTACTTAAGTATAGCAGCAAACATGAGGTTAAAATTATAGTACCTGAGATTCAGTGAACTTAACACCTTGACCAGCTGAAAGACCTGCAAGATCATGTTCCATATATTCAAATACCAAATAAAGACTGCATGACATTCTAGAAGTAACCAATCCTTCAAGCTTTACAACATTAGGGTGATCAAGTTTCCTCAAAACAAGTATCTCTCTTGCCATAAACTTCACACTCTCTGGCTCTAAATTATCAAATCTCACTTTCTTCAAAGCCACAATCTTCCCTGTAATAAGGTCTCTAGCTTTATACACATTACTATACGTCCCTTGCCCAATCTAAACAAAACAAAACAAAACACATCAACAGAGAAATAAAAAAATCAGTGATTCAAAAAAACCCAAAAAAATGCAACGGTTTCTGAAGTAAGTACCTTAGCAAGCTTCTCAAACGTGTTTGCACGACGAGGAGTCCAATCTCCGATTGCTTCACCGGCAACAGCCATCAACCAAGACGGCCAACCCTGCTGATTCACCGCACACGGATCAAGCATAGGTTTCCGGTGCTCCAGCGGCGGAAGATTCCCCGGAAAATCTCCAGTATGACGACTCGTTTGCTTCTCTCGAACCCTAACGACATTATTACTTCCTTCAGAAGAATCCTTACGCTGTTCTCTCCGTCGACGACGTTGATCTCCGTCACCGGCCGCCGTCCCAAGCACGCAACCCATCCGTTAGATGAGGCAACGCACAGTAACGGCTTGAGAGTAAGAAAAACACATGAAACCAAAGAGTTGCAAAATCGCCGTCGTGTACGGCGGCGATAACGGCGGTTTCTAAAAAGAGTGAAAAGCGAATAAAAAGGCTATAAACTTTTGGTTAAAAAGTTAGAGTGAATGAGAAAGTAATGAGTAGAGAAGTGTTGAAGAAACGACACGGCAAGAGATGAAATAACGAAAATGCCACTGCGTCTGAAAGTCTGAGCTGGTGTTGTCAGTTAAATGGTGGCTGTGGCTATGAGAGAGAAGAAAGTCCAAAACGACATGACGTCATTTAATTTTACGAACCAAAAAGGTCAAGCTACTACCACAAAAGTAAAATAGAAAAATAAATTTCTTCTACTACTAACAATAATTTCTTGATATTTGACTTTATGGTTGAATTGAATTGCGATGTTTGAACTTTGAATTGAATTGATGATCTACTACGTAAATTCTTTTCATGAATTTAGGTGTGACTATTTAAGATTGGAATTAATGGAGCAGTACCAATGGCGAAATGTAGTTAATGGTTTTCAATTCAATTCTCATATTTCAGATTCCAGATTTTTCATCAAATCTGACACATGAGGTTACTTCCAACTACCATGTCTTGTGTAATAAATATTACTTACACCATATGGAGTAACTTTGCATTCATTGCTCTAAACAAAGGAGTAAGAGAGGACATGACAATGTTGAGGATAAAGTTACCAATCATATTTTCAGTTGGACACAAAGTTTGGTATCAAATACATTAGTAATTTTATTATTACTAATATTTTCATTTCTGTTAAAGTTAAAATTTATTTTTAGTATATATATATATATATATATATATATATATATATATATATATATATATATATATATATATATATATATATATATATATATATATATATATATAAGTAAAACCAATTAATTAAGTGTTTTTCAAATGAACGATAGTTTGTTTGTGTTGAAAGTCATTAAATTGCAACACATTCAAATTATCACTATTGCTGAATTACAATATCAATATTTCTCATATTCAAATCAATTAATCTTCTCATTCCCATCAAATCTTTGAGATCTTCAAACCTTGCATTTTTTTAATGGTTTGGTTAAAATATTTTAAGGTCGTACTCTTTCAATATTCAACTTCTCCTTACCAATTTGGTCTCTTAAGAAATGTCATTTTCTTCTTATATGTTTTCTCTTTTGATTGCTAATTGGATTATTATATAGATCAATTGTTGATTTACTATCAACTAACAACATGATATTCACAACTTCACTAATATTCAACTCCTTCAATAGCCTTTTAATCCACAATGTTTAGCAAGTTGCGTAGAAGACTGCAAGATACTCTTCCTTACATTACATGCTTGAACCATTATCCCTTGCTTCTTTGAGCTCCACGAAATTGGAGTTGCTTCAATCATGAACAAGTACCATGTTGTACTTTTCCAATCATCTTGATTTTCTTCCCTATCTAAGTCAGAATAGACACAAGCATTGGCCTCCATCATTGTGTTCTTCTTATACGACATGAGTATATCGTGATCTATAGTGCCTTTAATGTATTTGAGGATTCTTTTAGCTGCAAGTAAATGGCATAATCTTGGTTCCTACGTGAATCTGCTTACAAAGTTCACACTATGGAAAATACCAAGTCTAGTACTGCATAGGTACCTTGATGAACCATTGATTTGCTTGTACAAGATTTTGTCTACCAGTTCAGCGTTTGTATTCTTCTTTAATTTGATGCTTGTTTCCATGGGAGTAATTGTTGGGTAGCAATTGTTCATCTTGAATTTCTTCAAGATATCTTCTGCATATTTTTCCAGGTGCAAGATAACTCCATGTTTTGTGTTAACAAATTAGATACCTAGAAAATAAACCAAGTTTCCTAGGTCGGGCATCTCATATTCATTCTCCATGTTGGTTTTGAACTTTGTCACTTCAGTTTAATTTGAACATGTTATCAATATTTCATCCACATATATGCATATAATGATTTGATCTTGTCTACTTGAGCCTTTCACATATACTCTGTAAGACCCCAAACTTCTTTCAGGATTACCGACTGACCCCACAAACCAACACGGGTCTTTTCAGCATGTTCTGTCCTCACTCACACGCTTTTTGGGAAATTTCCCAGAATGACATCCATCTAAATACTACTCAAAGCCAAACATGTTTAACTATGGAGTTCTTGTTTATTAGGCTACCAAAAAGAATATGCATCTTGTTGGTATAGGTAGTATCGATCAATCCTTATAAGTCTTCCTTCAACCATGCAGTCTCATACCTGCACAACCTCAAGATCCCTCCCATTTCGATGTGAATTTAGTGACCACTTTTCTCCCTCTTCGGCCTCAAGTGTTACATCCACTCTCCTCCATCTTTGGCCTTAGGTGTTACATGCCCATCAACTTCCACTTGGTTCGTCCAAGGACCAAATCGTACTGGGAGAGGTCTGGCTCTGATACCATTTGTAGCACCTCAGACTACTTTCACGATTACTAACTAGCCCCACAAATCAACACATGTCTTTTTCAGCATGTTTTGTCCTCACTCACACACTTTCTGGGAAACTTCCCAGAAGGTCACCCATCCAAATACTAATCTAAGTCAAGTACGCTTAACTATGAAGTTCTTATTTATTAGGCTATCAAAAAGAATATGCATCTTGTTGGTATAGATAGTGTCAATCAATTCTTATAAGCATTTCTTCAACCATGCAGTCTCATACTTGCACAACCTCAGGATCCCTCTCATTTCGATGTGAATTCGGTGACCACTCTCCGCCCTTTTTGACCTCAAGTGAAATTATTGAATTCTAACTTGATGAGAAAGTTATCAATTCTCTTGTTTCATGTCCTAGATAGTTTTTTCAACCCATATAGTAATTTTCTCAACCTATACACCTTTTCTTCTTGCATTTTAATATCAAAAATAGGTGGTTGTTTGACATATATGTCCTCCTTTAGTGGTCCATTTAGAAAAGTTGACTTTACATCCAATTGATGCATCTTTCACCCTTTTAATGTTGAAATGGCCATCATAATTCTTATGGTTTCAAGTTTGGTAAATGGTGCATAGTCATCATTGAAATTAATTATTGGCCTTTGAAGAAACCCTTTTGCTATTAGTTTTGCCTTGTACTTAGTTATCTCAGCATTTACATATATGGTTCTCTTACTTGATTTATTGGTCAACTCTCAAGTGTGATTCTTCTCAAACACCTTGAGTTCTTCCATCATATATTCTTACCCATTTTCATCCTTCATGGCTTAATTGAGGTTAGTTGGCTCACATTCAGTTGTCGTGGATTCTTCAATTAGGTCACCATTTTCACATAGGGCTTGCTCGGTATATCTTTCATAGTTAGTTATCCTAACTAATTTAGTTTTGGTCCTTGTTGATTTTTTTCACCTTCTGACTTTGTGCCACATCATTCACTTGGTAATCTTGTAAAGTAATGTTGATGTGATATGAGCTTTCATCATCTTGCATTTGATTATTTGAAGCTTTTAACCAATTATATCCTTTGCTCTTATCAAACTACACATTCATACTTATATCACCTTATTCTCAATTAGTGAGAAACATTTGTATGCACATGTTGAATAATATTCAATCAAAATTATAACTTGAATTTTATCATCTAGTTTCATTATGAGTTGTTTATGTTTGTAGCGGAGTGAGCCAAAGATCCTGAAGTGTCCAAAACATGGTTTCATGCCTCTCCATGCTTAATAAGGTGTCTTGCTTCTTAGCTTATTTCTTTTAGCAATACCATTGTGTTGAGGTGTGTAAAGAGATATTATCACATACTCAATTCCTTCTTTCTCACAAAATTGTGCATACTAAGTTGAGATATGTTCACCACCTCCATCAGTCCTCAACTTTTTTATGATGCATTTAGCCTATTTTGAACTAAGAGCTTGAATTCTTGAACTTAGTGAATACTTCTCCTTTCTTCTCCATTAAGTAAATCCACATATACTTGGTGATTTCACTTATGAAAATTAGAAAATAACAATTACCTCCTATTGACTTTATTTCAAATGGCCCACATATATCTTAGTGAACAATCTCTAACTTCTACTTTAATTTCATAGGCAAGTCATACTTGAATGACTTCCTTGTCTACTTGGCTTCACAACTCTGTTCACATAATTACGTTGGCATTTTGATATTAGGAAGTTAATAGATCATTCTCTTCATGTGAATTAGGCTTTGATTTCTGAAGTTGAGATGGTCATATCTCTAATACCAAATCTAGTTTTGATCCTCAGTTGTGGTTGATGCAAGACATTGATGGTCAAACGTGTTAATCATGATTTTAAATGTTCTTTTGTTTGACAGGGGTGCCTTCAATATTAGTTTGGAACTTGCATCAAACACCTTAATCTCTTTGTCTTCTAACCTCATGGTATAGTTCTTGTCAAGGACCTATGATTCTTCCTTGTCCATCATTCCTCTTCACAAGAATGTTCCATATACCACCATTTGTAACTATGTTATTATCTACAAATGAAATAGACGTTTACACTAATTTATCAAGCTTGATAAACCATACTTTATTTTATGATATGTGATTACTGCATCTTGTGTCAAGATACCATACATTGGTTGTATCTTGTGATAGATGTGTATTGGTCATTAGTATGACCTCTTCATAATGATTGTTCCCTTCATGTGTGAATTGTTGTTGTTCTTTGTCACTACCATCAGATTCTTTATTGAAATAACATTCTCTAGCATAATGACCAAACTTTTGCAAATAATAACATTGCATTTCCTCCATATCCATCTTTTGCTTGAATTTATTATTGTGAGAAACTCCTTTCTTACTCGACTATCCTTGAATGTTTGAATTCTTATCAGTTTTATCATCATTCCATTTCTTCTTTTTTTTTTTCATTTTTCTTTATCTTTAGTATTCTTTAAAGCATCTTCTATAAACTTCTTAAAGAACCTAGCTTGCAAATCTTGGTATGTGACTTTCTCATAATTTATTTGCTTTAGCCTCAACTCACAATAAGCCTCCAATGATTCTTGCAACTCACTATGCTCCATCTTATTTAGGTCCTTCGATTCTTAAATTTCCATGACTACGTGATCGACTTTCGCAATTAAAGCTCTCAACACCTTATCAACTTTATGCAGTTTTATTCTCTTTTCATTAGAAGACTTCAGTTGATTGGTCAACAATATCAATCTTTAGAAGAATTCTGCAACTGCCTCGTCATAACCCATATATGTGTTCTCGCACTGTTTCCTTAAAGATTGCAATTTGACATTCTTCAACTTCTTATCACTTTCTTACGATTCCTTGAGTGTATCCCATGTACCTTAGCAATTTCTTCCTCAGTTATCTTTTCAAAGATGTTTGAATCCACACATTGATGGATCGAGATCAATCTTTTCCCATCTTTCTTGCTTAATTTGTGATAAGCAGTCTTTTGCGCTTCCGTTGTATTGGATTTCAATGTTGAGAAACCATCATTCACAATTTCAACACGTATTGAAATCTAATTATGATCTCCATTTGTGTGCACCATTTGTCATAGTGTTATCCCTTGAACACTGTAAATTTGTTGGGAACTGGTTGGAGATTATACTTCCAGATGCCATTTATGAAAGTTATTGATTAAACTGGTGCTCGTGATACCAGTCGATTTGTTGATTTACAAGTTGTGAGATATTGGATCAAACTCTAGTATAGTCGAAGGGTAGCTTCTTTGTTCGATAATCCGACAGGATCATTAGCATGTCATCAAAGTCTATTCACATGTTATAGTTAAAGTATGGTAGAATTGTTAGCATGTCGAATTGGGCATGTTTGTTATGCCCAATTGTTTAAGTTAACTTGTTCTCTAAGTTAGCTTATGTATTAGGCCTGTGTGTAAAAGCCCATTAGTTTAGTGTGTCAGTTTTCTTATAAATAGCATACTAGTCTTTCATCATTGCATAACGAAAATCCTAATTAGGGTGAGAGAGGTCACTTGCTTCTATAACACTTGTAATCTTGTTTCAAAGAGAAAGTAAAGAATAACCATTTATAACTAACTTGTTGTGTTCTTCTTGCTTCCTTTTTTTCTACCCTTGTGGATTTCTTGTCGATCAAGAAACGGATTATACTTTGTTATTCCAGTATCGTTTTCACAACAAATTGGTGCGGTGAGCATGGAGAAGATGTTATCAACAAAGTATGAGATTGAATAGTTCATCGGAGTGAACAATTTCAGTCTGTGTGGCTTGAATATGAAAGCCCTACTAGTTCAACGGGGTTGTTTAGAAGCGTTGAAGGGAGCCGAAGCCATGGACGGTGTGTTAACGAACAAAGAAAAAATGAATATGGTAGATAAATCCCATGGCACCATCTTATTGAGCCTTGGTGATAAGGTTATTCGACAGGTTTCGAAGGAGATGACGACATTGGGATTATGAGTGAAACTCAAAAGTTTGTACATGACCAAATTGTTGGTTAACCGCCTCTACCTGAAGCAAGCTCTATATTCATTCAAGAATAGTGAAGACAAAGTTCTGGCGGAGCAGTTGGATATGTTCAACAAGATGATTCTTGATCTTGAAAATATTGATGTCAAGATCGAGGATGAAGATCAAGCATTATTATTGTTGTGTGCTTTGCCTAGATCACATGCTCACTTCAAAGAATCTCTCTTGTATGGAAGAGAGTCTCTGACCTTTGAAGAAGTTCTATCAGCCTTGTATTCTAAATATGTAAACGAATGAAAGGAACACAAGTCATCTTCGACTGGTGAAGGCTTGTCGGTTAAGGCAAAATTCACAAAGAGAGATGGCAAGTTCGACAAGAAGAAAGGTAAACGTCAGCAAAAGTCTTATAGTGGTGATGCATCTGGTATTCGATGTTATCACTGTAAGAAGGAGGGTCATACAAGAAAAGTGTATCCTGAACGTCTGAAAGATCATAGAGGTAAGGATAATGGCAACACAACCATTATTCAAGATGATTTCGACTCATCTGATGTTCTTGTGGTTTCAAGCGACGACTCAAGTAAAAAATGGATTATGGATTCAGGCTGCACTTGGCACAGGACTCCAAAAAAAGACTTGTTCGAGGAACTATGTGATCAAGATGGTGGATTTGTATTGATTGGAAACAATAAAGCTAGCAAGATTGCAGGTGTTGGATCTGTGAGATTCAAGCTCCATGAAGGTTTTACTAAGGAGTTGAAACTTCAAGGTCGAGTTATCACTGTTAAATATGATAGTCAAAGTGCTATACATCTATCGAAAAGTTCAACCTATCATGAGCGAACCAAGCACATCGATGTGAGACTGCATTTCGTCATAGGGGGTAATTGAGCATGGAGAAGTCCAAGTGTTGAAGGTTTCGACAAATCACAATGTTGCTGATATGATCACCAAGACATTACCAGGTTGCAAGTTTTTCCACTGTATGCAATTGATAAAACTGCATGAAGAAAGCTAGTTTGTTCCCTTGGTGTTATAGAGTTTGTTCCAAGGTGGAGATTTGTGAGATATTGGATCGAACTCTAGTATGGTCAAAGGGTAGCTTCTTGGTTCAACAATCCGACATGATCATTAGCATGTCGTCGAAGTTTGTTCACATGTTGTAGTCGAAGTATGCTGGGATTATTAGCATGTCGAATTGAACCTGTTTGTTATGCTCACTTGTTTAAGTTAGTTTGTTCTCTAAGTTAGCTTATGTAATGGACATGTGTGTAAAAGTCCATTAGTTTAATGTGTTAGTTTTTTTATAAATAGCATACTAGTCTCTCATCATTGCATAACGCAAATCCTAATTAGGATGAGAGAAGTTATTTACTATTCTGTAACATTTGTAATCTTATTTCAAAGAGAAAGTAAAGAATAATAGTTTATAATCAACTTATTGTGTTCTTCTGCTTCCCTTTTTTCTATATTTGCGGGTTTTTTGCTGATCAAGTATCGTTTTCACAACCCAAATTAATAAACTTTAAGATAAAGAGTGATGAATTAAAGGTATGCAAAATTGAAATTATGTTTAAAAAAAAGAGAGAATAGAACTAATGATCTAATCTATTACAAATGATAAGCAATAGTTTATATATGAATAAAATTAACTAGTTAACTATTTTTCAAAACATCAATAAATGATGGTTTGTTTGTGTTGCAAAGTTCTACTAACTTACTTGCAATAGACTCAAACTACCACTATAGTTCAATTATAATACCAACACACTTATCTACAATCATCATTAAGAAGCAAAAGTAAATTATGGGAGGGATATGAATTTCGACAATACAAAAAGCTCCATTAATCATTATGAGGTTTGACACCGACCATTTTTAAAACATATATAAATAGGCAAAATATGATTGATAATAGCCCAATTTCAACAATTGTCATCAACATAAACAGTAACACTAACACAAAAATTAACCTCACAGGGAAGAAGAGTAATTGCATGATCACATAATTTATCAACTCTAAGAACCCATTCATCAAATCAAAATCTATAGAGTCACCATTCTGAATAATGTAAAAAATACCATTTCCACTCTAGGACAATATTTAGTGCTTCTTATCCAATTGTGAAAAATTTTAGTACCACATTGAATATTAGACATAATCAAATTACCACGTTATATTTTGTAGGCATAATTTGGACTCACAGTGCATCCTGATTAATGACCAAATTCCACGTCAACTTCATTATATAACTACTCCCTCCGTTTCTTTTTAAGAGTTATTTTTTAATTTTTTATATATATCAAGAATGTTAATTCTTATTGTTATTTTTTAAATAATAATTCTTCTTTTACCTATAATACCCTTAATTATATACTAAATTCATTTTACTTTTTCTCTATATATAATAATTACATAGGTGCAATTTTGACAAAAATACATTTAACACTACCTTGAATTTTGCAAGTGACAATTAAAAAAAACAAAAATTTATCAAAAAAATAACACTTAAAAAGGAACGGAGAGAGTAGTTAATTAGATTACGAAAACCAATGCCTCCATCTTCTTTCGGAGTGCAAATAGTAGCTCAAGAAACAAGATGGCATTTTTTTATTATTCGTAGTAGATCTCTTTATGAAGATTATACATAGCCTTTCAACCTCATTACAAATTGACGCAACGATAGTTGTAGATATATCACATATTAAAAAGATATCTAATACAACTTTAAGCTAATGAAATATGTCATCCATAGTGATCACACTGAATCACACCGCGTTTTTGACTCGGATTTCACATGTTTATTAGGTCTTTATTATCATTTTGCTTGTGTTATGCTCTCTTTTATGTTGTTTTCAGATATTTATCTCTTCCGGGACCTTTTTAGAAGAAACGAAGCAAAAAGATAAAAAATTAGAGTTTTTCGGCAAATGTTGTACACATGGCGTTATGCATGGCGGCCGCTAAAGGAGAAGTCATGACTCATCAGCCCTCAACCAGGAGGTAATCGCCACGATCCCATGAACTTTCCCATTTCCACACATGGCAGGCGCCATGAAGGGGTGGCGGACGCCACCTTTGCATTTCACGTTCCCACTAAGGAGAAGTTGAAGGGCATCATGGTCTTTATAAGTTGTTGAATTCCTCTATAAATAGGTCGTTCTAGTTCATTTCCAAATCATCCAACTTAGTTTACAACACGAAGACTATATTATCATCTGTAAAAGCGGTAATCCGTCACATCGAGGGGTTATCGCACCTTAGTGAGATTGAGTTGGAGCATTTTAATTTTGCTATCGTCTTTATCTTTAGAGTCAAAGGTTTATTTTCCTTGTACCAGATTTAAAGCCTCCGTTTGGAGCAGGTTCTAATTTAATCGCTTTTATTTATTTATCTTGTCATGCTTTACTTTATTTATTTCTTGCTATGCTTTACTTTATTTAATTTCTTGCCTTGCTTTAATTTTTTTAATTCCTATCATTGTCTTTACTTTATTTAAATTTCTCGCCATTATCTTTATTGTTAGTTTTAATTATTTTACACGCTTTACTTATTCTTTACGCCTTACATTCTAAAACAACTTTTCATCATGATCAATATCGTTGTGTTTGTTTGTATTACCATGTCTGGCTAAATCTTTCAAAGGTTAGAATGTAAGGATTGTGATTAAAGAGATGTTTCACATATTGAATCTGTAGAAATGCTTTAAAGGTTGTTTTGATTTTTAATTCGAGTTTTCTGAAACAAACTTGGTTAGTTTTAACTACTCAAGGAGTGCGAAAGCACCCTGGGTTAGTTAATTAGGAATTTTTATCACTTTAAGGAAAAACGATTTTTGAAACTGTTTTCGGACGCGATGATAGATTTAAAATCAGGAAACTCCTTGGGTAAACTTTCCAAATCAAAATCACTTTTCAACTAAGTTTACGAGTCTTATGTCTTAAAAATAAGTTTACTGCTTTAGCGTTCTGCACACCTTTTATAAGTGACAATAAAAGGCCTTAATTTAAGGGTAAACTCGGTTCTGAATACGCGAAAGCGACAGTTCCTGTTAAATGGATTCTTTTCAAGAGTAGAAAATATTGCCCCATAAGTAGCTCTATTTAGACAATCGAAACATCATTTAACTGACGTGAAATACATTCAAACTTGTCTTTATCTGCATTGTATTTATTATTTTCTTTATTTACTGTTATTTTGCAACATCAATATCTCTTTTATACCGCCTTAGATAAACATCGTAACGATAGTAATCGATAGATTGACGATTTGGTCTCTGTGGGATCGATATTCTTTTATATTACTCTGACGCGATTTGTGCACTTGCGAATAGAGCGATCAAGTTTTTGGCGTCGTTGCCAGGGACCAACTTTGTCAAATTTCGTACACTTTTTTTACACCGTCTAGACTAAGGCATTATTAGCCGGTAAATGCGAAGAACCCGTAGTACCAAAAATTTAGTAGATCCTTTAGCGGAACCCTAACATTACACTCGTACACGCCTCTTACTCATCCGAATTTAGAAAGCTATGGCCGAGAATCGCGACCTGAGACCTCTTAAGGAATTTGCCCAACCCTCTGACGAGGAACCTAGTTCTAGTATAGTAAACCCCCTCATTCCTGCCAATAATTTCGAACTAAAACCATCTTTACTGCAACTAGTGCAACAGAACCAATTCGTGGGTCTCGCTACTGAGAACCCAAATCAACATTTAAAAGTATTTATCCAACTAGCCGACACCTTGAAATCTAACGGTGCTTCACCTGATGCGATTCATTTAAGATTATTTCCTTTCTCCCTCAGGGATAGAGCACGTTAATGGTTGGATTCACTTCCAGCTAACTCAATAACTACCTGGGAAGGCCTTAGGAGAGTACTCCTTGCTAGATATTTTCCCCCTAGTAAGACTGTTGTTCTTCGAAACCAAATAACTAGATTTACTCAAAACCAAGGAGAATCACTTTTTGAAGCTTGGGAGAGATACAAAGAGCTATTAAGAGTTTGTCCACACCATGGCCTAGAACAATGGTTGATCGTTCATACCTTCTACAATGGACTCTATTATAACACAAAGACGAGCATCGATGCTGCCGCTGGTGGCGCGCTGATGAACAAACCTTACCCTGAAGCTTGTGACCTAATTGAGGATATGGCCCAAAACCATTACCAATGGGGAACTGAACGAGCATCAATAGAGAAAAAGGAGACCCAAGGTGGAATATATGAGATAAGCTCTATGGACATGATGTATGCGAAAATGGACGCTTTAGCCCTTAAGGTCGAACATATGTGTCATACGGTGACATGACTTTGTGTGTTTTTGCTTTGGAAAGCAAATGTCGCGGATAGCAAGAGTCGCCACCGACTTTTCTTTTATCCAATAAGGAAAGGTGGAAAAGAACAGGAAAGACCTTAATTAGATTTTGGGTTCGGGAGGTACATTATACAATGGGAAGGTGTCAGCACCCTTTGTATCCATGGTTATCCATGGGCTCTTAATTGCTTGATCACTTACGTTATTTTTCTTGTCTGAAAAAGTGTTTGTGAATTGCTTAGAAAATGTTTTGAAAAGAGAGTTTAACTTTGTAATGATTCTTGTACGAATGTATACAAAGTATTTATCTCGTTTAATTTTGAAAGCTGTTTAGAAAAATATAACTTGGCAATGATTCTAGTACGAATGTATGCCAAGTGGTGATTTTCTAATAGATGTTTTGTGAAGTGTGAAAAGTATTTTGAGTTGTGATTCAGCATTTAAGAGTTATACCTACCCAAGGTCTTTATGGGCATTTCCTATCCTTATGAGGGTAAAACTGTCCTTACTATTGAGAAGTAAGTAGTTTTATCCTTTGGATGTAAAGGGACATCGTAGGGTCATCGATTGGTCATTGAAGGCAACATTTGTAAGGATATCTTAGCATTCGAAGGGACAATCATCATTTTAACCGTAGGCTACAACGGAGGGTCATCGAGGGATAAAATCATATATTCGCAGGCAACATCCGAGGGACTATGATTTATCTTATAGGGACATGATGATTTAATCGAAGGGTCTTTGCTAAGTGTATCCTCACATTCGCGGGACATGACCGTAATACCGTAATACCGTAAGGCAACAAAGAGAGGGCCAAGATCACATATTCAAAGGTAATATTTTATAATCAATTAGGCAATTAGGATGAATCTCCATATTATAATCAATTAGGTAATTAGGATGAATCTCCACATTATAATCAATTAGGTAATTAGGATGAATCTCCACAAGGGTATCCCACAAATAAAGTGGAATACCTAGCAAGCTACCTTTTCCGGGAGTATGTGAACCCTTACAAAATTCAGCAAACAGGTCAGAATACCAAATCAGGGTGCAATCGAGAATTGCACCAAACAAAAGGAATCACAACAGTAATAGGGTCAGGTAAACAATGCATGGCTATGATAAAACATGTCAGATGAGCAAAGATCAGAACAGAAAAGTCAGCGACTATCACGTTCGTTGCTGCCTCGCCTAGCGAGGGCTTAGCGAACACTCGCTACAGGTTCGCTTAGCGATGTGCTAGCGAACGGCTGCGGGTTTTGAATTTAAGAACAATACGATTTCAGCGAGCTCCAAACCCTATGGCATCCATTACAGAAATTACATGGTTAAACATTCAAGACATCCATGCATACTTAAATCCACATGCAAAACTTAAGATATTTTTATAAATTCAATCATAATGCCACATGTAAATTAAGAGCATAAAGCGGTAATGGTAGTGCAAACCTATTTGCAATTGAATTGCAACGTTGAATTGGCAGATTACTCTTAGGGTTGGTACCAGATTGAGTTGGGCGGAGGTAACCTTTGTGCAGATGAGTTTCCTTCAGGGTTTCCTTTAGGGTTGCTCTGAATTCTCTGGGTTAGCCTCCAGGGTTTGCTGTGCCTTCTTTCTATCTCTCTGTTTTCGTTCTCCTCCCCCTCCCCTGGTTCTTACTGAAGTTGTGGTATTTATAATGATTTTTTGTGACCTAATGGGCTCAGAATGAAGCCCAAAATTTCTGGTGTTCGCAAGCTTCGCTAGGCGAGTGGTGTAGCGAAGAGTTCGCTAGGCGAAGGATGTTGCTCGCCTAGCGAGCAAGCCAGTTTAGGCCATTTTCTGGATTTGGCCACCTGTGTGTTGGGTCTTCGTTCCTTTAAGATCAGTGTCTTGAAAAATAAGTTGGAGTGCCTTGAAAAATGCCTTGTAATATTAACGAGCAAATTTTGGGGTATGACAGCTGCCCCTATTCAATATTCTTGAACCGAGAGAGTTAGAATGGTATGTACGCCATTCGTGGTCTGGAGGTGGAAGATTATTGAACACTAGAATGCCCCAAAAATTTGCACTTGTTAATCAACAGTTAGTCTTGATGGAGATGGGCTTAAAGATGCCATCTAGGAAGTTTGATGATGAGAGCTTCAGAGTGCGTCGTACATCAGACCAATCTGAAGACATGGGTGCCACACCGGGTCGTACGCTAGACCGTATAGTGAGTCATCCATTAGGCCGTCGACTTCACTGGGGAAAAAGGATCAGAATGAATCATACGCTAGATCATGTCTGAGTTGCAGAATGAGCCGTACGTTAGGCTGTATCTGACGAAGTAAGAATCGGAATGGATCGTACGCTAGACCGTATCCAGGTTGCAGAATGAGCCGTACGTTAGGCTGTATCTGACGAAATAAGAATCGGAATGGATCGTACGCTAGACCGTATCCGGGTTGTAGAATGAGCCGTACGTTAGGCTGTATCTGACGAAGTAAGAATCAGAATGGATCGTATGTTAGATCGTATCTGAGTTGCAGAATGAGCCGTACGTTAGGCTGTATCTGAAAAAGAAAGTAGTCGTACGCTAGACTACACCTCGGAATGTACCGTACGCTAGGTAGTATCTGAGGATTTGAAGATCCAAATGGGTCGTACGCTAGACCGTATTGGAGTTGCAGAATGAGCTGTACGTTAGGCTGTATCTGAAAAAGAAAGTAGTCGTACGCTAGACTACACCTCGGAATGTACCGTACGCTAGGTAGTATCTGAGGATTTGAAGATCATAATGGATCATACGTTAGATCGTATCTGAGTTGTAGAATGAGCCATACGTTAGGCTGTATCTGAAAAAGAAAGTAGTCGTACGCTAGACTACACCCTGGAATGTACCGTACGCTAGGTAGTATCTGAGGATTTGAAGATCAGAATGGATCGTACGTTAGATCGTATCTGAGTTGCAGAATGAGTCGTACGTTAGGCTGTATCTGAAAAAGAAAGTAGTTGTACGCTAGACTACACCCCGGAATGTACCGTACGCTAGGTAGTATCTGAGGAAATGAATATCCAAATGGGTCGTACGCTAGACCGTATTGGAATAGTTGAAGGAATCATATGTTGAGCTGAATCAGAATGAACCGTACGTTAGGCTATATCTGATAACATTTGTATATGTTGTATTTGCAATAAATGTCTGGGGTGGGCTTAAAGATGCCACCATTAGGAGGATATCAGAGTGCTTGTCAGAATGGATGGTCATATGGATTATATCTGAAAGATGTATTTGAATCTTGAATGTAATCGATAAAGATATCCGTCTGAATGGATCTTTATTTTGACTGTATCAGGAGGATAATTAACCTGAAAAATAAAGTTAGCTTCATGCCATGTCATGATGCATGAGATGTTTTATGCTTTCGAAAATAAATGCGAACATTGTATGCATGCGTATGCTGTGAAATGATGTAATGAATGAATTATGCGTCTGAAAAGTTTTTCCGGGGGAAAATAAATCCCAATATTCTGGTTGGAGATATTTGTATTGATGACCCTTTCTTAACTAGGGATACTTGATTTCTGTCTGATGGTAGAAATATTCAACAGAACCTGGCTGGGGATGGAAGAGATGATCAGTCTGTCTAGCGATGCCAATTTCTTCTGGGGAGTAACTGGTTTTTGCTGGGGAATAGAATTAGCAACCGGATTCATTGGAAAGCATGGTTAGACCTTCTCCTCGATCCTGAAGTCTTTTAGTAATAGCTATTTCCGTTTTATGCATGTATTTTTGATAAACATCGATCATATTCAAATGCATATATTCATTCAAATTAAATCAATGGACGTTTACGCAAACAAAATAGAGAAAGTAAAACAAAAGCATCTTTTTGGAAACAAAATTGTATTGATTTTGAAAGAGGGCCTATAAACAGGCAATTTGAATACACGGAGACAGAAATCCTAGTAAGAAGAAATTGTCGAGAACATAAAGAAAAAGCTATGAAGGAAAAGCCCTATTGATTTTAATTTTACTACTGTCATTATGTCTTCAAGCATCTCATCTCCTGCTGTCGGCTAGAAGTGATTGGCTTGTTCAGTCCCTTGAACTTGGATGAAGCTGCCTGAGAACGGGATATAGTCATACGTTTTAATCCCTAATTTTTGCCTGGACCGCCTTTTCAGGTTTTCAGTCCACCAGGATACCCTTTTTTGCCCAAGCCGCCTTTTCAGGTTTTCGACTTGCCGGGTGTACATTTTTATATGTTTATCCCTAATTTTTGCCCGAACCCTTTTGGTTCGCCGGGATGACCTTATTTTTGCCTAGATACGTCGACCTAGCGGGTCTCTTTTATGCGTAGTACTTTTTAACTATGTCTGCGTTCACGGGATGTGGGAAGTCTTCGCCATCCATTGTAGCGAGTATCATGGCTCCTCCAGAGAATACCTTCTTAACTACAAGTGGCCCTTCGTATGTGGGAGTCCATTTGCCTCTGGGGTCACCTTGTGGTAGAATGATACGCTTGATCACCAGGTCGCCAGTTTGATACACCTGTCTCTTGACCTTTTTGTTAAATGCTTGGGTCATGCGCTTCTGATATATTTGCCCATGACAAACAGCCGCGAGTCTCTTTTCATCAATCAAATTTATCTGATCGAGTCGAGTCTGAATCCATTCATCCTCGTCTAAACCTGCCTCTTTCATGATTCTTAGAGAGGGAATCTGAACTTCCACTGGTAAGACGGCTTCCATTCCGTAGACTAAAGAGAAAGGAGTTGCCCCTGTCGAAGTGCGCACTGAAGTGCGATAACCATGAAGAGCAAATGGTAACATCTCATGCCAGTCTTTGTATGTTACTGTCATCTTTTGTATAATCTTCTTAATATTCTTATTAGCAGCCTCCACGACGCCGTTCATCTTTGGCCGGTACGGAGAAGAGTTATGGTGCTTTATTTTGAACTGCGTGCAGAGTTCAGTAATCATCTTATTGTTCAAATTGGTGCCATTGTCCGTGATAACTCTTTCAGGGATGCCATATCGACAAATAAGACTATTCTTGATGAACCGTGCCACCACATTCTTGGTGACGGAAGCAAATGAGGCCGCCTCTACCCACTTTGTAAAGTAATCAATAGCAACAAGGATGAAACAATGTCCATTAGAGGCAGTAGGTTTAATTTCTCCAATCATATCAATGCCCCACATTGCAAAGGGCCAAGGTGCTGTCAACACGTTCAATGGAGCAGGAGGCACATGTACTTTATCCGCATAGATCTGGCACTTGTGACAAGTTCTGGAGTGATGGTGGCAATCAGCTTCCATGGTAAACCAATAATACCCTGATCTCAGAATCTTCTTGGCCATTGTATGTCCACTAGAGTGAGTCCCGAAAATACCGTCATGCATGTCTTCCATAATCTTTTCTGCTTCCTTTTTATCCACACAGCGAAGCAAAGTCGAATCATGATTACGTTTGTATAATACTCCATTACTCAAAAAGAATTTAGCGGAGAACTTCCTCAGAAATTTTCTGTCATTGATGGATGCCCCTTCAGGGTATTCCTGAGCTTCTAAATATCTTTTTACTTCGCGGAACCAAGGTTTCTCTTCTACTTTATCAGCGTTAAGTTCATAACAATATGCTGGTTCATCTAATCGTTCAATGGTGATCGTGGGAGCTTCATTGTCCCATCTGACTCTGAACATAGATGACATGGTAGCCAATGCGTCTGCCAACTGATTCTCCTCTCGTGGAATATGTTCGAATGTAATCTATTCAAAATATGGGATTAATGTCAACACCCGTTCTCGATAAGGGATGAGATTCGGATGTTTAGTGTCCCATGCTCCTTTGATCTGACTGATTACCAAAGCTGAGTCTCCATACACACTCAAAAACTTGATTCTCAGGTCTATAGCAGCTCTGAGTCCCAAAATACATGCTTCATACTCGGCCATATTATTGGTACAATCGAAACATAGTCTAGCAGTGAAGGGCGTATGGCAACCCTTGGGGGAAATAATTACAACACCAACACCATTGCCCAATGCATTAGAAGATCCGTCAAAAAACCATAGTCCATCGGGATTCCCTTTCGGGTCCTTCATTCGGTCCAGGTTCTTCATTATCAGTAACAAGCATGACATCCTCATCTGGGAACTCAAAATTCATAGATTGGTAATCATCAACTGCTTGATGAGCCAAATGATCAGCTAACACGCTTCCTTTGATTGCTTTCTGAGTAGTATACTGGATATCATACTCTGTTAAAATCATCTGCCATCTTGCTATTCTTTCGGAGAGGGCGGGTTTCTCAAATATATATTTGATAGGATCCATCTTAGAAATCAATAAAGTGGTATGATTCAACATATACTGTCTCAGTCGGCGAGCAGCCCAAGCCAAAGCACAGCAAGTTTTCTCGAGCAATGAGTATCTTGTTTCACAGTCGGTAAACTTTTTGCTAAGGTAGTATATGGCATGCTCTTTTCGACCAGACTCGTCATGTTGCCCCAACACACACCCCATTGAATTTTCTAACACGGTCAAATACATGATTAGAGGTCTTCCTTCAACTCGTGGCATCAGAATTGGGGATTCTTGGAGATACTTCTTGATTTTGTCAAAAGCTTCTTGACATTCATCATTCCATATCATCTCTTGATTTTTCCTCAGTAATTTGAAGATGGGTTTGCAGGTAGCGGTCAAATGGGAGATAAATCGGGCAATGTAATTTAGACGTCCCAAGAAACCTCTGACTTCTTTATCTGTACGGGGAACTGGCATTTCTTGAATAGCTCTCACCTTAGCCGGGTCAACCTCAATTCCTTTACCACTGACAATAAAGCCCAAGAGTTTACCGGATCTTACTCCAAAGGTGCATTTGTTCGGGTTCAATCCCAGCTTGTATTTCTTCAGCCTCTCAAACAGTTTGTACAAATGGTCGAGATGTTCTTCTTCAGTATGAGATCTGGCTATCATGTCATCCACATATACTTCTATTTCATGATGAATCATATCATGGAACAAAACCACCATAGCACGCTGGTACGTTGCCCCGGCGTTCTTCAACCCGAATGGCATTACTTTGTAACAAAAAGTGCCTCATTGCGTCACAAACGTAGTTTTCTCCATGTCTTCAGGTGCCATCTTAATCTGGTTATAACCCGAGAATCCATCCATGAAGGAGAATACTTTGTGTTGAGCGGTGTTATCTACCAGAACATTAATGTGCGGAAGTGGAAAGTCATCTTTGGGACTCACTTTATTCAAATCTCTGTAATCGACACACATTCGCACCTTACCATCCTTCTTCGGCATCGGTACCACATTAGCAACCCATTGAGGATAAGAAGTAACGGCTAGAAAATCGGCATTAAACTGTTTCATCACCTCGGCTTTGATTTTCTCAGACATTTCAGGACGCATGCGACGAACCTTTTGCTTAACAGGACGACAATCTTCCTTCATCGGCAAACGATGCACTACTATATCAGTATCCAGTCCTGGCATGTCTTCGTACGACCAAGCAAAAATCTCAATATAGTCATGTAACATCTGAATCAATCTTTCCTTGACACTGCTTCCCAAGCCTGCTCCTATTTTGACTTCTTTCTTGTCTACTTCAGTACCCAGATTTACAATTTCGATTGATTCTTCATGCGGCTGTATAGTCTTTTCTTCTTGCAGTACCAGTCTGGCAAGCTCTTCAGGTACTTCACAATCTTCCTCACTTCCATCCTCGGTTTGGTAGATCGGATTTTCGAAGTCATAATTAACAGTAGCAGAACTATTATCAACAGGATCCAGAGTGGGTATGGATCTGCAATTCGTTACGTGAATGTGCGTAAGAAAACATAGCTTGTTTAAAAGATGACAGGAAAGATAAAGAGCGCAATATTTGAATGCAAAAAGTCCATTTATTTATTGAATATGAATATGCTTATGAAGATGACAAAACCCTTAACAAATTAGTTATTGTGTCCCGGGCATAAACACAATGCTTTTAAGAAGTTCAATTATAAAAATTAAAATTTGCAACATTAAAATAGGCAATAACAATTACTCCTGACTAAAGGAAATCGGGATAGTGTCTTCAGCCTTCCAATTATTGAGTCCGTCACCAATCTTTGGGAAAATCCAGCTATCCAAGTCACAATCGCTATCAGCATCTTCTACAGCATTAATCTGATCTTTGACTATCTTCTCAGAGTTAAACCCCAGGCCAGACTTATCAGACTTGTACGGTACATCGATCAGTTGACCCCAACCAATACGACCACCATTTTCAACCACGGCTTGAGCATCTTTCAGAGAAATCATAGCAGGAGAGGCATGAATAACCTCGGGCACAAGGGAAGTTGGCTTAAGGACAGGACTGGTCGGATGAACCATTTCAAATGACTAAGAGGGAGTCTCAAAGAATTCGCCATCCATCTCGACGTATCTGAAGGCCTGCACCCTACTGACAATATACTCTTCTTCTCCACACACAGTGACAATCTTACCCTCTATTGGATACTTCAGCTTTTGATGGAGAGATGAAGCTACAGCACTTGCCCCATGAATCCAAGGGCGTCCCAGCAAGCAGGAATAGG
Organism: Lathyrus oleraceus; assembly: GCF_024323335.1. Lineage (NCBI taxonomy): Eukaryota > Viridiplantae > Streptophyta > Magnoliopsida > Fabales > Fabaceae > Lathyrus > Lathyrus oleraceus. Next base: position 137,974,456 of record NC_066583.1, on the reverse strand, counting down.
CAGGACGAATGTTCATTACGTGAAAGATAGTGTTGAAGACCTGAGGTCCTATCTTGATAGGGAGAACCACTTCACCATGGACAACACCTTTTGCACCATCGTACGCACGCACCACAGTATCACTAGGTTTCAATTCGATGCTCTTACAATCAAGTTTATCGAGCACAGTTGTCGGTAGCACATTCAAAGAAGAGCCATTGTCGATCAATACGTGAGACAAGGTGATCCCCTCACACTCAATGGAGATATGCAGGGCTCTATTGTGATTCTTTCCTGCTGGTGTCAGATCAGCATCGGAAAAGCCTAGGCCATTGTCAACAGCCAGGTTAGCAACATAGTTTTCGAACTGATCGACAGATGTCTCCTGAGGTACATGAGCAGTCTTCAAGAATTTTATCAACGCATTGGCATGAGATTCAGAAGATAATAACAAGGATAACATCGAGATCTTAGACGGAGTATGCCCCAGCTGTTCTACCACATCAAAATCACTCTTACGGATGATTTTCAGCATTTCCTCCATTTCCTGCTTGGCAACATCTTCAGTAGTAATTTCGACCGGTGTCTTTGACTGAGAAGGGTTGATCACTGGTTCCTTTCCTCGAGTTTCAGAGGCGGGAGGTGAGATTTCTGGAGAGAAGATCCTTCCGCTTCGAGTAATTTTACTAGTCCCAACAATGTCATTAGGATTAGCAGAATTATCAACTTGCTTTACGCCATGGATGTAAACATCACCTCCATAATTCCACGGAATGGCTTTGCTTGAGGAATACGGTACTGGGCCAGGTGCAGTAATGATTAAGGGAGCTACCTTGGGCTCAGCAGTAATCTTCACAGGTACTCTAGTAGCGGTAATCCTCACTGGAGCCTTGGACCTGGCAATCACAGATATTTCTTCAACAGGGTTTTCCACCTTAGGAGTCCTTTCAAAGAGAACTGTACGATCATCCATCAGCCGTTGAATACCATTCCTCAATTTCAGGCAATCATTGGGTCGGAGTACACAGAGATCGCAATTTTCAGCACAACCTGGAAATAAACCAGCTTGCAATAAATTCTTCTTGATGATCAGGAGAGGAGATGTTAAACCCGCTACATTAGTAATGTGAGAATTGTCATCCACAACATTAACAGTCTTGTCATGATTAGGCATAGGTGCAGTGATGACATTAGGAGTCTCCGTAGGATCAAATTCAATTTCTCCAGCGTCGATCATATCCTGAATCTTATTCTTCAATAACCAGCAATCGTTTGTATCATGCCCGGGGCTATCGGAGTGATATGCACACCTGGCGTTGGGATTATAACGAGGAGAAGTAGTGTTGAGATTTGCAGGAGGGCCTCTGAGGGTAATTAAATTTGCCTTTAGCATACCCTGCAATGCTTGTGCTAAAGTCATATTGATCTTGGTAAACTGCCTTCTTGGCCTGTCTTGTCTGTGCTGGAAGTTTTGAGCTGGTGGGGCTGCAATTGTAACTGCTCCGATGGTATGGTCACGGTTTTTCTTGTTATGACCCCTTTCACCGTACACAGCATTTGATTCATTCTTTCCCTGATGGGGCTTTCTGGTGCTTGCAGAGGTAGCTGCCTGTATCTTTCCACTTCGAATACCGCTTTCAACACGTTCACCCGTCAATATAAGGTCAGTGAAACCCGATGAAGAACTTCCCAGTAGATGGCTGTAGAATGGGCCAGTCAGTGTACCCATGAACATGTCCACTAATTCTCGATCAGTCATAGGGGGTTTGACTCTGCCAGCCAAATCTCTCCATTTTTGAGCATATTCTTTGAAGCTTTCTTTGGAGCCCATAGTCATATTCTGCAATTGTAGCCGAGTAGGCGCTAATTCAGAATTATACTGGTAATGCTTGTAGAAAGCTGTCGCTAAATCAGTCCAGGTGTGGATGTTAGAGCTCTCGAGCTGATAATACCATTCCAACTGTGTGCCAGACAGACTCTCTTGGAAGAAATGGATCCGTAGCTTCCTATCAGTGGTATACGGCTGAATCTTTCTCACATAAGCTCTCAGATGCATCTGAGGACAAGATGCACCATCGTACTTAGTGAAAGTGGGGATCTTGAATTTGCGAGGAATGACCACATCAGAGACCAGACCCAAGCTTTCGAAATCCAGACCGGGCGCCTTCTGACCCTCCATAGCTAGCATACGTTCTCCCAGCAACTTGTACTTATCATCTTTTGGAGAGTACTGTTCATTCTCATAATCTTCATCTTCGTCCTCCTGGCTGAAAGGATCAGCATTCTCATCTTCTGAATCTGTCCCCTCTTCTTGATCCTTCGGCATTCTAATCTTGACTCCTGCAGCCTGTCCTTTAAACCTTCTTCCCGGGTTAATGTAACTCACAGGTTTCTTGTCTTTCTTCTTCTCGAGCAAGAGAGCCTTCAGTTCCTCCTGCCCCTTGGATAAGCTCAAGATCATCTCTTGGAATTGAGCACTCTGAGCCTGGAGATCTTTGACAGTTTGTTCAAGGGCCATTTTTCTGTTTGCAATAGGAAGACCGTGAGAACATTGATCCTTTAGAATACCTGTTATGCAATGTTATGTTATCCTATGCAATGTATGAAATGTTTTCAAGGACTTTTGGAATTTAACTTTGCGTAAACCACCAAGAAAGGAACTTTTATTAATAATTTGTTAATCAACATTTATTACAACAAAAATAATAAAATACAATGAAATCTCAAGTCTCCCAGGGGCGGCTTCTTTTTGGGCGAAGATATGCATTGAGTCTTCGTTCCTCATTAAGCTGGCTGGTGAGTTCTAACACTTTCTTCCTTTCAGCACAGAACTGGGCTTCAAAAGTATCCCTCTCCTCTCTCAACTGGATCCAGGATCTCTTCAATTCTTCAACATTGGTAGGCATATCCGGATAAGGAATGATCTGAGAAATACCTCCTTCAACTTCTGGTTCAACAATCAGCGGTCCGACTACAAGATATGGCATGCCAAGTTCACGAGCTCTTGCGCGTACCCATCTGAGATAAGGTTCCATAGGAATAGAGTTTTTCTGTCCTAAAGCGCTTCTTTTCACCATGCCCCAAGCTCGTACAAATCTTTGACGGAGACCTTGGGAATCGTTGTCATAGTCAAACACAGTGCCTTGGATAATTATTTCATGTGGACCATCTCTTCGAGCACAACCGAACTGACGTAGGGCTAAAGCAAGATTATAAGTAATACCTCCCCTCATGCCCAGGAGGGGTACATTAGAGAGTTCTCCACAACGGTCAATGAGGATAACATTTTCTTCGAGATGAGGACACCAACGGATGTCTGAATGGGAGAGCGACATTATCCTTTGAGACCATTTCAAATTCTGCTCATTCTTCCAGGCTGATTGAGGAAGGTGCGAAATAAACCACCTAGATAATAAAGGTATGCAGCACATGAGAGTCCCTTGCCTTTTTATAGTACGGGTGTGAAGGGAATGCAAAATGTCTCCAAGCAAGGTAGGCACAGGGTTATGAGTGAGAAATATCTTAATAGCATTCATGTCTATGAATTGATCTGGATTAGGAAATAACACCAAACCATAGATTAGTAGTGCTAGAACATCTTCGAAAGCATGGACATTCATAACTTTTAAGAATTCTCGGGCCTTATTTATCAGAAACTTGGCAAGTAAACCCTTAGTTCCACTTCTTGTTACCCAGTTGGTTTCAATGTCGGACTTTGTCATGTGTAAAGCTGCAGCCACTTTTTCGGACTTCGGACTCTTTTCTAAACCACTGAAAGGTGTTTGATCAAGGATAGGTATCCCAAGCATCCTGGAGAATTCTTCTAATGTGGGTACCAACTGATAATCTGGGAAAGTGAAGCAATGATGTTTAGGATCGAAGAACTGGAATAGAACTCTCATCATATCTTCTTTGAAACCAGTGGTAACCAAATTGAGGAGAGAACCATGTTTCTTGATGAACTGAGTCTGATCAGGAAGTTCTAACACTAAATCCTTTAGTTGAGGAGAGATCGCTACAAAATTGATCCGGATGGTCTTCCTGGAAGCCATAGCCTTACGAAACAGAGCAAAGTTAAATCCCTAAGTGCTTGAAATGATTAGTGCAATGTCATGATGTTATGATGTTATGATGTTATGATGTTATGATGGTATGATGTTAAGTAAATAACAAGCACAAACAAGTCACACAACAATCATTCCTAGGTTTTAAGGCCTGCATGAGTTCCATAGGTAAGTACCCTCCCCACTGAAGTTTGGTTGGTTCAACCTGTCCTAGAATAGTAACCGGGTTCTAGAAGGATCTCAAATCATCGACCTTTCTTCAAGTCCACTTCAGTGCAACACCAAGTGGTTGACCGAAGCTTCCCTAAAGTCCAATCTCAAAGAGTGTAGTATCGAGTCTCAACCAACCCCAGTCGGAACCGAAGTCAGTTATCTCACTACTTTCTAATGGCTAGGATGAGTCAATTAGGGTTCTAAAGGTCTGGTTAATGCTTTGATGACACCACGCGGACGCCAAATTTTTCCTCAAGTAAACATGAGGAACATCAGGACATCCAAAGTGTCACATTAACCGTAGCCATCACTTTGACCATTCCGATATACGCCGGATAGTCGCGATGATCTTTTGCTACTTACCTAAGGTACACTAGATCCGGGTGTAGGATCTTTCACTCAAGCATAAAATACCCAAGCAATCCCTTAAAAGTAAATCAGACAATTCAAATAAGTGATCTTGTTTTTTAAGGTAACCTCTCTTTTTAAGGGTCCCCAGCAGAGTCGCCAGTTCTGTCATACGGTGAACTGACTTTGTGTGTTTTTGCTTTGGAAAGCAAATGTCGCGGATAGCAAGAGTCGCCACCGACTTTTCTTTTATCCAATAAGGAAAGGTGGAAAAGAACAGGAAAGACCATAATTAGATTTTGGGTTCGGGAGGTACATTATACAAAGGGAAGGTGTCAGCACCCTTTGTATCCATGGTTATCCATGGGCTCTTAATTGCTTGATCACTTACGTTATTTTTCTTGTCTGAAAAAGTGTTTGTGAATTACTTAGAAAATGTTTTGAAAAGAGAGTTTAACTTTGTAATGATTCTTGTACGAATGTATACAAAGTATTTATCTCGTTTAATTTTGAAAGCTGTTTAGAAAAACATAACTTGGCAATGATTCTAGTACGAATGTATGCCAAGTGGTGATTTTCTAATAGATGTTTTGTGAAGTGTGAAAAGTATTTTGAGTTGTGATTCAGCATTTAAGAGTTATACCTACCCAAGGTCTTTATGGGCATTTCCTATCCTTATGAGGGTAAAATTGTCCTTACTATTGAGAAGTAAGTAGTTTTATCCTTTGGATGTAAAGGGACATCGTAGGGTCATCGATTGGTCATTGAAGGCAACATTTGTAAGGATACCTTAGCATTCGAAGGGACAATCATCATTTTAACCGTAGGCTACAACGGAGGATCATCGAGGGACAAAATCATATATTCGCAGGCAACATCCGAGGGACTATGATTTATCTTATAGGGACATGATGATTTAATCGAAGGGTCTTTGCTAAGTGTATCCTCACATTTGCGGGACATGACCGTAATACCGTAATACCATAAGGCAACAAAGAGAGGGCCAAGATCACATATTCAAAGGCAATATTTTATAATCAATTAGGCAATTAGGATGAATCTCCATATTATAATCAATTAGGTAATTAGGATAAATCTCCACATTATAATCAATTAGGTAATTAGGATGAATCTCCACAAGGGTATCCCACAAATAAAGTGGAATACCTAGCAAGCTACCTTTTCCGGGAGTATGTGAACCCTTACAAAATTCAGCAAACAGGTCAGAATACCAAATCAGGGTGCAATCGAGAATTGCACCAAACAAAAGGAATCACAACAGTAATAGGGTCAGGTAAACAATGCATGGCTATGATAAAACATGTCAGATGAGCAAAGATCAGAACAGAAAAGTCAGCGACTATCACGTTCGCTGCTGCCTCGCCTAGTGAGGGCTTAGCGAACACTCGCTACAGGTTCGCTTAGCGATGTGCTAGCGAACGGCTGCGGGTTTTGAATTTAAGAACAGTACGATTTCAGCGAGCTCCAAACCCTATGGCATCCATTACAGAAATTACATGGTTAAACATTCAAGACATCCATGCATACTTAAATCCACATGCAAAACTTAAGATATTTTTATAAATTCAATCATAATGCCACATGTAAATTAAGAGCATAAAGCGGTAATGGTAGTGCAAACCTGTTTGCAATTGAATTGCAACGTTGAATTGGCAGATTACTCTTAGGGTTGGTACCGGATTGAGTTGGGCGGAGATAACCTTTGTGCAGATGAGTTTCCTTCAGGGTTTCCTTTAGGGTTGCTCTGAATTCTCTGGGTTAGCCTCCAGGGTTTGCTGTGCCTTCTTTCTATCTCTCTGTTTTCGTTCTCCTCCCCCTCCCCTGGTTCTGACTGAAGTTGTGGTATTTATAATGATTTTTTGTGACCTAATGGGCTCAGAATGAAGCCCAAAATTTCTGGTGTTCGCAAGCTTCACTAGGCGAGTGGTGTAGCGAAGAGTTCGCTAGGCGAAGGATGTTGCTCGCCTAGCGAGCAAGCCAGTTTAGGCCATTTTCTGGATTTGGCCACCTGTGTGCTGGGTCTTCGTTCCTTTAAGATCAGTGTCTTGAAAAATAAGTTGGAGTGCCTTGAAAAATGCCTTGTAATATTAACGGGAAAATTTTGGGGTATGACAATATGTCTACAAACACTAACACCGCAGTTGTAGTCCACACAGAGTGTGAACTTTGTGGATCCAAACGACACGAATCAGTGGAGTGTAACCTTTTGAGCGACCTGAACACTGACCAAGTGAATTACGCCCAAGGTAACCAATTTTTAAACACTTACAACCTTGGATGGAAGAATCACCCGAATTTTTCCTATAAAAACCAGAACCCTATCCAAGATTAGGCCCCTCAGAGACCACAAGGTTATCAAGCCCAAAAACCAAATAAACTTATGCAAGTTGTGCCCCAGAAGCCTAACCTTGAGAAGATCATGGAGAGCTTTATATTAGGCTAGACTCAACAAAATAAAGAATTCCTAAACCAGAACATTCACATAAACGAACTGATAACGCAATTAGGGACCAAGGTTGATCAGATAATCACTCACAACAAGATGCTTGAAACCCAGATCTCACAGGTAGGACAAAACCAAGCCCCACAGACTACACCTGAAGGGAAATTCCCTAGACAACCTAAAGTCAACCCTCGAGGGCAAGCTAACGCTATCTCATTACAAAGTGGGACCGCTTACGAAGGGCCTCATAACCCAACAATGAGCGAGTCCAAAACTTCTAAAGAAAATATACCTACCAACCAAGAAGAGGAACCAGTGGAACCCGAAAAACAAACCGACCAAGAAGGAGAAGCCAAGGATAAAACTTACAAACCACCACCCACGTACAAACCACCAATCCCATATCCGCAAAGACTTAAACAAACTAAAATCAATAACCAATACCAAAAGTTTATAAAAGTAATAGAGAAGCTTCATGTAGATATTCCTTTCACCTAAGCCATCACCCAAATTCCATCTTACGCCAAATTTCTCAAAGACATCTTAACCAACAAGCGTAGGCTTGACGATCCCAAACCCTTGGAATGCAACTTTATTCCTGAGAATAAACTTGCTAAGCAGGAGAAAGACCTTGGTAGTTTTTCTATACCTTTCATTATAGGGAGTCATGTGATCGACAAAGCTTTCCTAGACTTAGGCGCTAGTGTGAGTTTAATGCCCTTAGCTGTGTGTAAAAGGTTAAACTTAGGAGAATTACAACCAACTAGGATGTCCCTTCAATTAGCCGATAGGTCTGTTAAGTATCCTGTAGGCATTTTAGAAGACATCCCAGTTAGGATCGGTCAACTTTATATCCCAATAGACTTTGTGGTCATGAATATCAAGGAAGACGACGATATCCCTATCCTTTTAGGTATACCATTTTTATCAACAGCCGAAGCTATAATAGATGTTAAAAGAGGAAAATTAACTTTCGAAGTAGGGGATGAAAAGATAGAGTTTATTCTTTCAAAGTTCCTGATGGCACCAATCATAGGAGACACATGTTACGCATTTGATATCATAGATGAATGCATAAGGGAATTTGATCAAGAAGAACCTGTGATCGAACCATTTTCAAACCCGAATAAAAAGGATGACGAGCTAAAGGAAACGGAACCTCACACTAATGAATGTTTGGCCCTTACCCCAGACCTTTCACCAAATTCTCAAAAACCAGCTCAAGAACTTAAGGAACTACCCAAGAACTTAAGATATGAGTTTTTGGATAAAGAAATGAACCGCCCAGTAATAGATAGTGCCACCTTAAACCAAGCCGAGACAAACCAACTCTTGGATGTTTTACGAAGATACCTCTCTGCCTTAGGATACAACATCTTTGATTTAAAAGGGATAAGCCCATCCGTGTGTATGCACAGGATCTCACTAGAGGAAGATTCAAAACCTTCTAAAGAACATCAGAGAAGAATCAACCCTGTAATGAGTGAGGTGGTAAAGAAGGAAATCCTTAAACTGCTAGAAGCTGGTATAATCTATCAGATCTCCAATAGTAAATGGGTAAGTCCTGTACATGTGGTACCCAAAAAGGGAGGCATCACAATCGTGCAGAATGAGAAGGGCGAGCATGTAGCTAAACGTATAGAAAGCGAATGGCGTATGTGCATAGATTATAGGAAGCTCAATAAGGCAACTAGGAAAAACCATTTCCCCCTTCCATTCATAGATCAAATGCTTGAGCGTCTTGCCAGACACTCTTACTTTTATTATCTGGATGAATATTCTGGATTTTTCCAAATATCCATACACCCCGAGGATCAAGAGAAAACAACCTTCACCTGTCCTTACGGAACGTTTGCTTACAGACGAATGTCATTTGGACTCTGTAATGCGCCAGCTACTTTCCAACGTTGTATGATGTCAATCTTCGCAGATTATCTCGACGGAATTATGGAAGTATTTATGGACGATTTCTCGGTATGTGGGTTCGACTTTGAGAATTGCCTCATTAATCTTGAGAACATCCTAGAGAGATGCATAGAAGTTAACCTTGTGTTAAACTGGGAGAAGTGCCACTTTATGGTTAAAGAAGGCATAGTGTTAGGACATATAATATCTGAAAGAGGCATTGAGGTCGACAAAGCAAAGATAGAAGTTATAGAAAACCTTAACCCTCCTAAGACAGTTAGAGAAGTCTGTAGTTTTCTTGGACACGCCGGTTTCTACCGATGCTTCATCAAAGATTTCTCTAAAATAACAAAACCCCTGACCGGCCTTCTGATGAAAGACGTTGAATTCATTTTCAATGAAAAATGTATCGAATCCTTTAATCGTTTAAAACAAGCACTAATTTCAGCACCCATTTTACAAACTCCGGATTGGACTCAACCCTTTGAAATAATGTCTGATGCTAGCGATTTTGCTATAGGAGCTGTTTTAGGGCAAAGAAGATAATAAATTACATGTAATATATTACGCTAGTAGAACCCTAGATGCCTCTCAACTAAATTATACAAAAACAGATAAGGAACTCCTAGCTGTGGTTTTTGCAATGGATAAATTTAGGTCTTATCTTGTCGGATCTAAGATTATAGTCTATACAGACCATGCAGCTATCTGTTACCTTCTAAGCAAAAAGGATGTGGAACCTAGATTACTCAGATGGATCCTTTTGTTACAAGAGTTCGACTTAGATATTCGAGACAAAAAAGGAACAGAAAACGTAGTTGTTGACCATCTTTCCAGACTAGAGCATTTGAAGCCAGACCATTTACCTATAAATGATGATTTCACCTATGACAGATTGATAGCTAAGTTAGATGTCGTTCCCCTTGAACCTGATAGAGACAACTTTGGGACAATTTCAGAAATTAGCAAAGTACTATGGTACGCGGATTTTATGAATTATCTAGCCGCTGATATCATACCACCTGACCTCAATTATCAACAAAAGAAGAAGTTCTTTAAAGATATAAGACATTTCTATTGGGACGAACCACTCCTTTTTAAAAGAGGAACATATAACATCTTTCGACGTTGCGTCCCGGAAGAAGAAGTCAGAAATATCATAGAGCATTATCACTCTTCACTCTATGATGGACATTCAAGCACATCCAAGACATACGCTAAGATCCTTCAAGCTGGTCTTTATTGGCCAACATTATGACGTGATGTCCATACTTATATTGTCCAATGTGACCGATGCCAGCACGCTGGAAACATCTCAAGACGCGATGAAATACCCTTGAAGAACATCCAAGAAGTGGAATTATTTGACGTTTGGGGTATTGATTTCATGGGACCTTTTCCATCTTCGATGGGAAACAAGTACATTTTGGTAGCCGTTGACTATGTGTCCAAATGGATAGAAGTTATAGCCTCACCCACTAACGACACAAGAGTAGTCATCAAGATGTTTAAAAATAATATTTTTCCCAGATTTGGAGTACCACGACTTGTCATAAGTGATGGTGGATCATATTTTATATCCAGGATATTTGATAAACTCTTAAGAAAGTATGGAGTAAAACACAGAGTAGCAACACCATATCATCCCCAGACTAATGGTCAAGTGGAAGTATCTAACAGAGATATTAAGCAAATCTTGGAAAAAAACTGTTTGAATATCCAGAAAATATTGGTCTAAAAAGCTAACAGAAGCATTGTGGGCTTACAGAACTGCTTACAAAACCCTTATTGGAACTACACCATACTAGTTAGTCTACGAGAAGTCATGCCACTTACCTTTTGAACTCAAGCACAAGGCATATTGGGCCATCAAGACCCTGAATTTGGATTACCTAGCATCTGGCGAGAAGCGAATCCTCGATATCCACAAATTGGAGGAACTCCGCCATAAAGCTTACGAGAATGCCATTATGTACAAAGAAAGAACCAAAGCATGGCATGACAAAATGATTGTGAAAAAAGACTTTAATGTAGGCGACTCTGTTCTCCTTTTCAATTCGAGATTACGACTTTTTCCAGGTAAGCTGCGTTCGAGATGGACAGGCCCCTTTAAGGTTTCCAAAATCCTAAAATCTGGAGCAGTTGAAATCCGGAACAATTCCTGTAATCCGTTTGTGGTAAATGGACAAAGACTGAAGCAATATCAAGAAGGTGACATCCCCACAGAATGCCCTAGCCATACTTTGATCGACCCTTCAGTTCCTACCTCTAATATATAAAGTTCGAATCGTTAAGCTAACGACGTTACACAAGCGCTGCATGGGAGGCAACCCATGATTTCTTTTCCTTTGCTTTACTTTTACTATTTCAATTTATATTTTCATTTGTTATATATATATATATATATATATATATATATATATATATATATATATATATATATATATATATATAAATATATATATATATATATATATATGTTTAGACTAACATTTACAATATTTGCGGTTTCAGGTGTCCTCTGTTTTTAACCTAACTTTTCAGGATGGAAAATTTCGACATTATGCCAGTGATCTTTCGTGACCCAGTTCAGGAGCAGCACTATGCCATGCTTTCCCAGCGTCCAATGTTGCCCACCATATATCCTGATTCAAGCTACATGGAGGCATTAGGCATTGAGCCTAGTGTTAGGCATTTGTGCAATCAGTTGCAATGGGATGAGTATATTGATGCGATGCATGTGACTTACAGGAACCTCACTTTGGCGTTCTTGAGCTCGCAGAACTACGAGCCCTATGTTGGTCACACTAGTGATGGTGACTACATTAATTTCAGGTTGTTTAGGATAGAATACACCTTCAACCACAAGCGTTTCGGTGACTTACTTGGATTTCAGACTGCTTATGATGCCTCATCTAAGCTCCCCATGAGCTATTTCCTAAGTAGAGACGTTGAGAAGTTTTAGAGTGACATTACATGTGGAGGTAGCCCTGACCCTTCCACCCAAATCTCTAACAAGATTCATAATCCTGCTTTCAGATACTTTCAGATGATTATTGCCCACACCTTCCTAGGGAAGAGTGACCCTGATACACATGTAAGTGATGAAGAGATTTTCTTCATGTATTGTACCACTCAGTCACGCCCAGTAGATTGTGGAGCTTTTCTGATCGAGAGTCTCTATCTTAATGCTCACTCCGCTGTGAGCCCTATACACGTTGGAAGCACGGTGACTCATATAGCCTCCTCCCTAGGACTTGATAGAAGACTATTTCATCTGACGTCTTACTGCAGTTATACTTTGATGGATATTGACTTCTAGCTGGATCGTGGCCTCATGAGGAGATCTTCCTTCCAACCAGATCAATACATGCTCTTGATCGAGGTTGAGACTATTCACTACTTTACTTTACCGGACCCTCAGGTAACTTGTGTTATTGATCAGTCTAACTGGGCCTATGCCATAGAAGGCCAAGGCGGGATAGTAGATGAGCAAAGAATCGCACTTACCAGAATCAAAGTGCTCACCAATAATCCAAATCTTCCCAAGCATGCATTCTGAGATGGTTAAGCTCCGTATGGAGATAGCCCAACTCCGTCAGGAGCTCGCTGACGTTGCTTTGCAGGTCGAAGCATCAGATACCACACATGCCACTGAAGCCGATATACTGAATAATGAGATCGCCGACCTCCGACACCAGATCGCAGAGCTTCGAGGATACGAAGTCGAGGAGACTCTACTATTCCATGAGCATTGATGATATCACCGACCGAGAGATGCCGTTTGATTTACCTATTTCCCATTGTTTATTATTTATACTTGTTTTTATTGTTCCTTTTGACTTTATGCTTGCTTTTTCTTTCCTAGGATCTCTCGACTCGTGACTTACTACTAACTCTTCATATATATATATATATATATATATATGCATTGCTATTATTATGTTTTTATGTCCATTTTATTTTATTTTATTTTATTTTGTCAAGCTTAATAAAAAAAACAGCATACCATAGAAACCTATGTGCACCCCCTTCTTGCAAAAATGAAGACAAAAAGTTGTGGCCCAAGAAGCAATGAAAAAATTCGGCCCAACCAATTCCGAAGCCATGGCGGGTGCCATGAGGTCTGAACATTTAACGAAACAGAATCCCCAATTTCACCATTTTCACCTTCTTCAACCTCTCAAAACCCATTTTCTCCTCCTCCCAACTCCACCAAAGTCCACAAAAAATCCCAACTTCCTCATTTTAACTCCAAGCCATTACCATTTCCAAACTTCACTCATCCATTCCTCCACCAAAAACCCACTAAAACTCCATTTTTTACTTCCCTTCCATAAACACCCATTTTTCTCTTCACTCACCATTAATGGCCGGAATGGAGTTCAACAACATCATTCTTCGCGGAGGAAAACCCGGAGAGCGACAAAACAAAATTTTACAAAAATTGCAATCACGGGAAATTCTCGCTACCAGGTTTGTAGACGAAGATTGTTTGTATACTTTAGGGACGTACCATAGTGTTTTTCATATGCTTGATACTTTAGGATTACACGATATTTTTGCTAATAAAGCACCCACCTATGATAGGCTGACTAGGGAATTTTTGAGTTCCCTAATTTATACTGTTTACCCTGGCACTGCTAGCACGGTTGGTACCGTTTGTTTTAGAATGTTTAATGTGGAATATGAGTACACTACCGATGCCTTAGCAGGTTTATTAGGAATGCCTTACGGAGATGGTGTCATATGTGAGACACCCTTAGATGTTGAATGGGCACTCGAAACATTTACTTTTTGGAATAGATTATCAAATGTGGTTGTCACTTCCTTTGAAGGAACTTTAGCTTCCAATATTCATAACCCGGCCATCCGTATTTTTCGATATCTTTTGGCATGTGCTATTTTCGATCGGGAGAATTCTAATAAAGTAAATGCTTGTGAGTTGCTATTTTTACAGGGTTGCCTCACTAATCGAAGGATCAATCATGTTCCTTTTATGCTTGCACATATGTCTGTCATTCTTAAAAAGGGAGGAATCATTTCTTTCGGTGGTTTAATTACTTCTATTGCTAGAGCGTTAAATCTCAACGCTGAGTTAGCCACCTTAGAACCACTCCCTCACCGCACCATTAACTTAAATTTTTTGAAGGATATGAAATTATGCAAGGTGCGGCGAGTAGGTGGTTATAACCTCATGATCCATGGTGTAGCTATACCCAGTGTTGTTTTACCTTTCTCTCAGTGTACAGATGTGCGACATGCAAGGAACTGGACGTATGATCTCGATGCTCCACCTTTTACCGGTCCTTTGCCACCTAATGTTCCTATGGACGATGAGAAAGGGACCGATGATGAGTATGACCAGCGCGACCAGTCACCTGCTCATGATATTCCTAGTGCATCACCTGCACACACTGCACCTTCTTCTTCTTACCATTTTGCAGGTACCGCTCCCGGTTTTTACATCATTGAGGAGATGTGGCGCGAGCACCTGGCTCGAGAGGAAAGGTGTGACACCCTTCTGAATACCATAAACCAACAATTGACAGATAATATGAGTTTTATAGTAGCCTCCCAACAGCGTAGTGAGCAAGCACATCGGACTATCACTGAGTCCTTACTTGCGATCACTAATGAGCAACATCGCCAGCGACAGGCTACTGAGTATCACTTCGCACTTATCGAGGCCAACCAACGGTCTCTCTTAGGTCGCTCTAGGCAGCTGGAGAAAGGACTTAGTACTCGTAGCAAGCGTCGTCAACCCAGGCATCCTGACCAGGGCGGTGACGGTGATAGTACCGGTGATCACCTATAATTCTCTCTCTCTCTCTTTCTTTCTCTCTCTCTCTCTCCCTCTCTCTCTCTCTCCCTCTCTCTCTCTCTTCCAGGTTACTCTTACCCTATCTCATATCGAAACATTGAGGATAATGTTCGGTTTAAGTGTGAGAGGAGATTTTTATCGCTTTTTATCGCTTTCCTTTATTTTTTTTGTGTTTTAGTTGTTTGCCTTTTCTTTTCAATAAAATAACATGTGTTTGACGAGTCATCTGTGTAGTGTATCCGTATTTCTCCCATTTCTTTAACCTTACCAAAAAAAATTGTGAGCTAAGACAACAGTGCATCTTGAATATTCAGGCTATAAGACAGGTTTATGAAGGGATGTAAAAGACTTAGGAAAACATTTTGTAAAAATTGATATTGTCTTAACACCGTAGGCTTCATGATTATAAGAGTCGATCCCGATACCTCATATGCTGTAGCCCTAATTTTTATTCCAAATAAGTCCTTAAGTAGTTTATCCTTGCAGTCAGCTCCGGCTTAAGCATGCTCTACGTAGAGGACCAATGAATATAAGTGAATGATCACAAAAATTCCTGCTTTGTTCTCTAGTTGTATGAAAATCCGGGCTAGGGGACTCTCACACGGTCATTTAACCCAGCAAAATAAAGACATTTGCGAAACATGCAGAAGAAAAATATATATATATATATATATATATATATATATATATATATATATATATATATTTATATATATAAGAATATGCCTATTGTTGGTTGGTTCAGAGGTATATGGTGCTGAACTTGGTAGGGTGGATTATGATCCAATCCCTCACAACTGCAAATTGGGTTAAATAGAGGGGTTACACCAACTTATGTACCAGAGCCCCATGCTTAAGATCATAATCACTAACCGGTCACCTTACTACGAGTATGTACGGATAACGGGCTTAATGTGATTGCACCTGAATGAAAAGGACTTGAAGAATACAAAACGAAGGCCTAGGTATGGTGGGATGATGTGGATTGATTTGTATAAGAACGAAGCCTATGACAGCATTTGCGGGAAGTGTCACTACAATATCCTTAGTTTGATTCGTTAGTACCTATCGATACATTCCTTGAATAAACTTATAAGCCTTTTTTCCTTGAATTAACTTTGGTTGATACTGTTTTTCTTGTATAAGCTATAAAGAGTTTTTGCTTGAGGACAAGCAAAGGTTTAAGTGTCGGAGAATTTGATCACACTGAATCACACCGCATTTTTGACTCGGATTTCACATGTTTATTAGGTCTTTATTATCATTTTGCTTGTGTTATGCTCTCTTTTATGTTGTTTTCATATATTTAGCTCTTTCAGGCCCTTTTTAGAAGAAACAAAGCAAAAAGACCAAAAATTAGGGTTTTTCGGCAAATGTTGTACACATGGCGTTATGCATGGCGGCCGCTATAGGAAAAGCCATGACTCATCAACCCTCAACCAGGAGGTAACCGCCACGATCCCATGAACTTTCCCATTTCCACACATGGCGGGCGCCATGAAAGGGTGGCGGGCGCCACCTTTGCATTTCACGTTCCCACTAAGGAGAAGTTGAAGGGCATCATGGTCTTTACAAGCTGCTGAATTCCTCTATAAATAGGTCATTCTAGTTCATTTCCAAATCATCCAACTTAGTTTACAACACTAAGACTATATTATCATCTGTAAAAGCGGTAATCCGTCACATCGAGGGGTTATCGCACCTTAGTGAGATTGAGTTGGAGCACTTTGATTTTGTTGTCGTCTTTATCTTCAGAGTCAAAGGTTTATTTTCCTTGTACCAGATTTAAAGCCTTTGTTTGGAGCAGGTTCTAATTTAATCGCTTTTATTTAATTTCTTGCTATGCTTTACTTTATTTAATTTCTTGCTATGCTTTACTTTATTTAATTTCTTGCCTTGCTTTAATTTATTTAATTCCTGTCATTGTCTTTACTTTATTTAAATTTCTCGTCATTATCTTTATTGTTCATTTTAATTATTTTACACGCTTTACTTATTCTTTACGCCTTACATTCTAAAACAACTTTTCATTATGATCAATATCGTTGTGTTTGTTTGTATTACCATGTCTGGCTAAATCTTTCAAAGGTTAGAATGTAAGGATCGCGGTTAAAGAGATGTTTCACATATTGAATATGTAGAAATGCTTTAAAGGCTGTTTTGATTTTTAATTCGAGTTTTCTGAAACAAACTTGGTTAGTTTTAACTACTCAAGGAGTGCGAAAGCACCCTGGGTTAGTTAACTAGGAATTTTTATCAATTTAAGGAAAAACGATTTTTGAAACTGTTTTTGGACGCGTTGATAGATTTAAAATCAGGAAACTCCTTGGGTAAACTTTCCAAATCAAAATCACTTTTCAACTAAGTTTACGAGTCTTATTTCTTAAAAATAAGTTTACTACTTTAGCGTTCTGCGCACCTTTTATAAGTGACAATAAAAGACCTTAATTTAAGGGTAAACTCGGTTCTGAATACGCGAAAGCGACAATTCCTGTTAAATGGATTCTTTTCAAGAGTAGAAAATATTGCCCTATAAGTAGTTCTATTTAGACAATCGAAACATCATTTAACTGACGTGAAATACATTCAAACCTGTCTTTATCTGCACTGTATTTATTATTTTCTTTATTTACTTTTATTTTGCAACATCAATATCTCTTTTATACCGCCTTAGAAAAACATCGTAACGATAGTAATCGATAGATTGACGATTTGGTCTCTGCGGGATCGATATTCTTTTATATTACTCTGATGCGATTCGTGCACTTGCGAATAGAGCGATCACATAGACAAAGCATTAGCTTTCCACTCAGCTTAGTTTTAACTCTATCAACAATTAAATCATATGTATAATATATAATAAAAGGAATGTCAAGAAACTTCCAAAGGTCCTTAGTAGCATCAATAGTCAATGTAGTACTAATAAAATCAACAACAGTTTGCTCATTATTACTAGAAAAGAAAAATTTAAACTTAGAAGCATGATTAATCTGAGTATGAGCGAATAATATTTCCTTCTGAAATCAGAAATAAGGAGGAATATGGAAGTTGCAACATAGTAGAGCTTCCGATGCAACAAAACGGGGGTGTACCAACAATGTTAGCACTCTGACGCTCAAGTTAGTATGTGAAAGAGTAAAGACAATTCAAATTGTGTTTGAAACTTATAACTTGAGATGACGTCATTCCCTATATATAGGGGAGAGAAATAAAGGTTTCACTATTTTTCTCGTATGGAATGCGGAGAACTGTTAGATGTGCATGAGACGTGGATCCTCTGTAGCAAGATATAGGATATGCTTATGGTAAGGAGAAGATTCTAGAAACGTAACCGTGTAGTCGACCTAGAGGCTATGACTCTGACCGGACTATTTCCCAATGGTCGATTTCAGAAGAGTATGGTCGGCTTAGAACAGTTGCCTCCAAGGCTTACCGAGCATCATGGGTACCGGAGATTCTTTAGTAATTGTGATCGGCTTTCCAAGGTTTCTCTTCCGTTGTTTTAAAATTGAAGCATTTTAGGGTCTGTAGCGGAAGTAGTAGGGGACAAGGGCATTTAATGTTTTCTTGTCGTTGACTCGTCTTTGCTTCTCCTCGCCAACACGTTGTTGGAACAAGTTTGATCTACATCTATGATCCTTAAGTTTTGATGATAACAAAGTATAAAGAATGATTTTATACTCTAATAGTTTATTGAGTGTGAAGAATCTGAACAAACCAGATGTTGGATAAAGCAGAATTTGAACAAGTCAGACATTGAACAAAGCTGAAAAAAACAAACTCTGGACTCCGGATAAAGAGACTCTGGACTCTAGACTTCATTAGACTTTAGACTCTGGACTCTTAACATTATTAGATTCTAAAACAAAGTTAGAATACAAAGAAGTGTTAAACTGATAGTCAACTCTGGATATCCCAGTCAACGCTTATGAAGTAAACAATTCAGATGTACTCTAATAAATTCAAGCCTCATTTTTCACTAGACTCTGAAGTCTTTCTTCAAGGCTCTGAAATTTGATCAAGCTTCAAAACATCTCATATACAAAGCCAATGATTTAGAAAAATGACTAACTGAATATTCTAGAAGTTAGTACAATTTAAGTGGCGAAATCAAAAGGACTGATACGTCGATATTCTTAAGGATTGTACTACCAACGACTATCAAAGATTTCCTCTCCACTATCCACGATTATCGACTCAACCTCGTATCATTATTACAGTTATAGAATTGAAGAAGTTTCTAATTCTATCCTCCGGCGGTATTATTCATCTCCTATATAAAGAGGGCAAACAATGTCGAGAAACAGAGAGAACTTGACGATGAATTTCATTAACGAAACACACACACACACACACACACACACACATATATATATATATATATATATATATATATATATATATAAATGCTGGAAAAATTTCAATAGAGAAAATCAATATCAAGAAAGAGAAAATAGAGAGAAACACTTAGCACTTGATTTCATATATTCTCGAGTGTAAAGTATGTTTATCACTTTGTGTATCTACTTATTTATAAGAAATATTGTAAACATAAATCTTGTATTTAACAATTGTTAAATTTCTTGAGGGACTAGGTTTTAGTCAGAATCCTCAAGAAGTCATTGACGGGTAGTCTTTGAGTTGTAACTCCTTAAGCGACTAAGTTTAGTCATAATCCTTGAGAAGTCATTGACGAGTAGTCTTTGAGATTATAATCAGTTTGATTATTGAGTTAAGTCATGTTGAGAAGGCAAAATCACTCTGACAAGTGGACTTGACTAACCTAGTTAGCGGTGAACCAGGATAAAAATACCTTGTTCTTTTTACCATTGTTGTTATTATTTTTGGGTCACGAAAAACTGTCATATTTGAAATCCAATTCAATTCCCCTATTTATTGTGTTTCTTGAACCTTCAATTGGCATCAAAGTGTTGGTTCTGGTATTGACTCTTTTGTGTCAAACATTTAACAGTGTCAGATAAAGATCCATATTTTGAAACATATAATGGCACATGCAAACAATGATAAAGATCATTATTCTGCCAAACCTTCAATCTTTGATGGAGAAAAGTTAGAATATTGGAAATATAGAATTAAAATTTTCTTCATAGGTTGTGATGTAGATCTATGGGATATGGTAATAGATGGATACACATATCCTACAAATGCATATGGTACAATGTTTGGAAGAAGCAAAATGAATGAGCAGCAAAAGAAGGATCACAAGAATCAACATATATTCATAACTATATTGTTGAATGTTATTTCGTATTCAGAGTATGAAAAGATTATAAATAAAGATTTTTTTAAGTCTATGTTTAATTCATTGAAAATGACTCATGAAAGAAATGAGCAAGTTAAGAAAACTAAGGCATTTGCTTTAATACATAAATATGAAGCCTTCAAAATGGAAGAATGTTTTCTTGTCGCTTTCTTGTTTCTGATTGAGGAGATGTTCTTAGGATTTCAAACTCTTTTAGTTGGATTAAAAGTTCTGAATAAGGGTTATACCACTTCAGATCACGTAAATAAAATAATCAAAAGTTCGCCAAAGAAATGAAGGTCAGTGGTGACATCACTTAAGGTGTCAAAGGATCTGAACAACATATCTCTGAAAAAACTTATAAGTTCTCTAAAGAGTCACGAGATTGAGCTTGAAGAGGGTGAGCCCCAGAAGAAAGTAAAGTTTGTGGCTCTGAAGTCCAAAGGCAAGCCTAAGAAGGCTAAAGCTCTTCAAGCTAAAGAAGAAGAGTATGAAGAAAGCTTTGAAGAAGAGGATCAATTGTCTCTACTCTCCATAAGGGTCAACCAACTCTTGAAGTAAAGAAAAACGAAGTTCAGAGGGTACAAAAGAACAAGTGGACGATCTGAGTCAACCTTTAGGCAGAAGAAGTTTGGAGCTGACAAGGATGTTATCTACTTTAAATGCAAAAAGTCTGGACATTATAAGAATGAGTTTCCTAAACTCAAGCCTAAAAAGAATTTCTTCAAAGAGAAGAAGAAGGTTCTGATGGAAACCTGGGATGACTCTGAATCTTCAGAATATGACTCTGAAAAAGAGGAGGTTAACATGGCTCTAGAAGCTAGCACTGAAGCATCTGAATCAGAATCAGATTCAGAATTAAACTCAGACTCTGGCAAGGTATTTTCTCATCTCACTTGTTCTGAATTAGAATTATTCTTAGCTGAGATTCTTGAAAATGTTTATAAGCTTAAAAAAAGATACAAGAATCTAAAATAGATTCATGTAGTCGATTCTAAACCCCATAGTGAACTGCCAAAAGAAAACTCTATTTTAAAAGAAAAATAACGTAGTTTAGAAAAAGAAAACTCTACCCTAAAAAGCAAGAGTGAAAAACTTGAAAAAGAAATTATTTCAAAAGCTCCTATGGACTCTGAATGTGCTTCCAAGAGTTATGAAACATTTTTTTTAAAAATTCCTAACGAAGAACATAGATCGAATCAAGATTGTTTCAATGATTTATGGAGTTAGTGGAAATGGGAAAAGAGACATTGGTTATGTGAAACCAAAGAACTCTATGTTCAAGCCTAAACCCAAAAAGATTGTGATAAAGCCAAAAACTTTATACTCTCATTTCACATATGGCCACACACAGAATATATATTCTGCACAAAAACCCTGGGTTGGTAAAACTTTTGGCAGAACTTACCACAAAGGACCCAAAAATATATGGATACATAAGAATAAAATAATTTATGTAACATATATCCTTAGTAGCCAAGTTGAGACACCAGTCATGGTACCAGAACTCTGGATGATCTCGACACATGACGGGTTACAAGAGCTGGAACTTAATCCTGGAGGTTCTGTAGGCTTTGGAGGAAACCAAAAGGGTAAGATCATTGGATCTGGTACAATAGGTAATGGTACCATTTCCTCTATTATTAATGTTTTATTAGTTGAAGATTTAATTCATAATCTCTTGTCTATAAGTAAATTAAGTGACAATGCTTATGACATTATCTTCAATCAACAGTTCAGACGGACAATAAGTTAAAATATTCCAAAACATTGACAAAAAAAGATTGGGATTAGCAGGAACATACCAATAAATATAATATCTTAGTGAATCTTGCTACATAATAAATTGTTAGTATACAATAATTTATATATCTTAAGGTCCAGTTTTGCGAACAACAATTTTATAAAAATATTAACGAATTTTATAAAAATTGTTAGTATAATATATATATATATATATATATATATATATATATATAGGATTAAGTAAGGGGATTTAGGATTCTTAATTCTCTACATATCTTGAGCTACGGTTTTGCGAACAATAATTTTATAAAAATATTAGCGAGCTATTTATTGTGTCCACGTATTTGAAAAAAATGTCACATTTTTTCACATGGTCCCTTACAAAATGATGTCTAATTTTAATACATTTACTGCAATGAAAGACTTGATTCTTGATAAGATTAATTACATTTATATTGTCACATAAGATTAATTACACTTATATTGTTACATTTGAAGGGAATGCAGCCTAACTTTAAATCTTAATCCAACCATTATTGTTTTATAAAAAAAAGCTTGTGCACAATAATTGCCGTCAACTTCGTACTCGCCCTTGGTTATAAAAAATAGCAATACTATGTTTGTTTTTTTGTTTTTTTTCCCAAAAAATCAAGCATTTTCCAAAAATATGAGAGATTCCGGTAATACTTTTTTTATGTGATTTGCACCATGCAAAATCAAAGTTAAAAAATTCTACCAAACTATACTCCCTACCTTTAAGGAACCAAATACCGTGGTTAAAAATATCATTTAGATAGTTAAAATACGTTTTACAATTTTAAAATAGAATTTCTTAAGAGGCTTGAAACCTAGACCACAAATGCACCCACTAAATATGATATTAGATCAATTTGCAATTAAATAGAATTAAAATATGATAATATCTTGATATTTTGTGATATCTATTTTTCAAATAATCAGTGGCGGAACTGAGGGGACGTGGGAAGGCCACGGTCACCCCTCAATTTTTTATTTATTTTTAATTTATATATATTAAATTATTAAAACATCTTTGTTTTAAATTAAAATTATTTTTTATTTTTTATTTTTCATTCAAAGTTAGGTTAAAATACAGATAAGGTATAAAACTCTTACCTTTCCTTTCTTTCTCATATGGATTTGCTACCGGCATCGAAATCGGAACAGATTAAAGTGATCGGCATCTAACAGATAAAAAACTTTATTCATTCTTCTTTTTATAAAAAATAACAAATTAAAGTGATTGCTTGATTTGTGTTTTTGCGATTTTTAGGGTTCTTCTTTCTTGATGTGTTAAAATAATCTATATGAGGTTTATTAAGCCAATTCATAACATTGTCATTTACAAATATAGTTATACACTTTAATAAGGTTTATTAATCATTGTTGCTGCTAATTTTTAATAGTGAAGTTACCGGTATTTGAAAACGGACTAAAGTTGATTAATTAAGTTTATTAATTTTTTTCTCTTTTAATTTTTATGTTCTCTAAATTGATTCTTGGATCTGATATGATATTATAGGAAGAGTAAAGATGAATAATAGGAAAATTGATTCTTTTTTCAAAAGGAAAGCATGTGAAATTGAAAGAGAAGAGAGAGATGAAGAAATTATAATCCCGACATCCGAATCTGAAACAGTTCTTGAGAACCCAACAATTGAAGAGCATCATGATTTTGAAAATTCTTTGGAACGCGATCCTGGAAAGCGTCCTCCGATTTGGCAATATCCACCAAATAAAGTGGATGCAATACGAAGAGCTTATCTAAAATGGGGTCCATATCAAATTCATTTAGAAAACTATCCTTTGTCCGGTAACGAGGATCATCCGAGAAGGTTTCGACATACTTGATTTAGCATATTTCCATCATGGTTAGAATATTCACCATCTGAAGATGCCGCATATTGCTTACCATGTTACCTTTTTAGCAAAAAACTAAGTGGACGTCCCGGATCACTTGTCTTTATTTCTATGGGTTTTAGAAATTGGAAGAAAGTTAGGAATGGAAAATATTGTTCCTTTCTTAAACACATAGGGAAGGATCCTTGCTCACCACACAACAATGCAATGAAAGCTTATCAAGACTTGTTGAATCAAGATGGTCATATTAGAAATGTTATTCAAGTGCAAAGTTCAAGTCAAAAAATGAGTAATCGGTTACGACCCAAGACTTCAATTGACACTGTTCGTTGGTTAACACTACAAGCTTGTGCTTTTAGGGGTCACGACGAAAGTAGCAAATCAAGAAATCAAGGTAACTTTCTTGAGTTATTGAAACTTTTAGCATCCTACAATGATGAAGTTGCAAAAGTTGTGTTGGAAAATGCTCCACAAAATTGCAAGTATACTTCACATCAAATTCAAAAAGAGCTCTTGCAAATTCTTTCTAGTAGGGTGAAAAAGAGTATTCGTGAGGAAATTGGTGATTCCAAATTTTGTATCGTTGTTGATGAAGCCCGTGATGAGTCAAAAAAGGAACAAATGGCTCTTGTATTAAGATTTGTTGATAAAGTTGGTTTAATACAAGAGAGATTTTTTGATGTGGCACATGTTAAAGACAACACATCTTTAACTCTTAAGGAAGCAATATGTGATATACTTTCTCGACATAACCTTGATGTTTCTAACATTCGTGGCCAAGGGTATGATGGTGCTAGCAATATGAGAGAAGAATGGAATGGTTTACAAACCCTCTTTATGAAGGATTGTCCTTATGCATACTATGTTCATTGTTTTGCTCATCGATTGCAACTTGCATTAGTTACATCATCAAGAGAAGTCAAACCTGTTCATAAATTTTTTGAGAAGCTGATCTTTGTTGTGAATGTTGTTTGTTCTTCTACAAAGCGTCATGATGAGTTACAAGCTGCCCAATTAGAAGAAATTGCTTATTTGTTAGAGATTGATGAGATTGTAACTGATAAATGTGCAAATCAAGTTGGTACATTAAAACGAGCCGGAGATACTCGTTGGGGATCACATTACGATTCAATTTCTAGCTTGATAAACATGTATGAAGCAACTTGTTTAGTTTTTAAAAAAATTGCAAAAGATAGAGGGAGTTATGCTACACGTGGGGATGCAGATAGTTGTTACAATTACTTGAAGGCATTTGATTTTATATTTATTTTGCACTTGATGAAAGAAATCATGGGTATAACAAATATGCTTTGTCAAGCCTTACAAAAAAAATCAAGATGTAGTTAATGCTATGAACTTGGTTCGTTCAACAAAACATCTTATTCAAGGTTTGAGAGAAAATGGTTGGGATATATTGTTTACTAAAGTGGTATCTTTTTGTGAAAAGCATGGTATTGAGATTCCTGATCTTAATGATGTTCATTCAACAACAAGATTTGGACGCTCCCGTCTTGAAGAGAATCAAGTCACAGTTCAACATTACTTTAAAGTTGAAATCTTTTTCACTACCTATGGATTTTAGTGATCAAGAGAAGAATAATTTGCAATTTCAACTCCAACATTTTCTATTTGTTGCTCGTCAAGCATCAAACTTGAATAATTTATCAACTATTCAAGAACTATGTTCATGTTTGGTTGCATCTGGACAGATTGAAACTTACTTCTTGATTGATAGACTACTTCGTCTTATCATGACTCTTCCCGTTTCTACAGCCACAACTGAGAGGTCTTTTTCAGCAATGAAAATTATTAAGACTAAGTTGAGAAACAAGATGGATGATGGGTTTCTTGAAGATAGCATGATAGTATATATTGAAAGGGATATTAGTGCAAGCATTAGTTCGGAGTCAATTATTGACGATTTCAAGTCACTCGAAATGCGTAAAGCATTACTTTAAGATAGTTTAAGTCATGTAATTTAAATTTTTAGTAATTAACTTTGTATTTATTTTAACTTTAATGTTTTATTTAAAATATTATTTACATTTTATTTATAATCTTTATTTTAGATTAGCAGTCATCCCAAATTTTTTTATCCGATTCCGCCATTGCGAATAATCTCGTTAATTTATGACTAAAGTAATTCAAACAGGGCTTATAGGGCTTATGTAACACGCTCTCAAATGTTCTCTCAGCATCTAAAAAACTCTAAGCACCACTTGAAAGAAAAGATAAAACCACAAAATGTTGCTTCATTTCAACAATATATAAGTTCTATTATTCCTTCGTCATGAAACAACAATGACATTGACATGGCTTCTGCCATGCACTTCAACACACATTATTACACACGTTTTTTAAGGACAATGAATCATTTCTTCTCTAATAGTGTGTTTGTTATTTTAATATAAAAAATTAAATATTAAAAATATTTGACCAAAATTTATTATTTGAATAGAAAATATTGAAAATTATTAAAATAATATATATGTAACAAGTATTTTTGTTCAAATTAAATTTAAACAATTTCAAATAACACATAAAAATAAAAGTAAAACATTTGAAATTCAATCCTCACTCTATTCATCGTAAATATCAAATTAGTATTATTAAACTTTTAAAATTTGTAAGTTAATCCTCATATTTTTTTTAAACTGTAAAATTGATCATAAAAAATTTTCAAAAAAAAAAATTACAAACTAATATTTAAAATTTTTCAAATTTTACGAATCGGTCTTTTTAAAAATTTTAAAATTTACAAATTGGTCCCAAAATTTTCTATTTTTAATACTTTATAAAAAATGAATTTAAAAATTAATGAGTTGTAATTGACTTATTTGAATTTTGCTTAAAATTTTAAAGTGGAAGTTCAATCTAAAACACAATCCAGATGGATCAATTACAAAACACAAGGTTCATGTTTGTTGCTAGAGTTTTTCTGTAGAAATAAGATCTAGACTATTTAGAGATTTATGTCGCTATAGTTAGAACTGAGTCAGTTAGACTTGTGATAGTCAGAATGCAAGGGGATGAACCATGTTTCACTCGGTAGTTAAAAATTTTAAATGAACAATTGAGAAATTGATCTTTGTCATTCTACCATCAAGATTTGATCGAGTTTTATGGCCTGAAACAAACACATAAAGTCTATAGAACAAGAGAATAAATGGATTTCTATGAAATTGAACTACATCAAATGCATGCATGAGAGTATGGTGCGTATGTATAGGAAATACCATCAAGCATAATTCATATATGCTTGAATGTTGATGATTTACTAATGTTTGAAAGCAACAAATCTGAGATTAAAAAATTTAAAGAACTCATAATGTATCCATATACCAACATCTATCGAAACAAATCTCAAGTTAGAGAAAGGAGATTAGAAGAAGAAAAAGTTGAATTTCACAGCTTTCAAACATAGTGTTAGATCTCTCATATATTTATGTAATTGCAATCCAAATATTTATTTTGTTGTTGGTTTAGTGAGCGGGTTTATGGATGATCCAATGAGAACTCGTATGATTGCACTTAAAAGAGTGTTGAGGTATTTGATGGGCATGATGGACTATGGAATTCTATTACCAACATCTAAAAAAAACTCTTGATGCCGAGATTATTTTCTGCTGAGACGTAGACTTGTATGGAGATAAAGTGAATAGAGGAAGAACCATATATGGCTCTTTCATCCTATGAATCAGAGTACATAGCACAGTTCTAATGGAATTGAAGATTGAAGTCAAGAGATCAATCAAACTATAAATTGAAAATAAGTCAATTATTAATCAAAGAAAGAATCAATTTTTACATCGTAAGAGCAACCATATTGAGATAAGATTCCATTTTTAATAGAGTGAATCAATCAAAGAAAATTAAAGAGGTTGTATACGTGTTAACCCAAGAAGTAAAGACTAACAAATCTTTTATTTTAAGAAATGTATTAGGTATATTTGTTGTCAACTTATTATTATAGAATTAAAATAGGGGAATTTGTTTTTAGTTATTTAATCCTAAGTTGTTTAAATAATTATAATTGTCTTTATACGTGATTACTAATATATATATATATATATATATATATATATATATATATATATATATATATATATATATATATATATATATATATATATATATATATATATATATATATATATATATATATATGATTTTATACAAATGATTAGGGATGACAATGAATAGGGTATAAACATTGTATTATAGTATTCGTCCTGGTACTTGTTGTTTGAAAAAATACATGTACCTTAGTTTTTATTCATGTGGGCATCAATTTATGTACCCGTACACGTATCATATGAGCACCTAAGTATCCATATCCGTACCCATTTACCCGTATTTTTAATAAAAATAATTAATCAATTATAATTTATCATGTAATTTTAAATTTTAATAACACTTAAAAAAATCCAAGAATGTTATTATTGAATTAAAAAATAAACAAACATTTATATAGAAATGCATACAAGTTTAATAGAGATATATTTTATAAAATTGATAAATTAACTTGTGTATGTAATAATAAAAATAAAAACGCATAAATATATATTGTGTAGGTATGGGGCGGGGTGGGTACTAAAGTACCTGTACACACGCTCATACTAGTTTATTTTAATTGTTCGTGCTCGTGTTTGTATCCATTTTGTTGGATTTTTCCTATTCGTTATGAATAAATTTTGTGGGTATCCACTAGGGATGAGTCTAATTGTCATCGCTATAAATGATGTAAAATATATTGTATTTTATTCTTGTAAATCGTAAATTGTCGTGTTTTTGTTTTTAGTCCCTAAATATATATATTTTAAAATTAATCCCTCTGAATATTAAAATCATTTTGGTTTTA
The DNA here is from genome assembly GCF_024323335.1 of Lathyrus oleraceus. NCBI lineage: Eukaryota > Viridiplantae > Streptophyta > Magnoliopsida > Fabales > Fabaceae > Lathyrus > Lathyrus oleraceus. The sequence continues at coordinate 137,945,911 of NC_066583.1, read as the reverse complement.
ATCCTTAAACAAGAAAATTCAAAGAAACCAAAATTTGCAAAATTTAAATCTGTAGAAAAATTCGAAAGAAAACTGCAAATTTTCCTACAACTTTTAATTTTAAAAATTAAAATAAAAAAGATTTAACATTCATAAATCATTTTCTTAAAAATGAAAATTTTATGAACTAAAAATAAAAATACATAAACTTACTGTATGAAAAGACTATTTAAACATAATTAAATACAATTTTCACTATAATCTCTTAATTTTCTTTTTATTTCTCTTCTCCTTATTTTTTGAAGTGCAAGAAAACTCTTGCTCTAGCCATTTTCTAAAGAAAATGTTTTTGATCTATGAAGTATTTCAAATGTATTTAGTATTTTTTTAAAATAAATATTAAATATTTATAAGATGTATATTCGGAAGTGTTTATAGATTATTTTAAAAAAGATTGAATATTACATGTATGTGAAGATTCTAAAATAGCATCAAAATTTGTAAAATTCATTGAAATCACAAACAGGTACTAGCCTTTGTGTATATCTATTTAAAATGCATAGTAATCCATTGCCATTAAGAGTGTCTTTCAAATTTTTATTCCCTAAAATAGTATAAATCTTATTTAAGAGAGTCTTTCAAATAAGAATTAAGAGAGAAAAATGCATTTATAACCTCCTTACTTTGAATCTCCTTATAGTTTGTGGTCAAATTAATTAAATTCTTTAAGAAATATAAAATTTTAAACAATTTAAATAATCCAATTAAAATTTATTTAAATTTAAATTATTTATATAATCTATTTGACATTATGAAAACTTCGGAGTCATTTTTTTAAAAAATAATACTAATTTGTGTCTTAAGAATACAAGTTAAAAGATAAATAAATAAAATTTAAAAGTTGTGTATTAAATTTATTTAAAACTAAGAGATAAATATAAAAGAAAATAGGAAATTATGTGTTGAATTCATTTAAAACATTTTTGTTTTTTTTAATACATAATTTTTATTTAACAATTTTTAGTAAGTAATTTAACCTTTCTTAAATTTTACTTTTAAAAAACTATTTCATAAACTTTCATTATTTAACAATTTTTCATTTATATCAAAATTTTATTAGCATCAGTCTTAATTAATAATTTTAACCATTCTCCATTCAAACGTTAAATATAAAAGATTTATGGGCAATATTTTCCCCAAATCGACCCACCTCTTTGATCCGATTAACCTTATATCATCACATAATCGAACATGATTTTTCCATGCTACTTAGAACAAACATCAAACAGAAAGTTTAAGACCAAAAACATAATTTCACCGTTTTATACGTGCTACGATAAAATTAGGACAATGTAGAGTACAAAGTTTCAAAAGAGAAGAAAGGGCAAAATTAACCTGAAATACTATATGATTTGGTTATTATATCTATATATTCAATGAACCTTTTTTTGTCTATGTGTCTCAAACATCTTCCATCGGACACTTCATATAAACTTCACAATGATCATGACCCTTTAGTCAATCTACAACAGCCTTTCAAGAGCCAAATTTTCATCACCACCAACGGCTTCCAAAATGCTTCTTACTTGAGCTTCAGGAAATCCCATCTCAACGAATTTCTGAACCTGAAAGAAAGTTGAATAGAAATTGCATTATTAAACTTCATCAAACAATATCATCATAATTAATACAGTAGCAATGGAAATAATATCATTACTATAAAGTAGCTTAATTTCATATTTTCATGCTTACCAAATAAAAAGCATAACATCAATGTTCTTGAACTGGTAATGCATATCAACAGCAATTATGGTATAAAATTATAGTACACATAAATATTAACTAGAGCATTATCAAATTTTCTTCACTAAAGAAAGTGTTTTAACAACAAAAGATGTTGGAAAAATTAATATACAATTTGGTCACTAATATGCCAAATTTCACAAATACATTCATTCATTTTTTCAAATCACTTTTTTCATCAACTACAGTTAAGGAGTAGTTCACATGGCACGCTACCTACACAAGGGCCACATGTTACCTACATGACAAAATAATAGATTTTTAAAGAAATTGGCACACTCAAAGACTAATTCATATAAACAGAGTTTCAATGACCAAAGTAAAATACAATTTACTACTTTAAGGGATTAAAAACATAACATGTGTCCACTTTTAAAAAGGTCACGGCGGGTAATATCAACTAAAATATATTTAATGATGTGCTTCCAAATTCCAAAAAATAAATGCATCAAGTTTGTTACCTTATCTTCAACTCCACGAGATGATGTCTTGGCAAAACTTTCTGTCCAGTAGCGAGCAGTATTGACAAATGTCTGATAGTCTTTGAGGTACTGCATTATCCATAGATAAACAATGGTTTATATAGAATGACATATGACTATAGAAGTTGATCTAGTAGAAACTTAACAAGCATACAACAACAGCAACCAAGTCTTATCCCACTAAGTGGGGTCGACTACATGGATCAACTTCTATCAATATATTCTATTCAAGACCATGCTTCTGACCAAATCGTTAATCTTGAGATCTTTCTTAATAATTCATCGCATAGTTTTTCCAAGTCTTCCTCTACCTCTACGAGACAAACTTCTCTTAGACAAGCATAAAAGTATTCAATATATTGAACTTTGTTAGTTCCACACGCAAAACATTTGAGAAGAACCATAAGAGTAAAGATACAACGACACAAGAATGAAGCAGACCTGCTGTGCCACAACAGCATCTTGAGGATCATCAGGCTGAGGAGCAGAAAGAAGTGCTTGCACAGAAAGCAGTGCAGTCTTCAGAGTCAGTGCTGGGCTCCACTGATCTTTCAAGATGTCCAGGCAAATAGCCCCACTTTGGCTGCTGATGTTTGGGTGCCTTCAATGGTTATATGCATTGCAAAATTAATAAACCGAACAGATATTTATTGAACACTAATGCATTTAGTGCCACATTTTCAGTGCATAAGTAACTAAATTGCTCATACTATAAATACTAAGATAGAACATAGATTCAATAATCATATGCTACTTCAGGAGCCTGAACACCTAATGACGAGGCAACTGAAACAAGCACGAGAAGCTTAACTGCCAGATTAGTAATCAGGGTGAGATGGTGAAAGAGAAAGATTAACAAAAGATGACATACAAAACTCATCATATCAATATTTTGAGACCAAATACCACACTATAAACAACACTAAATGAAAAGGACCAGCATATTAAGCTTCTCTAGTAGGTTTAGAGGTTACACCGGCATCAATACTCAATAATTAATTCAAGACAGATTGAAACCCTGGCATAAAATGTCAAAACAATTTCTATATCACACATGAATAAAGGATGGTCTTAGAAGAGCTTATCTTCAACCAAACCCAAAATTTTATTATGGGATTACACTATAGATTTCCAGAAAAATAACATGCCAAGTAACAAATGCAATAGTTTTAAACACTAACAAATTAGAACAGTGTGTTTGGTTTGCTTGTATCTTTCCATCTAGTTTCATGTTTTCAAGAATGTTTAAAGGAAATGTTGACATACCAAAATCTTGAAAATAGTAAACAAAGTAGCATTTTTATGGTTGAGTAAAAACATTTCAACTAAAAAAGAAAATAAACAATAAACCACGGTAGATATCAATGAAATACAAAGATCCCAATAGATCAGCATCATTAACGGGTGCAGCAGAAGATTTTAGCAGGCCGCCAATTCACTGGGTTGCACACTTAACACTGCCAATCACATACTCTACCGTCATACTCATGTAAAACTTAACCACTATGTTAAGTAATCCAACAAGATTCATTAATCACAAAAGAGATAGAGAACAGAAACAACATATCCATACCAGACTTTGGTTGTAAACTTCATCTTCGGGGGTTCAAATGGGTATCCATCTGCAACAAAAATAATAAAAACGAATCGTCAATGATGATAAATTTTTTCAAAAAGCATTATACTAAACAACAGCGACAATCAATCTTTTACCCAGACCATGAATTGAAAACCCTAGCTAACTCTAATTGAAAAACAATAATTGGGGATAAATAGCAAGAAACCGAATACGAATAGTTTAGTACCGGGTATTGTGATTTCAATCTGAAAAACACCGCCTTCGTAAGGAGTTCCGGTAGGGCCAGGAATGGTTCCGATCAAGTTAACGAGATTATCACTTTTCGGACTGACCTGAATTCCCGATCCCGCAGCGTCTTTACGGCATTCGACAAGCTCCTTCTGAACGCGAGAAAAGTCTATCATCTTGAATCTGAAAGAATGAAAAAAAACCCTAAAACTCAGAAAGTGGTGGTGAGAATTAACAAAAAGAAAGGTTGAGAAATGCGAAGGATTATAAAGAAATGAGGAGGAGGAGGAGAAGAAACGGTTTGGGACCTTGGTTGGGTGCGGCACAGAAGAAGCTAAGAATAAAGCCCGTTTCTTGCTTTTCACTTTTTACTTACTCATGAAAGTAGCAGTGAGTGGCCAGTGTTTTTTTAATTATTTATTTATAGACAAGTACACTTAGTTAGTTACTCTTTTATTGAAAATTTATATATTAATTTTTGAAAAATTGTTGGAAACTTTTTTTTTTGTTAGTGCTTAGGAAGAATTTTTTTTTCCTTCTTTTCTTAAGAGTTTTTTAAATTTGAATCTTTTGAATCCTTTACTTGAATTTCATGCTTTTCCAATCTTTTCAAGTTCTATTTCATGTTTTTGGAATTTTCTGAACAAATTTGTAGATATCATATTAGATAAACAATATTTTTTTCGATATCGTTGTCACTTTCGGTTGTCATGTCCTGGTCAAAGATCTAATCACTTTAAGATTAAGCGCATTGTTTGTTAGTAAAAGTGTTACCAAGAGCAATCAAGTGATTGGTCAAGTGCACAAATCTTTTCAACATGTCAAGAATTGATTTTAGGGGTTGCATTCTGAATAATTCATATTCTTGACATAAATTATTCAATCTTGATCTTTTTACTTTAATGGTTCCTTCATGAGTGACTACTAACGTATCTAATATTTGTTTTGTCGTTGTGCATTTAGAGACACGAAAAAATTCATTAATGCTTAGTGCTGCTTGAAAAAGATTCTTTACTCTCTTGTCATAGATAACTTTTTCTTATCATCAGCGGTCCATACACTTTTGATCTTTGTTCTACCAATGCCATAACAACACTTGTGCGAATAAAGAGACAATTTTCTCCAACATCCCAAACTTCTTCTCATTCTACTTCTAGATGCGTTTGCATGTAGATTTTTCAAAAATCAAAGTATTCACCACAAAACAATGAAGGCTTGTTGTTGCTACCACCGTCTTTAAAAACTGAATTTACGGAAGCTGTCTTCTGAAACTTAGGCGCAAGTTACCTTAACTTGCTTTGATGCCAATTGAAAGTATTGAGTGCGCAATTTAAGGGTGAGGTGAATTAGACTTGCTGGATTTTTCTGGTTTTTATGCAAGTTCCTTTTCTTTTTCAATTTTCTAGTTTAGAATAAAGTGTATGGGCTCTTTTGAAAGATGTATAACCGAAAATTAAAGTGCCGAAAGTAAAGAACACAATGATATATCCTAGTTCCTCTTTTCAAATAAGAGTACTTCAATTCCCTCACACCCCATGAAAGATTTTCACTATGTTAGAATCTGTACAAACCTCACACTAAGGTCACTGATACACTTTTCTAATATAAGTAAGAAAACACAACACTTTCTTTTACACTTGAATAGAAAGCACGCCACTTTCTATGTCAAACAATGATCACTTAATACTTTGTGATCATTAACAAAATTTTGATAATGTATGTAGAAGTTTTTTCTCTTAAATCAATTATGTAGAAATTGATTTTCTCTTTCTCTTGATCACAATCCAAACATATATATTTAATTTCTCATAATAATATGAATGAAACTCTTTTTAATGAAATGAAATTTATTCACAAAGTTTCATATTTGATGAATATATGAACGCTTGAAAATTTTGTTTGAATTATGTAAAAATGATGTATGCAATAGGTGATTTCGGATTCTAACATTTGAACTTTATATACATCATAAAATACCTCTATGAATTGATGCATGTAGTTGGAAACAATTTCATGAAAGTTTGTAATCTTTTAGACTCATGTTGGTTCAGGTAAAATCATTCTACTTCAGTGAAACCGGTTACAGCAGTAGCTGTTAAAAGTAAATTTGAAATTTTTGTGCATGTAACCAGTTACAACTGTAGCTGTTAAAAAATAAAACATAGCTATTAAAAAATTTGTGTCTATAATCGGTTACAACTATTTGAAAATGTGAAAAATAGCTTTGTAATAACATGGTTTGGTTCCAAATGATTTTGAAAGATGCACAAATGATTTTAGATGAACTAAGGATAGTATTATGAGCAATTAAGCTATATAATATGAATTGTAATGCATACTTTAACTATCTTGATTCTTTTCTTTGATTTGTTCTAGCCTTCAATCTTGTCCTTCTTAGATAAGCTTTTATCTTTTTTTTTATTGATGTGTTTGTCTTCATCAAAACTATAACCAAGGTCAAGAAGAATTTTTCTTCAAAATCTCTCAAATTTTTTTGATGACAAATAACCTTTGAAATTTTCTTATTTAGTAAAGATTTACTTCAATATATATGATTTTTGAAATTTTTGTGCAGTAACGAGAAACTCCCCCTATATTTTATATTTCCCCATTTCTTTTGCAATTTAAAGGTTTCTCCTCTGAAAATATTATGAACAAGAACAAATACAATACCTACTATTTCTCCTCCTTTTAACATCATCAAAAAGAGGAAAAGGTAGAATAAAGTTCAAAGCAAAGTGATAACATGGGAAAGGTATATCATGATAGATAAAAATTAATAGCATATAATTAGACACTTATCTTCTTCATAAAAATTTAATGTCAAAGTTGATAATAATGTCAATGCTTCTTCAAAACATCTTTTCATTCAATGAAACTTTTAGAATTACCATATCATATGGTCTTTTATCTTGAAAGATCCATCATGATTTGACAATACTAGTATATGATCTTCAATTACCTACAAAACAATTAGTAATACTTAGGTACCCAATTTTTCTTTCGGTCATCTTGGGTTATATACCTTCCTCACCCATACATACTCACCATAAGAAATATCATAATTTCTTATTTAACAAGCATTAGAAGTATGTCATTTTTCATTACAATAGAAACAAGTAGGTCTAAAAATATGATTCATTTTATTGACATAAAATTTATTTCTATAATGCCTTTTATGATGATTTACAACATGTTCTTTCTTTGATTCTTCATTGTTGAATTTGCTAGTAGCTAGTCTTTACAAAGATTGTTTGAATTGTACTAGGGTTATCAAAATTAGTAAATCCAAGTCCGCGTTTATTATTTGAACTTTTTTACTACTTAACACATTTTCTAAATCAATTTGACATTTTTCATATTTCATGATCACTTGGTTTAATTCAACAACTTTAGACTCAAGAGATGAACAATTATTGCAAGTTGGATTTTTGATTAAGTCTAACTCCGTTTTTGTGTTACTAGCCTCACTTTCTATATTTAAAATAATTTTATTTTGTTTTGAACATTTACTAGAAAGTTTAAAAAATTTATCGTGTAATTCATTAAAAACACTTTGTAATTCATCATACGAAGGACTATCATCAATTTCAGAATCATTAACTTCATGTTTTTCATAACTTGAATAATATGATGACATAAATGCCTTGCTTGCATGATATTCATCTAAAGATAAACTTATTTCATTGTCATCCCATGTCACATATGCTTTATTTGACCTTTTGTCCTTCTTGCTTTTGAATTTATCTTTCTTTTCTAGTGTAGGGTATTAACTCTTGACATGTCCTCTTTTTCCACATTCAAGGCATGTAAGCTTCCTTATTGGTGCTTCTTTCTGAATGATCTCCTTTTTTCTTTCTCTTCTTAAGAACTTTCTAAACTTTTTGATAAGATCATCATCATCATAAGTTGACTCATCCTCTTGATTGCTATCATGATTTTTAACTTTCGTCTTTAAGGCAATATCTTTGAATCTTTTACTTGAATTTCATGCTTCTCCAATCTTTTAAGTTCTATTTCATGCTCTTGAAGTTTTCTAAACAGTGTTGCAGATGTCATATTGGATAGATTATTCTTTTTCGATATCACCGTCATTTTCGGTTGCCATGCCCTGGTGAATGATCTAAGTAATTTAAGATTAAGTTCATCATTAGTAAAAGTGTTACCAAGACCGATCAAGTGATTGGTCAAGTGCGCAAATCTTTTCTGCATGTCAATAATTGATTATTGGGGTTGCATTCTGAAAAATTCATATTCTTGACTTAAAGTGTTCCATCTTGATCTTTTTACTTCAGTGGTTCCTTCATGAATGACTACTAATGTATCCCATATTTATTTTTTTGTTGCGCATTGAGGGACACAGAAGAATTCATCCATGCTTAGTGTTGCTAAAAGAAGATTCTTTGCTTTCTTGTCATAGAGAACTTTTTTCTTATCGTTGTTGGTCCATGAACTTTTGATCTTTGTTGTACCAGCACCGTTGAAAAAATTGTGGGAACAAACATACCCTTTTCTACAACATCTCAAATTTCTTCTCCTTGTGCTTAAAGTGTTCCATCTTGATCTTTTTACTTCAGTGGTTCCTTCATGAATGACTACTAATGTATCCCATATTTGTTTTTTTGTTGCGCATTGAGGGACACAGAAGAATTCATCCATGCTTAGTGCTGCTAAAAGAAGATTCTTTGCTTTCTTGTCATAGAGAACTTTTTTTTATCGTTGTTGGTCCATGAACTTTTGATCTTCGTTGTACCAACACCATTGAAAAAATTGTGGGAACAAACATACCCTTTTCTACAGCATCTCAAATTTCTTCTCCTTGTGCTTCAAGATGTGCTTGTATGCAGATTTTCCAAACTTCAAAATATTCATCACAAAAAAATGGAGGTTTATTGTTGCGACCACTATCTCTAAAAACTAAATTTGTGGAAGCCATCTTCTAGAACGCAGAAGCAAGTTACCTTAACCCACTCTAATGACAATTGTAAGTATTGAGTGTACAATCTAAAAGGGGGGGGGGGGGGGGGGGGGGTGAATTAGACTTGTTGGATTTTTCTGGTTTTTATGCAAGTTCCTTTTCTTTTTTAATTTTCTAGTTTAGAATAAAGTGTAGGGGCTGTTTTGAAAGATGTATAACATAAAATTAAAGTGTCGAAAGTAAAGAACACAATGATATATCTTGGTTCCTCTTTCCAAATAAGAGTACTTTAATCCCCTCACACCCCATGAGAGATTTTCACTATGTTGGAATCTGTACAAACCTCACACCAAGATCACTCATACACTTTTCTAACATAAATAAGAAAGCAAACCATATTCTTTTACACTTGAATAGAAAGCACGCTACTTTCTATGTCAAACAATGATCACTTAACATTTTCTGATCAATAACAAAATTTTGATAATGTATGTAGAGGTTTTTCTCTTAAATCAATTATATAGAAATTGATCTTCTATTTCTCTTGATCACAATCCAAACATATATACTTAATTTCTCACAATAATATGAATGAAACTCTTTTCCATAAAATGAAAGTTATTCACAAAGTTTCATATTTGATGGATATATGAACGTTTGAAAAATTTGTTTGAATTATGAAAAAATTTGTTTGAATTATGAATCATGTAAAAATGATGTTTGAATTATCTAACATTTGAACCTTTATATACATCATAAAACACCTTTATGAATTGATGCATATAGTTGGAAACAATTGCATGAAGGTTTGCAACATTTTATACTCATGTTGGTTCAGATAAAATCATTTTGCTTCAGTGGTAATCGGTTACCACAATGATGTAACGGGCTACAACAATAGCTATTAAAAGAAAATTTGAAATTTTCCGTGTTTATAACTGGTTATGTTAACCAGTTACAACTGTAGCTGTTAAAAATTTGTGCCTGTAACTGGTTACATGTTTTGTGTAATCGATTACAAATTTGAAAAAGTGAAAAACATCTTTGTAATAGCATGGTTTGGTTCTAAATGATTTTGAAAGATGCACAAATGATTTGAGATGAATTATGCATAATATTCAGAGTCATTAAAATATATAATATGAATTGTAATGTATACTTTAACCATCTTGATTATTTTCTTTGATTTGTGCTAGCCTTCAATCTTTTTCTTCTTAGACAAGTTTTTTCTTCTTTTTGTTGATGCGTTTGTCTTCATCAAAAATATAATCAAAGTCAAGAAGAACTTTTCTTCACAAACTATATCTTCGCAAGTGACGACGAAGAGCTTTTGTATATGAATTTGGACAGCATTTAAGTCATTGGAGAGTTTATTTTCCATTGATTTTGGTGAATACTTCTTATCATGATAATTGTTAATTTTATTATGAGTAGCTAAGTTATTCTATATTAGATCTTTGTATATGAACTTAATTATGGTTTGTTGGATCATATGACTATTTTAGATTATTTGAATTTTTTATGTTATAATAATTATTTAATTATTCTTGTGTTCATTGCTTTTTGTGTGTTCACGAGCGTAAAAATTGAACTTAGATGAGTAGGGATTATTGACCGTAAGTCTACCGATCTGAACTAGTACAATTATTCAACTTAGTAATTAACTAGGAATATATAATTATAAGTTGTGGCTTTTGAATTAACGAACTTAGAATGTCTAATTTAACTTTGAATTGGCCTGAAGAATTAGGGAATTATTGTGTAAATTATGAGTTGTACACCAAGGAATTGGGTACAACACTATTGTTAATCACAATGATATGATTGTGTAATTGCTATTCATTTGATACATAATCATCAATAGGTATAATTAAGGGATTCGATAAAAATATTTATTCGCTTTTCCTTATAAAAATTTACTCCGAAATTTTTTCTCATCTCTGTTTTCGTACCAAATCATAATTGAAACCCCCTGTTATTTAATTTAAATCGCATTATTATCACCTTGTTTTAATTTGTAATCCTTGCGGAGATGAATTATTTTATTACTTAAACGAGACTAGTACACTTGCTAGTTTCATTCATTAATAACCAAGGAAACTTAGGATTTAAGGAGATGCTCTATAACTAAGGATCCTCCCAAAGGAATTTTGAAGACCATGCCCCATTTTCCTAGCAATTCCATTAGAGATTCAATCTGAGCTACATTCCTCTTTTGTCCCAAGGAGAGATTTCTCTTTCCACTAGGACGAAGAAGAGAGAAATCCCCTAGCCCTACCTCCACTTTGAGAGGAGATAGAGATACCTCCATATCTAGCTATCAAAACAATCCCCCAAATCCCTTAACCCCTATAAGTAACCTCCATATCTAGCTAATAAGAACATCAAGAACAATAATAACAACAAAAATAACAACAACAATAAAAACAAATAACAAAATCAATAAAATCATTAAACATTAAATCTCAACAACAACAACAACAACATCAAACATTTTACCATACACAACAAAAACTAACATTGCTCACTTGAATCCATGTTTTTCTTGCTTCGTTCAAGTTGGAGAAGAGATGATGGAGTTCTAAAACATGTAAATGAAAGAAATGATGTTTTTTGAGTTTCGTTTAGGGAAGACATGATGTTTTTGAGTTTGATTTAGTAGAGAAATAGAGTTTCATAAATGGAAAGTGAAGTTTGAAGGTAGAAGATGAAGTTCGTATAGGGAAAAAATGAATGAACATGAAGCGTTATATATCTTGGAAATGTAATTTATTTTTAATTAAAAAAAAATAGGAAGACGCAACTTTTCACCAAGGTTGGAATTCCAATAGTGGTAAAAAAGTAGGGGTCGCAAATGGGCATGTCTGCCCCATTTAGTCTCATCCCTCAAAGGCCCACAAAAATGGGGCGGGGTGGGACGGGCATGTTAGAGGATGTGGGCCTAAAACTGCGGCCTGTCCCCCACTAAAAAGTGAGAGTGAGGCATGGAGGGCATGCGGGAATTGCATCTTTTAAGCCTAAAAATTGCAAATTTTATGTTAATGTCAGCGCTTGCAAAAACTCATTAAAAAACGGGGCGGGGCGGGACAGGAGCTTTAGCGGGTGCGAGCCTAAAACCTTGGCCCTCCCATGTTCGCATATGTTTTTAGCAAACAATCACGATTTTAATTGGCTTGTGATATTAACTTAAAAAATCTCGGAAGCAATCTGTGTAAAACATGTGTACAAGAAAGTGTGTATGCAAAGTGATTGTCTGTATACAGACAAAGTGAAGACAAACTTTAATGATATAAAAGATTGAATTAAAATAAAGGAAAATTAGAATAAATAGCATTAAACAAATGCAATAAATGACAAGAATATAAAAGTGTTTCAACTAATGAAACATAAAGACAATGAAAGAAAATGACACATATTCATACATGTTACTCACAAGCTATTTCGCTCTTTTACTCGGGCACTCCAGTTCTATAGAGAAGTATATGAATTTTGAGACATTGATTATAATGTATGAACCTTCTATTTATACTAAACTAACGATAACCGTCTCCGATAGCTTATTCCTGGAAAAAAGACACGTATGTGAGAACATGCAACTTAGTCTTCTAAAGCACTTTCACGTTATCAGAACTTACAAACTTCTAAAAACCATCATCCCACATTCGTAACTTTTCCAAGCGTATAACTACCTGCTTGTCGAAAGTAGTTTTTGTGCTAAACTAGTGCTGAGATAACCTTTCAAGTCTCAAAAATCTTCTAAGGCTTCGACAATTGCCGAAAGCTTCGACCTCGACATGGTGTCGAGTGATTAGTTATATCTTCTCTTGAGATTCTTCCAAATCATTTTCAATATTTGTTCTTGAGGCTCTTTCAAACCATGTTCAGCATGCTAGTCGGGGCGCTCCAGTCGACGTGCTTGACATATCGACACTGGTCATTAAATGTTAACACTTAGCATTCTCTCTACGAAGCATTCTTTGTTGATGGTTTTCTCTAACTTGAAATTTCAGGCTAACAAGCTCCCTCCAAAAAATGCCACTTTAGATCATGTGTCTGATGGAAGAAATGTGGCATTTTTTTTAAAGACTCAACATTGTTCTACTAGCATGTACACGTCATATCAACTAGACTTTTTATCATTATTATTTTTTATCCATGGGTCGTCATTACCATTTTTATAGGAGATTAATGCACCTATAACTTAAATGAGAAAAAAGAAAACATTTCATTTCTTTATTTTCATCTTTTCCCGTGACCTCTTGGTGCCAACTGTTGACCTGCATGTGCCATGTGTCCAAAATTATTTGAAGGAAAAAGTCAAACGTTTCTTCCATTCATTACTACGTAAAATCCATTTCACAACAGTTGGAAAAGTGAGACCACTGAAGATTCAAGAAACACAAGAAAGTAGGGATTTGAATTAAGTTTCAAGTATGATATATTTTCGCAACCCAAAACAAAAGCTTAAAGCAATAAGCACACTGATAAATTACACAAGGATTTTTTATCATGGTTCATCATTAACAAGGATATCTCTAGTCCATCCACTTGAGTGATTTTCACTTAGACAATGACTTAATCCAATAATCAAAACTGACTACAAATGCAATGACAACCTGTGATTGATTTCTTAAGAATTCTGACCCAACTGGTCTCCTAAGAAATATGACAGTCACTGACTTCTTAAGATCCTAACCTACCCGACCGCTTAAGAAGATTTAAACCTCAATAACCACCTATCGTTGACTTCTCAAGAGATTGAAAAACTTGGTCTCTTGAGGATTACAATCAGAATTGTAATAATAAGTTTTGTGTTTACAAGATGCTTCAGATAAGCAGATACACAAGTTTAAATCAAGTATTACACTTAACAAGAATATTAAATGATTTTTTGTTCTAAGTGTATAAGTTTAAGAAACACTTCTTATTTTTCTGTATATGTTTCCTGAGTGTGAGCGTTGATGAATGTTCATTGCGTGTATCAAATCTCTATTTTCTTTAATCTTCAAAGACCACTTTATATATAAGAAAATAAACCCATTGGAGGTGAAGATGAAATATCCTCTAAGTATCCCTTGTATGAAGATCACTTAATATGCAACACTAGAGTGGCGTTGTAGCCAGCAGTTAGTGAAGATGATGGGACACAAAAGACTTCTTTGACACAAAGTACAATACTTTACGTAGAAAGTATATTTGATTTTTTACTTTTGTCACATCAAATATTTGTTGAATTTTGGCTTGAACAACTTCTATTAAGAGGATTCTAATATTTATTGATGAAGCTTGAGTAACATTTCCAAAGTTTGTCATCAGACTTGGTGAAACACATAGAGTCTTCGGAATACTGGGTTCTGAGACTTTCACAAGCTGATAGTCAGAGCTTTTTATCAGAGTCTGTCTGGATTGTTTCTATTCAGAAATGTTAACTTGATAGATCAGAGTTAACTTGTTTGTATATGCTTCTATTCTTTGGTCAGAGTCTGGACATCTTCAAAGTCAAAGTTTGTTTCCAATTTTCTACACACTCATAAAAACTTTAGAATAGTTGTATAACCAAATTTTTTCCAACAACCCCCATGCCTGACCAGCCGTTGTAAGGTAAGGGGTGGTTATATGTATTATTCTTTCCACCAAGGTCGTACGACCGTGATTATAAGTCATGTAGCATGCTACCTATCACAACTATTACTTTAAATAACCTTTGTGATACTTTTAACACATATCATTTAACAATAGTTGGTATACACAACCATTGTGATATATATACTGAGTTTATTATAAATTATGTGGAATGATTAGTTCTCCCATGTTCACTCAACATATAACCTTTCAATCTGATCTAGAACATTATAATATGACAAATCAAATTATATTAGAAGAACAAGTTGACTTTCAATACTTGACAAGAGTTCTTTAACTAATTTATCCGCATTTTGCTCTTTAATAATCAGAACTTTGTTTAATGTTCCTAGTTCTTCACCTCCCCTTCCTTCACCTCTACTTCATTTTGAAAAATAGTATTTACTTTGAAAACAAAATTAGAGGTGGAGAAAGGGGTGGTGGAAGAACTACAAGCATTAAAGAAAGTTCTAACGGTTAAAGAACGAAATACAGATAATGCGACCTCATCGTGACTCAATCCCTGTATCATATGCTCAATTACTCCCATATCTTATTCAACAAGGGGAAATTATGCCAAAGGAGATTCCGCCTGCTACTTTCCCGTATGACGTATCATTCAAAGCACAATCCTAATGCTTCATGCGCCTACCATGTCGGGCATATAAGACATTCTACAGAGGATTGTTGGACTCTCCAATCAAGAGTAAAAAAGCTTATTGATCAGAAGGTTTTATCATTATCTGAAGCAGGACCCAATGTCATAACCAATATGTTTCTAGATCACTATGGACAGATTATGAATACAGTTAGTGGTGAAGATTGCTCATATTCAATTGCTTCTTCAGAGGAGTATCAAGGCTATCAATATCATATTGATTCAATCGTGTCTCATTTGTAATCTTTTCTTATTTGTTATATGTTGTTCATTTGTAAAACTTGCCTGGTTTTCAGATGATAATAATAATGAAATAAACGTGCATGTTTTGCTTAAATTCATTCGTGTTCACTCATATTTTAGTTATCAGTATCAAACTGTTTGTCGAATAAAATCAAAAGAGAATGATGCAAATAAAATACAAAAGATCGTTGCATATATGCTTTTGAATAAGACCGTGCTGATGATGTAAGGCATTGTTCAATCCCTAAACATCGAAGATATAAGGAAGTTAATCCCTAGTCAACCCCTTTGGGCCCTGAAGTAGGAGTTTCTTTCTTTAACACATAAAACCCTCATGTTTAACCAGGGGCAGGGTAGTCTTCAGTTAGTTTAAACTGACATTCAAATTTCAGAAGGAGAATATCCCATTAAGTGATCAATTATGTTATATCCCTCTCAAGATGAAGGAATCACAAACTCATAATGGTTATCCCTTACCCATAAAAGGAGTGAGATGGTCACGACCCGTGCAATAAGAAAGTAGTGTCACAAGATTTGCTCCAAAAGAAAAGATGAAATAAAATATATAAAAAAGCAAATGAAAAGACCGCTAAGTAAAAAGCTTGAAACAAGATTGACTTAGGCAAAAGTTAGGGCATCCTGGTGGGCTGCAAACCCAAAGGATCAGCCCAGGCAAAAGTAAGGGGAGTAAAACAAAAGAACAAGAGGATCAATAGCAAAACCCTCAACAAAAGCAAATCTCAGTGACTGCAACCAAAAGCAGAAGGTGAGTGGCTATCACTCCAAATTCTCATGGGTTCCTTAACCATCATTGTTGATACTCAAAATCCTTTTCTGAAAGATGAACACTTGTTTTAAGCTAACTGAACGTAGGACTGGAGAACATCACGGAGAATGGGTGGGTTAGAATAGTTTTTGAGCCTTATATCCTTTCTTTCTGAAATCGTGAACCAGGCCACATTACAACCCTCAAAAGACCTAATTGAAACAGGGTTTATTTCAAAAGCATACTATGGTAAGATCGTTTTAAACTGACTCCTAAAGATTTGTTTGTCATCTATATTGATACTGACATGGCATTTTAATCAGTGATTCATTCACTAGATGTCATAATCTTAGTGAATATACTTGAGTTTTCAAAACTTGCATGAGCATGACATTACAATTATCATTTTTAAAATGAGCATTTTACATGCAAACAGTCGTTTGACATCAAGGAAGCTTACACAATGGGAAAGTTAAATAATTTCCTAATATCCCATAGCTCAGATCTCTTCAAGAGTCAGTCAATCTGAGGCAACCACACCGAGATTATACAAATCTCTCTAAATCAGCCGATTAAGAGCAAAGTTACTTTAAAGCTCATATTAGGGCAGGCCACCCCAAGAGCACGAGAAGTCAATCATTCCCAAGATGATTAATCAAAAGAATACAGTTTCGAGACGTTGGGGTAAGACAATTTGAAATAATCGGCTGAAGAGACCACTCCATAACTTGTAATTGAGGCAATTCATGCAAATATGCAGTATATTGGGGCAGGGGAAGACTACGCAGGTATGAATTCTCTTCGTGTTTCAGGCATAATCCAGAGGTGTGACAATAATTGTTCAGCTTGAAGTAGGTGTCGGAGAATCACGTATGAATGGCCATTATCCTATCCCAAGATTCCCACCTCCCTATATATGAGCATCTGGCTTAACAATTGTGTGAATCATAATCATATATCAATCACGTCGTCTCACTCATGCATATCATTCATCTAGCATAGCATGAAGCCGTATGTGCAAATCAAAGGAGTCAAAGCCTAGTATTTTATTGGCACCTTCAAATCCCAAACTTGCCTGGTACCTTTTAAAACCATCTGGTTTGACACTTCTTTCAAAATCCAACTTGCTTAGGATCTTTTAAAGCCCAGACTGCTTGGTATCTTTTTCCAACCGTTAATTTTGATAACCTTTTGTTTCCAAGCTTTGTGGTTGATGGACCTTTTTCAGTCTTCATGATTGATGACCTTTTTTCCGATCTTTAGGGTTAATGATCTTTGTTTCTAACCTTCATGGTTGATGAATCTTTTTCTAACCTTCGTGGTTGATGAACCTTTTTTAATCTTCAGGATTAATGATCTTTTTCCGACCTTTAGGGTTGATGATCCTTTGTTTCCCACTTTCGTGGCTGTTGAAACTTTTTCCGACCTTCATGGTTGATGAACATTTTTTCAATCTTCATGATTGATAGACTTTTCCCAACCTTTAGGATTGACGATATTCTTATTTATCAAACCTTCGTGGTTGACTTTGTTTCCAGTTTTGAACTGATGATTCATTTTGAAATCCCTTGTTTACAAGGATATTCCAGAGCTTTCATGTTTAAACTTTTATGGGCTCCCTGATTAGCATACATGGCCTCATAAAATGATAAAAGATACAGATAACATGCATATCTTGATCTTCATTTTCCATTAACATCGCCACAATACATCAAAATTACCAGCATATGAACCTCTGAAAGTCAAACTGCCATCCCATATTCCATCTATACCAACGACCGTTCTCAACGGGAATTTTTTTTGGATACTTCGGTATTTAATCCACGCATACCTTGAAACCCGGAAAGCTCTTGCAATTCATATGTCCGGGTCTAAGCAGATTAAATAGGGGCAGCTGTCGTACCCTAAAATTTGCCATCCCCTTTTCACTTTTCATATGACCCATGACTTAAGATTCACCTGCCTTCATATGCATCACACATTTAGGTTAATACAATCTCATAGATTCAAAGCTTATGGTTAATCCAAACTAGGGTTTAGTCTGAGGATCGGAGGATTGCTCGTCATATGGGATGTAAACCCTAAATTCATGTTCTTTTGGAGCCTGATTCATGAGCCCACATAATGACATTCATTTATGCATTCAAACTTTGATCCATTGGGAAGAGGCCATTGACCCTTTATTGTTGTCCCACCATCTGTTATGACTCGATCATAAACCCTAACTCAAGACAAGAGGTGCACCATGCTTTAGCCCTTATAGACCTTGCCTGACTATCCACTCGTTTGGGGATCGCCTCATGCCCTAATTCTTGCCTCTAGATATTGTTCTATTTATTGGATTGTTTGTGCTTGATTAAGTTGTGGTTATCCATTGTTTCACTCGCTTACTTATTCATGCATTCATGGCCACATCATCGTGTGGTTTCACATACAAGCTTGGTTGGGATTCTACCCATCTGGTTGCTTATCTTACAAAGTGTTGATTGTCATCTCGATCCATTCACCAATGGCATTGCGAACATGATATTTCGGATGACATCATTTTGCTTAGGTTGACTTTTGATCAACTGTTGACTTTTGATCAACCAGTTAAACCAAAGTCAACCAATCAAATTATGATTTTTCTAAATCCAATTTGTCTTGCTAATATACCATTTCCATTGCATTTTTAGGTTTTATTTAGATATTAATAGTGATTATGTTTCTTTCCATCAATTTTGTTCCATCCATATCAACCAATTCTCCATATTCCTTGACACTGATTGTTACTTTAAACATGTCCATTAGTAAGATATGTCTAATTTCCCTATGTGTTTGCATGGTTTATTTGTCTAAACTAGTTCTTTGTTGTGCTCTTTTTCATTTGCTAGTTTTAATTTTATAAATTTGTTTCATTTTTTCTGACCTGTTGACCTCATTGAGTTTGGAGAATTTGTATTTCTGCAATTCCATCGATGCTGATTGACATGAGTCATAAGACTAGGATAATTAGATTTTCCCTTTAGGATTAAGAGCTCATTCAACGAGTTTTTTTTATCGTACACATATAAGCAACCCATTTGAGTGTTCTTTTTTGTGCTTAGGGGCGATGTGTGTTGGAGAATGGAGAGAAGAGGCTCTAGTTCAATTATCGCTTAACAACCCCATATCTTTATGCCAATCTAATGCTTTGTTGATATTATCAACTTTATGATAATTTGGATGTCTACAGATGGAACACAATCTGTCAGAAGAAACGATTCGTTTGATAAACTTCTGTATTTTATTGGAATGCAATCTTGGACTTTATACATACAAAAAACTTTAGCTATTCTACTAATTAAGATAAATAGTAAATACTCTTAATTTTCCCACTGTCTCTTAACCTTCCAAATCTCTCCATTAACTTATTATTAAAACCCACTAACTCTAGCATTTAAGTTTATTCAACAAAACTCCTCTGTAAACTTAAATGTTTCTTCTATTCATCATGCCTATCAATTTCTTCCCTCTGTCGAAGATTTCCTTTGATAGTGGTTTTGTGAAAATATCTGCTGCTTGGTCCTTACTTGCTACATGCTTCAATTCGACACTTCCTTCCTTCACGTGTTCTCGAATAAAGTGAAAACGAACGTCAATGTGTTTGCTCCTTTCATGGTTTACTGGATTCTTTGCTAACTCAATTGCTGATTTGTTGTCAACTTGTATTATTGTAGCATCTTTCTGTTCTAGCTCCATTTTACTCAACAATCTTCTGAGCCATATTGCATGACAAACACACCAGGATGCTGCTACATATTCTGCTTCACATGTCGAAAGTGTTACTATTGGCTGCTTTTTAGAAAGCCAAGTGAATGCAGTATTTCCCATGAAAAACACATATCTAGAAGTGCTTTTTCGATCATCTATGTCTCCGCACCAATCACTGTCAGAGTAACCAACCAACTTGTATTTCTCTGACTTCGAGTAAAACATCCCAAGTGATATTGTTCCTTGGATGTACCTCAGAATTCGCTTCAATGCCTTCCAATGTGTGTAAACTGGCTCCTCCATGAATCGACTTACAATGCCTACACTTAATGAGATATCTGGTCTTGTACATGTGAGATAGCGAAGACTTCCTACCAAACTTTGATATTTGCCTGCTTCGACACGTTCTCCTCCATCAAATTTCGACAATTTTGTTCCTGGTTCCATTGGCGTCGAAGCCGGATTGCAGCTTGCCATCTTATATTTTTTCAAGATTTCTTTTGCATATTTTTCTTGTGAGATGAAGATTCCTGTTTCTTCTTGTCGAACTTCCAGACCAAGAAAGAATCTCATCAGGCCTAAATCTGTCATCTCGAATTCACGTGTCATTGTGCTTTTGAATTCTTCTATCATCTGATCATTACTGCCCAGAAAAATAAGATCATCAACATAGAGAGCAACAAGTAATACATTCCTTCCATTTTTCTTCACATAGAGGGCATGTTCGTACGGGCATTGCTCGAACCCGTTCTCCTTGAAATATGTGTCGATACGTGTGTTCCATGCCCGCGGTGCTTGCTTCAGCCCATATAACGCTTTCTTCAATTTCAGTACCTTCTTCTCTTCTCCAGCTTTCATGTACCCGAGTGGTTGTTCGACATAGACTTCTTCTTCTAGTACACCATTCAGAAAAGCTATTTTGACATCCATTTGAAATATTGGCCATTTGAATTGAGCAGCTTGAGATATGAGTAGTCGAATTGTCTCCATTCTTGCAACAGGTGCAAATACTTCGTCATAATCAACTCCTGCTTTCTGTTTGTATCCCTTCGCAACAAGTCTCGCTTTGTATCGTTCTATTTCTCCTTGAGCGTTCATCTTTTTCTTGAATACCCACTTTACACCAATGGGTTGACTACCTTTTGGCAATTCAACTAGCTCCCAAGTGTTGTTGTGGATAATCGCCCTCATCTCTTCGTCCATGGCACTTTTCCACTTCTTGTCTCGTACTGCTTCTTCAAAACTGATGTTTTCAGCATCTGCCAAGAGACATACAAGGTGCACTTCACTTGTCGAATCATACAGATCTTGCAAACTTCGCATTCTGGGTTGTGTAGGTTCATCTTCATCGTCAGAATCTTCAAGTTTTGTCGAAATGTTTGATGGTACAGCGACAAATGGTTCTTCAACTTCGACAACAGCTTCTGTCGAACTGTTCCAGTCCCACTTACTTGCTTCGTTTATTCGAACGTCTCTACTCACTATCACCTTCTTTCTTATGGGATCAAATAGCTTGTACCCTTTTGTTTTCTCATCATACCCAATGAGTATGTATTTCTGACTTTTGTCTTCAAGTTTCGTTCTTCGTTGATCTGGTACGTGTGCATAAGCAACACTTCCAAATACTTTGAGATGAGAGACTGTTGGCTTCTGTCCGCTCCACGCTTCTTGTGGTGTTTGATCTTCTAACTTCGAATGTGGACATCGATTTTGAACATAAATGGCACATTGTACAGCTTCTGCCCAAAATTCCTTTGGCATGTTCTTGCTTTTAAGCATTGAACGAACCATGTCAAGGACTGTTCGATTCTTCCTTTCAGCCACCCCATTTTGTTGAGGTGAGTATGCTGCAGTTAGAAATCTCCTTATACCCTGCTCTTCACAGTACTTCATAAAAGCTGTCGAAGTATACTCACCACCTCTATCTGATCGAACTGCTTTAATGTGTCTGTCTGTCTCCTTCTCCACCATTACTTTGAACCTTTTGAACACCTCGAATGCTTCAGACTTTTCTTTCAAGAAATAAACCCATGTCTTCCGTGAGTAATCGTCGATAAAGGAAATAAAGTACCTTTTGCTACTGAAAGACTCTGGCGTGATTGGCCCACATATGTCGGTGTGAATCAAGTCAAGGATATGCTTAGCTTGATATTCTGCCTTCTTTTGAAATGAAGTTCTTGTTTGTTTGCTCAACACACATTCTTCACAGAACTTTCCTTCATAATCCATGTCTGGTAGTCCATGCACCATGTTCTTTTTCGCCAACCTTCTTAAACCAGCATGATGTAGATGACCAAAGCGTAGATGCCATAGTGACGCTTTGTCTTCGACACTTACTTGTAAACATTTTTCTCGAACGTTTATCAGATTCAGTTTGTACATTCGATTTCTCTCCATTTCGACACGAGCAATCAGATGTCCCAGCTTGTCCTTCAAATACAGTATCCGTTCTTTCATCAGTATCGAATAACCTTTTTCTGTAAGTTGTCCCAAACTCAAGATGTTGGTCTTAAGATTTGGTACATAATAAACATCTTGAATTGATCCAATCAACCCATCCTTCTGCAGGTAACGAATCGTTCCTTTGCCTTCGACCTTCACTTTCGATGCATCTCCGAAAGACACATTTCCATCTTCAATCTTTCTCATTTCTTTAAACAAATGTTTGTGACCACACATATGGTTACTTGCTCCTGAGTCAAGATACCAAACGTTGTCATTTGTGTTGATCTCATTTTGAGCCATCAACAGAAAACCTTCATTTGCTTCAGCTTCCAAAGTTAGATTGGTTGTTTCTTCTACCTTCTTTTCGATTCGACAATCTTTTGCAAGATGTCCCACTTTATCACAGTTATAGCATTTGAATGAGTTGCAATCCTTCGCATAATGGCCATACTTCCCACACTTGTAGCATTCAAAGTTGGAATGGTTCGACCTACCACCTCTTTGACCACGTCCTCTGCCACGCCAATTTTGCTGGATCGACTGTCCTCTGTCGAAGTTGCTGCCTCTACCACTTCGACCACTGTCACGTCCTCCACGACCACGTCCTCTTCCTCGAAAGTTTTGAGAAAAGAGTACCTTTTCGTATTTGATTTGCTCCTTGGTTTGATTTGCATCCTCTACTCCTTCTTCCTACTTTTTCATCTTACGTTGTTCGTGTGCTTCGAGGGAACCAGCGAGCTCTTCGACTGCGAGCGTCGAAAGGTCCTTCGACTCTTCTATTGCACACACTATATTCTCAAATTTATCTGTTAAAGATCTCAAGATCTTTTCGACAACTCGTGCATCAGTGACTGTTTCGCCATTTCTGGTGAGTTGGTTCACCACCTTTTGTACACGCGTGATGTAGTCAGATACATTTTCTGACTCCTTCATCTGCATCCTCTCCAATTCGCCACGAAGTGTTTGGAGTCGAACTTGCTTTACTCGATCTGCTCCTTTGAACACTTTCTCTAGCGTGTCCCACGCTTCTTTCGACGTAGTCGAACCGGCAATCTTTTCGAAGCCTGATTCATCAACAACCCTAAACAGCATGTAAAGTGCCGTTTTATCCTTCGATCGCGTCTCTTTCAACGCCTTGTTTTGAGCTGCCGTATATCCCTCAGTATCTGTTGGTTCTTCAAACCCATCTTTGGTCACCTCCCACGCGTTTAGAGATCCGAGAAGAGCTTTCATCTGGATACTCCAGTTTTCGTAATTCAACTTCGTTAGCCGTGGCAACGACATTTGATTCATCATATTTGCCATTTAGCTCTGATACCAATTTGTCAGAAGAAACGATTCGTTTGATAAACTTTTATTTTATTGGAATGCAATCTTGGACTTTATACATACAAAAAACTTTAGCTATTCTACTAATTAAGATAAATAGTAAATACTCTTAATTTTCCCACTGTCTCTTAACCTTCCAAATCTCTCCATTAACTTATTATTAAAACCCACTAACTCTAGCATTTAAGTTTATTCAACACAATCATAGTGTGTATCTATAATTAATATATTTATTCTTCTACATTTGTTCACTTTCTGTGATTGGCATGTGATGTGTGATAGTTGAATAACCACAACCAATATAACAGAGCCATAACAATTCCATAGTTTACATTGCATTTTAATTTACAATGTTTAATTCATAAATTTACAAAAAGGCCAATCCAATTCAAGATTCTTCAAAACTCTTCACAAGCAACTTTCCAAGTCCATTCCACAAGCAAACCATTGAATCCAAAGCCTTGCATCATTGTCCAAGCCCTGTATTCTTCTACAAAAACCCAGAAAAGAACCAATATGAAACCAGTATTTACCTGTATAATGTTTATAAAAAATTTCAATTGAGATCAACCTTCTAAACAAAACCTTCTAAAACTAACATAATCAATGCATCAGTCCAAAGAATTTTCATCTTCAACTCAGCCTGAAATCATTAACTAACCCCTTCTAACTTCACAATTACAACAACCAAGCGGTAACTGCATCAGAGCAAAAACTAAGGTTGAATCTGAATTTCCAAAAAATAGAAGATAAGAACCCTCTGAATCTTAGCATTGAGAGCTCAATTTTGAAACCCCACAAAACCCTCTTCGAGCCCTTCAAACTAACGTCTCTAATAGCAACTTTCTTCAACCAATTCAGGATAGAAGACTAACACAATAACTATCTAATTTGAAACTGATATTTCTTTTCTCATTGTAAGCAAAAAAATTGACATTAGGATGAAATTGAAGATAAATTCACACCTAATTCAATCCTAACTGAATTTGAATTTGGAAATTAATTTGATAACAAAATCACAACTAACTGTTGAATCCAATAACTAATCCATATAGTAACAGTTAATTCAGCGTGAAAAACGACTAACTGATTGTGAATTTCATTTGCATTTGGTGGGGAATTTCAATGAGATCTCTAACAGATTTCATAACTAATTCCTAATCTCTAACAGAAACAAATCAAAGGCTATATATACCTGATTGATTCATAGGGAGGGGGGATTCAGCATTCTCCACTCTTCAAAATTCTAAATTCTTCACTCCACAACCGCAACGTGTCTTCTGCAATTCTCATCTTCATGTTGCTTCATCTTTCATCGCCTTTCGGTTTCGTCCTTCTTCATTGATTCCGCATCACCATCATCCTCGGTTTTGCCCTGCAACAACCATGCATAACGCGCCGTATCAAAAGAAAATGCAAACTGAGAAGGGAGGAAGACAAGGATTAATTCAGAATTCATACCGGTTTCTACTCCGTGTCGATTCGGTAAGTATTTTGAAGCTTAAGTTATCAGCTTTGCTCCTATACGTCCGCCATCGTTTGTCTCCGTCACCGAGTCGAGTCTAAAATAGTAAACCGGAGTTACGGCAGAGCAAAAGATGACGAAAATAGTTGATAACCGCATAAGCACGAAGCCGCAACGACAATCCTGACCGCTCATGTAGGAGATCCAGACCGCAAACGAAGCTTTGATCATTCACGTGCTCAAGCTTGCATTGGGTGAAGACGAGGCCATTCTTCAATCACCATGCTGTATTCATGGCCTTCGATCTGTTCCCAAGCGTCGACGCGGCCAATTGAACTCTTGATATTCGGTGAAATCCCAACGCGAAACCACGAACAAGAAGAACACAGGATCTTCAAACTTCTGCACCAGTGATTGTTGAAACTCCTAATGATAATGAATATGAGTACAGAGGCCCTAACCTTCATTTTCGTCTTCCTCCTCGAGCTATTCAACCTACTGTTCATAATTTGAATCAAGGTGTTCAAATACCTCCTTCTTATCCTGGGCATATTCTGTTGTTGCACCTCCATTTGTGTATCTAGGGGCACCCTATGCTCCATATCAGGGTCAGTTTGGTCAGAATATTGGTCAGATGGTGAATCCGGGATTGAAGTATCCTCAAGGGTGTCCCCAGTTTGCTTCTACTCCAGTCATTGCTCAGACAGCTCCTCAGGGTGTTCAACTTCCCAATCATCAAGTTGATCCTTAGACTGCTAATCAGATTGTTGTTGGTTCAGATCAGAACATACGAGCAGACTATCGGTTACTAGATAAAAGGACCAGAGTGGGCTGGAATATATACGGCATTTGCGACACCGTGGTAAGTTTAAATATCCAGAAACCTTTTATTAAATTTCCTCTAGAGCTCTTGATTCTATGTGTATTGGATTACTGTGGAACTCCAATTTATGTAGGGTTTCTGTTAGTATATTTAGAGTTACTTATGCTTGGAATGGTTAACATAAGTTTATTTTCTTGCTTCTGTTAGATTGGTTAGCAGAGTTCTCATGGGCTTGAATTTTATGTTTTTTCTTTAAATGGATTCTGCAGGCATTATTCTCTCCTTACCCACATCACCATTGTTGACGGTACTGATGACCCTGTTAGAAATTTCGAAAAGATTAAAGGGATCCAGGCTTGAATCGTGAACGCAACACTTTCCTTATAGTATTTCAATCACTCTCGATTGTCTTAGAGTTCTGATGCAGGAATACCCAGAATAATTCAGCCTTATCGAGTTTGCGCAAGATCGGCGAAAACCCGAATGCAGCGAAGAGCGTCTGGAATTATTTAGAGGATTTTCGGATTTTGGTGTTTTTTTCTGAATCCGGATTTATGCTTTTATAGGCCATGTTGATATTGTTTCACAAGATAGCGACCCTTGGTGAAGCAATGTCCTTTTCCAATAATCATAATGGTTGGTCTGTAGCATGTTTCACCAACAGTTGCATGGTTTCGCCTTTGCAACATCTCATGAAGAGTTACAATCTCCGAATTCAAAATTCAAAATTCAAAATTCAAAATTCATGAAGAGTTATCTCATGCTTTTATTAGCATTAACTTACTTCCACCATTTGTCATTTTGGAACACACTTGTATTTAATAAATTACAACAATCCCCCACTTGTTCTAATAATGACAAATCCAATTCCAGAATATAGAAAGCAAAAAGTGTTAATACAGTTAGGTATCTTTCGATTTGAACTTAACCTTAGTAAAGACAACGCAAAGCCTAATCGGAACGTTAGGTAGCTATGCTTTGAACCATTATCCCATGTGATCAGACCGACGTTGCTATACACACACTTTTAGAGGTTCTTCGCCTACATATCTCGCGTAGCACTATTTATGGCCATGTGCTTTTCCTGTTTTCATGAATTTTTCATGAGAGAAACTCCAACTCTCACCTTAAGACGGCACCATCTTGAAGTTCATATAGGTGAAGTTCAATTCGTATCTATTTCTTGAGATACGTATCCTCCTTGATATAGAACTTCATTAAGAGTTTCTTTGAAAACTCAACTCTCAGTTTGTAATCGTCAATATTATCGCGGAATGTTGCATAACCTTCCGAATCAACGACTTGTTGTTACCCATTGAATCTTAGGTTAAGATGTGTTAACTTCAGATTGGGTTGCTATCATTGTCGGAACCCTTATTCAAGGATTTTTAATCCCATACCTTTCGAGGTAGTCTTTACTAAATCTCTGGCCAGTGGTTTAGTAAATGGATCAGCCAAATTATAGCTTGTTTGTATATATGTTAGTGAAATGATCCCATCCTTTATCATTTTTCTCACGAGAGAGTGTCTAAGACCTATGTGTCTAGACTTTCCATTGTACACTTCACTGAACGCTCTAGTCAGGGTGACTTGACTATCACAATGTATCAATACTTTTGAAACATTGTCTTTAGCTAACGGAACCTCCAATAAGAGGTCCCTCAACCATTCTGCTTCTTGTCCAGCAGACGCAAGAGCCACAAACTCTGATTCCATGGTTGAGAGAGTAATGCATGTTTGTTTCTTGCTTTTCCAAGAAATCGCACCTCCAGCTAATGTGAATATCCACCCAGTTTTAGATTTATAATCTCCAACACTTGATATCCAACTTGCGTCGGTATATCCTTCTAGTACGGCATGAAACTTACCATAATAAAGGCCAAGATTTTTGGTCTTTAACAAATATCCGAAAATCCTAGTTATGGCCTTCCAATGTTCATCATTTGGATTGCTAGTAAATCTACTCATCTTACTAACTGCAAAAGCTATGTCAGGTCTGGTGCATTGCATTAAGTACATTAGACATCCAATTGCACTTGCATATTCCAGTTGTGCCACGGTTCTCCCATTGTTCTTTTGAAGTTTGACACTAGGATCGAATGGAGTGTTTACTTCCTTAAAGTTTAGGTGTTTGAACTTTTCCAACATTTTCTCAATATAATGTGTTTGATTAAGTTCATAACCCCCACTATTTCGTTTTACTTTGATCCCTAGTATAGTGTCAACTAGTCCAAGATCTTTCATCTTGAAAATAAAAGTTTGAAACCTCTTTGTTTCTAAAATTCCATTCATCTTGTTGCTAATGATCAATCATATAATCAATATGAATACGAGTGAATATCACAATATTCTCACACAACTTTGTGTACAAACACTTGTAACAAGAATTAGATAAATAATGTTTTTAGATAATCATGCATGATGATGTAAGAAGGTTTTTAGATGAAGTGAGAAATGAAATTATGAGCACTTTAAAATATAAATTTCAACGAGTACCTTACTTATGTTCACTTGTCTCAAATCTTCACTTGAATTTCTATGTTCAACTTTCTTAATCAACTTCATCATTGATGTGCATAAACCTTTTAAACCTTTTCTCCTTTGATAATCTTTGTCTTCATCAAAATTGAACTAGATATAAGATTTATTCCTCACAATCTCCCCCCTTTTGATGATGACAAAATATTGTCTCCTCTTAAGTTATGTGTCTCCCCTAATTAATTGATGAATCTTACTATGACATTGTCAAACTTTTGATGTCATTGTTTCGGTGCTTGTTTGAATTCATACAAGGATTTGACAAGCTTTCATACCTTTTATTCATAACCTTATGGTTGATTCATGTAAATCTCGTCATCGAGATCTCCGTATTGAAATTTCATTTTGACATCCATTTCATGAACTATAAAGTCATGCAAAGAAGCTAATGCAAACAATGCTCTAATTTTGTTGTGCTTGCTATTAGTGCATATGTATCAAATGATAAACATATTTTTTATTTAAAACACCATTGGTCATTAATCTAGACTTGTAGGTGTTTAGTGTACCATCACAATATGATACTTCCTTCTAAATAAGATGAGTCCCTTGAAGTTGTTGATTCCTTCCTTTTAAGTCATAGGATCATCTTCCACTTGAAGAATAATAAGAATCTTACGAACAAAATTCTTACTATTTCCTTCCATTAGATAAAAGAAATAAATTGATTATCAATTTTGTTTGATCCTAGATCCTTAGCCTTTCAGACTCTCTTTCTTATTCTAATTTAGGATTATGTTTCAGCAATCCATGAAGAAATTCTGGTTTGTGTTTCAACAATATGTGGAGAACCCTCCTCACAAGGGTCTTCATTGTAGGAATATCAAATTCCTTATTCTTTGTGATAAGGTTCTCAAAAATTTCATATATTAGAATTCAATAGTCACATTAGACTTCAAATTCAAAAGTTTATATAAGTCATGATTCATCTTTGAATAATCTTTACATACCTTATTGAATCACAAATTATCCTTTATACAAATTAATTTTAAAAATAAACAAAGGAACATCCCGTATTTTTAAAAAAAATAATTTCATACCAACTTGAATTGTTATGCAACATACATATAATATACATATAATAAGTAGTATTTATATGTCACCAAAATAAGGCACCGTATGGCAATCGATATGCCGGAAGAAGACAACATAGAACCCGTTATATGTTTATATTGTAAAACCTTTTAAAACTGTATATATAATTCCGTTTCCTTCAAAGGGCATAACATGTTTCTCTATTTCTTAAAGTAAAACAACATATTGTCATGCACTTCTATCATGGAACAAATTTACATATCATGAATTCCATATCCCATACTGGAATGAAAACTTTTCTATTATGTACAATACCGATGTGGAAATGTACATATTTCTTCCTATTATGTCCAAGACCCTTCGATTTCTATTCATATGGAAAATAGGTTACATAATCAAGTATAATATAATTGCGTAATCATGATTTATTCATGTATTGTCAGATGCATATCATTCAACCATCAATATGTAATAATTTGTCCAACAAATGGAAGATCATGATACGGATATTGCTTTTCTATTAAAAATCATGAAAACCATTAAATTAAGTAACACTATAGTTATTGAAGAAATCTAATTCAAAATCATATCAATTAGTTATTATCAAGAAATCACAATATCAATAATCTGACTCTGATCCTAATTGATAGAAAACTTTTATATTTAGATCTTGATATCATGATTTTCACAGTGCTCTAATTAATATGAAGAATAATAAATCCATACCAGATTTCGTAATACCGATTCTTCTTGTGTTCTTTCTTGAGTTTTTCTTTTTGATGTTTGAAACTGAAGCCTTGATAACCATTATTTGAAACTACTATAAGACTGTTAGAAATTTCGGAAAGATTAAAGGGATCCAGGCTTGAATCGTGAACGCAACACTTTCCTTATAGTATTTCAAGCACTCTCGATTGTCTTAGAGTTCTGATGCAGGAATACCCAAGATAATTCAGCCTTATCGACCCGAATGCACCGAAGAGCGTCTGGAATTATTTAGAGGATTTTCGGATTTTGTGTGTTTTTTCTGAATCCGGATTTATGCTTTTATAGGCCATGTTGATATTGTTTCACAAGGTAGCAACCCTTGGTGAAGCAATGTCCTTTTCCAATAATCATAATGGTTGACCTGCATCATGTTTCACCAACAGTTGCATGGTTTCGCCTTTGCAATATCTCATGAAGAGTTACAATCTCCGAATTCAAAATTCAAAATTCAAAATTTAAAATTTAAAATTCAAAATTCATGAAGAGTTATCTCATGCATTTATTAGCATTAACTTACTTCCACCATTTATCATTTTGGAACACATTTGTATTTAATAAATTACAACAGACCCCACAAAATCAGTGGAAGAGATGAATAAACATCGTCAATGCGCTACCGATGCCGGTGGAACATCACAGGGAGCATTTGTTTCATGCATCAGCCGGATCTAGATTATTACAGCAAGTGTCATTATGGTGATGAGAACTAGCACATAATCAAAAGAGTGTGACCAATGTCCATCCCTTGCAAGGAACAAGAAGTATCCATGCCAAGTAGATGAAATAACCCGAGTTAGAAGAGCCAATCAATAGATGAAACACCTCTTGCCGAGTCCCACCATGCTCTGAACTTCTCAAATGAATCCTCAACAACTGAAGAGTGGTAATGAAAGTAAGAATTACATGAAATCAAGCGCGGGAATGATAGTGGATAGAGGATACGGGAAACAATGGCCGCCACTAAATCCCGCCATGGCACGGAATTAATGAAGGAAGAAAAAATATTTTGTGCTTATGTATCTATATATCTCGGCGTGTACACGTAAGAAAGAGAGCGTTAACAGTGCCGCCATATAACGCAGCAGCAAAAGCGGATTTTGCAGAGAGGGTAAAATGGCAAAGGCAGAAACGAATCTGTTATGGTTTTGTGATAACAATGTGACCGGTGGTGCCATCAAGAATTGTTGTGCTAATAAACAAATTGTTGTACTTTAATTATGATGTTAGGATTTGTTATATCGGTTGAAAATAGGGTAGGTTTTGGGAATGGAGGAAACCATGTATATAGAATCCGGTTATTGTGTTATGATGCAATTGACAAAACTAACTTAACATATTAGCTAGTATTATGCATTGGTTAGGCAATTGGTAATTGATTATGGATTGTTAAATTCATTTATGTTAAGGAATCAACACAAATCCTTGAGTTGAGGAATCTACACAAATCTGAGTTGAGGAACCATGCTTAGTGCTCTTGATGAAAAGTCCTACCTTGCACAATAAATTTGAGAAAAACAACTCATATTTTTGATATTTTGATTAGTAGTTAGATAAGTAATGAACATGTAAACAAAAAGTTAAAAACACCAACAAAGTGGTGCTTGATGATCCCTACAAAAGCAAAATCCAAAGGTGAGAGGGAGAGGGACCAAGAGGTGACCTTGTTTGTGTGCAAGGATGCCAATGGTATGTGAGATCTTAGGGTTAAAAATTAGTGTATGACCCCCCCAAAGTTTTTTTGTTGGACATTCCTATGTACTTGGTTGGCATCCTGGTCTCTTTACACCATAATTACCTCTGGGCCATTTTAGGCTTGGTTGCCTTCGACTACCCTCAGTGGAGGTTGTTTGACAAGTACCTGATTATTAGGCAACAACATGACTAACCCTAGAGGCGCCTAAAAAAATAAGCAATCATACCCATATGTTAGGCCAACAAATGGTAACTTTGGGTTGTGTTGTGCATTAATGAATGAAACACAATACATATCCGTTGTGTTAACATGTTCACCATCATGTGGTTACTTTCATCCATTTGTTGCATCATGGATACAAGATAATTAGTAGTCAAGGCTATCAATCCTAGACGAACATATCCAAATCCTCCTTGTGGTTGTGCCATTCAACCAATGTTGCTTATGGCCGATCCTGATGCCATATATGGATTTAGGGGTGACCCTGTCGTCATATCATTGTCTGCATACGTTGAAGCGTGACTTTGCAAACCTGTCATCATGGAAGTTGGCATGCCATATGGGTAATCCCTAGTGATTAGAGGTAGCATAAAAATTGGGACATAAGAGGGCATAGGGTCCCCTACTATTGCTAAAGTAGTCCTGGGGGTAGTTGGGATATTTGCTACTGGTGGAAACGAAACTACCCCACCTGGTAATGACGCCAAAATCGTTATTGGGATCAGTATTGGGCATGTGACTCCGACGGGGTTTGATATCCTTGTAGTGCCAACCATCGATGTGACCGGTGGTTATGTGTATGAAGTATGATTTTAGGGGTAGAAAGTACTTTTTGGAGGAACCATTTCATCCAAAGTTCTACCATTCCTTAAATGCATAGAATTCCAGACACTTAAAATATCTCATGTAAAACAAAAATAATAAAATAATGCAACAAACTCTTGTAAAAGTAAAAAAAATTGCACAAAAGGTCCCACTAGGCGTGCCAATTTGTTTGCAGGGGTTTTGTTTTGAGAGAGACGACTGTTATGTACTGAAACGAGAGATAATTTTGCTTATATATAAATAAGTAGCATCTTTCACCATGGTTGACAACAAGAACCCTGATGAAATGATTGAAACTTACACCATGGTTGTTTATAAAAACCGTGGTGATATACAAGGTCAATCATATTATTAGCATGATAAATGTAAAATTGTTGGTGTTGAGATTCGAACCATTTCACTCCAGGTACATTTCACTACGGTTGTTACAAATGATTGTTGTGTCGTACGTCCTTTAGTAAATACCAAAAAAACAAAAACACCCAAAAATAAACTATTACCACGATTAAAACATAGACCATAATAATATTGGTGTTATGAAACGTCTATTTTGTAGTAATGCTTTTAAAAATTATAATCTTATTTTATATTTGCTTATTAGTAACACTTCTAGAGTGTTGTATGATAAATACCAACTTTAAAGGATCAACATAGTTGAAATACCACACTTTTCATATATTACACTAATATATCATATAAGATAATTCAATGTTGTGGAAAATTCATTTATGTCCTTCCCTTAAAATTTTACACATCATAAAAATGAGGATATTTTGTGTCCAAAATTTACTCTTTACAACTAAAATATCAGTTCTAACTATATGGTTGAGTAACAAGTCTATTTAGTTTCACTTTATTTCCAATTGCGCATGTATATCCAACTTGTACTTTGAAACCAACTTTATGTCTTCCAGTTTTGTAATTATTGTTTTTCCCAATGGTAATTAGTGTGACCGAATTATATATGTCAATGTTCAACTTTTATGATTTTCTAAAAAGCCACAATCATTTCTACCTACTCTCTCATTTCTCTCTCTGACCCCATCCTTTAATTTCATCTTGTCTCTCTCCCACTCCATCATCATTTTCTTCGTCTATTTCAATTTTCGTCAACTACAACTCAGCTCAACCAAAGTTTATAGTTGCTGTTTCACAATATCACACAAACAATGTTCCTTCATGTTGATTCAAAATGATTTCTTTTTTGATGTTTGTCTTTGGTTTTCCATTCTTCTTGAATTTTTTTTCTGTTTTTGTTTTTTGGCTCGATCCAAACCAACTATTTTAAATATTAAATATTTGCTAATCTGCATGTTTTTTCCCTATTTTTTCACATGTATTTTTATCTATACATTGTACTTCCAAAAATCTGGATTTATGTATGTTATCTTATTTTTGTGTTTTGTTGTTCTGTATATAGCATTTACGAGAATCAACATTTGTATTTGAGTATATTTACTTTATTTGTATTTATGCTATGTATTTCGATTTAAATGATTTAGTTTAGAAACCCTAAAAATATTCAAGTTAAAGTTATTTATTTTCATAAAACTTTTGCATGAGAAACATCAATGGCAAGGTCTTTTGAGAAGATTGGCGAAATTTATGACAAGAATTATGGAAAATTGTTGTCAAAGTGCATCACAAATAGACTGTTGTTACCAACCAAAAGGGTGATGTTTTCTTCCTGCATGGCCATGGCGGAACCAAAAAAACATTTATGTGGCGAACTCTTGAAAGTTATTTGAGACCAAAGCATCAAATTGTGGTGATTATTGCATCAAGCGAAATTACTTCTCTATTGCTCCCTGGTGGGAGAACTGCTCATTCAAAGTTCAAAAATACTTGTTCCTACTTTAGATAACTCTCTTTGCAACATTGAATCTAAGGATGACCTTGCAGAAATGCTAAGACAGACATAATTGATAATTTGGGATGAAGCACCCATGACTCACAAACATTGTTTTTAGACTCTTGATAGATCACTAAGAGACATTATGAGTAACCAACCGAATTTCGAATCCATTTTCGATGGTAAAGTTATTGTATTTGGTGGTGATTTTAGGCAAATTCTTCCTGTTGTACACAGAGGAACCCATTCAGATATTATACACAGATCATGAAATGCTTCTTACATTCTGAATGATTATGAAGTACTTATACTTACAAAAAACATGTGGCTACGAAGTGGTTTGGAACCAAAGGAATGTCTTGAAACTGAACACTTTTCAAAATGTTTACTCAATATTGGGGAATGGAAATTATCAGAACCTAATGATGGATATGCAAAAATTGATATTCCTTCTGATATTTTAATATCAAGCTTTGTGACCCAATAAAAGCTATTGTTGAGAGTACGTATTCAAGTTTTTTTGGATAATTATCATTCATATGACTACCTAAAAAGTCGAGATATTCTTGCTGCAAGCATTGAAATAGTTAATAAGATCAATGAACAAGTTCTTGCAAGAATGCTAGGTAATTATTCATATCTACCATATTACTCTTATAGGTTTATGTCACTTATTTCATTTCCTAATGCATTGTTTTTTTCCTTTAAGGTGAGTCAAGAGACTACTACAACTCCAACTTAATCGACAGATCTGAAATACGTCACATGGACGTTATAGAACTACTAAGTTCAGAATTTCTCAGCTCTCTAAGAACTTCAGGATTACCGGGACATCACATAAAATTAAAAATTGGCACACCTATAATGCTAATGAGGAACCTTGATCAATCAGAGGATTTGTGTAATGGAACACGTTTATTTGTAACTAAGATGGCGAACCATGTACTTGAAGCAAGGATAATGGATGGTAAAGGTCATGGAAACCTCATTTACATACCACGTAACGATATGTCTCCTTCAGAATCTCCACGACCCTTTAAATTAAATCGAAGACAATTCCTAATTATTGTGTCATATGCAATGACCATAAAAAAATCTCAAGGTCAATTTCTTGATTAAATTGATTTATATTTTCCACGAGATATTTTTAGTCAGAGTCAAATATATGTTGCAATTTCAAAGATGACTCCAAAGAGAGGGATCAAGATTTTGATACATGATCAACACAATAATGTAAATTTAAATTACATGTCGTAAATATCTAATATAACATAACATTTATGTATTCATTTCATTTTAATTAGATATTTGGACACAACTAACTTGTTTTCCAAAACCCAAACCCATTATGACTTACTAAACTTTAAAGCAACTATGCAACATTAAAATTACAAATTTTTACACATTTTTTATAACTTTTATAATTTCAATCTTCTTTAACTATTCCTTTTTATTTACATATTTATTACAATTTTTACACATTATAGCTACAAACTTCAATTAATTTTTAACTATTTCAATTAAATTACATATTTATTAATTTTTATGTCATAACCTTCTACATTCTTTATGAAACTTTAAAGCAATTAATTTTTACCTACTAAAACATTTTTTTTTCAATTTCAATTAATTTCTTTCTTTTATTATTTTTTGGTTTTAAAGTTATACATTATTAATAATTTACTTTAATTTCAATGCATTTCTTTAAAGAATTTGTAAAAAATACATTTTTCTTTAATTTAACTATTAGTTTAAGAGAAAAAGGATGGTGCACTGACCGTGTAAATTATCTTCACACTGTCAACCAATGACAACCATGTATCCCGCCAAGTCAGCTATTAAATTTTAAATTATTTATATGATTTGATACTTTAAAATATTTTAATTGAATACATGTGTAATACTTTTTTGGTCTGACAGTGCATTACCATTAAACTCTTAGTTTAAATACATACATGAAACATTAACGCCTTCAATAAGATAACCCCTTAAAAAAAAACTTTTTCTTTAAATAAGTCCTTGTTTATCTCCAATTTTTGAACTTTTTATATTATATTTCATCTCAACCAAAGTTTCATCAATGTAACATAATTATGAAACTTCATACACATTTAAGATCGGGTGGAGAAAGATTGAACGTGAGTGAGAGAAATAAACCATATGAATAACAGTTCAATAGTACTTTACAAAGGCAATCTGGTTTCATTCTAATAATATTCCACATATCTAGCTACACCAGTATATCTTGATTCAGAAGAAATTGAACAAAAAGATGCCTAGAAAATCCCAAACAAAGAAGAACTCTTAGTTCTAGTTAGTCATTATATCATTAAGCTGTGTCTTCAATATTTTTTCTAGCAGCATCTAATGCGTTCTAAATCAATCATCCGGAAGAAGACTTCTTCTGTCATTGCCCGCGCAACCCATCATTCGGTTCATTCTGTTCTTCTGTAGATTCTTAACATTAAGTAGATTTTTCTTCATTGCCTCAAGCTTCTTTCTCTTATGATGTCCTTTTTTCTTTGGAGTCGTTTCTTTAACGACCTGAACAAAACCGATTTATAAAGTGAAGTGTCACATTTTTTTTATACCATATATCACATTAGTAGAAAATCAATCAAATGAATTGAAAACATTTACTTACCTCGTTTGAGTTGCTTGCGATCTCCGATTCAGATGTCTCGCTTCCGTCGCTGTCTGTACTTTGTGACTTGTTGTGCACGGCAATGTTTTCATCCTCTTTCTCCAGTATTTGCTCGCGGCCTGCATTTGTGTCATTTAATTCTTGTTCTTTTTTCTCGTCGCTCTCAACGCAATATATTTTAAAACTCGGCGATCCAGGACCTATACGTCTTCCAATATCATCCTCCTCTTCTTCTTCCTCGTCGTCTTCTTCTTCCTCTTCGTCGTGTTTTGCATTAGGTTTTTTATATATATTTTCTTGTATAGATACTTCAGCTGTTTCTATCTGTCCGTTACGCTCCTCCTCCTCTTTCTCTTTCTTCTCTTCCACATTTCCGCATTCAGAAACGGGCAATGGAACAACTTGAGAGAGTTTTTCAACGGCTACCGCACGTATGACCGTTGGCTGTTCTTTCTGCGATTGAGTTTCTTCCGAAACTTCATTTTGATAAGAAGACTTCTCATCAAAGCTTCCATTATTGTCCTTCAAAAGCTCTTTCTTCGAAAGATCAGTGTCTTCTCCTTGCACATTACTCCTACGTTTTCTAAACTCTTCAATTCTTTGTCCGAGAACAGGACGAATCTTTGCAGGCAATGCATCTCCACTATTCGGATTAATCAACCTGGAATTGTTACCTCCCATTATTAAGAGACAATGAAGATTACAAGAAAAATAATAATATATCTCTTTAGATAGGAGGCTTACAAGGTTATGGAGATGTGAAAGATGGGGGATTATGAAGGAGTTTTGAGAATTAGGAAGTTGAAGATTAAGATGGTTAACTAGATACAGTCTGTGTTAACAGATGTTGTCGTTCAATTATAGAACAAACACAAAAGCAAAACAAAAGAACAGAAAAAAAAAACTAAAATATTGATCGACATATACATTGTATCTGTGTCTTGTTGTCAATATTGTTGGAATTCGGAAAGCGACAATTTTAAATTAGAAGGAACCAATACAACCTGTCTTGGACAAGTTAACACTCAATTTTGTCTAAATAAGGTGTATGAATTTTAATGTATGGGTTTTTTTTTGACACAATGTGTATGGGATGTTCATCTATAAAACTTAGATACAATTTTTTAGGTTGAATTTATGTCATATTATAATTTTTAATTTTTTATATTAAAATTATAATTTTTTTAAACATAACTACAGAAGTGGAATAATGTAATAAAATAGTAAATTTTCATTTTTTAATATTATTATTCATACAAATGAGATTTATGACCATATGATAATAAGAAGAATGAGATTTATCTAATTAAAATCACACTTTAAATATTTTTTTTAGTATTTTAATAATCAGAATTTCAATCTTTACGATTAAATAGGACCGACTCAATCAACTCGGAATTCAAATTTAAGAAAAAAAATTATAATAATTAAAAATGACACATCAAAAATATAATTATGTATTAATAAAAAATATATTTAATTATTTTAACTTTTGATCAATCTTATTTTTTTATATATTAAATTTTTATCATAGTATTTTTTTGATTTATTGTATTTTCTTATAATATATATATTTAGTTAATATTAGTAAAAAAATAATTTTTTTAAAATTTAGGATTTTCAAAAATTTGAGACTCTGTGCGGTAGAGCTTGTTACTCCTGCACATTTTTATACTTTTAAATAAATTGTCGCATGTTCAAACTTATACTTTTATAATAGGATGATAACAATTAGAAATTAGTTTGTTTCTTTAAGAAAAGTCTTTATGATGCATATAATAAAATTTAAATTGCCAACATCAAATTTTTTAGACGAGTTATCCCTTAATAAGTTGGAGATAGTTTATACGACATCAATAAAATTAGGTTATATACAGTCTACTCTTTATATTCTTAGAAATATATCTTAAAGCTTTGAATAATGAAGAAATAAAATATGTTTTAAGATTGTCAAAAATTAGAATGTCATAAAGCATCAGAAAAGTTGACCAAAGAAATTGGGGTTGTGGGGTTGTCTTGTGTGTGCGAGATGGGATCTGTCATGACAAATGAAGTTATAATGTGATCTAATGGTGTATGGCTACAACATCAAAATAAATGCATCTAAGTTAAGGAACAAATTCATAAGTCTCACATTAATAATAATACATGTCTTTTATAAATTCTTCTTTCCCCTATGGTTGTAATTCTTTCTTCTTAAAGCAACCGATCAGAAAATATTCCTATTCTACAATTTTCAATTATATTTATCATGAGTTCTACTTATTAAATGATTTCTCAATATTAATAAGCCCGTACCTATTTCTAAGATGACCAACCAAAGAAATAAATATATAAAATAAATCACATGATAAAATGCATCACTAAAGTCACATCATTTCACACAAAAGACCACTCTCGGTTAAAATCCATGTTCCTCGATAAAAAGTGTAACACCCCTCATAATACTTATATAGAATCATATTAAGTAAAACGTTAAAATTTGGTACTGAGTACAATCATAATCTAAATACGATCCAAAAGATCTACTAATTCAGATACATAACATAATACCTTAGAATTAATACAACAAATATCCATTAAGATAAACAGAAAACGCAATAGAAATTATCCATAAGACATATAGGTCTTCAAACTTCAGGTCTTCTCACACGATTTATAGCTTTAGCTCACCTGAAAACAACAACAATATTGGGCGAGATTACTAAGTCTCAGTAGAACTTCGTATCTTATGGGTCCACTCAGCTTTACAGGATTCTACTACCATTTCGTGCCACTAATACTACACTCATGTATCAGAAAGGTAACGAGAACAATGAAGCTTTTCTAGCTCCTTAAAATATATGAATGTCATGCTCACGACTGCATTTATCATGTAACTCAAGGGTGGTTAGCCCCAAAACCGATCACAAGGATCTACCAATCTATCTGTCAGACATGGTCGATGGGATATAGACCTCCACTGTATGGTTTACACTCTCTATCATATATGGTCAATGGAATACTAGAACTCCACTACAAGAACTACACTATCTACCAGATATGGTCAATGGATTCTAGACCTCCATTGTATGGATTACACTATCCACTAGATATGGTCAATGGATTCCAGACCTCCACAATGTAGAATACATTATCCACCATATATGGTCGATGGATACCAAACCTCCACTACATAGAACACATTGTCTACTAGATATGGTCAATGGATTTCAGACCTCCACCGCATGGATTACACTGAAGTACTTTCCACCAGATATGGTCAATGGGATACCAGACCTCCATTGTGTAAAATACATTGTCTACCATATATGGTCAATGGAATGTCAGACCTCCATTGTATGGAATACACTTTACGGAGTTACATCTTTTGACAAGTCTAGGGCATTGATATTCATCTAATCACTCCACTTGATTTCCTATGGAATTAAGGGATATCAGAACTCGCCAAACTCGAAGTGTCATCACATTTCCCATGAGCTCACACCGTTGGATCCTAAGGTAACATCGTTTACCAAGTGATAACCTCTAGGTAAGCTCACACACCCAATAATGGTGTTCTCCCTAATCATTCTCTTTTAAGGGATAAGTTTCTCACTTATCGATTATTCCATTAAGCAGGCACACACATACAAACACATCATTAGGGTTCCGCCATTATACCATTGTTGACATGATCTATAGGCTTATCTTACTACATATTTGATTTGGAAATCAACTTTCTCATAATCATTTTATGTAATGCCTCACATTACTTTATCATGTATGATATCAATATTTTATGGTTCTTACGACCGCACTTGATCTTTCATACTTCAATCATGGTACGATTACATTCTTACAACGAACTTGGGTTCCATATGTCGTACTTACATATGGTGAATCTCCAAGTGTTTCAGTCAATTACCTTAGATGGAACTTGTACACCATTCTGTCGCTGTGAGAATCAGAGACATAATCAACATCAATTTCAATCATTACTATGGGGTAGGAGATTTATATCTCAACTATAAAGATGATTCATGTCTAGTCTCTTTTGAGAAAGAGTTTAAAGTGAAAAAGCCAAGTGACAAAAGTTTTGAATGAAATTTGTGTTTTTTTAGTCTTATAGAATGAGTTTGACATGCTTAAGTGTTTTGGAAGCATTTATGAAGAAAGAAAGTTTGAAAATTCAATGACCTAAAGTCAAGGTTTTTTATGAAATAAGTTCAAGTTTGAAAAATCCTAAGATTAGACTAGGGGTTTAGAATGTGATAAAGGGCACAAGGTGGATAAAGGAAGCTACAGACACACACAATGAATATGAAAATGACAATAAGTCAACTATAATCCCTTTCCCTTGGATTGAAACATAAGCACAAGTATCATGCAAGAAATATCCTGGATTAACAATATGCACTAAGCAGGCATATGAACAAAATCACTAGCATTTATCAAGCTTAAACATATTAAGACACCAATCAAGGCCATCAATAAAGAATAGAGCAAAAGGCATGGCATAGAAAATAGTTCATAATACATGAATCATACAAGCATACAAGCAAAAATGCCTCAAGAATAATTTTTGAAAGTTCATCAAGTCAAAACATCAAACAAGATATATCATGATATCGGTTACAAGACATGTAAAGCAATGGTCGAGGCATTTTAAAAGTGGACCTATATGGAACATACAATCATGTTAAACCTTAAACAACTATTTCATGAATAAAGACTAAAGAACTGTTTAAGATCAAGTTCAAAGCACATCAAAGTATCATTTTATGACAAAAGTTCACCTCATACAAGGGTTTAAGTCATTAGGGTTCATGCCTCTAAAGTTCATACGTTAGGGTTTCAAAGCAAATCATCAACCATAAACATTCATGTACTTCAAGCACAAATCAAATAAACAAGTTATCATCAAGTCTAAGTCCAAGTATAATCAAGGTGTTCAAAACATATAGATCAAAATGGGAGCAAATTAATCATGGAAAAAAATTGAATCAAAGCATACTTAAATGAACAAATAAAAAGGAATAAATAATAAAGTTTTTTTTTGGATTTTTTAATATAAAATTAAAAACTAAATAACAAAATAAATGAGTTTTTTATGAGGGAGTTCATGTTCAAAACAAACATAATAGTAACAAGAATGAGTAAAAATGATGCCTTTATGAGGGAGTTCAAAATGAGCTTTTTTTACCTAATGGAGTGTGTCCGTTGCACCTTCAAAAGCACTTCTAGATGAGAAATAATGATCCCTCTAGCTTCCTTGAGTGAAAATGTGGAAAGAGTGAAAGAATGATTCAATATTATTTCTTGCTTGATGATGGATGTTTTGTGTGTGTTGGAGCATTGCAATGAGGCCTCCTTTTATAGTGAATGAGTTTAGATTTGGTACAGTGGTTATTGGTATTGTTTGATGGACTTTGGATCAAATCTAAAAAATGGTGAAAAGTACAAAAGTGCTTTTGCTTTTGGTGTTTAGATAGAGTAAGATCAAAGCAATATCTATTTACAAAGCTCCAAGCAAAAGTGATTGAGAAAAGTGATCTTTATGGAACTGGCAATGAATTTTTATTGCATAATGATCAATAAATGGTAGGTTGTTTGGATAATGGTTTAAGCCCTTGTGTAATGCATCAATGGTTTGTGTAAAGCACTCATTGTGCTTAGATTTAGAATCATCGTAGGCTGCAAAGCAAAATCTTGAGGTTCGGCTTTGGTTTGAACATGAAACTTAACATGAAGATGGACTTTCAATTTGGCCTAACATGGTGACTTTCCTTCTTCGAAACTCCTAGCTCAAGTGTGATAAATTCATGCCAATGGGCTCTTTGGGAATATTTTACCATCTTCTACAACTTTCATGTTAGACATTTCAATAGATTAATCCTGTATCATGGAGGTAATTGGCCATCATTATTGACAATCTTAATTGCTAAACACTAGAAAATTTTCCAAGTGTTGAACAATTTTACAACTTTGAAATCTCATCTTCATCACTTCATATCTTCAATCACTTATGAGATCTTTGGTTAATTATTTCTAAAAAGTTGAAGTATGGAATATCACCTACAAGTACATCCTTTGAGCATGAAAAATGATGGCTTGAGGAAGAAGCTACAAACTTGTAAAGTGGGCTTCATGAACATGCAATTTCATAACTTAGAGAAAATTTGAAAACCCTAAATTTGACTTTCTTGAACTTTTTCTTGATTTTCTCGATCAAGTGCATTCATCAATCATATTTTCATGATTCTTGACTTGAGAAACCCATGGTTGACCAAAAAATCTCAAAAGTCAAACTTTGACCTTGAGCAGTTGACTTTTCATCAGATGAATTCCAAATCTTCAATGATCAATGAATCAAACTTCTTTAGCCAATTTAAGCACATGAATGGATCATAATGAAGCACTTGAGGACCTTGAATCATATTTCAAACCATTAGATCATGTCTTGGTAAAAAAGTCAACATCAGAGCAATCTTGATCAAAACCCTAATTTAGGCATCAGATGAATTTTGAACTTGTTGATCTTGAATGAATGCAATCTTGAACTTGATTATGATGAATGGAAATAACTTGACTATTATGAATGAATAATAAGCTTGAATTACTGAGGAATTCCCATAATCATGACCAGTCAATCACTTGAGCTTCTTAAACCAACACACATATCTTGTGAAAGAATCAAACAAGAGAAAACATATTTTTGCATTTTCATAAGGTTGGTAATGCATAAAAGACACACACATGAGATTTTTATGATATGTAAAATTATGAAAATGAGATGGAATATTAGGGGTAAAAATCAGGGTATGACACATTTTGTATCATAAAACACATCTATGTCCTTATGATCGATTAGGGTTTTTAATCATATTCATTCTATTTCGGTATAGTTTGCATACTATTACATTTCAAGAAGATGAAATATGGAATATATACATGATATGACATCATTAACACTTTTACATAACTCTATGTTATGTAATCCAATTAGGATTTCACGTGATAACTTAATCATATTTACTAACAAATGAAACATTTAAGCATGTTATCACATAATTAGTCAACCAACTAGAGTTCATGAAATTCCAAACATCTTACCAGAACTAAGGCATACAAGACTCCATTTAATTTACCAGAGTGTAGAGCATTGAACTATCTTTCCAACACATCATACCACTCCCTAAACGGAGTTACGAAACTCAACTTATGGTGGTTACAGGGTGTGCAATCGATTGTTGTTTGGGTGCAATCGATTGTAGGGTCTAATTTTCCCAAAACAAATGCACAAACAAGGGATAAATCGACTGTCCCCATGAAGAAATATATTGTAGGATCTGAGTTATCCAAAATTTCAAAGGATCAATCAATTGACTCAAGATACAAATTGATTTCTTGCATATTTTGTAAAACGAAAATTGGAAAACTGAAAAGTGACAAT
Source organism: Lathyrus oleraceus (assembly GCF_024323335.1). Classification (NCBI taxonomy): domain Eukaryota; kingdom Viridiplantae; phylum Streptophyta; class Magnoliopsida; order Fabales; family Fabaceae; genus Lathyrus; species Lathyrus oleraceus. Next base: position 137,901,049 of record NC_066583.1, on the reverse strand, counting down.
CGATTGTCACAATGAAGCAATCGATTGCTTCTGAGCATTTTTCATAAATTCATGCTTAAACCAAGAAGTTCATCCATGAAAACAAAAACTACAAATTCTCATGTTTAAACACATTTTCTAACCTTCAAACACCACCAAACACACCTAACAAGTTTACTTAATTCATAATATAACACAAATAGAACATGTAACTCATTTATCAAGCATTGTGTCAAACCATCATACATTAACAAAGCAAGCAAGAAAACATGGAATTAAACTTAAACCCCACATGCATTCCTATATTATATCCCCAAAAGCTAAAATAAGCTACGAACCCCGCCTTTTGAATGATAGAACTTGTAATCTCTGAATTTGGAGATGAAAAGATGGGATAATGAAAAGGCTTGATGGGCTTTCTTCAATTCTTTAAGAGTTCTCCACATGCAAAAAGGATTCTCCAAGCTTACTTCAACTTCTCGTCTTTGGTTGTAATTTATGATTTTGATGGGATATAGATGGTAAAAAGATGATGATTATGGTTTTGTTGGACTCCATTCTTCAAGAAATTCTAACCTTCTAACACATGCAAGCAATATGAATTTGAAGCCAAGATTTTTTCTCTTTCTCTTCCTACTTTGTGCTAATATTTCTCTCCCTCAACTTTCTCATTTTTTTTAGATTTCTAACAAGCAAGAGAGAGAAATTAATGTATCAAATGAAGACTTCTTCATCCATTTGGGCTTTAAATAGCTTCCAAGAAAAATGTCCATTTTCACTTAGTAATTAGACCATATTTCTATGATGCAACTATATCTTGATTCCAAGATTAAGACTTGATTATGATTTAGTTTCCCCATTAACACACAAGTTATTCCACCATTTTAGCATAATGTGGTAATTGGCACTTAGGAAAAAATTAGGGTATTGCAAAAAGAGTTTAGCGCATGATGAACATGGAAAATATGGAAAAACAAGTTCTAAAGCTTAACATTTCTAGACAATAATGAAAAGAAAATATAAACTCAAGAGTAACACTTATACTTCTTGCAATCTTCAATCAGCAAGAGGTGAGTTCTATCAAGCCTGAATACACTACATTCTCCAAGAGAGGGAAGATAGCATATGCCTCAAACTTCTGGTTCAAACTTCTTCTTCTCCAAGTAAAACGTATTTTTCTAAGTGTTTCTCAAGTTTCTCAACTTCTGAACCTCTTTTCCATTTCTCCAAGTTGATCATTTTATAGCCTCCCTGCTTTTAGGTTTTTCTCTAGAATTTGGATCACGGACCTCTTGATTGTCCCTTGATTTAGCCCACGGAGTTCATAATATTCCCATTTCTTATCCTATCATATATGTATTATGAGTAGAATACCACGCATGTATGAGACAACTAGTCTCTTGACGGGCCTGTTGTGCATAGAGGACAAGATTAAGTGTTATATTGCAGCTCCATGCAGCTTTTTGAAGAGTTTTGTCATGTAGTACTCATCCTTATCCATTTAAATTTCCAACTCAATTTTTTCTTCCATTTTCACATGAGCTAAAATTTGGGGTCTTTTTATATTTATTATCTTCCATCATGAATGTATGAAAACCGCTATCATTCATACCTTCTGGTTCAAGGTAATTAAATATGGGCAATTGACATACTCCAATTTTGTCTGGGCATTTTAAAAACTTTCATCGCATCCGACTTTACTTTACTTTGCATCATCTGCATATCATAACATGTCTTTCATCACACATAATACCTAAAATATAGACCAAAATAATTTTTCGGATCCACAGACAGACTGGTCGAATCAATTCTTAACTGTAGGTAAAATTAGTGGGCGGAAAATTTAAAGATCGGGCTTACAGACGTCAGTATTATTAATCTACGGTTTACGTAGTTTAACCTAGCATGCTTGTTTTAATTTTTTGACTATTTTTCCAGTCACATTTTGACTCATCTGAGCCTCTTCAACCGGACATTTTCTACTTTAAAATTTGATTCAAATCTGTATGTTTCTGAGAAGTTTATTTCACGTTGATCATTTTAGTGCATTCATTTTAATTTTTCGTGCACTTTCACGCTCGTTTTTTTATCCATATTGTCATTTTATTTTTTATATTTTGTCAAGGTGTGTAAAAAAATAATTAGAATTGTTGGTGTTTTTATTTTGATTTTATTTTAATTATTTTAAGTGTTTGGTTTCATTTTTAGTTTTAATTATTTTCTTTTATTTTGTCTCTGAAAATAGAATTAGGGGGTATTTTTGGATTATCAAAAAATTAAAACCTTAATAAGTCATATATGTACTAAATATTGCTAAGTGTTGAAAGGGATTGGATAACCATTGAGAGCCAACACACACACACCCTTCATTTCCCAAAATTCAAAATGAAAATCATTGACAGTTAACACACCAACAAAATAAACTCTCTCTCACACACACACATGATCCTTCTCAAACAAAAAGAAAAAAGGAACACTCACATTTTTTTTTAAAAAGCAAAATGAATTAACTGACGATAGGCATAAGGCATGCCTAAAAGCCAAAACAATATGTTACAAGAGCTAAAACACAACAAAACTACAAAAACACCAAGACTTCTAGGAATGAGACCCCTATTAAACCATAACAGAATTCCAAAACCCAGTATACAAGACAAGACCCCTAATCAAACAAGACTCACTCCAAAAATACCTCCTCATTCTCTCCAACACGTGTCCCATCTCTCTCATGAATTCACAATCCCACAAATTATATATCTCTCTCATTCACACTTATCATCTCATTTTTTGGGAATGAAAAAAGCTGTAGAAAAAATCACTCACACTCTTTCACATTGGCACACAAGACAAATATTCTCTCTCATAGCTACACGTCCTTATTCTCTCTCTCACACACACAACACTGCCAATCTCTTCCTCCCTTCTTCTTCGACATCCACCCTTCACCATTTCATCACCACGACCAAGTTTCCTCCACAATTACTCCAACTCCCTCCACTGTTAAACTCCCACCGTTCTACATCCATAACTACACTTTCAAACCTTACCATACTCTAAAACTCACCAAATCGAAATCACCACCTTAAAACATCCTTCTTCTACCACATCACCGAATCTTCGACTACACCACATCACTTCACTCCTTCTAAACCACCGTGTAATATATATCGAATAACAACCATATAACTGCAGCACACCATAACCTCATCGATCTATACTACAATAAACATTCATAAATAAACCAAGCAATAACCATCAACAAAAGAATCTAAAGAAAAAGGGGAGAAGAGGGAGAACCGAGCCACCCATATCACACACCTCTATCAAAGCTCACCTCTGTTCATTTTCTTCAACATTCTCCAAATCTCCTTTCCAAACCCATGTAGGCTTCAACTCGCGTCATCACTGACTTTCATCTCTGTCTTCGACCATGTTAAGTTAGTGACATTGGTGTTTGCTTTGCTTTGATTTCTTTTGTTTACCAATTTTTGCACTGCGTTTCTGTTAGACAAATGGTGAGCATTGATTTTGGTTGGCTTGAAAAGGGTCAAACATTTTTTATTTCCTTATTTTTCTTTTTTTAATAATTATATGTTATTATATTTAATGAGGTTGATTTAAGTATTTGGGCTTTTACTAAAAATTTCCCATTAATTATTTGACCTCCCATTTGTTGTCGGATTGGATGTGTTGATTTCAATGTAATCCATAAATAATGTAAAACAATTTGGTTGTTGCTGCCTTTATTTTTATTGCATTGCGAATTCGGAGCATAAATTTGGTTTTTCTTCCGAACACGTTTAGACGCGTAGATTTTGTTGACCAGCTTCTTATAGAGTGATTCCTATATGAATCCATTTTAAGTTAGCTTAACATATCGCTAAACTCAGTTTGCTTTCGATTTTGGTTGGTTTCCGGTCTCGTGGCTTACTCTTGGGCCTTCTTACAATGAGCCATTTTATTTACATATAGTTGTTCGATGGGTTTGCTTTTAATCGCCTTATTATGTCCCATTCGATAAAATGTACCCCCGTTCCCATGACGTGTACATAATGTTAATGCTTTCCTTTTGGTTATTTCGTTATCTCAGTTAATTGCTAACGCAAGATTAAAATCAATCATTTACAAAAGGAACAAAAATAAACACTCGATCCAACGTCGAGTAAATCATCCCCACTATCCCAACTTCTCAATCATTTTCAATAAGCAAAACCCTTGGTCCAGTGCGAAACGGATCTTTTCTCAAACTTATTTCATTTAGCTTCAATGCAAATTAAAACTTCGATCAACATCGAGAACTTTTCTCCTATCCAAATTAAAATGTCTAATCAAACTCATTTTTGCAATAACTTAGGTGAAAAAGGAAAGATGAGTGTAAACTTTCTCTTTTCCCGAATGTTTGAGCAATGCTTTAGAGTTCTATGTCTGAATATTTGTCTTCCATTCTAAAACACGTTAATTATTAGAATTAAGTTTGGTTCTCCTATAGAAGAAAAAAGACTGATTGGGTTTATACCTTCCATAGTCTCCGATTATTTGGACATTGTTGTATAGCTCCCTGTGTGAATAATCGTCTTCCGTGAAGGCCAATGAAGTTTCTAGTAAATTACATACTAATATTTCTATGCACATTATTCCAACAAAAAAATCTATGGACCTTTAACCCAATGTTGACAAGCCTATCCGTGTAGCGGTTACCTTCCCCAAAAAAATATGAGTGACTATAAAGGACATGGACCTAGAGATGTGTGAGACATTTAACCATTTGTTTCTTCTTCTTCAAGGAACCATTAACGGTTTGTGAATGACCAAAATCACGTACTTTAAGTCAAACTCAAGCTATAAATGAGACCAGTTTTTCACTATAGCAGTTTCTATTCTAGCATGACTCTTGTCAGTTCTGCAGTAAAGGTCTCCCCACGACCAATATGAATTGCAAAAATCCCTAAGTGTTATGCTTTGGAATTTCTAAAAACACCTCTACGATGACTTGGAGGTTTCGTTGTGTTGCATTTGGTCCAGTGTAAAGTAGAAAGATGTCAGAGATATTTTTTGATCACTTGAGATTATGAGGATGAATTGAAATTTTGAATTTCTTCTAACATGTTAAGCTCCATCATATAATATAAAGCAGTCTTCAAATTAATGTTTCCAGAAAAAGCCACATCAGCCATAATAGAGGATATAGAGGATTTTCCATGAGTTTTTCTGTCTTTGAACCTTGCTTGATTTCGAACCAACCAAATTCCATTTACTATGTTGATTAAGGAAACGAGCACCACATATATCTTTATTTTATTACACCTATATATAACTCTATAAAAAGGAATGATACCTCTATTAGAAATAAATATAATAATAAAATACTAACAAAATACTGCTAAGTATAAAAAAAGACAGATAAATTAAGTCTTTTGATAAAATAACAAAACTATAAATATCCATTAATGAGGAATTATATATTAATTCTCTATTTATTACAATTATCCTATAAATAAGCCTTATATCATATTAAAAATACTCATTAAAAAAGAGAATAATACATTATATATTGTTTTTCTCTCTTTTATTATTTAGTACTCTAACTATTAGAGATAATAAATGTTGCTTCTTTCTTTTCTTGTTTTCTTTAAATGACTCCTTTTCAATTTTTGTTTCACACTTGTTTGATATAATCAAGTCTAAAATTTTTGAAGTCATTTGAGTGATTTTTTTTTCAAAATAACCAATTTTTTTTTAAAAATTCGAAAATAACCAAGTATTAAAAAAAATCAAAATAACCGAGTTTGCTAGAGGATGCACCAGATGAATTGGCGCATCCCCACATTGTAAAGAGGAGGCGCCAATAGTATTGACGCTTGCATTGGGCTCCTCATAAGGAGGCGCCAATGCTAGTGACGCCTGAGTGTGTTTTGGTTGGTGGACGCCAATTCATCTGGCGCCTGCATGTGATGGTCATGTGGGCACCAATCCCTCAGGCGCCCACGTGTTTTGTACAATGGATGTTTCATCTCTATAAATATCACGCATCGGATACAATATTTTTCACTCAAACTCATCTCCTAATACCATAATTTGTCTAGTTCAACCATCAATTTAAATTCTCTCTGTTTCAACAATGTCTGCATACATTCAGAAACGAAATGCTGATGTAATATTTTCTGCCGTTGCGGCTCCGATACAGGTTCGACTTTGGAACACATATACGTTTGAATGTCTTAATCGGACGTTGTACAGTTGGTTAGAGGGAGAAATTGGAGAGGGTGAACGGATTAGAAGAATACAATGGCTTATGTCCATGTTCAACCAACACGGAGAAGTGCACGAATGGGTGGATATTAAGACCTACCAAGACGCTCGTAGGGTGATGCATTACATGTTCAAAATTGTTTTGATGGTTGTAATCGCATAGTTTTTGTATTCTAGTTGTTTTAATTGTTTGTGTTATTTTTTTATGTAATGGTATTTTCGTCACAGACAATGTAATTGTTTATGTAATTGTTTGGGTTAGACTATGTTGCACTATGTTGTTTATGTAATTGTTTGGGTTAGACTATGTTGCAATAATTTTAGTTTTTCATATATTGCAATAGAGGTACATGTAAATTTATCTGGTTGTGCTCGTTCTAACACTAAGACAGTTATTACGATTGTGACCTAGTTGACGACATGAACTACATAGTCTAACCATTTTGTTCGCCGTATCCATTTCGGTTCGAATTCGGATGCTGTTAGGGCGACCCTTTTTCTTCCTTCGCATAACTTCGTTGTGCCAGACGATGTCCCTTGGATATTCTGGCCAATAATCCTCTTTTTCCACTACCGAAAAACTAATTTTATAAACATTTGAAAGGCTGATGACTTTGTAAACTTCAGATAGCAAGTAGGATGGATCCCTTCGACCTTTGAGCATGCCGCAATAACATGGGAGCAGGGGGTACGAAAGGCTTGGAACCTTCCGCAGTCGCACCAACCTCTATCTAGTTCGACTCTGTACTGTCCCATCGGCATGCCCTCATTGTGATCCATGGACTCGGCAACACTAAACCAACCTTTAGTTCGGTCAAATACCGTAACCACGTGTGTGTTTGCTTTGGCAGCTTCATGTCTGATGAATTTCATTGAAGCATCACTGAAAAACTGTCCAGATTGCAACACTGAACTCCATTTTGAGCGTCTAGTTTCAAACAACGCCCCTAGCCTGAAATATGTAGCCTGCACCAAAGCAGTTATTGGTAGGTTACGAATGCCTTTGAATAAATAGCTCATTGATTCCACAAGATTTGTTGTCATGTGGCCCCAATGCTGACCGTTGTCGTATGCCCTAGTCCACCTCTCCAACGGAATACTATCGATCCACCGTACCGCATCTTCGTTTGACAATCTTATTTCCTCGCAGTAGTGTTTGAAATAAGGTTATGATAATGCGTAACCTGCATTGACAACCTTCTTACGCAACGTCTTATCTTTGATTTCCCACATGAAATTCTGAGCAATATGTATAATACATAACACATGCGTCGAAGGAGGATTTTTCCATCCATTGTCAATGTTATTATATGAACTGATGATTGAGGTGTGTCTATCAGAGATCAAACACAAGTTAGGCTGAGGTGCAACGTGCAACCTGCAATCGAAGATTTCTTAGGAAAAAACTCCGTCCCTCAGCAGTCTCCCCTTCAACTAGGGCAAAAGCGATTAGAAAAATATTGTTGTTCCCATCTTGTGCCACTGCCATTAGTAACGTTCCTTTGTATTTTCCATACAACCATGTACCATCAATTTGTATGATTGGTTTACAGAAAGAAAAACCTATGATACATGGTTGACACGCCTAGAATAGACGGTGAAATATTCTATTTCCAACAGCACACGTACCATCTGGTGTATAGGCGGGCAATGTTTCCATCTTGACAATTGTCTCGGAAGCATATTATTTTAGAGCCAACAGGTATTTTGGCAGTTGTTTGTAAGACTCCTCCCAATTGCCAAACACTTTTTCAATAAATTTTGTTCTAGCTATCCATGCCTTCCTATATGATGGAGTGTACTCGTACTCTACCTTAATATGCTAGATTATTGTACTCACCTTTAACGACGGATTATCGCCAATGACTGACAATATTTCATCGCATATTAGCTGAGAGCTTAATTTACGATGATCCTGCATTGGGTTTGTCAGCATGCATGTGTGATCTGGACCCATTGATCCAATCTCCCAAGACTCGCTCCTCTTCCGGTACGAAGCTGACAACCTAAAAAGGCAGTGCTCATTTGGACAATAAACTTTATACCTTGATGCGTCAGTTCTGTCAACTATGAAATCAGGTGATAGTTGAATGTGGAATTTCTTAATGGCTTTTACACATTCCTCTTTTGTGCGAAATGTGTCTCCTTATTTCAGAGATCCTTGCATCTGCACGTAAGAATTATACCATACATCTGCCGAAGGTTCATCTAAACTCAAATTTAACCTTGTCATGTGTTAGGTTGGGAAGTATACATGACTTGCTGGTATTGGCTCCTCTTCCTCTTCAGCGTTCACCATTGAATCAACCATGATCTCAGGTTCCTCTTCTTCGTCGTCTGGAACATTCACCTCAGCTTGTTCGTCATCAGTCTCACAAAACACTTATGACTGATCAATGTACTGAGACACTTGTTGTTGATATGGTAATATATACAACTCTATATCGTTGTAACCGGATTGTTCGTGACTGACAAACATATGTTGAACATCATCATCATCTCGAATCTTCTTCTGATAAAATTTTACCTGGTTTTCTGCAAACCAAACTGGATTTTTGTAGATGATCTAACCCACATTACCGCACTGCAATTTCTTTTATATTCTTTGTTTCAGATGTGAAAAATTTGATCGTCAATTTATTGTAAACCGAGTCACCTCTGTGTTTCGAAAACAAAAATCGAATAACTGATGATCAAATTTTTCACCTTCGACATGGGCACTGATCATGTAATGTTGTGTGGGAGACATTTTGTTGAAATATTAAATATGTAGATAGCTTGAATGGAATTGAATGTATTGATAAGTTGTTCATCTGCACAACATAAATAGCTTGGTCATTGCTAAGTTGGTCGTTGCATTGATAACTTGGTCATTGTCTGTATTGACTTGACCATGCATGCAGCAGAAGGAATCTAGCATGTAGAGAAAAGAGAGAAAAGAGTGACAAGAACACACATGCGCCAGGGAATCAAAGAATCTCTTAGCTATGTGCCCTAAGATTCCAACCTAGGCGCCCATTCCATAGGCGCCATAAAGTAACTGAGGCGCTAGAGGGTTGGGCACCTCTTTACACAAACTTGCCTTAGGCGCCACTAGGAAGGGTGCCCTTTCCAATTGCCCTACACTAAGGCCCTAAGAGGAATGATGCCTCTTCCTTGCATGTGAGAAATCACATGTAGGCACCAAGAGGAAGGGCTCCTCTTCCCTTGCATGTGCTTTCTTCACATGCGCCAAGAAGAGATTCCTCACATGCTAGCTTTGTCTCACATTCTGAATTTTGTCATTCCATTGTCTCCTCTTGCCATTCCATGCAACCAATCACACTCTTTTTAGGTTGAAAACCTACTCACTCATTCATCTATAAATAGCCTCTCATATCAACAATATCAAATCATCTTCATCAATACTCAATTATATTCTTCTACCACACCTCTTTCATCTACCAAACTCAAGCTTTGCAAATTCAAATCATGTCTTTGTTACTATGAGCGATGAACACAGAGGCACAATCGAGAATATCTCGACATTTGTATGTTATCTCTCTCTTTTAACTATTTATGTTTTTTGTGTTATACCTTTGTTATCTCTCTCTTTTTAGTTTCTATTTTTGTCTTACTTCTTATAGATATCTTTTTTGTGTTATACCTTTGTTATCTCTCTCTTTTTAGTTTCTATTTTTGTCTTACTTCTTATAGATGTGTGTTTGTTGAGTATGTGTTTCTTCTTCTAATTGTATTTTCTTACTTTTTTGTTATTAGGATCCGAAGCAGTTTAGATGCCGTGTACATGAATATGTACCCCATGATCCTTTAATAGAACCATATATTAGAGGATGTGGATTTGGAAATCTACTAAATATTGTTTCGTACTCGGTGGACTACAAGTTCATTCTGGCTTTGTTGGAGAGGTGGAGACCCGAGACCCACACCTTTCACCTTCCGATTGGTGAGTGTACTGTCACACTTGAGGACGTGTACCTGATGTTGGGTCTCTGTATAGACGGAAAGGCAGTGAATGGTCGAGTTAACCAAGACAACAATATACGCAATGAATTATTGGGTGCCCCTTTGTTAGACGACGAAACCGAGGGAGACACATCCGGTTAAGCAAGGGGGCAAGGTATAAATTTAAAATACCTAAAACAATATTATGCCAGTATAGTATTGTCCGACGATTCAACCGAGTATGAGAAAATAATAAAAGCTCGGTGTTATATTATGATTTTATTTGGTAACATTTTGTTTTCAGAAAGTACAGGTAATTCTGTGAATATAATGTATTTACCTTAATTACGCAACATTAATAAGGTAAACACTTATAGTTGGGGTTCAGCTGTGTTGACCCATCTATATAGTGCAATGTGTAGAACTGCAAAAAAGAATACTTGTACTTTTTTTTTCATGTGCGTATTTGCTTCAAGCTTAGGGGTGGTCAAGAATGTCGTCGCTCGCCCCGATAAATGAGCGCCCATTCGTGTTCCCGTTTGCAACTAAGTAAGTCTAACACTTTACCATTCACCATTTAGTTAATTATATTTATTATTATAATTAACAATAAATAATATTTTTCACTTCTTTTTATTATCTTAGGTGGTTAATAAGGGGAATGAACTACAACAGGAGTCCGAAACACGCTATTGTAGTCTATCAAAATCTATTGGACCACATTGGACATGACGATGTAATAATCCTACCGAACTATATTTTAATTTAAAAATACTTCTGAAATTATTTTCCATCTAACCATTTCGTATTGTTTTACAGTTTGTTTGGAGGCCATATCTGGGTCTGAATCATGATGTGAACCATGACGATGCTGCAGTTTGGACAGCGAAGACACCGATTATCCGATTCACTACGGTGGAAATACATCAAAGTGTACGGGTCAAACTACAGTTCGGAATGCTACCACGGATTCCAGAATCTCCCACGTGTTTGGGGAATTGGCATAAAAAAAGGGTTGATGCACAGTGGGATTATTCTGACTGGAGAGACTTTGCAAAAGACATGTGTCGTCAATGGAGGAATTGACGACAATACATCTTGAACGAACCAGTCATCCAAGGTGCAAGACCCACTCAACAATATATGGTATGGTTTAGGTCGGTAACAACTCAACAATTTGTATTTGAGCCGCGGTATTTGATGGATCCACGTCAACTTGCTTCGTCATCGTATGCCCCACAATAATTCACCACCCAACACCAATGTGAATCCATCCAAACCCATCAACCAACCACACAACATCAACCGACCACATACACACAACAACCAAACACTCAACATCGCAACCCGTTCGTGCCAACCACCCAACAACCAACCATCCAACGTCGCACCCCGTTCATACCACCCACCCAAACACAAAACCAAGAATCAAATCCCGCATCCACAACCGTCTATAGCCCAGATAATTCATATGGGTCACTTCATCGTAGCCCTCCACCGATGAACACCCAACCATTGTTTAACTATAGTATGCCCCAGGAACCATTGCTTCGTTTCCAAAACGACTCAATGGCCCAATTTGGGCAACTATACCGTCCCCAATTCACCCAACGCCCTAACTACGATGATACGGGCACTGAACTCCATTACGGAAGCGTTGTTGGCCAGAGCCCCTCCAGATATTGGGAGCAAATGATGACACATCTGTCAAATACCGCTAGAACTTCCGTCGGACCTTCCAACCAGCCATCACTCGATCAGGTCAGCACCCAAAGACCACAAACACCTCAAGAAAATCGTGGGAGACCTCGGAGACAAACTAACGCACTAGGATGTGGAACCAGAGGACGTTATAATCGGGCCGATCATTAGTTTATTGTTAGTCCAATGTAACCAATTATTACATATTCAATGAATTTATTTTTTTCATTACTATTTCTTATTTATTAAATAATAAAAATTAAATATTGAAAATTAAAAAAATTAAAAAAACTAAAAAAATTTTAAAAAAAGGGCGGGGGGGTTTGTATGCGTCAGATGAACTGGTGCATACACTAAACAAATACACTCAGGCGCCACTAGCATTGACGTCTCTTCATGAGGAGGCCAATGCAAACGCCAATACTATTATGATGCGAAAAAGTCACTTAGGTCATCTTAAATTTATTATGATGCGAAAAAAATAAATAGATATGTAGAGAAGAATTACATAATTTAAATATGACCTTTGACAATATTTAAGATAAATGAGAAAATTTGAAAGATTCATAATTCAATTTTCTAACACATTTTACATCTAAATTTAAGTTCGGAAGTTATTGCATTATTTAGACAATATGTAGAGCTTCGTAATTCCCATTTAAGGGGGATCAAGGACAAACGTGGAAAACTACTCAAAAAAGGGCCCAGATATTTTGCATGAGATAGAATGTACACATGCATGTGTCTAGTTTTCATAAATGTTCAAGGATGTGTTTCTTTGTATTCTCCTTCTCTTTCACTTCCTTTGTTTTCTCCTCCTCCATTTCTTCCTATAGGTTCATTTACTTCTCCTTTCGAACCTCTTTTATTTTCTCCTTCTTTTTCTTCTCCAGCTCCATTCTTTTTTTGTCCTTCAGGTAATCCTCCTGCCCAACCCCCTCCTGTCCAACTTCCCCAATATCCATCACCATGGTTTCCACCTTTTCTCCAATATTCATTCTTGTTTACTTCAATTATTGTTTTGGATTCTTCACTTACACCATCTGCAAATCAAACAACATGTGTTTTTTTTAAGGCAAAATAATATGAAACATAATAAAGCAGAGAGAAATTATACATTGTTTCCCGCCTTTGAATGGCATTATTGCGGCAATAGAGATCAAATTTAATGCACAAAGAAAGAACCCGACAATAAAATATTTAGTTTTCATCTTTGATCAACTAAGAATTTAATTGTAGTCAAATATGAATTCTATATGGGTTCTGTCAGTATCTATTTATAGAGATCATAGGATAAGATAAATAAAAGAAGAAGAAAGATTTGATTAGATACTATTTTGTATATAGTAACCATTTGGATGATTGTAAGAGAGTATTGTCATTACACCTATTCATTGATAAATTGGGACTTGTTTATCAAAGAGGTAAGAAAAAAATTTAGACTACTAGCAAGTTATTTGTGTGTCACTGCTATTTCTATATTAATTTAAAATAAATTAAATGCAAAGCTAAATTTGTATAGTTTGGGAAAATATTGATATACAATTTTAAAATATGCATATTAGATTAAAATAATATTTGAAAAAATAATCAAAAGACAAAAATAAAATAAATGTTATTATATATTCTCAAATAAATATTGTTAATAAATACAATTTTCAAATAAATATTATTTCATATAGTAAAATTAAACTAATTGTAGTTATGTTATCGCACGATTGATAATTTAAAATTTTAAAAATTTAAATTTAAATAAGTTTGCTTTTACCTATATAAATGATTTCATCCCTCTGTAGTATTTTTGAAAATATAGCTATGAGAATGTAATATTTTCATATTTTATTCAAATTTTATAGAATAATTTCAGGGTATTCTTTTTTCAAGGAATCTTGGGAATACAATGTTCTAATAAAAATAAATTTAATCAATTATAACTTCTAAATACCACTCACATTTACTATTATTTTTATAATTTTAAATTAAACAAATTTCATGATCATTTCTATAAATCTAAATTTTAACCAAACATCTAAGTTGGAGTAACATTTCTGGGGATGATAATCCTAGAAATATGAATTTAAGAAATATACTTTTAATCCTTAAAATAAACACATCTTTTGTATTTCCACGATGGATTACTAACATAATATCATGCGATTCTAGTTGAAGAGAGATTCTTCTTATCTAAGTCAAGAAAAACTTCAATGAAAATGCTCAAGTAATTTTTGAATATGTCACCTCATACTGAGCCCCCTTTATTAGGTAACATGATACATTTTTACATGTAATTCATTGTTAATATTATTTTTTAATTTTAATATTATTTGTGTTTTGGATACAAATACATATAAATCTCGATTATATATAAAACTTCATGTAATAATTTTGTTTTATGATATAAATTATTTGAAATTGTTTCAATAACTTTCTTTTAAAATGTATATGTCTCTTTGGCAAATAACATTTGATATCTTGCAAAGATATAAAATATATATGTTTTATGATATATTTTATAATTGAAGAGATCAAAGTATGGTTTGATTTAATGGTAGATTAAAGAGGCATTTAAGGAGGAAATTGTCTTGTTTCTACCTCTCTCTCTCTCTCCTATTACACACACTCATCTTATTCACCTCTCTTTTCCTACCCCTTCACACTTTTTTCTCTATAAAAATATCTAAAATCATAAAAAAAAAGTATAAATTACAAAATTAGAGAATAACAATCCTTTAAAAGATAAAAATGATGTTCAATTTGATGTTGGCTTCACGAGGCATTTACTTAATTGATTGAGTTTTGTTTGATGACGAATTATTTGAACAACAAGTTAATTACAACTAATATTTTAATAGTTAGGGAAAATAAAGAATATTTCGTTTAGATTGATCATTTTTCATTCAAATTAATTATGAAATTTATGAGGTAAATTAATTCTTAAATCTTTAATAGAAGATAAGTATTCGAACAACAAGCTAATTACGATTAGCATTCAAATATCTGGAAAAAAGAGAAGATATTACGTCCAAATCAATCATTTTTTGTCCATTAAGAAAGAACTAGATTCATTTAATTAACGTGTTTTGAATAGAAGACGAGTATTCAAACAACAAACTAATTACGGCTAGCATTCAAATACTCGAGGAAAAGAGAGGATATTGCGTCCAAACCAATCATTTTTCAACCGATTTAATTTATTGTGAAAAAACTTTTGAAGCACTTAAGTTTGAAAAGACTTGATTTTAGTCAAATGTTCGATTCGTGTTGTATTAAATTGATTTGATTATGAAATGGTTTTTAATTTGATGAAAGAATGGTTTTGAGATTTTGAAAATTATTTGATGATGATCATTTACCCTTGATTTTATTTTTGAAAGGTTGATTTTAGTAGCTTTTAATTTTATTGACATGATTGTTATTTTTCTTTTATTAGTTAATTAAGTTAATTAAGTTAATTAATCAAAATTAAAATGAATTAATAACTAAATAAAATAAATAATAAAAAGAAATAAAACAATGGGTGAGAAACCATGTATCAAAGAAAAAAACAAGTAAATGGGCCTTGAGCCAAAATAAATAAATAAATAAATAATAATAATAATAATAATAATAATAATAATAATAATAATAATGAAAGGGTGGGGTGCAGTGAGCAGCACCCCATGGTTCGTGTGGGCCCTACTCGGACTCATCTCCTTCATGGAAATATAGGTAGATAGTAGCAGCAACGAATATAGCAACTTGAGAAAACACATCATAAGTCACTTTGGTGAACATATAAACATCTCAAATGTTCATGGAAATAAACAAATAAATACTCTAAATTCATGTAAATAATCTCATGAGTAACATGGCAATGCTAAAAAAATCAACAAATAACAACCAAATTTGCGAAAATTACTCATTTATAATGGGTTGCAAATTTGTTTGATTTGGTCATTCTAGCTACTTTCATGACAAACAAACTATGGATTCGTGTTTATGGTGATGTTGTGAAGCTACTGAGTATATTATTTGTTGAAAACAAACATTAATTCATGATTTGAAAATTTCGCTCATGAAGGTTCAAAAACAATGAGCCCTGACTTTCCAATTTACCCTTTACATGCTTCTTGATGTAATTGATTGAGGGATATGATATATTATAGGTGTAAAAACACAACAATGCAAAAATAATCAAGAAATAACAAGCATAAAAGGTTACCTAGACGAAGAACACAAAAAATGCTATAAACTTTTCGCCGATCAAATGTAGTTTTCGGCGAAGCTCCATTCAAGCTCTAACGATGTGACTTTTCCACTTTTATTTACTGATTTCAAATCCTTGTGGCCTCCTCTACCACTATTTCACCGTTTTGGACAACTTTTTCAAATTCGAATCCAAAGTGGAATCAATAAATTTGAGCAAATTGCAGTGTAATTTGTAGGTGTTTGAGATGTGTGATGATGTTGAGCAACACTTCAATGGAAAGTGATGAAGATTTTGTGAGTAAATTTTTTACTTTGAATAAGTTTTGAATGATAGCAAATTGTGTGATCATTGTCTAATTGTTGGTCGTGCATTATTTTACATGTTTCATTTGTGTTTTTAGCCTATACTATTGTTTAGTGTCTATACATAAAGATCCACATTGATACATTTCTTAAAAGAACTCATAAAAACTGTTTTGTGTCAGTATGTATCGATACATGTTCATCTGCATCGATACATAAATTTGTTTTAAATCACAAAACGTTTTTGCTTCAGTATGTATCGATACATACGAGCTTTGTATCGATACATGCTTAGTTAAAATGTTCTATGTATCGATACATACGAGCTTTGTATCGATACATGCTTAGTTAAAATGTTCTATGTATCGATACATACGAGCTTTGTATCGATACATGCTTGTATTAATTCTCTAAAATTAATCAAAGCTATAGTATGTATCGATGCATAATCTTTTGTATCAATACATCATTCTGTTTTGTCTACTAACAGCTTCTGTCTTTCACATATAAGAAGTATTTTGACAACTCAGTGGAAAAGTGCACGAATTCAGAAGTGAAAAACAGTTGTAACACAAATCAAAGAAGTGTGTAGCAGCAATTGTTTGAGCAGTTAGAAACCTGAAAGAGACTTCATCTTCTTCATCTTCTCAATCTCTTTTCTTCAAGAACATCAACACATAATCATTCTTGTTCTTTGGATTAAAGGATCAACGAGATAACGTTCAGTGGAACGATCAAGGATCTAGCTGAGGTGTTCAGTGGAACGATCGAGGATCTAGCTGAGTTGAAGGTTGAAGGGGGTTTCGAGGAAAAACCAAATGGTTTGTCCTTCAAGAACTGGAGTGTTCTTGCGGGTTTGTTAGTCACGTTTGTAGAACAGATTCAGCCGTAGCGTAGGGTTTGGAAATTGGGTAATTTCGCAAACAGGTCGTGGAACCAGTGAATTGTTTGCAATTTCTTGCAGGAAATTCTTGATTGAGCTCAGATCAAGTGGAGGTTCTATACAAGAAGAAGATCTTGGGATTTAGACTTCTGTCTTTGTATTGTAACCTTGTATCAACAAATTCGACATTATTGATAATAACAGTTCTCAATTTCATTTGAAATTGAGAGGGAGACGTACCCACACGCGAGGACGACAGTGGGGAACTTCCTTACCAAATCTCTGCGTATCGTATTCTTTCCTTATCTATCTTTACGTTTTCAACAGTTTTGTGATTTCAGTTGGTGTATTGTGGCTGTACATTTCATGATACAATAGTGGCAAGAAAACTTCTTTATCTAAACTCCACCATTGTTCATCATTGATCACATACACACCAAATGTTTGACAAAACTGTCAGATGAGTTTTATTCATTGGAATTAGAATTTAGTGATAAGTGCATTTGATTTGATAATATTCTGGTGTTAATATTCTCTATCGTTCCTATTCAAATCCAGCAATAAATTTGCGTGTCCGGTTTTCTAGTAGCGGTTCAGATTAGACGGAAGTCGATTCGGGACTGTAATTTTCCGCTAAGTTTCAATAACTCTGATAAGATTTTTTAAATCCGTTTATTTTAAAAGAGGTGATCTATTCACCCCCCCTCTCGATCACTAGCCACACCGTCTAACAAGTGGTATCAGAGTGCCGGTTCGCTGGTGTTCTGTGGCTTCCTGTAACGATATGGATTCTGAACCAAAGGGGGCGTATAATAGAGCGCCGATTTTCAACGGTGAAAATTACGGCTACTGGAAAGACTGCATGCGAGTTCATATAAATTCTGTTGATAGGCTAGTATGGGCTGCCATTGAAAATGGTCCTTTTCAAATTACTAATAAAATTCTGAGATGTCTTAGCAGGGAATGGCAACCTAAAGTAACAGCTATTAAGGAAGCCAACGATCTAACGACACTTACGATTACAACTCTGTTTGGAAAGTTGGAAGAACATCAGCAAGCATTAGAAAGTCTTGAAAAGTTTGAGAACAAAAGTAAGAAGGAAAAGAAGAAGAAGAGAGACAAAGAGGGAGAGAAGAAGCCAATAGCTCTTGTGGCCTCTAGCTCTAAGTCCTCACGAAAAGAGCAAAGTGACAATGATTCTAGTAGTGACAAAGATTCGGATGATGAGGAAATGGGACTTTTTGTAAGGAGATATAATAGATTCATTCGAAAGAATGGAGTCAAGCATTCCGACAAAAACCTCATGAAATTTCGAAGACAATCTACAGATTCAAAACAGGAAGAGAATAAGAAGAGTAGAGGAAAAGGATCTTGTTTTAATTATGGTAAATCTGGACATTATAAAACAGATTGTCCTATGAAGTATAAGGATCAAGGAAAAGCTCCACCAAAAGGGTACAACAAACAAAGAAGAGCTTACATTGCATGGGAAAGTGATAGTGATTCATCAAGCACACAAAGTTCAAGTGATAGTGATGAAACCGCAAATTTGTGCCTTATGGCTCACACCAAAAATCTGTCCTACCACAAGAAGAAAATTAATGATAAAAAGGTAAAACAAGCCTATTATAATAATTTCTCTTCTATGTCTTTTTCTGAACTGAAAATAGCTTTTGAAAAACTGCATAACGAAGTTGTAGATGCTTTTAAAAGATTATCTTCCGATAAACAAATTTTTTCATTTCTGGAAGGTAAAGTATACAAAGCTGAAAAAGATTTAGAATGGTTAAAAGCTAGTATTGCAGAAAATTCAAAAAATATTGACATTGACGGATGTAGTAAAGTTGGGTATTGTGAAGCTTGTCATATTTGGCAACAAGAGGTAAACACTCTCAAGGTCAAATTGGAAAAAGCTTTACAACCTAAGGTTACTTATGCCGTTGACTCTAGGTTGTTTAAGAAGTCATTAAATCCACCATATGCAAAATACTCTTTTATTCCAAAGGATTTAATGAACAAGAATAAACAAACACATCATCATGGTTTATGTCATTATTGTTGTCGTGCTGGCCATACCATTGAGAAATGCAAGTTTAGGAGATTTCTTGTTCCTAAAGGTATTTATCAATGGAAGCCAAAAGGCAACCATGTTAGCACTTACCCACTTGGACCCAATGAAAATTGGGTACCAACTTCTCTCTTTTGATATTGTAGGATGAGTGCCTTGCTTCCGTAGATAGGAGATGGTTTCTTGACAGCGGTTGCTTAAGGCACATGACCGGTGACATATCGCTTTTTATAGACTTCAAAGAAAAGAAGAAGGGATATGTTACTTATGGAGACAATAACAAAGGAGCTATACTTGGCAAAGGTAGTGTAGGTAATCCCTCTACCACTACTATTTCTGATGTCCATTTAGTAGAGGGGCTTAAACACAATTTGTTAAGCATAAGTCAATTGTGTGACAAGGGTTATAAAGTTTCTTTCACAACAACTTGCTGCATAATTGAACATGCTGAACAGAACGTTGTGTTTAAGGGTGTAAGAGTAAACAATATTTATATGCTTGACCTTTTTGATGTATCTTTAACAAGTACTAAATGTCTAGTTACCTTGAATGATGATTCTTGGCTTTGGCATAGACGTTTAGCGCATGTTAATTTCGATTTGCTTAATAAGGTTGTATCTAAGGATCTAGTAGTCGGTCTTCCAAAAATAAAATTTTCAAAAGACCACCTATGTGACGCGTGCCAAATGGGAAAACAAACGAGGGTCTCTTTTAAATCTAAAAATGTAATTTCAACTTCACGACCCCTTGAGCTTCTCCATATGGATCTCTTTGGACCTTCTAGGACAAAGAGCTTAGGTGGAAATTATTATGGTTTTGTAATCGTTGATGACTATTCTAGATTTACTTGGACTATATTCCTTCATAGCAAAGATGAAACTTTTTCTGCTTTTAAGAATTTTGCAAATCTGTCCCAAAACAAAATGAATTCCAAAATAGTTACAATTCGTAGCGATCATGGTGGTGAATTTCAAAACTATCACTTTGATAAGTATTGTGACAAGTATGGTATTGCGCATAACTTTTCAGCTCCTCGAACTCCACAACAAAATGGCGTTGTGGAGCGCAAAAATCGTGTTTTAGAGGAGTTGACAAGAACAATCCTAAATGAGGGTGGATTACCAAAATATTTTTGGGCTGATGCAGTTAGCACAGCTTGTTATGTTTTAAACAGGATCTTAATTCGTCCTATTTTAAATAAAACTCCTTATGAGCTTTTAAAAGGAAGAAAGCCAAACTTGTCACATCTTCACGTATTCGGTTGTAAGTGTTTTGTTTTGAATAATGGTAAGGAAAATATTGGGAAGTTTGATGCAAAAGCGGATGAAGGTATCTTTCTTGGATACTCACAATCAAGTAAAGCATATAGAGTATATAATAAGCGTTTACTTACTGTTGAAAAATCTGTCCATGTTTCTTTTGATGAGTCTTATCTGAAAAGTGTCGGAAAAGGTATTTCTTTTGATGACGCAGGTGTATCTACAGAAGACATACTCAAGGAAGCTGTTACGGAAACTGATCAGTCCAGAACAGTTGCCCATGAGAAGGAGGAAGATATTAGTCATGAAGAAGATGAGGAAGAAAGGACAGCTGAAGTGAATGACCTTCCACCAGCTTGGAAATCTTCAAAAGACCATCCTATTGACAACATCTTGGGAGATATTTCAAAGGGAGTAATGAATCATTCTAAGATAAGTAATTTTTGTTCTCATTTCGCTTTTGTTTCACAAGTAGAACCTAAAAATGCCAAAGAGGCCTTGATTGATGAATGTTGGCTAATGGCCATGCAAGAAGAGCTTAATCAATTTAAAAGAAATGACGTTTGGGAACTTGTCCCTCGTCCGCGAGATCATCATATCATAGGTACTAAATGGGTTTTTAGAAATAAGCTTGATGAAAACGGAGTGATAACTAGGAACAAGGCACGTTTAGTAGCACAAGGGTATAACCAAGAGGAGGGCATAGACTATGAGGAAACTTATGCTCCAGTTGCTCGCCTTGAAGCTATACGTCTCTTGCTTGCCTATGCGTGTTCTAATAATTTTAAGCTTTACCAAATGGACGTAAAGAGTGCGTTTCTAAATGGTGTCATAAATGAAGAGGTATATGTCTCACAACCTCCTGGTTTTGAGAATGCTGAAAATCCAGATTATGTTTACAAATTAAAACGAGCTTTGTATGGTCTTAAACAAGCCCCTCGGGTTTGGTATGAAAGGCTTAGCAAATTTCTAATTGATCATGAATATTCAAGAGGTAAAGTGGATAATACTCTCTTTATTAAACACAAGGGAAAGCACATTCTTTTAGTTCAAGTTTATGTAGACGATATAATTTTTGGTTCAACTAACACACACTTGGTCGAAGAATTTTCTAAGGTTATGCAGGGTGAATTTGAGATGAGTCTTATGGGGGAGCTGAATTACTTCCTAGGTCTTCAGATAAAGCAACTTGATGAGGGTACAGCAGTATGTCAAACAAAGTACTGCAGAGAACTACTCAAGCGCTTTGGAATGAACGACTCAAAATCAATTGACACCCCTATGCCTACCAACGGAAATCTAGATAAAGATGAGCATGGTAAGAGTGTAGATGTCAAAAAGTTTAGAGGTATGATTGGGTCTCTTCTGTATCTTTCTGCTTCTAGACCTGACATCATGTTTAGTGTTTGTATGTGTGCACGATATCAATCAAATCCTAAGGAATCACACCTGAAAGCTGTTAAGCGTATATTTAGATATCTTCATGGAACATCTAAATATGGGCATTGGTATTCCAAAGGAAGTGATTGTAGCTTAGTAGGTTACTCCGATTCTGATTTTGCTGGCTGCAAATCAGATAGGAAAAGCACGAGTGGTACATGTCACTTGTTTTCAAACTCCTTGGTAAGTTGGCATAGCAAAAAGCAGGTATCTGTGGCTTTGTCAACTGCAGAGGCTGAGTACGTTGCAGCCGGTAGTTGTTGCGCTCAGATTTTGTGGCTAAAGCAACAACTACAAGACTTTAACATTCAACTCAAACGTATTCCAATAAAATGTGACAACACTAGTGCCATAAACCTTACTAAAAATCCTGTTTTACACTCACGCACTAAACACATAGAGATTAGACATCACTTTCTTCGCGATCATGTTGAAAAAGAAGACGTTGTATTTGAGCATGTTGATACCAAAAACCAGCTTGCTGACATTTTCACTAAACCTTTGGCAACGGAACCGTTCTTCAACATTCGTCGTGAATTAGGGATCTTAGATCTCTCTCCATTATTGTCTTAAGCATGTTTGTTCTTATTTATATTATGCCTCACCTTGGTTGATGAGATTTGTTTTAGATTTCATTTATACCTCACAAGGTTACATCAACAGAGGTAATATCACTCCTTTCTATATCTCTTTTAGAACTATGTGATTGTGTATGTTAGAACAAAATTTCTTATTTTCGTTTATGTGAATTTCTTTGCATATATTGTTTGAACATTAATATCTGATTTGTGAATTATACTTGGGCATCATTATCATGACATACTTCATAATGCATAACCATACTGCATAAAAATTAATTAAAATTTGGTTTGGCATCAGTATGTATCGATTCAAAGGTGTATGTATCGATTCATGTCTTCTTCATTTCACATCTGTCAAAATTGGTTCAGTATGTATCGATTCATTCGTCGTTTGTATCGATACATAGACCCTTTAAAAACAAAAATGCGTGACATGGATCGATCCATTCCCATATGCATCGACACATACTGATTGTTATTTGGATTAAATGCATTTTATTTCACTCATGGATCGACACATCAGCAATTCTTATCACATCTTTTCACAAACTTGGTATCAGCAGTTCCCCTACCTCTCAAAACCTGCGGCTAACCCTAATCTCCTTCATCATCATTCTCTCCAAAACCCTAAATTCATCTCACTTTTCTTCAATTTTTCATCACCATGCCTCCAAGAATCATTCCGGCTAGAGCAAGGGGAAAAGGAAAAGGAAAGGAACCGGTTGGCACTTCTCAGTAGTTACCAGAAATTCCTCTTAATGCCTTAGATTTGCTTCATCCTGCAATTGCTACTGAGTTTGAGGATTCTTTCAAGACAAGGTTAGTTATGAAACCCCATGTCTTCGATAAACATGATGCTATTCATCTGCATCTCAATGATGTGGTTGAACTACTTAATGCACAAAAACTTGGTTCATTTTTGACTACAAAGGATGATTACCATGAGGATTTTATCCGTGCATTTTATGCTGGCTTACAATCTGGTAAAGGATATATGTTTAAGTGTTCCATTGGTGTCAGAACCTATACTTTTGAGGCTGGTGATTGGGAAACAGTGTTTCAATTTCCGCTTCCGTCGCAAAATTTCAAGACTTGGCATGACTTGAAGTTTGATACTGACTTTAACCTGAAGGAGTTTACTCTATCTATCTTGAAATTGGACAGACCGCTGGGTGAGGATGAACAGGTTACGTCTGGTATGATTAAGAAAATTCCTCGTATACTTCATTGGATTATCTCGCACATTCTGCGTCCAGCAAACAGTGGACATTCTAGGTTAGACAGGGCAGGCATTCATCTCTTGTATATTCTTCAAAATAAGGTTCCCTTGAATTTGGCAAATTACTTTGTGAAGCGTCTCTTTTTTGTGCGTAACAGTGCCAAGAATGTTGCTCTTGGTTATGCGTCTCAAATCATGAAAATTCTTACGTTCTGGAATGTCGCAATCCCTTTAGTTCCTCTCATATCAGCATCTGCTGCTCAAGAGTTTGACTCTTCCACTTTATCTCATATGGGATATCGGTGGGACAAGGAACGTCAATGTTTCTATTTCTTTGAAAGGAAATCCAAAACAAGGATCTATAATTTTGATGTGCCTTCTAAACAAATTCATGTAGTTGAAGACCAACCTGATGAAGAAATGCATGATGTGAACGAAGCAGATGTGCCTGCAGCTGATGACAATGCTGGTTGGGGTGATTGGGTGCCACAAAGGTGGTCTCCAACCAACCATGTACCTGAACCAACGGTTCCTCCGTTCTCCGGAGGTGCTTCATCTTCAACACCTACTGCTCACCTAACTCAAATGCTTCAACAAATGAAGCTTGCCAACCAAGAACGTCATGAAGAGGCACGATCTTGGCATGTACAACAAAGTGAGTGGCATAAGGAGCATCGTGAGCGGCATGACGATCATACACGAATGTACCATAACCAACACTATTGGCACACGGACTTGGTTAAGTGGCACCAAGTCTTCTACAATGAAATGTCTGGTTTTATGGACGACTGCCGTGCCAATCCTGGTATTATGGACAGATTCAGAAGTGTTGAAGTTCAGGACCGGTTCAGGCACTACACCTTCATGGGCTACAATCCAGATGCAATGCCTCCTCCTCCGCCTCCGCCAAGCTTTAGAGATCCTGATAGAGATGACGAGGAGTCCTGTGGTGGCTATAATCCACATTAAACCATCATCATTTCATTTCACTGCATTGCATTGCATGTTGCTTGAGTTTTTTTCTTTTCAGATTAGTTGCACCTTATATGTCTTGGCTTATGTAATTTTTAAATACTTTCTACTAGTTAAATGCTTATTTCCTTCTGCTTACTTCTGGTGTTATTGCCCTTATTTTTCATTCTTTGTGAGTGATTCTTTACTTTTTAAGCTTCCTTCTTTGTGATTGTTAGCTTCTTTATTATTTTTGCTGTGTCCTGCTACAACATGTTGCCTTGATAAAACTGTTTTTTTTCTTCTTTTTGATGTTGACAAAGGGGGAGAAATGCATATGTTGACAGATATGCACAAACTCAGGGGGAGTATCACACATCTTGCTAAAAATTTGCCATCATCAAAAAGGGGGAGTTTGTGAGCAAATTCTTTACTTTGAATAAGTTTTGAATGATAGCAAATTGTGTGATCATTGTCTAATTGTTGGTCGTGCATTATTTTACATGTTTCATTTGTGTTTTTAGCCTATACTATTGTTTAGTGTCTATACATAAAGATCCACATTGATACATTTCTTAAAAGAACTCATAAAAACTGTTTTGTGTCAGTATGTATCGATACATGTTCATCTGCATCGATACATAAATTTGTTTTAAATCACAAAACATTTTTGCTTCAGTATGTATCGATACATACGAGCTTTGTATCGATACATGCTTAGTTAAAATGTTCTATGTATCGATACATACGAGCTTTGTATCGATACATGCTTAGTTAAAATGTTCTATGTATCGATACATACGAGCTTTGTATCAATACATGCTTGTATTAATT